>NC_081552.1:133634715-134834715 GCF_963082655.1 Stomoxys calcitrans | reverse complement strand
CGTTTAAGTCGTTTCCGAGAAAAACGAAAATTACATATTCCATCCGCACAGGTCACTTCCAGAATGACCCAACCTAAAAATAATCTATATCTCGCAAACGGTAAGTGCTAGGTAGACATAACCAGTATGGAATTGTAGATATTATTTTTGGCTTTCAAATGAATCAATCCGATTGCAAATCGTTTAAGTCGTTTCCGAGAAAAACGAAAATTACATATTCCATCCGCACAAGTCACTTCCAGAATGACCCAACATAAAATTATTCTATATCTCGGAAACTGTGAGTGCTAGGTAGACAAAACCAGTATGGAATTGTAGATATTATTATTGGCTTTCAAATGAATCAATCCGATTCCAATCATTTAAGTCGTTTCCGAGAAAAACGAAAATTATATATTCCATCCGCAAAAGTCACTTCCAGAATGGCCCAACAAAAACAAAAAATCTCGGAAACTGTGAGTGGCAGGTAGACAAAATAAGTATGGAATTGTAGATACTATTATTGGCTTTCAAACGAATCAATCTGATTGCGAATCGGTTAAGTCGTTTCCGGGAAAAACGAAAATTGCATATTCCATCCGCACAAATTACTTCCAGAATGACCCAACATAAAATTATTCTGTATCTCGGAAACTGTGTGTGGCAGGTATACAAAACAGGTATGGAATTATAGATATTATTATTGGTTTGCAAACGAATCAATCCGATTGCGAATCGGTTAAGTCGTTTCCGGAAAAAACGAAAATTGCATATTCCATCCGCACAAATTACTTCCAGAATGACCCAACATAAAATTATTCTGTATCTCGGAAACTGTGTGTGGCAGGTAGACAAAACAGGTATGGAATTATAGATATTATTATTGGTTTGCAAACGAATCAATCCGATTGCGAATCGGTTAAGTCGTTTCCGAGAAACACGAAAATTACATATTCCATCCACACAAGTCACATCAAGAATGAACCAACATAAAATTATCCTATATCTCGGAAACTGTGAGTGGTAGGTGGACAAAACCAGTATGGAATTGTAGATATTATTATTGGCTTTCAATTGAATCAATCCGATTGCAAATCGCTTAAGTCGTTTCCGAGAAAAACGAAAATTACATATTCCATTCGCACAAGTCACTTCCAGAATGAACCAACATAAAATTATTCTATATCTCGGAAACTGTGAGTGCTAGGTAGACAATACCAGTATGGAATTGTAGATATTATTATTGGCTTTCAAATGAATCAATCCGATTGCAAATCGCTTAAGTCGTTTCCGAGAAAAACGAAAATTACATATTCCATCCGCACAAGCCACTTCCAGAATGACCCAACCTAAAAATAATAGACATAACCAGTATGGAATTGTCGATATTATTATTGGCTTTCAAATGAATCAATCCGATTGCAAATCGCCTTAGTCGTTTCCGAGAAAAACGAAAATTACATATTCCATCTGCACAAGTTACTTCCAGAATGAACCAACATAAAATTATTTTGTATCTCGGTAACTGTGAGTGCTAGGTAGACATAATCAGTATGGAATTGTAGATATTATTATTGGCTTTCAAATGAATCAATCCGATTGCAAATCGCTTAAGTCGTTTCCGAGAAAAACGAAAATTAAATATTCCATCCGCAAAAGTCACTTCCAGAATGACCCAACCTAAAAATAATCTATATCTCGGAAACGGTAAGTGCTAGGTAGAAAGAACCAGTATGGAATTGTAGATATTATTATTGGCTTTCAAATGAATCAATCCGATTGCAAATCGTTTAAGTCGTTTCCGAGAAAAACGAAAATTACATATTCCATCCGCACAGGTCACTTCCAGAATGACCCAACCTAAAAATAATCTATATCTCGGAAACGGTAAGTGCTAGGTAGACATAACCAGTATGGAATTGTAGATATTATTTTTGGCTTTCAAATGAATCAATCCGATTGCAAATCGTTTAAGTCGTTTCCGAGAAAAACGAAGATTACATATTCCATCCGCACAAGTCACTTCCAGAATGACCCAACATAAAATTATTCTATATCTCGGAAACTGTGAGTGCTAGGTAGACAAAACCAGTATGGAATTGTAGATATTATTATTGGCTTTCAAATGAATCAATCCGATTGCAAATCATTTAAGTCGTTTCCGAGAAAAACGAAAATTATATATTCCATCCGCAAAAGTCACTTCCAGAATGGCCCAACAAAAACAAAAAATCTCGGAAACTGTGAGTGTTAGGTAGACAAAATAAGTATGGAATTGTAGATACTATTATTGGCTTTCAAACGAATCAATCTGATTGCGAATCGGTTAAGTCGTTTCCGGGAAAAACGAAAATTGCATATTCCATCCGCACAAATTACTTCCAGAATGACCCAACATAAAATTATTCTATATCTCGGAAACTGTGTGTGGCAGGTAGACAAAACAGGTATGGAATTATAGATATTATTATTGGTTTGCAAACGAATCAATCCGATTGCGAATCGGTTAAGTCGCTTCCGGAAAACACGAAAATTGCATATTCCATCCGCACAAATTACTTCCAGAATGACCCAACATAAAATTATTCTATATCTCGGAAACTGTGTGTGGCAGGTAGACAAAACAGGTATGGAATTATAGATATTATTATTGGTTTGCAAACGAATCAATCCGATTGCGAATCGGTTAAGTCGTTTCCGAGAAACACGAAAATTACATATTCCATCCACACAAGTCACATCAAGAATGAACCAACATAAAAATATCCTATATCTCGGAAACTGTGAGTGGTAGGTAGACAAAACCAGTATGGAATTGTAGATATTATTATTGGCTTTCAAATGAATCAATCCGATTGCAAATCGCCTAAGTCGTTTCCGAGAAAAACGAAAATTACATATTCCATCTGCACAAGTTACTTCCAGAATGAACCAACATAAAATTATTCTATATCTCGGAAACTGTGAGTGCTAGGTAGACATAACCAGTATAGAATTGTCGATATTATTATTGGCTTTCAAATGAATCAATCCGATTGCAAATCGCTTAAGTCGTTTCCGAGAAAAACGAAAATTACATATTCCATCCGCACAAGTCACTTGAATGAACCAACATAAAATTATTCTATATCTCGGAAACTGTGAGTGCTAGGTAGACAATACCAGTATGGAATTGTAGATATTATTATTGGCTTTCAAATGAATCAATCCGATTGCAAATCGCTTTAGTCGTTTCCGAGAAAAACGAAAATTACATATTCCATCCGCACAAGTCACTTCCAGAATGACCCAACCTAAAAATAATCTATATCTCGGAAACGGTAAGTGCTATGTAGAAAGAACCAGTATGGAATTGTAGATATTATTATTGGCTTTCAAATGAATCAATCTGATTGCAAATCGTTTAAGTCGTTTCCGAGAAAAACGAAAATTACATATTCCATCCGCACAAGTCACTTCCAGAATGACCCAACCTAAAAATAATCTATATCTCGGAAACGGTAAGTGCTAGGTAGACATAACCAGTATGGAATTGTAGATATTATTTTTGGCTTTCAAATGAATCAATCCGATTGCAAATCGTTTAAGTCGTTTCCGAGAAAAACGAAAATTACATATTCCATCCGCACAAGTCACTTCCAGAATGACCCAACATAAAATTATTCTATATCTCGGAAACTGTGAGTGCTAGGTAGACAAAACCAGTATGGAATTGTAGATATTATTATTGGCTTTCAAATGAATCAATCCGATTGCAAATCGCTTAAGTCGTTTCCGAGAAAAACGAAAATTACATATTCCATCCGCACAAGTCACTTCCAGAATGGCCCAACAAAAACAAAAAATCTCGGAAACTGTGAGTGTTAGGTAGACAAAACAAGTATGGAATTGTAGATATTATTATTGGCTTTCAAATGAATCAATCCGATTGCAAATCGCTTAAGTCGTTTCCGAGAAAAACGAAAATTACATATTCCATCCGCACAGGTCACTTCCAGAATGACCCAACCTAAAAATAATCTATATCTCAGAAACGGTAAGTGCTAAGTAGACATAACCAGTATGGAATTGTCTATATTATTATTGGCTTTCAAATGAATCAATCCGATTGCAAATCGCTTAAGTCGCTTCAGAGAAAAACGAAAATTACATATTCCATCCGCACAGGTCACTTCCAGAATGACCCAACCTAAAAATAATCTATATCTCGGAAACGGTAAGTGCTAGGTAGACATAACCAGTATGGAATTGTCGATATTATTATTGGCTTTCAAATGAATCAATCCGATTGCAAATCGTTTAAGTCGTTTCCGAGAAAAACGAAAATTACAAATCCATCCGCACAAGTCACTTCCAGAATGACCCAACATAAAATTATTCTATATCTCGGAAACTGTGAGTGCTAGATAGACAAAACCAGTATGGAATTGTAGATATTATTATTGGCTTTCAAATGAATCAATCCGATTGCAAATCATTTAAGTCGTTTCCGAAAAAAACGAAAATTACATATTCCATCCGCAAAAGTCACTTCCAGAATGACCCAACCTAAAAATAATCTATATCTCGGAAACGGTAAGTGCTAGGTAGACATAACCAGTATGGAATTGCCGATATTATTATTGGCTTTCAAATGAATCAATCCGATTGCAAATCGTTTAAGTCGTTTCCGAGAAAAACGAAAATTACATATTCCATCCGCACAAGTCACTTCCAGAATGACCCAACATAAAATTATTCTATATCTCGGAAACTGTGAGTGCTAGGTAGACAAAACCAGTATGGAATTGTAGATATTATTATTGGCTTTCAAATGAATCAATCCGATTGCAAATCTTTTAAGTCGTTTCCGAGAAAAACGAAAATTACATATTCCATCCGCAAAAGTCACTTCCAGAATGGCCCAACAAAAACAAAAAATCTCGGAAACTGTGAGTGTTAGGTAGACAAAATAAGTATGGAATTGTAGATACTATTATTGGCTTTCAAACGAATCAATCTGATTGCGAATCGGTTAAGTCGTTTCCGGGAAAAACGAAAATTGCATATTCCATCCGCACAAATTACTTCCAGAATGACCCAACATAAAATTATTCTGTATCTCGGAAACTGTGTGTGGCAGGTAGACAAAACAGGTATGGAATTATAGATATTATTATTGGTTTGCAAACGAATCAATCCGATTGCGAATCGGTTAAGTCGTTTCCGGGAAAAACGAAAATTGCATATTCCATCCGCACAAATTACTTCCAGAATGACCCAACATAAAATTATTTTGTATCTCGGAAACTGTGTGTGGCAGGTAGACAAAACAGGTATGGAATTATAGATATTATTATTGGTTTGCAAACGAATCAATCCGATTGCGAATCGGTTAAGTCGTTTCCGAGAAACACGAAAATTACATATTCCATCCGCACAAATTACTTCCAGAACGACCCAACATAAAATTATTCTATATCTCGGAAACTGTGAGTGCTAGGTAGACAAAACCAGTATGGAATTGTAGATATTATTATTGGCTTTCAAATGAATCAATCCGATTGCAAATCGCTTAAGTCGTTTCCGAGAAAAACGAAAATTACATATTCCATCCGCACAAGTCACTTCCAGAATGGCCCAACAAAAACAAAAAATCTCGGAAACTGTGAGTGTTAGGTAGACAAAACAAGTATGGAATTGTGGATACCATTATTGGCTTTCAAACGAATCAATCTGATTGCGAATCGGTTAAGTCGTTTCCGGGAAAAACGAAAATTGCATATTCCATCCGCACAGGTCACTTCCAGAATGACCCAACCTAAAAATAATATATATCTCAGAAACGGTAAGTGCTAAGTAGACATAACCAGTATGGAATTGTCGATATTATTATTGGCTTTCAAATGAATCAATCCGATTGCAAATCGCTTAAGTCGCTTCAGAGAAAAACGAAAATTACATATTCCATCCGCACAGGTCACTTCCAGAATGACCCAACCTAAAAATAATCTATATCTCGGAAACGGTAAGTGCTAGGTAGACATAACCAGTATGGAATTGTCGATATTATTATTGGCTTTCAAATGAATCAATCCGATTGCAAATCGTTTAAGTCGTTTCCGAGGAAAACGAAAATTACATATTCCATCCGCACAAGTCACTTCCAGAATGACCCAACATAAAATTATTCTATATCTCGGAAACTGTGAGTGCTAGATAGACAAACCCAGTATGGAATTGTAGATATTATTATTGGCTTTCAAATGAATCAATCCGATTGCAAATCATTTAAGTCGTTTCCGAGAAAAACGAAAATTACATATTCCATCCGCAAAAGTCACTTCCAGAATGACCCAACCTAAAAATAATCTATATCTCGGAAACGGTAAGTGCTAGGTAGACATAACCAGTATGGAATTGCCGATATTATTATTGGCTTTCAAATGAATCAATCCGATTGCAAATCGTTTAAGTCGTTTCCGAGAAAAACGAAAATTACATATTCCATCCGCACAAGTCACTTCCAGAATGACCCAACATAAAATTATTCTATATCTCGGAAACTGTGAGTGCTAGGTAGACAAAACCAGTATGGAATTGTAGATATTATTATTGGCTTTCAAATGAATCAATCCGATTGCAAATCATTTAAGTCGTTTCCGAGAAAAACGAAAATTACATATTCCATCCGCACAAGTCACTTCCAGAATGACCCAACAAAAACAAAAAATCTCGGAAACTGTGAGTGTTAGGTAGACAAAATAAGTATGGAATTGTAGATACTATTATTGGCTTACAAACGAATCAATCTGATTGCGAATCGTTTAAGTCGTTTCCGGGAAAAACGAAAATTGCATATTCCATCCGCACAAATTACTTCCAGAATGACCCAACATAAAATTATTCTGTATCTCGGAAACTGTGTGTGGCAGGTAGACAAAACAGGTATGGAATTATAGATATTATTATTGGTTTGCAAACGAATCAATCCGATTGCGAATCGGTTAAGTCGTTTCCGGGAAAAACGAAAATTGCATATTCCATCCGCACAAATTACTTCCAGAATGACCCAACATAAAATTATTCTGTATCTCGGAAACTGTGTGTGGCAGGTAGACAAAACAGGTATGGAATTATAGATATTATTATTGGTTTGCAAACGAATCAATCCGATTGCGAATCGGTTAAATCGTTTCCGAGAAACACGAAAATTACATATTCCATCCGCACAAATTACTTCCAGAATGACCCAACATAAAATTATTCTGTATCTCGGAAACTGTGTGTGGCAGGTAGACAAAACAGGTTGGAATTATAGATATTATTATTGGTTTGCAAACGAATCAATCCGATTGCGAATCGGTTAAGTCGTTTCCGAGAAACACGAAAATTACATATTCCATCCACACAAGTCACATCAAGAATGAACCAGCATAAAATTATCCTATATCTCGGAAACTGTGAGTGGTAGGTAGACAAAACCAGTATGGAATTGTAGATATTATTATTGGCTTTCAAATGAATCAATCCGATTGCAAATCGCTTAAGTCGTTTCCGAGAAAAACGAAAATTACATATTCCATCCGCACAGGTCACTTCCAGAATGACCCAACAAAAACAAAAAATCTCGGAAACTGTGAGTGTTAGGTAGACAAAACAAGTATGGAATTGTGGATACCATTATTGGCTTTCAAACGAATCAATCTGATTGCGAATCGGTTAAGTCGTTTCCGCGAAAAACGAAAATTGCATATTCCATCCGCACAGGTCACTTCCAGAATGACCCAACCTAAAAATAATCTATATCTCAGAAACGGTAAGTGCTAAGTAGACATAACCAGTATGGAATTGTCGATATTATTATTGGCTTTCAAATGAATCAATCCGATTGCAAATCGCTTAAGTCGCTTCAGAGAAAAACGAAAATTACATATTCCATCCGCACAGGTCACTTCCAGAATGACCCAACCTAAAAATAATCTATATCTCGGAAACGGTAAGTGCTAGGTAGACATAACCAGTATGGAATTGTCGATATTATTATTGGCTTTCAAATGAATCAATCCGATTGCAAATCGTTTAAGTCGTTTCCGAGGAAAACGAAAATTACATATTCCATCCGCACAAGTCACTTCCAGAATGACCCAACATAAAATTATTCTATATCTCGGAAACTGTGAGTGCTAGATAGACAAAACCAGTATGGAATTGTAGATATTATTATTGGCTTTCAAATGAATCAATCCGATTGCAAATCATTTAAGTCGTTTCCGAGAAAAACGAAAATTACATATTCCATCCGCAAAAGTCACTTCCAGAATGACCCAACCTAAAAATAATCTATATCTCGGAAACGGTAAGTGCTAGGTAGACATAACCAGTATGGAATTGCCGATATTATTATTGGCTTTCAAATGAATCAATCCGATTGCAAATCGTTTAAGTCGTTTCCGAGAAAAACGAAAATTACATATTCCATCCGCACAAGTCACTTCCAGAATGACCCAACATAAAATTATTCTATATCTCGGAAACTGTGAGTGCTAGGTAGACAAAACCAGTATGGAATTGTAGATATTATTATTGGCTTTCAAATGAATCAATCCGATTGCAAATCATTTAAGTCGTTTCCGAGAAAAACGAAAATTACATATTCCATCCGCAAAAGTCACTTCCAGAATGGCCCAACAAAAACAAAAAATCTCGGAAACTGTGAGTGTTAGGTAGACAAAATAAGTATGGAATTGTAGATACTATTATTGGCTTTCAAACGAATCAATCTGATTGCGAATCGTTTAAGTCGTTTCCGGGAAAAACGAAAATTGCATATTCCATCCGCACAAATTACTTCCAGAATGACCCAACATAAAATTATTCTGTATCTCGGAAACTGTGTGTGGCAGGTAGACAAAACAGGTATGGAATTATAGATATTATTATTGGTTTGCAAACGAATCAATCCGATTACGAATCGGTTAAGTCGTTTCCGGGAAAATTGAAAATTGCATATTCCATCCGCACAAATTACTTCCAGAATGACCCAACATAAAATTATTCTGTATCTCGGAAACTGTGTGTGGCAGGTAGACAAAACAGGTATGGAATTATAGATATTATTATTGGTTTGCAAACGAATCAATCCGATTGCGAATCGGTTAAGTCGTTTCCGAGAAACACGAAAATTACATATTCCATCCGCACAAATTACTTCCAGAATGACCCAACATAAAATTATTCTGTATCTCGGAAACTGTGTGTGGCAGGTAGACAAAACAGGTATGGAATTATAGATATTATTATTGGTTTGCAAACGAATCAATCCGATTGCGAATCGGTTAAGTCGTTTCCGAGAAACACGAAAATTACATATTCCATCCACACAAGTCACATCAAGAATGAACCAGCATAAAATTATCCTATATCTCGGAAACTGTGAGTGGTAGGTAGACAAAACCAGTATGGAATTGTAGATATTATTATTGGCTTTCAAATGAATCAATCCGATTGCAAATCGCTTAAGTCGTTTCCGAGAAAAACGAAAATTACATATTCCATCCGCACAGGTCACTTCCAGAATGACCCAACCTAAAAATAATCTATATCTCGGAAACGGTAAGTGCTAGGTAGAAAGAACCAGTATGGAATTGTGGATATTATTATTGGCTTTCAAATGAATCAATCCGATTGCAAATCGTTTAAGTCGTTTCCGAGAAAAACGAAAATTACATATTCCATCCGCACAGGTCACTTCCAGAATGACCCAACATAAAAATAATCTATATCTCAGAAACGGTAAGTGCTAGGTAGACATAACCAGTATGGAATTGTCGATATTATTATTGGCTTTCAAATGAATCAATCCGATTGCAAATCGCTTAAGTCGCTTCAGAGAAAAACGAAAATTACATATTCCATCCGCACAGGTCACTTCCAGAATGACCCAACCTAAAAATAATCTATGTATATCTCGGAAACGGTAAGTGCTAGGTAGACATAACCAGTATGGAATTGTCGATATTATTATTGGCTTTCAAATGAATCAATCCGATTGCAAATCGCTTAAGTCGTTTCCGAGAAAAACGAAAATTACATATTCCATCCGCACAAGTCACTTCCAGAATGAACCAACAAAAAATTATTCTATATCTTGGAAACTGTGAGTGCTAGGTAGACAATACCAGTATGGAATTGTAGATATTATTATTGGCTTTCAAATGAATCAATCCGATTGCAAATCGCTTAAGTCGTTTCCGAGAAAAACGAAAATTACATATTCCATCCGCACAAGTCACTTCCAGAATGACCCAACCTAAAAATAATAGACATAACCAGTATGGAATTGTCGATATTATTATTGGCTTTCAAATGAATCAATCCGATTGCAAATCGCTTAAGTCGCTTCAGAGAAAGACGAAAATTACATATTCCATCCGCACAGGTCACTTCCAGAATGACCCAACCTAAAAATAATCTATATCTCAGAAACGGTAAGTGCTAGGTAGACATAACCAGTATGGAATTGTCGATATTATTATTGGCTTTCAAATGAATCAATCCGATTGCAAATCGTTTAAGTCGTTTCCGAGAAAAACGAAAATTACATATTCCATCCGCACAAGTCACTTCCAGAATGACCCAACATAAAATTATTCTATATCTCGGAAACTGTGAGTGCTAGATAGACAAAACCAGTATGGAATTGTAGATATTATTATTGGCTTTCAAATGAATCAATCCGATTGCAAATCATTTAAGTCGTTTCCGAGAAAAACGAAAATTACATATTCCATCCGCACAAGTCACTTCCAGAATGACCCAACATAAAATTATTATATATCTCGGAAACTGTGGGTGCTAGGTAGACAAAACCAGTATGGAATTGTAGATATTATTATTGGCTTTCAAATGAATCAATCCGATTGCAAATCTTTTAAGTCGTTTCCGAGAAAAACGAAAATTACATATTCCATCCGCAAAAGTCACTTCCAGAATGGCCCAACAAAAACAAAAAATCTCGGAAACTGTGAGTGTTAGGTAGACAAAATAAGTATGGAATTGTAGATACTATTATTGGCTTTCAAACGAATCAATCTGATTGCGAATCGGTTAAGTCGTTTCCGGGAAAAACGAAAATTGCATATTCCATCCGCACAAATTACTTCCAGAATGGCCCAACATAAAATTATTCTGTATCTCGGAAACTGTGTGTGGCAGGTAGACAAAACAGGTATGGAATTATAGATATTATTATTGGTTTGCAAACGAATCAATCCGATTGCGAATCGGTTAAGTCGTTTCCGGGAAAAACGAAAATTGCATATTCCATCCGCACAAATTACTTCCAGAATGACCCAACATAAAATTATTCTGTATCTCGGAAACTGTGTGTGGCAGGTAGACAAAACAGGTTGGAATTATAGATATTATTATTGGTTTGCAAACGAATCAATCCGATTGCGAATCGGTTAAGTCGTTTCCGAGAAACACGAAAATTACATATTCCATCCGCACAAATTACTTCCAGAATGACCCAACCTAAAAATAATCTATATCTCAGAAACGGTAAGTGCTAAGTAGACATAACCAGTATGGAATTGTCGATATTATTATTGGCTTTCAAATGAATCAATCCGATTGCAAATCGTTTAAGTCGTTTCCGAGGAAAACGAAAATTACATATTCCATCCGCACAAGTCACTTCCAGAATGACCCAACATAAAATTATTCTATATCTCGGAAACTGTGAGTGCTAGATAGACAAAACCAGTATGGAATTGTAGATATTGTTATTGGCTTTCAAATGAATCAATCCGATTGCAAATCATTTAAGTCGTTTCCGAGAAAAACGAAAATTACATATTCCATCCGCAAAAGTCACTTCCAGAATGACCCAACCTAAAAATAATCTATATCTCGGAAACGGTAAGTGCTAGGTAGACATAACCAGTATGGAATTGCCGATATTATTATAGGCTTTCAAATGAATCAATCCGATTGCAAATCGTTTAAGTCGTTTCCGAGAAAAACGAAAATTACATACTCCATCCACACAAGTCACTTCCAGAATGACCCAACATAAAATTATTCTATATCTCGGAAACTGTGAGTGCTAGGTAGACAAAACCAGTATGGAATTGTAGATATTATTATTGGCTTTCAAATGAATCAATCCGATTGCAAATCATTTAAGTCGTTTCCGAGAAAAACGAAAATTACATATTCCATCCGCAAAAGTCACTTCCAGAATGGCCCAACAAAAACAAAAAATCTCGGAAACTGTGAGTGTTAGGTAGACAAAATAAGTATGGAATTGTAGATACTATTATTGGCTTTCAAACGAATCAATCTGATTGCGAATCGTTTAAGTCGTTTCCGGGAAAAACGAAAATTGCATATTCCATCCGCACAAATTACTTCCAGAATGACCCAACATAAAATTATTCTGTATCTCGGAAACTGTGTGTGGCAGGTAGACAAAACAGGTATGGAATTATAGATATTATTATTGGTTTGCAAACGAATCAATCCGATTGCGAATCGGTTAAGTCGTTTCCGGGAAAAACGAAAATTGCATATTCCATCCGCACAAATTACTTCCAGAATGACCCAACATAAAATTATTCTGTATCTCGGAAACTGTGTGTGGCAGGTAGACAAAACAGGTATGGAATTAGAGATATTATTATTGGTTTGCAAACGAATCAATCCGATTGCGAATCGGTTAAGTCGTTTCCGAGAAACACGAAAATTACATATTCCATCCGCACAAATTACTTCCAGAATGACCCAACATAAAATTATTCTGTATCTCGGAAACTGTGTGTGGCAGGTAGACAAAACAGGTATGGAATTATAGATATTATTATTGGTTTGCAAACGAATCAATCCGATTGCGAATCGGTTAAGTCGTTTCCGAGAAACACGAAAATTACATATTCCATCCACACAAGTCACATCAAGAATGAACCAGCATAAAATTATCCTATATCTCGGAAACTGTGAGTGGTAGGTAGACATAACCAGTATGGAATTGTCGATATTATTATTGGCTTTCAAATGAATCAATCCGATTGCAAATCGCTTAAGTCGTTTCCGAGAAAAACGAAAATTACATATTCCATCCGCACAGGTCACTTCCAGAATGACCCAACCTAAAAATAATCTATATCTCGGAAACGGTAAGTGCTAGGTAGAAAGAACCAGTATGGAATTGTGGATATTATTATTGGCTTTCAAATGAATCAATCCGATTGCAAATCGTTTAAGTCGTTTCCGAGAAAAACGAAAATTACATATTCCATCCGCACAGGTCACTTCCAGAATGACCCAACCTAAAAATAATCTATATCTCAGAAACGGTAAGTGCTAAGTAGACATAACCAGTATGGAATTGTCGATATTATTATTGGCTTTCAAATGAATCAATCCGATTGCAAATCGCTTAAGTCGTTTCCGAGAAAAACGAAAATTACATATTCCATCCGCACAGGTCACTTCCAGAATGACCCAACCTAAAAATAATCTATATCTCGGAAACGGTAAGTGCTAGGTAGAAAGAACCAGTATGGAATTGTGGATATTATTATTGGCTTTCGAATGAATCAATCCGATTGCAAATCGTTTAAGTCGTTTCCGAGAAAAACGAAAATTACATATTCCATCCGCACAGGTCACTTCCAGAATGACCCAACCTAAAAATAATCTATATCTCAGAAACGGTAAGTGCTAGGTAGACATAACCAGTATGGAATTGTCGATATTATTATTGGCTTTCAAATGAATCAATCCGATTGCAAATCGCTTAAGTCGCTTCAGAGAAAAACGAAAATTACATATTCCATCCGCACAGGTCACTTCCAGAATGACCCAACCTAAAAATAATCTATGTATATCTCGGAAACGGTAAGTGCTAGGTAGACATAACCAGTATGGAATTGTCGATATTATTATTGGCTTTCAAATGAATCAATCCGATTGCAAATCGTTTAAGTCGTTTCCGAGAAAAACGAAAATTACATATTCCATCCGCACAAGTCACTTCCAGAATGAACCAACAAAAAATTATTCTATATCTGGGAAACTGTGAGTGCTAGGTAGACAATACCAGTATGGAATTGTAGATATTATTATTGGCTTTCAAATGAATCAATCCGATTGCAAATCGCTTAAGTCGTTTCCGAGAAAAACGAAAATTACATATTCCATCCGCACAAGTCACTTCCAGAATGACCCAACCTAAAAATAATAGACATAACCAGTATGGAATTGTCGATATTATTATTGGCTTTCAAATGAATCAATCCGATTGCAAATCGCTTAAGTCGCTTCAGAGAAAAACGAAAATTACATATTCCATCCGCACAGGTCACTTCCAGAATGACCCAACCTAAAAATAATCTATATCTCGGAAACGGTAAGTGCTAGGTAGACATAACCAGTATGGAATTGTCGATATTATTATTGGCTTTCAAATGAATCAATCCGATTGCAAATCGTTTAAGTCGTTTCCGAGAAAAACGAAAATTACATATTCCATCCGCACAAGTCACTTCCAGAATGACCCAACATAAAATTATTCTATATCTCGGAAACTGTGAGTGCTAGATAGACAAAACCAGTATGGAATTGTAGATATTATTATTGGCTTTCAAATGAATCAATCCGATTGCAAATCATTTAAGTCGTTTCCGAGAAAAACGAAAATTACATATTCCATCCGCAAAAGTCACTTCCAGAATGACCCAACCTAAAAATAATCTATATCTCGGAAACGGTAAGTGCTAGGTAGACATAACCAGTATGGAATTGCCGATGTTATTATTGGCTTTCAAATGAATCAATCCGATTGCAAATCGTTTAAGTCGTTTCCGAGAAAAACGAAAATTACATATTCCATCCGCACAAGTCACTTCCAGAATGACCCAACATAAAATTATTCTATATCTCGGAAACTGTGAGTGCTAGGTAGACAAAACCAGTATGGAATTGTAGATATTATTATTGGCTTTCAAATGAATCAATCCGATTGCAAATCTTTTAAGTCGTTTCCGAGAAAAACGAAAATTACATATTCCATCCGCAAAAGTCACTTCCAGAATGGCCCAACAAAAACAAAAAATCTCGGAAACTGTGAGTGTTAGGTAGACAAAATAAGTATGGAATTGTAGATACTATTATTGGCTTTCAAACGAATCAATCTGATTGCGAATCGGTTAAGTCGTTTCCGGGAAAAACGAAAATTGCATATTCCATCCGCACAAATTACTTCCAGAATGACCCAACATAAAATTATTCTGTATCTCGGAAACTGTGTGTGGCAGGTAGACAAAACAGGTATGGAATTATAGATATTATTATTGGTTTGCAAACGAATCAATCCGATTGCGAATCGGTTAAGTCGTTTCCGAGAAACACGAAAATTACATATTCCATCCGCACAAATTACTTCCAGAATGACCCAACATAAAATTATTCTATATCTCGGAAACTGTGAGTGCTAGGTAGACAAAACCAGTATGGAATTGTAGATATTATTATTGGCTTTCAAATGAATCAATCCGATTGCAAATCGCTTAAGTCGTTTCCGAGAAAAACGAAAATTACATATTCCATCCGCACAAGCCACTTCCAGAATGGCCCAACAAAAACAAAAAATCTCGGAAACTGTGAGTGTTAGGTAGACAAAACAAGTATGGAATTGTAGATACCATTATTGGCTTTCAAACGAATCAATCTGATTGCGAATCGGTTAAGTCGTTTCCGAGAAAAACGAAAATTGCATATTCCATCCGCACAGGTCACTTCCAGAATGACCCAACCTAAAAATAATCTATATCTCAGAAACGGTAAGTGCTAAGTAGACATAACCAGTATGGAATTGTCGATATTATTATTGGCTTTCAAATGAATCAATCCGATTGCAAATCGCTTAAGTCGCTTCAGAGAAAAACGAAAATTACATATTCCATCCGCACAGGTCACTTCCAGAATGACCCAACCTAAAAATAATCTATATCTCGGAAACGGTAAGTGCTAGGTAGACATAACCAGTATGGAATTGTCGATATTATTATTGGCTTTCAAATGAATCAATCCGATTGCAAATCGTTTAAGTCGTTTCCGAGGAAAACGAAAATTACATATTCCATCCGCACAAGTCACTTCCAGAATGACCCAACATAAAATTATTCTATATCTCGGAAACTGTGAGTGCTAGATAGACAAAACCAGTATGGAATTGTAGATATTATTATTGGCTTTCAAATGAATCAATCCGATTGCAAATCATTTAAGTCGTTTCCGAGAAAAACGAAAATTACATATTCCATCCGCAAAAGTCACTTCCAGAATGACCCAACCTAAAAATAATCTATATCTCGGAAACGGTAAGTGCTAGGTAGACATAACCAGTATGGAATTGCCGATATTATTATTGGCTTTCAAATGAATCAATCCGATTGCAAATCGTTTAAGTCGTTTCCGAGAAAAACGAAAATTACATATTCCATCCGCAAAAGTCACTTCCAGAATGACCCAACATAAAATTATTCTATATCTCGGAAACTGTGAGTGCTAGGTAGACAAAACCAGTATGGAATTGTAGATATTATTTTTGGCTTTCAAATGAATCAATCCGATTGCAAATCATTTAAGTCGTTTCCGAGAAAAACGAAAATTACATATTCCATCCGCAAAAGTCACTTCCAGAATGGCCCAACAAAAACAAAAAATCTCGGAAACTGTGAGTGCTAGATAGACAAAACCAGTATGGAATTGTAGATATTATTATTGGTTTGCAAACGAATCAATCCGATTGCGAATCGGTTAAGTCGTTTCCGGGAAAAACGAAAATTGCATATTCCATCCGCACAAATTACTTCCAGAATGGCCCAACATAAAATTATTCTGTATCTCGGAAACTGTGTGTGGCAGGTAGACAAAACAGGTATGGAATTATAGATATTATTATTGGTTTGCAAACGAATCAATCCGATTGCGAATCGGTTAAGTCGTTTCCGAGAAACACGAAAATTACATATTCCATCCGCACAAATTACTTCCAGAATGACCCAACATAAAATTATTCTGTATCTCGGAAACTGTGTGTGGCAGGTAGACAAAACAGGTATGGAATTATAGATATTATTATTGGTTTGCAAACGAATCAATCCGATTGCGAATCGGTTAAGTCGTTTCCGAGAAACACGAAAATTACATATTCCATCCACACAAGTCACATCAAGAATGAACCAGCATAAAATTATCCTATATCTCGGAAACTGTGAGTGGTAGGTAGACAAAACCAGTATGGAATTGTAGATATTATTATTGGGTTTCAAATGAATCAATCCGATTGCAAATCGCTTAAGTCGTTTCCGAGAAAAACGAAAATTACATATTCCATCCGCACAGGTCACTTCCAGAATGACCCAACCTAAAAATAATCTATATCTCGGAAACGGTAAGTGCTAGGTAGAAAGAACCAGTATGGAATTGTGGATATTATTATTGGCTTTCAAATGAATCAATCCGATTGCAAATCGTTTAAGTCGTTTCCGAGGAAAACGAAAATTACATATTCCATCTGCACAAGTCACTTCCAGAATGACCCAACATAAAATTATTCTATATCTCGGAAACTGTGAGTGCTAGATAGACAAAACCAGTATGGAATTGTAGATATTGTTATTGGCTTTCAAATGAATCAATCTGATTGCGAATCGGTTGAGTCGTTTCCGGGAAAAACGAAAATTGCATATTCCATCCGCACAAATTACTTCCAGAATGGCCCAACATAAAATTATTCTGTATCTCGGAAACTGTGTGTGGCAGGTAGACAAAACAGGTATGGAATTATAGATATTATTATTGGTTTGCAAACGAATCAATCCGATTGCGAATCGGTTAAGTCGTTTCCGGGAAAAACGAAAATTGCATATTCCATCCGCACAAATTACTTCCAGAATGACCCAACATAAAATTATTCTGTATCTCGGAAACTGTGTGTGGCAGGTAGACAAAACAGGTTGGAATTATAGATATTATTATTGGTTTGCAAACGAATCAATCCGATTGCGAATCGGTTAAGTCGTTTCCGAGAAACACGATAATTACATATTCCATCCGCACAAATTACTTCCAGAATGACCCAACCTAAAAATAATCTATATCTCAGAAACGGTAAGTGCTAAGTAGACATAACCAGTATGGAATTGTCGATATTATTATTGGCTTTCAAATGAATCAATCCGATTGCAAATCGTTTAAGTCGTTTCCGAGGAAAACGAAAATTACATATTCCATCCGCACAAGTCACTTCCAGAATGACCCAACATAAAATTATTCTATATCTCGGAAACTGTGAGTGCTAGATAGACAAAACCAGTATGGAATTGTAGATACTATTATTGGCTTTCAAACGAATCAATCTGATTGCGAATCGGTTAAGTCGTTTCCGGGAAAAACGAAAATTGCATATTCCATCCGCACAAATTACTTCCAGAATGGCCCAACATAAAATTATTCTGTATCTCGGAAACTGTGTGTGGCAGGTAGACAAAACAGGTATGGAATTATAGATATTATTATTGGTTTGCAAACGAATCAATCCGATTGCGAATCGGTTAAGTCGTTTCCGGGAAAAACGAAAATTGCATATTCCATCCGCACAAATTACTTCCAGAATGACCCAACATAAAATTATTCTGTATCTCGGAAACTGTGTGTGGCAGGTAGACAAAACAGGTTGGAATTATAGATATTATTATTGGTTTGCAAACGAATCAATCCGATTGCGAATCGGTTAAGTCGTTTCCGAGAAACACGAAAATTACATATTCCATCCGCACAAATTACTTCCAGAATGACCCAACCTAAAAATAATCTATATCTCAGAAACGGTAAGTGCTAAGTAGACATAACCAGTATGGAATTGTCGATATTATTATTGGCTTTCAAATGAATCAATCCGATTGCAAATCGTTTAAGTCGTTTCCGAGGAAAACGAAAATTACATATTCCATCCGCACAAGTCACTTCCAGAATGACCCAACATAAAATTATTCTATATCTCGGAAACTGTGAGTGCTAGATAGACAAAACCAGTATGGAATTGTAGATATTGTTATTGGCTTTCAAATGAATCAATCCGATTGCAAATCATTTAAGTCGTTTCCGAGAAAAACGAAAATTACATATTCCATCCGCAAAAGTCACTTCCAGAATGACCCAACCTAAAAATAATCTATATCTCGGAAACGGTAAGTGCTAGGTAGACATAACCAGTATGGAATTGCCGATATTATTATAGGCTTTCAAATGAATCAATCCGATTGCAAATCGTTTAAGTCGTTTCCGAGAAAAACGAAAATTACATATTCCATCCACACAAGTCACTTCCAGAATGACCCAACATAAAATTATTCTATATCTCGGAAACTGTGAGTGCTAGGTAGACAAAACCAGTATGGAATTGTAGATATTATTATTGGCTTTCAAATGAATCAATCCGATTGCAAATCATTTAAGTCGTTTCCGAGAAAAACGAAAATTACATATTCCATCCGCAAAAGTCACTTCCAGAATGGCCCAACAAAAACAAAAAATCTCGGAAACTGTGAGTGTTAGGTAGACAAAATAAGTATGGAATTGTAGATACTATTATTGGCTTTCAAACGAATCAATCTGATTGCGAATCGTTTAAGTCGTTTCCGGGAAAAACGAAAATTGCATATTCCATCCGCACAAATTACTTCCAGAATGACCCAACATAAAATTATTCTGTATCTCGGAAACTGTGTGTGGCAGGTAGACAAAACAGGTATGGAATTATAGATATTATTATTGGTTTGCAAACGAATCAATCCGATTGCGAATCGGTTAAGTCGTTTCCGGGAAAAACGAAAATTGCATATTCCATCCGCACAAATTACTTCCAGAATGACCCAACATAAAATTATTCTGTATCTCGGAAACTGTGTGTGGCAGGTAGACAAAACAGGTATGGAATTATAGATATTATTATTGGTTTGCAAACGAATCAATCCGATTGCGAATCGGTTAAGTCGTTTCCGAGAAACACGAAAATTACATATTCCATCCGCACAAATTACTTCCAGAATGACCCAACATAAAATTATTCTGTATCTCGGAAACTGTGTGTGGCAGGTAGACAAAACAGGTATGGAATTATAGATATTATTATTGGTTTGCAAACGAATCAATCCGATTGCGAATCGGTTAAGTCGTTTCCGAGAAACACGAAAATTACATATTCCATCCACACAAGTCACATCAAGAATGAACCAGCATAAAATTATCCTATATCTCGGAAACTGTGAGTGGTAGGTAGACATAACCAGTATGGAATTGTCGATATTATTATTGGCTTTCAAATGAATCAATCCGATTGCAAATCGCTTAAGTCGTTTCCGAGAAAAACGAAAATTACATATTCCATCCGCACAGGTCACTTCCAGAATGACCCAACCTAAAAATAATCTATATCTCGGAAACGGTAAGTGCTAGGTAGAAAGAACCAGTATGGAATTGTGGATATTATTATTGGCTTTCAAATGAATCAATCCGATTGCAAATCGTTTAAGTCGTTTCCGAGAAAAACGAAAATTACATATTCCATCCGCACAGGTCACTTCCAGAATGACCCAACCTAAAAATAATCTATATCTCAGAAACGGTAAGTGCTAGGTAGAAAGAACCAGTATGGAATTGTGGATATTATTATTGGCTTTCAAATGAATCAATCCGATTGCAAATCGTTTAAGTCGTTTCCGAGAAAAACGAAAATTACATATTCCATCCGCACAGGTCACTTCCAGAATGACCCAACCTAAAAATAATCTATATCTCAGAAACGGTAAGTGCTAAGTAGACATAACCAGTATGGAATTGTCGATATTATTATTGGCTTTCAAATGAATCAATCCGATTGCAAATCGCTTAAGTCGTTTCCGAGAAAAACGAAAATTACATATTCCATCCGCACAGGTCACTTCCAGAATGACCCAACCTAAAAATAATCTATATCTCGGAAACGGTAAGTGCTAGGTAGAAAGAACCAGTATGGAATTGTGGATAAAATTATTCTGTATCTCGGAAACTGTGTGTGGCAGGTAGACAAAACAGGTATGGAATTATAGATATTATTATTGGTTTGCAAACGAATCAATCCGATTGCGAATCGGTTAAGTCGTTTCCGAGAAACACGAAAATTACATATTCCATCCGCACAAATTACTTCCAGAATGACCCAACATAAAATTATTCTGTATCTCGGAAACTGTGTGTGGCAGGTAGACAAAACAGGTATGGAATTATAGATATTATTATTGGTTTGCAAACGAATCAATCCGATTGCGAATCGGTTAAGTCGTTTCCGAGAAACACGAAAATTACATATTCCATCCACACAAGTCACATCAAGAATGAACCAGCATAAAATTATCCTATATCTCGGAAACTGTGAGTGGTAGGTAGACATAACCAGTATGGAATTGTCGATATTATTATTGGCTTTCAAATGAATCAATCCGATTGCAAATCGCTTAAGTCGTTTCCGAGAAAAACGAAAATTACATATTCCATCCGCACAGGTCACTTCCAGAATGACCCAACCTAAAAATAATCTATATCTCGGAAACGGTAAGTGCTAGGTAGAAAGAACCAGTATGGAATTGTGGATATTATTATTGGCTTTCAAATGAATCAATCCGATTGCAAATCGTTTAAGTCGTGTCCGAGAAAAACGAAAATTACATATTCCATCCGCACAGGTCACTTCCAGAATGACCCAACCTAAAAATAATCTATATCTCAGAAACGGTAAGTGCTAAGTAGACATAACCAGTATGGAATTGTGGATATTATTATTGGCTTTCAAATGAATCAATCCGATTGCAAATCGTTTAAGTCGTTTCCGAGAAAAACGAAAATTACATATTCCATCCGCACAGGTCACTTCCAGAATGACCCAACCTAAAAATAATCTATATCTCAGAAACGGTAAGTGCTAAGTAGACATAACCAGTATGGAATTGTCGATATTATTATTGGCTTTCAAATGAATCAATCCGATTGCAAATCGCTTAAGTCGTTTCCGAGAAAAACGAAAATTACATATTCCATCCGCACAGGTCACTTCCAGAATGACCCAACCTAAAAATAATCTATATCTCGGAAACGGTAAGTGCTAGGTAGAAAGAACCAGTATGGAATTGTGGATATTATTATTGGCTTTCAAATGAATCAATCCGATTGCAAATCGTTTAAGTCGTTTCCGAGAAAAACGAAAATTACATATTCCATCCGCACAGGTCACTTCCAGAATGACCCAACCTAAAAATAATCTATATCTCAGAAACGGTAAGTGCTAGGTAGACATAACCAGTATGGAATTGTCGATATTATTATTGGCTTTCAAATGAATCAATCCGATTGCAAATCGCTTAAGTCGCTTCAGAGAAAAACGAAAATTACATATTCCATCCGCACAGGTCACTTCCAGAATGACCCAACCTAAAAATAATCTATGTATATCTCGGAAACGGTAAGTGCTAGGTAGACATAACCAGTATGGAATTGTCGATATTATTATTGGCTTTCAAATGAATCAATCCGATTGCAAATCGTTTAAGTCGTTTCCGAGAAAAACGAAAATTACATATTCCATCCGCACAAGTCACTTCCAGAATGAACCAACAAAAAATTATTCTATATCTGGGAAACTGTGAGTGCTAGGTAGACAATACCAGTATGGAATTGTAGATATTATTATTGGCTTTCAAATGAATCAATCCGATTGCAAATCGCTTAAGTCGTTTCCGAGAAAAACGAAAATTACATATTCCATCCGCACAAGTCACTTCCAGAATGACCCAACCTAAAAATAATAGACATAACCAGTATGGAATTGTCGATATTATTATTGGCTTTCAAATGAATCAATCCGATTGCAAATCGCTTAAGTCGCTTCAGAGAAAAACGAAAATTACATATTCCATCCGCACAGGTCACTTCCAGAATGACCCAACCTAAAAATAATCTATATCTCGGAAACGGTAAGTGCTAGGTAGACATAACCAGTATGGAATTGTCGATATTATTATTGGCTTTCAAATGAATCAATCCGATTGCAAATCGTTTAAGTCGTTTCCGAGAAAAACGAAAATTACATATTCCATCCGCACAAGTCACTTCCAGAATGACCCAACATAAAATTATTCTATATCTCGGAAACTGTGAGTGCTAGATAGACAAAACCAGTATGGAATTGTAGATATTATTATTGGCTTTCAAATGAATCAATCCGATTGCAAATCGCTTAAGTCGTTTCCGAGAAAAACGAAAATTACATATTCCATCCGCAAAAGTCACTTCCAGAATGACCCAACCTAAAAATAATCTATATCTCGGAAACGGTAAGTGCTAGGTAGACATAACCAGTATGGAATTGCCGATGTTATTATTGGCTTTCAAATGAATCAATCCGATTGCAAATCGTTTAAGTCGTTTCCGAGAAAAACGAAAATTACATATTCCATCCGCAAAAGTCACTTCCAGAATGACCCAACCTAAAAATAATCTATATCTCGGAAACGGTAAGTGCTAGGTAGACATAACCAGTATGGAATTGCCGATATTATTATTGGCTTTCAAATGAATCAATCCGATTGCAAATCTTTTAAGTCGTTTCCGAGAAAAACGAAAATTACATATTCCATCCGCAAAAGTCACTTCCAGAATGGCCCAACAAAAACAAAAAATCTCGGAAACTGTGAGTGTTAGGTAGACAAAATAAGTATGGAATTGTAGATACTATTATTGGCTTTCAAACGAATCAATCTGATTGCGAATCGGTTAAGTCGTTTCCGGGAAAAACGAAAATTGCATATTCCATCCGCACAAATTACTTCCAGAATGACCCAACATAAAATTATTCTGTATCTCGGAAACTGTGTGTGGCAGGTAGACAAAACTGGTATGGAATTATAGATATTATTATTGGTTTGCAAACGAATCAATCCGATTGCGAATCGGTTAAGTCGTTTCCGAGAAACACGAAAATTACATATTCCATCCGCACAAATTACTTCCAGAATGACCCAACATAAAATTATTCTATATCTCGGAAACTGTGAGTGCTAGGTAGACAAAACCAGTATGGAATTGTAGATATTATTATTGGCTTTCAAATGAATCAATCCGATTGCAAATCGCTTAAGTCGTTTCCGAGAAAAACGAAAATTACATATTCCATCCGCACAAGCCACTTCCAGAATGGCCCAACAAAAACAAAAAATCTCGGAAACTGTGAGTGTTAGGTAGACAAAACAAGTATGGAATTGTAGATACCATTATTGGCTTTCAAACGAATCAATCTGATTGCGAATCGGTTAAGTCGTTTCCGAGAAAAACGAAAATTGCATATTCCATCCGCACAGGTCACTTCCAGAATGACCCAACCTAAAAATAATCTATATCTCAGAAACGGTAAGTGCTAAGTAGACATAACCAGTATGGAATTGTCCATATTATTATTGGCTTTCAAATGAATCAATCCGATTGCAAATCGCTTAAGTCGCTTCAGAGAAAAACGAAAATTACATATTCCATCCGCACAGGTCACTTCCAGAATGACCCAACCTAAAAATAATCTATATCTCGGAAACGGTAAGTGCTAGGTAGACATAACCAGTATGGAATTGTCGATATTATTATTGGCTTTCAAATGAATCAATCCGATTGCAAATCGTTTAAGTCGTTTCCGAGGAAAACGAAAATTACATATTCCATCCGCACAAGTCACTTCCAGAATGACCCAACATAAAATTATTCTATATCTCGGAAACTGTGAGTGCTAGATAGACAAAACCAGTATGGAATTGTAGATATTATTATTGGCTTTCAAATAAATCAATCCGATTGCAAATCATTTAAGTCGTTTCCGAGAAAAACGAAAATTACATATTCCATCCGCAAAAGTCACTTCCAGAATGACCCAACCTAAAAATAATCTATATCTCGGAAACGGTAAGTGCTAGGTAGACATAACCAGTATGGAATTGCCGATATTATTATTGGCTTTCAAATGAATCAATCCGATTGCAAATCGTTTAAGTCGTTTCCGAGAAAAACGAAAATTACATATTCCATCCGCAAAAGTCACTTCCAGAATGACCCAACATAAAATTATTCTATATCTCGGAAACTGTGAGTGCTAGGTAGACAAAACCAGTATGGAATTGTAGATATTATTTTTGGCTTTCAAATGAATCAATCCGATTGCAAATCATTTAAGTCGTTTCCGAGAAAAACGAAAATTACATATTCCATCCGCAAAAGTCACTTCCAGAATGGCCCAACAAAAACAAAAAATCTCGGAAACTGTGAGTGCTAGATAGACAAAACCAGTATGGAATTGTAGATATTATTATTGGTTTGCAAACGAATCAATCCGATTGCGAATCGGTTAAGTCGTTTCCGGGAAAAACGAAAATTGCATATTCCATCCGCACAAATTACTTGCAGAATGGCCCAACATAAAATTATTCTGTATCTCGGAAACTGTGTGTGGCAGGTAGACAAAACAGGTATGGAATTATAGATATTATTATTGGTTTGCAAACGAATCAATCCGATTGCGAATCGGTTAAGTCGTTTCCGAGAAACACGAAAATTACATATTCCATCCGCACAAATTACTTCCAGAATGACCCAACATAAAATTATTCTGTATCTCGGAAACTGTGTGTGGCAGGTAGACAAAACAGGTATGGAATTATAGATATTATTATTGGTTTGCAAACGAATCAATCCGATTGCGAATCGGTTAAGTCGTTTCCGAGAAACACGAAAATTACATATTCCATCCACACAAGTCACATCAAGAATGAACCAGCATAAAATTATCCTATATCTCGGAAACTGTGAGTGGTAGGTAGACAAAACCAGTATGGAATTGTAGATATTATTATTGGCTTTCAAATGAATCAATCCGATTGCAAATCGCTTAAGTCGTTTCCGAGAAAAACGAAAATTACATATTCCATCCGCACAGGTCACTTCCAGAATGACCCAACCTAAAAATAATCTATATCTCGGAAACGGTAAGTGCTAGGTAGAAAGAACCAGTATGGAATTGTGGATATTATTATTGGCTTTCAAATGAATCAATCCGATTGCAAATCGTTTAAGTCGTTTCCGAGAAAAACGAAAATTACATATTCCATCCGCACAGGTCACTTCCAGAATGACCCAACCTAAAAATAATCTATATCTCAGAAACGGTAAGTGCTAGGTAGACATAACCAGTATGGAATTGTATATATTATTATTGGCTTTCAAATGAATCAATCCGATTGCAAATCGCTTAAGTCGCTTCAGAGAAAAACGAAAATTACATATTCCATCCGCACAGGTCACTTCCAGAATGACCCAACCTAAAAATAATCTATGTATATCTCGGAAACGGTAAGTGCTAGGTAGACATAACCAGTATGGAATTGTCGATATTATTATTGGCTTTCAAATGAATCAATCCGATTGCAAATCGCTTAAGTCGTTTCCGAGAAAAACGAAAATTACATATTCCATCCGCACAAGTGACTTCCAGAATGAACCAACATAAAATTATTCTATATCTCGGAAACTGTGAGTGCTAGGTAGACAATACCAGTATGGAATTGTAGATATTATTATTGGCTTTCAAATGAATCAATCCGATTGCAAATCGCTTAAGTCGTTTCCGAGAAAAACGAAAATTACATATTCCATCCGCACAAGTCACTTCCAGAATGACCCAACCTAAAAATAATAGACATAACCAGTATGGAATTGTCGATATTATTATTGGCTTTCAAATGAATCAATCCGATTGCAAATCGCTTAAGTCGTTTCCGCGAAAAACGAAAATTACATATTCCATCCGCACAAGTCACTTCCAGAATGAACCAACATAAAATTATTCTATATCTCGGAAACTGTGAGTGTTAGGTAGACAATACCAGTATGGAATTGTAGATATTATTATTGGCTTTCAAATGAATCAATCCGATTGCAAATCGCTTTAGTCGTTTCCGAGAAAAACGAAAATTACATATTTCATCCGTACAAGTCACTTCCAGAATGACCCAACCTAAAAATAATCTATATCTCGGAAACGGTGAGTGCTAGGTAGAAAGAACCAGTATGGAATTGTAGATATTATTATTGGCTTTCAAATGAATCAATCCGATTGCAAATCGTTTAAGTCGTTTCCGAGAAAAACGAAAATTACATATTCCATCCGCACAGGTCACTTCCAGAATGACCCAACCTAAAAATAATCTATATCTCGGAAACGGTAAGTGCTAGGTAGACATTACCAGTATGGAATTGTCGATATTATTATTGGCTTTCAAATGAATCAATCCGATTGCAAATCGCTTAAGTCGTTTCCGAGAAAAACGAAAATTACATATTCCATCCGCACAAGTCACTTCCAGAATGAACCAACAAAAAATTATTCTATATCTCGGAAACTGTGAGTGTTAGGTTGACAATACCAGTATGGAATTGTAGATATTATTATTGGCTTTCAAATGAATCAATCCGATTGCAAATCGTTTAAGTCGTTTCCGAGAAAAACGAAAATTACATATTCCATCCGCACAGGTCACTTCCAGAATGACCCAACCTAAAAATAATCTATATCTCGGAAACGGTAAGTGCTAGGTAGACATTACCAGTATGGAATTGTAGATATTATTATTGGCTTTCAAATGAATCAATCCGATTGCAAATCGCTTTAGTCGTTTCCGAGAAAAACGAAAATTACATATTCCATCCGCAAAAGTCACTTCCAGAATGACCCAACCTAAAAATAATCTATATCTCGGAAACGGTAAGTGCTAGGTAGAAAGAACCAGTATGGAATTGTAGATATTATTATTGGCTTTCAAATGAATCAATCCGATTGCAAATCGTTTAAGTCGTTTCCGAAAAAAACGAAAATTACATATTCCATCCGCACAGGTCACTTCCAGAATGACCCAACCTAAAAATAATCTATATCTCGGAAACGGTAAGTGCTAGGTAGACATAACCAGTATGGAATTGTAGATATTATTTTTGGCTTTCAAATGAATCAATCCGATTGCAAATCGTTTAAGACGTTTCCGAGAAAAACGAAAACTACATATTCCATCCGCACAAGTCACTTCCAGAATGACCCAACATAAAATTATTCTATATCTCGGAAACTGTGAGTGCTAGGTAGACAAAACCAGTATGGAATTGTAGATATTATTATTGGCTTTCAAATGAATCAATCCGATTGCAAATCATTTAAGTCGTTTCCGAGAAAAACGAAAATTACATATTCCATCCGCAAAAGTCACTTCCAGAATGGCCCAACAAAAACAAAAAATCTCGGAAACTGTGAGTGTTAGGTAGACAAAACAAGTATGGAATTGTAGATACTATTATTGGCTTTCAAACGAATCAATCTGATTGCGAATCGGTTAAGTCGTTTTCGCCTAAGTCGTTTCCAAGAAAAACGAAAATTACATATTCCATCTGCACAAGTTACTTCCAGAATGCACCAATATAAAATTATTCTATATCACGGAAACTGTGAGTGCTAGGTAGACAAAACCAGTATGGAATTGTAGATATTATTATTGGCTTTCAAATGAATCAATCCGATTGCAAATCATTTAAGTCGTTTCCGAGAAAAACGAAAATTACATATTCCATCCGCAAAAGTCACTTCCAGAATGGCCCAACAAAAACAAAAAATCTCGGAAACTGTGAGTGTTAGGTAGACAAAACAAGTATGGAATTGTAGATACTATTATTGGCTTTCAAACGAATCAATCTGATTGCGAATCGGTTAAGTCGTTTCCGGGAAAAACGAAAATTGCATATTCCATCCGCACAAATTACTTCCAGAATGACCCAACATAAAATTATTCTGTATCTCGGAAACTGTGTGTGGCAGGTAGACAAAACAGGTATGGAATTATAGATATTATTATTGGTTTGCAAACGAATCAATCCGATTGCGAATCGGTTAAGTCGTTTCCGAGAAAAACGAAAATTACATATTCCATCCACACAAGTCACTTCCAGAATGAACCAACATAAAATTATCCTATATCTCGGAAACTGTGAGTGGTAGGTAGACAAAACCGGTATGGAATTGTAGATATTATTATTGGCTTTCAAATGAATCAATCCGATTGCAAATCGCTTAAGTCGTTTCCGAGAAAAACGAAAATTACATATTCCATCCGCACAGGTCACTTCCAGAATGACCCAACCTAAAAATAATCTATATCTCGGAAACGGTAAGTGCTAGGTAGAAAGAACCAGTATGGAATTGTAGATATTATTATTGGCTTTCAAATGAATCAAGCCGATTGCAAATCGTTTAAGTCGTTTCCGAGAAAAACGAAAATTACATATTCCATCTGCACAGGTCACTTCCAGAATGACCCAACCTAAAAATAATCTATATCTCAGAAACGGTAAGTGCTAGGTAGACATAACCAGTATGGAATAGTCGATATTATTATTGGCTTTCAAATGAATCAATCCGATTGCAAATCGCTTAAGTCGCTTCAGAGAAAAACGAAAATTACATATTCCATCCGCACAGGTCACTTCCAGAATGACCCAACCTAAAAATAATCTATATCTCGGAAACGGTAAGTGCTAGGTAGACATAACCAGTATGGAATTGTCGATATTATTATTGGCTTTCAAATGAATCAATCCGATTGCAAATCGCTTAAGTCGTTTCCGAGAAAAACGAAAATTACATATTCCATCCGCACAAGTCACTTCCAGAATGAACCAACATAAAATTATTCTATATCTCGGAAACTGTGAGTGCTAGGTAGACAATACCAGTATGGAATTGTAGATATTATTATTGGCTTTCAAATGAATCAATCCGATTGCAAATCGCTTAAGTCGTTTCCGAGAAAAACGAAAATTACATATTCAATCCGCACAA
Source organism: Stomoxys calcitrans (assembly GCF_963082655.1). Lineage (NCBI taxonomy): Eukaryota > Metazoa > Arthropoda > Insecta > Diptera > Muscidae > Stomoxys > Stomoxys calcitrans. The sequence continues at coordinate 134,804,738 of NC_081552.1, read as the reverse complement.
GTCAATTCCAGAATGACCCAACCTAAAAATAATAGACATAACCAGTATGGAATTGTCGATATTATTATTGGCTTTCAAATGAATCAATCCGATTGCAAATCGCTTAAGTCGTTTCCGAGAAAAACGAAAATTAAATATTCCATCCGCAAAAGTCACTTCCAGAATGACCCAACCTAAAAATAATCTATATCTCGGAAACGGTAAGTGCTAGGTAGACATAACCAGTATGGAATTGTGGATACCATTATTGGCTTTCAAACGAATCAATCTGATTGCGAATCGGTTAAGTCGTTTCCGGGAAACACGAAAATTACATATTCCATCCGCACAAATTACTTCCAGAATGACCCAACATAAAATTATTCTATATCTCGGAAACTGTGAGTGCTAGGTAGACCAAACCAGTATGGAATTGTAGATATTATTATTGGCTTTCAAATGAATCAATCCGATTGCAAATCGCTTAAGTCGTTTCCGAGAAAAACGAAAATTACATATTCCATCCGCACAAGTCACTTCCAGAATGGCCCAACAAAAACAAAAAATCTCGGAAACTGTGAGTGTTAGGTAGACAAAACAAGTATGGAATTGTGGATACCATTATTGGCTTTCAAACGAATCAATCTGATTGCGAATCGGTTAAGTCGTTTCCGGGAAAAACGAAAATTGCATATTCCATCCGCACAGGTCACTTCCAGAATGACCCAACCTAAAAATAATCTATATCTCAGAAACGGTAAGTGCTAAGTAGACATAACCAGTATGGAATTGTCGATATTATTATTGGCTTTCAAATGAATCAATCCGATTGCAAATCGCTTAAGTCGCTTCAGAGAAAAACGAAAATTACATATTCCATCCGCACAGGTCACTTCCAGAATGACCCAACCTAAAAATAATCTATATCTCGGAAACGGTAAGTGCTAGGTAGACATAACCAGTATGGAATTGTCGATATTATTATTGGCTTTCAAATGAATAAATCCGATTGCAAATCGTTTAAGTCGTTTCCGAGGAAAACGAAAATTACATATTCCATCCGCACAAGTCACTTCCAGAATGACCCAACATAAAATTATTCTATATCTCGGAAACTGTGAGTGCTAGATAGACAAAACCAGTATGGAATTGTAGATATTATTATTGGCTTTCAAATGAATCAATCCGATTGCAAATCATTTAAGTCGTTTCCGAGAAAAACGAAAATTACATATTCCATCCGCAAAAGTCACTTCCAGAATGACCCAACCTAAAAATAATCTATATCTCGGAAACGGTAAGTGCTAGGTAGACATAACCAGTATGGAATTGCCGATATTATTATTGGCTTTCAAATGAATCAATCCGATTGCAAATCGTTTAAGTCGTTTCCGAGAAAAACGAAAATTACATATTCCATCCGCACAAGTCACTTCCAGAATGACCCAACATAAAATTATTCTATATCTCGGAAACTGTGAGTGCTAGGTAGACAAAACCAGTATGGAATTGTAGATATTATTATTGGCTTTCAAATGAATCAATCCGATTGCAAATCATTTAAGTCGTTTCCGAGAAAAACGAAAATTACATATTCCATCAGCAAAAGTCACTTCCAGAATGGCCCAACAAAAACAAAAAATCTCGGAAACTGTGAGTGTTAGGTAGACAAAATAAGTATGGAATTGTAGATACTATTATTGGCTTACAAACGAATCAATCTGATTGCGAATCGTTTAAGTCGTTTCCGGGAAAAACGAAAATTGCATATTCCATCCGCACAAATTACTTCCAGAATGACCCAACATAAAATTATTCTGTATCTCGGAAACTGTGTGTGGCAGGTAGACAAAACAGGTATGGAATTATAGATATTATTATTGGTTTGCAAACGAATCAATCCGATTGCGAATCGGTTAAGTCGTTTCCGGGAAAAACGAAAATTGCATATTCCATCCGCACAAATTACTTCCAGAATGACCCAACATAAAATTATTCTGTATCTCGGAAACTGTGTGTGGCAGGTAGACAAAACAGGTATGGAATTATAGATATTATTATTGGTTTGCAAACGAATCAATCCGATTGCGAATCGGTTAAGTCGTTTCCGAGAAACACGAAAATTACATATTCCATCCGCACAAATTACTTCCAGAATGACCCAACATAAAATTATTCTGTATCTCGGAAACTGTGTGTGGCAGGTAGACAAAACAGGTATGGAATTATAGATATTATTATTGGTTTGCAAACGAATCAATCCGATTGCGAATCGGTTAAGTCGTTTCCGAGAAACACGAAAATTACATATTCCATCCACACAAGTCACATCAAGAATGAACCAGCATAAAATTATCCTATATCTCGGAAACTGTGAGTGGTAGGTAGACAAAACCAGTATGGAATTGTAGATATTATTATTGGCTTTCAAATGAATCAATCCGATTGCAAATCGCTTAAGTCGTTTCCGAGAAAAACGAAAATTACATATTCCATCCGCACAGGTCACTTCCAGAATGACCCAACAAAAACAAAAAATCTCGGAAACTGTGAGTGTTAGGTAGACAAAACAAGTATGGAATTGTGGATACCATTATTGGCTTTCAAACGAATCAATCTGATTGCGAATCGGTTAAGTCGTTTCCGCGAAAAACGAAAATTGCATATTCCATCCGCACAGGTCACTTCCAGAATGACCCAACCTAAAAATAATCTATATCTCAGAAACGGTAAGTGCTAAGTAGACATAACCAGTATGGAATTGTCGATATTATTATTGGCTTTCAAATGAATCAATCCGATTGCAAATCGCTTAAGTCGCTTCAGAGAAAAACGAAAATTACATATTCCATCCGCACAGGTCACTTCCAGAATGACCCAACCTAAAAATAATCTATATCTCGGAAACGGTAAGTGCTAGGTAGACATAACCAGTATGGAATTGTCGATATTATTATTGGCTTTCAAATGAATCAATCCGATTGCAAATCGTTTAAGTCGTTTCCGAGGAAAACGAAAATTACATATTCCATCCGCACAAGTCACTTCCAGAATGACCCAACATAAAATTATTCGATATCTCGGAAACTGTGAGTGCTAGATAGACAAAACCAGTATGGAATTGTAGATATTATTATTGGCTTTCAAATGAATCAATCCGATTGCAAATCATTTAAGTCGTTTCCGAGAAAAACGAAAATTACATATTCCATCCGCAAAAGTCACTTCCAGAATGACCCAACCTAAAAATAATCTATATCTCGGAAACGGTAAGTGCTTATTAGACATAACCAGTATGGAATTGCCGATATTATTATTGGCTTTCAAATGAATCAATCCGATTGCAAATCGTTTAAGTCGTTTCCGAGAAAAACGAAAATTACATATTCCATCCGCACAAGTCACTTCCAGAATGACCCAACATAAAATTATTCTATATCTCGGAAACTGTGAGTGCTAGGTAGACAAAACCAGTATGGAATTGTAGATATTATTATTGGCTTTCAAATGAATCAATCCGATTGCAAATCATTTAAGTCGTTTCCGAGAAAAACGAAAATTACATATTCCATCCGCAAAAGTCACTTCCAGAATGGCCCAACAAAAACAAAAAATCTCGGAAACTGTGAGTGTTAGGTAGACAAAATAAGTATGGAATTGTAGATACTATTATTGGCTTTCAAACGAATCAATCTGATTGCGAATCGTTTAAGTCGTTTCCGGGAAAAACGAAAATTGCATATTCCATCCGCACAAATTACTTCCAGAATGACCCAACATAAAATTATTCTGTATCTCGGAAACTGTGTGTGGCAGGTAGACAAAACAGGTATGGAATTATAGATATTATTATTGGTTTGCAAACGAATCAATCCGATTACGAATCGGTTAAGTCGTTTCCGGGAAAAACGAAAATTGCATATTCCATCCGCACAAATTACTTCCAGAATGACCCAACATAAAATTATTCTGTATCTCGGAAACTGTGTGTGGCAGGTAGACAAAACAGGTATGGAATTATAGATATTATTATTGGTTTGCAAACGAATCAATCCGATTGCGAATCGGTTAAGTCGTTTCCGAGAAACACGAAAATTACATATTCCATCCGCACAAATTACTTCCAGAATGACCCAACATAAAATTATTCTGTATCTCGGAAACTGTGTGTGGCAGGTAGACAAAACAGGTATGGAATTATAGATATTATTATTGGTTTGCAAACGAATCAATCCGATTGCGAATCGGTTAAGTCGTTTCCGAGAAACACGAAAATTACATATTCCATCCACACAAGTCACATCAAGAATGAACCAGCATAAAATTATCCTATATCTCGGAAACTGTGAGTGGTAGGTAGACAAAACCAGTATGGAATTGTAGATATTATTATTGGCTTTCAAATGAATCAATCCGATTGCAAATCGCTTAAGTCGTTTCCGAGAAAAACGAAAATTACATATTCCATCCGCACAGGTCACTTCCAGAATGACCCAACCTAAAAATAATCTATATCTCGGAAACGGTAAGTGCTAGGTAGAAAGAACCAGTATGGAATTGTGGATATTATTATTGGCTTTCAAATGAATCAATCCGATTGCAAATCGTTTAAGTCGTTTCCGAGAAAAACGAAAATTACATATTCCATCCGCACAGGTCACTTCCAGAATGACCCAACATAAAAATAATCTATATCTCAGAAACGGTAAGTGCTAGGTAGACATAACCAGTATGGAATTGTCGATATTATTATTGGCTTTCAAATGAATCAATCCGATTGCAAATCGCTTAAGTCGCTTCAGAGAAAAACGAAAATTACATATTCCATCCGCACAGGTCACTTCCAGAATGACCCAACCTAAAAATAATCTATGTATATCTCGGAAACGGTAAGTGCTAGGTAGACATAACCAGTATGGAATTGTCGATATTATTATTGGCTTTCAAATGAATCAATCCGATTGCAAATCGCTTAAGTCGTTTCCGAGAAAAACGAAAATTACATATTCCATCCGCACAAGTCACTTCCAGAATGAACCAACAAAAAATTATTCTATATCTTGGAAACTGTGAGTGCTAGGTAGACAATACCAGTATGGAATTGTAGATATTATTATTGGCTTTCAAATGAATCAATCCGATTGCAAATCGCTTAAGTCGTTTCCGAGAAAAACGAAAATTACATATTCCATCCGCACAAGTCACTTCCAGAATGACCCAACCTAAAAATAATAGACATAACCAGTATGGAATTGTCGATATTATTATTGGCTTTCAAATGAATCAATCCGATTGCAAATCGCTTAAGTCGCTTCAGAGAAAAACGAAAATTACATATTCCATCCGCACAGGTCACTTCCAGAATGACCCAACCTAAAAATAATCTATATCTCGGAAACGGTAAGTGCTAGGTAGACATAACCAGTATGGAATTGTCGATATTATTATTGGCTTTCAAATGAATCAATCCGATTGCAAATCGTTTAAGTCGTTTCCGAGAAAAACGAAAATTACATATTCCATCCGCACAAGTCACTTCCAGAATGACCCAACATAAAATTATTCTATATCTCGGAAACTGTGAGTGCTAGATAGACAAAACCAGTATGGAATTGTAGATATTATTATTGGCTTTCAAATGAATCAATCCGATTGCAAATCATTTAAGTCGTTTCCGAGAAAAACGAAAATTACATATTCAATCCGCACAAGTCACTTCCAGAATGACCCAACATAAAATTATTATATATCTCGGAAACTGTGAGTGCTAGGTAGACAAAACCAGTATGGAATTGTAGATATTATTATTGGCTTTCAAATGAATCAATCCGATTGCAAATCTTTTAAGTCGTTTCCGAGAAAAACGAAAATTACATATTCCATCCGCAAAAGTCACTTCCAGAATGGCCCAACAAAAACAAAAAATCTCGGAAACTGTGAGTGTTAGGTAGACAAAATAAGTATGGAATTGTAGATACTATTATTGGCTTTCAAACGAATCAATCTGATTGCGAATCGGTTAAGTCGTTTCCGGGAAAAACGAAAATTGCATATTCCATCCGCACAAATTACTTCCAGAATGGCCCAACATAAAATTATTCTGTATCTCGGAAACTGTGTGTGGCAGGTAGACAAAACAGGTATGGAATTATAGATATTATTATTGGTTTGCAAACGAATCAATCCGATTGCGAATCGGTTAAGTCGTTTCCGGGAAAAACGAAAATTGCATATTCCATCCGCACAAATTACTTCCAGAATGACCCAACATAAAATTATTCTGTATCTCGGAAACTGTGTGTGGCAGGTAGACAAAACAGGTTGGAATTATAGATATTATTATTGGTTTGCAAACGAATCAATCCGATTGCGAATCGGTTAAGTCGTTTCCGAGAAACACGAAAATTACATATTCCATCCGCACAAATTACTTCCAGAATGACCCAACATAAAATTATTCTATATCTCGGAAACTGTGAGTGCTAGGTAGACAAAACCAGTATGGAATTGTAGATATTATTATTGGCTTTCAAATGAATCAATCCGATTGCAAATCGCTTAAGTCGTTTCCGAGAAAAACGAAAATTACATATTCCATCCGCACAAGTCACTTCCAGAATGGCCCAACAAAAACAAAAAATCTCGGAAACTGTGAGTGTTAGGTAGACAAAACAAGTATGGAATTGTAGATACCATTATTGGCTTTCAAACGAATCAATCTGATTGCGAATCGCTTAAGTCGCTTCAGAGAAAAACGAAAATTGCATATTCCATCCGCACAGGTCACTTCCAGAATGACCCAACCTAAAAATAATCTATATCTCAGAAACGGTAAGTGCTAAGTAGACATAACCAGTATGGAATTGTCAATATTATTATTGGCTTTCAAATGAATCAATCCGATTGCAAATCGTTTAAGTCGTTTCCGAGGAAAACGAAAATTACATATTCCATCCGCACAAGTCACTTCCAGAATGACCCAACATAAAATTATTCTATATCTCGGAAACTGTGAGTGCTAGATAGACAAAACCAGTATGGAATTGTAGATATTATTATTGGCTTTCAAATGAATCAATCCGATTGCAAATCATTTAAGTCGTTTCCGAGAAAAACGAAAATTACATATTCCATCCGCAAAAGTCACTTCCAGAATGACCCAACCTAAAAATAATCTATATCTCGGAAACGGTAAGTGCTAGGTAGACATAACCAGTATGGAATTGCCGATATTATTATAGGCTTTCAAATGAATCAATCCGATTGCAAATCGTTTAAGTCGTTTCCGAGAAAAACGAAAATTACATATTCCATCCACACAAGTCACTTCCAGAATGACCCAACATAAAATTATTCTATATCTCGGAAACTGTGAGTGCTAGGTAGACAAAACCAGTATGGAATTGTAGATATTATTATTGGCTTTCAAATGAATCAATCCGATTGCAAATCATTTAAGTCGTTTCCGAGAAAAACGAAAATTACATATTCCATCCGCAAAAGTCACTTCCAGAATGGCCCAACAAAAACAAAAAATCTCGGAAACTGTGAGTGTTAGGTAGACAAAATAAGTATGGAATTGTAGATACTATTATTGGCTTTCAAACGAATCAATCTGATTGCGAATCTTTTAAGTCGTTTCCGGGAAAAACGAAAATTGCATATTCCATCCGCACAAATTACTTCCAGAATGGCCCAACATAAAATTATTCTGTATCTCGGAAACTGTGTGTGGCAGGTAGACAAAACAGGTATGGAATTATAGATATTATTATTGGTTTGCAAACGAATCAATCCGATTGCGAATCGGTTAAGTCGTTTCCGGGAAAAACGAAAATTGCATATTCCATCCGCACAAATTACTTCCAGAATGACCCAACATAAAATTATTCTGTATCTCGGAAACTGTGTGTGGCAGGTAGACAAAACAGGTATGGAATTATAGATATTATTATTGGTTTGCAAACGAATCAATCCGATTGCGAATCGGTTAAGTCGTTTCCGAGAAACACGAAAATTACATATTCCATCCGCACAAATTACTTCCAGAATGACCCAACATAAAATTATTCTGTATCTCGGAAACTGTGTGTGGCAGGTAGACAAAACAGGTATGGAATTATAGATATTATTATTGGTTTGCAAACGAATCAATCCGATTGCGAATCGGTTAAGTCGTTTCCGAGAAACACGAAAATTACATATTCCATCCACACAAGTCACATCAAGAATGAACCAGCATAAAATTATCCTATATCTCGGAAACTGTGAGTGGTAGGTAGACAAAACCAGTATGGAATTGTAGATATTATTATTGGCTTTCAAATGAATCAATCCGATTGCAAATCGCTTAAGTCGTTTCCGAGAAAAACGAAAATTACATATTCCATCCGCACAGGTCACTTCCAGAATGACCCAACCTAAAAATAATCTATATCTCGGAAACGGTAAGTGCTAGGTAGAAAGAACCAGTATGGAATTGTAGATATTATTATTGGCTTTCAAATGAATCAATCCGATTGCAAATCGTTTAAGTCGTTTCCGAGAAAAACGAAAATTACATATTCCATCCGCACAGGTCACTTCCAGAATGACCCAACATAAAAATAATCTATATCTCAGAAACGGTAAGTGCTAGGTAGACATAACCAGTATGGAATTGTCGATATTATTATTGGCTTTCAAATGAATCAATCCGATTGCAAATCGCTTAAGTCGCTTCAGAGAAAAACGAAAATTACATATTCCATCCGCACAGGTCACTTCCAGAATGACCCAACCTAAAAATAATCTATGTATATCTCGGAAACGGTAAGTGCTAGGTAGACATAACCAGTATGGAATTGTCGATATTATTATTGGCTTTCAAATGAATCAATCCGATTGCAAATCGCTTAAGTCGTTTCCGAGAAAAACGAAAATTACATATTCCATCCGCACAAGTCACTTCCAGAATGAACCAACAAAAAATTATTCTATATCTTGGAAACTGTGAGTGCTAGGTAGACAATACCAGTATGGAATTGTAGATATTATTATTGGCTTTCAAATGAATCAATCCGATTGCAAATCGCTTAAGTCGTTTCCGAGAAAAACGAAAATTACATATTCCATCCGCACAAGTCACTTCCAGAATGACCCAACCTAAAAATAATAGACATAACCAGTATGGAATTGTCGATATTATTATTGGCTTTCAAATGAATCAATCCGATTGCAAATCGCTTAAGTCGCTTCAGAGAAAAACGAAAATTACATATTCCATCCGCACAGGTCACTTCCAGAATGACCCAACCTAAAAATAATCTATATCTCGGAAACGGTAAGTGCTAGGTAGACATAACCAGTATGGAATTGTCGATATTATTATTGGCTTTCAAATGAATCAATCCGATTGCAAATCGTTTAAGTCGTTTCCGAGAAAAACGAAAATTACATATTCCATCCGCACAAGTCACTTCCAGAATGACCCAACATAAAATTATTCTATATCTCGGAAACTGTGAGTGCTAGATAGACAAAACCAGTATGGAATTGTAGATATTATTATTGGCTTTCAAATGAATCAATCCGATTGCAAATCATTTAAGTCGTTTCCGAGAAAAACGAAAATTACATATTCAATCCGCACAAGTCACTTCCAGAATGACCCAACATAAAATTATTATATATCTCGGAAACTGTGAGTGCTAGGTAGACAAAACCAGTATGGAATTGTAGATATTATTATTGGCTTTCAAATGAATCAATCCGATTGCAAATCTTTTAAGTCGTTTCCGAGAAAAACGAAAATTACATATTCCATCCGCAAAAGTCACTTCCAGAATGGCCCAACAAAAACAAAAAATCTCGGAAACTGTGAGTGTTAGGTAGACAAAATAAGTATGGAATTGTAGATACTATTATTGGCTTTCAAACGAATCAATCTGATTGCGAATCGGTTAAGTCGTTTCCGGGAAAAACGAAAATTGCATATTCCATCCGCACAAATTACTTCCAGAATGGCCCAACATAAAATTATTCTGTATCTCGGAAACTGTGTGTGGCAGGTAGACAAAACAGGTATGGAATTATAGATATTATTATTGGTTTGCAAACGAATCAATCCGATTGCGAATCGGTTAAGTCGTTTCCGGGAAAAACGAAAATTGCATATTCCATCCGCACAAATTACTTCCAGAATGACCCAACATAAAATTATTCTGTATCTCGGAAACTGTGTGTGGCAGGTAGACAAAACAGTTTGGAATTATAGATATTATTATTGGTTTGCAAACGAATCAATCCGATTGCGAATCGGTTAAGTCGTTTCCGAGAAACACGAAAATTACATATTCCATCCGCACAAATTACTTCCAGAATGACCCAACATAAAATTATTCTATATCTCGGAAACTGTGAGTGCTAGGTAGACAAAACCAGTATGGAATTGTAGATATTATTATTGGCTTTCAAATGAATCAATCCGATTGCAAATCGCTTAAGTCGTTTCCGAGAAAAACGAAAATTACATATTCCATCCGCACAAGTCACTTCCAGAATGGCCCAACAAAAACAAAAAATCTCGGAAACTGTGAGTGTTAGGTAGACAAAACAAGTATGGAATTGTAGATACCATTATTGGCTTTCAAACGAATCAATCTGATTGCGAATCGCTTAAGTCGCTTCAGAGAAAAACGAAAATTGCATATTCCATCCGCACAGGTCACTTCCAGAATGACCCAACCTAAAAATAATCTATATCTCAGAAACGGTAAGTGCTAAGTAGACATAACCAGTATGGAATTGTCAATATTATTATTGGCTTTCAAATGAATCAATCCGATTGCAAATCGTTTAAGTCGTTTCCGAGGAAAACGAAAATTACATATTCCATCCGCACAAGTCACTTCCAGAATGACCCAACATAAAATTATTCTATATCTCGGAAACTGTGAGTGCTAGATAGACAAAACCAGTATAGAATTGTAGATATTATTATTGGCTTTCAAATGAATCAATCCGATTGCAAATCATTTAAGTCGTTTCCGAGAAAAACGAAAATTACATATTCCATCCGCAAAAGTCACTTCCAGAATGACCCAACCTAAAAATAATCTATATCTCGGAAACGGTAAGTGCTAGGTAGACATAACCAGTATGGAATTGCCGATATTATTATAGGCTTTCAAATGAATCAATCCGATTGCAAATCGTTTAAGTCGTTTCCGAGAAAAACGAAAATTACATATTCCATCCACACAAGTCACTTCCAGAATGACCCAACATAAAATTATTCTATATCTCGGAAACTGTGAGTGCTAGGTAGACAAAACCAGTATGGAATTGTAGATATTATTATTGGCTTTCAAATGAATCAATCCGATTGCAAATCATTTAAGTCGTTTCCGAGAAAAACGAAAATTACATATTCCATCCGCAAAAGTCACTTCCAGAATGGCCCAACAAAAACAAAAAATCTCGGAAACTGTGAGTGTTAGGTAGACAAAATAAGTATGGAATTGTAGATACTATTATTGGCTTTCAAACGAATCAATCTGATTGCGAATCGTTTAAGTCGTTTCCGGGAAAAACGAAAATTGCATATTCCATCCGCACAAATTACTTCCAGAATGGCCCAACATAAAATTATTCTGTATCTCGGAAACTGTGTGTGGCAGGTAGACAAAACAGGTATGGAATTATAGATATTATTATTGGTTTGCAAACGAATCAATCCGATTGCGAATCGGTTAAGTCGTTTCCGGGAAAAACGAAAATTGCATATTCCATCCGCACAAATTACTTCCAGAATGACCCAACATAAAATTATTCGGTATCTCGGAAACTGTGTGTGGCAGGTAGACAAAACAGGTTGGAATTATAGATATTATTATTGGTTTGCAAACGAATCAATCCGATTGCGAATCGGTTAAGTCGTTTCCGAGAAACACGAAAATTACATATTCCATCCGCACAAATTACTTCCAGAATGACCCAACATAAAATTATTCTATATCTCGGAAACTGTGAGTGCTAGGTAGACAAAACCAGTATGGAATTGTAGATATTATTATTGGCTTTCAAATGAATCAATCCGATTGCAAATCGCTTAAGTCGTTTCCGAGAAAAACGAAAATTACATATTCCATCCGCACAAGTCACTTCCAGAATGGCCCAACAAAAACAAAAAATCTCGGAAACTGTGAGTGTTAGGTAGACAAAACAAGTATGGAATTGTAGATACCATTATTGGCTTTCAAACGAATCAATCTGATTGCGAATCGCTTAAGTCGCTTCAGAGAAAAACGAAAATTGCATATTCCATCCGCACAGGTCACTTCCAGAATGACCCAACCTAAAAATAATCTATATCTCAGAAACGGTAAGTGCTAAGTAGACATAACCAGTATGGAATTGTCGATATTATTATTGGCTTTCAAATGAATCAATCCGATTGCAAATCGTTTAAGTCGTTTCCGAGGAAAACGAAAATTACATATTCCATCCGCACAAGTCACTTCCAGAATGACCCAACATAAAATTATTCTATATCTCGGAAACTGTGAGTGCTAGGTAGACAAAACCAGTATGGAATTGTAGATATTATTATTGGCTTTCAAATGAATCAATCCGATTGCAAATCATTTAAGTCGTTTCCGAGAAAAACGAAAATTACATATTCCATCCGCAAAAGTCACTTCCAGAATGGCCCAACAAAAACAAAAAATCTCGGAAACTGTGAGTGTTAGGTAGACAAAATAAGTATGGAATTGTAGATACTATTATTGGCTTTCAAACGAATCAATCTGATTGCGAATCGTTTAAGTCGTTTCCGGGAAAAACGAAAATTGCATATTCCATCCGCACAAATTAATTCCAGAATGACCCAACATAAAATTATTCTGTATCTCGGAAACTGTGTGTGGCAGGTAGACAAAACAGGTTGGAATTATAGATATTATTATTGGTTTGCAAACGAATCAATCCGATTGCGAATCGGTTAAGTCGTTTCCGAGAAACACGAAAATTACATATTCCATCCGCACAAATTACTTCCAGAATGACCCAACATAAAATTATTCTATATCTCGGAAACTGTGAGTGCTAGGTAGACAAAACCAGAATGGCCCTACAAAAACAAAAAATCTCGGAAACTGTGAGTGTTAGGTAGACAAAACAAGTATGGAATTGTAGATACCATTATTGGCTTTCAAACGAATCAATCTGATTGCGAATCGCTTAAGTCGCTTCAGAGAAAAACGAAAATTACATATTCCATCCGCAAAAGTCACTTCCAGAATGGCCCAACAAAAACAAAAAATCTCGGAAACTGTGAGTGTTAGGTAGACAAAATAAGTATGGAATTGTAGATACTATTATTGGCTTTCAAACGAATCAATCTGATTGCGAATCGGTTAAGTCGTTTCCGGGAAAAACGAAAATTGCATATTCCATCCGCACAAATTACTTCCAGAATGGCCCAACATAAAATTATTCTGTATCTCGGAAACTGTGTGTGGCAGGTAGACAAAACAGGTATGGAATTATAGATATTATTATTGGTTTGCAAACGAATCAATCCGATTGCGAATCGGTTAAGTCGTTTCCGGGAAAAACGAAAATTGCATATTCCATCCGCACAAATTACTTCCAGAATGACCCAACATAAAATTATTCTGTATCTCGGAAACTGTGTGTGGCAGGTAGACAAAACAGGTTGGAATTATAGATATTATTATTGGTTTGCAAACGAATCAATCCGATTGCGAATCGGTTAAGTCGTTTCCGAGAAACACGAAAATTACATATTCCATCCGCACAAATTACTTCCAGAATGACCCAACATAAAATTATTCTATATCTCGGAAACTGTGAGTGCTAGGTAGACAAAACCAGTATGGAATTGTAGATATTATTATTGGCTTTCAAATGAATCAATCCGATTGCAAATCGCTTAAGTCGTTTCCGAGAAAAACGAAAATTACATATTCCATCCGCACAAGTCACTTCCAGAATGGCCCAACAAAAACAAAAAATCTCGGAAACTGTGAGTGTTAGGTAGACAAAACAAGTATGGAATTGTAGATACCATTATTGGCTTTCAAACGAATCAATCTGATTGCGAATCGCTTAAGTCGCTTCAGAGAAAAACGAAAATTGCATATTCCATCCGCACAGGTCACTTCCAGAATGACCCAACCTAAAAATAATCTATATCTCAGAAACGGTAAGTGCTAAGTAGACATAACCAGTATGGAATTGTCAATATTATTATTGGCTTTCAAATGAATCAATCCGATTGCAAATCGTTTAAGTCGTTTCCGAGGAAAACGAAAATTACATATTCCATCCGCACAAGTCACTTCCAGAATGACCCAACATAAAATTATTCTATATCTCGGAAACTGTGAGTGCTAGATAGACAAAACCAGTATGGAATTGTAGATATTATTATTGGCTTTCAAATGAATCAATCCGATTGCAAATCATTTAAGTCGTTTCCGAGAAAAACGAAAATTACATATTCCATCCGCAAAAGTCACTTCCAGAATGACCCAACCTAAAAATAATCTATATCTCGGAAACGGTAAGTGCTAGGTAGACATAACCAGTATGGAATTGCCGATATTATTATAGGCTTTCAAATGAATCAATCCGATTGCAAATCGTTTAAGTCGTTTCCGAGAAAAACGAAAATTACATATTCCATCCACACAAGTCACTTCCAGAATGACCCAACATAAAATTATTCTATATCTCGGAAACTGTGAGTGCTAGGTAGACAAAACCAGTATGGAATTGTAGATATTATTATTGGCTTTCAAATGAATCAATCCGATTGCAAATCATTTAAGTCGTTTCCGAGAAAAACGAAAATTACATATTCCATCCGCAAAAGTCACTTCCAGAATGGCCCAACAAAAACAAAAAATCTCGGAAACTGTGAGTGTTAGGTAGACAAAATAAGTATGGAATTGTAGATACTATTATTGGCTTTCAAACGAATCAATCTGATTGCGAATCGTTTAAGTCGTTTCCGGGAAAAACGAAAATTGCATATTCCATCCGCACAAATTACTTCCAGAATGGCCCAACATAAAATTATTCTGTATCTCGGAAACTGTGTGTGGCAGGTAGACAAAACAGGTATGGAATTATAGATATTATTATTGGTTTGCAAACGAATCAATCCGATTGCGAATCGGTTAAGTCGTTTCCGGGAAAAACGAAAATTGCATATTCCATCCGCACAAATTACTTCCAGAATGACCCAACATAAAATTATTCGGTATCTCGGAAACTGTGTGTGGCAGGTAGACAAAACAGGTTGGAATTATAGATATTATTATTGGTTTGCAAACGAATCAATCCGATTGCGAATCGGTTAAGTCGTTTCCGAGAAACACGAAAATTACATATTCCATCCGCACAAATTACTTCCAGAATGACCCAACATAAAATTATTCTATATCTCGGAAACTGTGAGTGCTAGGTAGACAAAACCAGTATGGAATTGTAGATATTATTATTGGCTTTCAAATGAATCAATCCGATTGCAAATCGCTTAAGTCGTTTCCGAGAAAAACGAAAATTACATATTCCATCCGCACAAGTCACTTCCAGAATGGCCCAACAAAAACAAAAAATCTCGGAAACTGTGAGTGTTAGGTAGACAAAACAAGTATGGAATTGTAGATACCATTATTGGCTTTCAAACGAATCAATCTGATTGCGAATCGCTTAAGTCGCTTCAGAGAAAAACGAAAATTGCATATTCCATCCGCACAGGTCACTTCCAGAATGACCCAACCTAAAAATAATCTATATCTCAGAAACGGTAAGTGCTAAGTAGACATAACCAGTATGGAATTGTCGATATTATTATTGGCTTTCAAATGAATCAATCCGATTGCAAATCGTTTAAGTCGTTTCCGAGGAAAACGAAAATTACATATTCCATCCGCACAAGTCACTTCCAGAATGACCCAACATAAAATTATTCTATATCTCGGAAACTGTGAGTGCTAGGTAGACAAAACCAGTATGGAATTGTAGATATTATTATTGGCTTTCAAATGAATCAATCCGATTGCAAATCATTTAAGTCGTTTCCGAGAAAAACGAAAATTACATATTCCATCCGCAAAAGTCACTTCCAGAATGGCCCAACAAAAACAAAAAATCTCGGAAACTGTGAGTGTTAGGTAGACAAAATAAGTATGGAATTGTAGATACTATTATTGGCTTTCAAACGAATCAATCTGATTGCGAATCGTTTAAGTCGTTTCCGGGAAAAACGAAAATTGCATATTCCATCCGCACAAATTACTTCCAGAATGACCCAACATAAAATTATTCTGTATCTCGGAAACTGTGTGTGGCAGGTAGACAAAACAGGTTGGAATTATAGATATTATTATTGGTTTGCAAACGAATCAATCCGATTGCGAATCGGTTAAGTCGTTTCCGAGAAACACGAAAATTACATATTCCATCCGCACAAATTACTTCCAGAATGACCCAACATAAAATTATTCTATATCTCGGAAACTGTGAGTGCTAGGTAGACAAAACCAGTATGGAATTGTAGATATTATTATTGGCTTTCAAATGAATCAATCCGATTGCAAATCGCTTAAGTCGTTTCCGAGAAAAACGAAAATTACATATTCCATCCGCACAAGTCACTTCCAGAATGGCCCAACAAAAACAAAAAATCTCGGAAACTGTGAGTGTTAGGTAGACAAAACAAGTATGGAATTGTAGATACCATTATTGGCTTTCAAACGAATCAATCTGATTGCGAATCGCTTAAGTCGCTTCAGAGAAAAACGAAAATTGCATATTCCATCCGCACAGGTCACTTCCAGAATGACCTAACCTAAAAATAATCTATATCTCAGAAACGGTAAGTGCTAAGTAGACATAACCAGTATGGAATTGTCAATATTATTATTGGCTTTCAAATGAATCAATCCGATTGCAAATCGTTTAAGTCGTTTACGAGGAAAACGAAAATTACATATTCCATCCGCACAAGTCACTTCCAGAATGACCCAACATAAAATTATTCTATATCTCGGAAACTGTGAGTGCTAGATAGACAAAACCAGTATGGAATTGTAGATATTATTATTGGCTTTCAAATGAATCAATCCGATTGCAAATCATTTAAGTCGTTTCCGAGAAAAACGAAAATTACATATTCCATCCGCAAAAGTCACTTCCAGAATGACCCAACCTAAAAATAATCTATATCTCGGAAACGGTAAGTGCTAGGTAGACATAACCAGTATGGAATTGCCGATATTATTATAGGCTTTCAAATGAATCAATCCGATTGCAAATCGTTTAAGTCGTTTCCGAGAAAAACGAAAATTACATATTCCATCCACACAAGTCACTTCCAGAATGACCCAACATAAAATTATTCTATATCTCGGAAACTGTGAGTGCTAGGTAGACAAAACCAGTATGGAATTGTAGATATTATTATTGGCTTTCAAATGAATCAATCCGATTGCAAATCATTTAAGTCGTTTCCGAGAAAAACGAAAATTACATATTCCATCCGCAAAAGTCACTTCCAGAATGGCCCAACAAAAACAAAAAATCTCGGAAACTGTGAGTGTTAGGTAGACAAAATAAGTATGGAATTGTAGATACTATTATTGGCTTTCAAACGAATCAATCTGATTGCGAATCGTTTAAGTCGTTTCCGGGAAAAACGAAAATTGCATATTCCATCCGCACAAATTACTTCCAGAATGGCCCAACATAAAATTATTCTGTATCTCGGAAACTGTGTGTGGCAGGTAGACAAAACAGGTATGGAATTATAGATATTATTATTGGTTTGCAAACGAATCAATCCGATTGCGAATCGGTTAAGTCGTTTCCGGGAAAAACGAAAATTGCATATTCCATCCGCACAAATTACTTCCAGAATGACCCAACATAAAATTATTCTGTATCTCGGAAACTGTGTGTGGCAGGTAGACAAAACAGGTTGGAATTATAGATATTATTATTGGTTTGCAAACGAATCAATCCGATTGCGAATCGGTTAAGTCGTTTCCGAGAAACACGAAAATTACATATTCCATCCGCACAAATTACTTCCAGAATGACCCAACATAAAATTATTCTATATCTCGGAAACTGTGAGTGCTAGGTAGACAAAACCAGTATGGAATTGTAGATATTATTATTGGCTTTCAAATGAATCAATCCGATTGCAAATCGCTTAAGTCGTTTCCGAGAAAAACGAAAATTACATATTCCATCCGCACAAGTCACTTCCAGAATGGCCCAACAAAAACAAAAAATCTCGGAAACTGTGAGTGTTAGGTAGACAAAACAAGTATGGAATTGTAGATACCATTATTGGCTTTCAAACGAATCAATCTGATTGCGAATCGCTTAAGTCGCTTCAGAGAAAAACGAAAATTGCATATTCCATCCGCACAGGTCACTTCCAGAATGACCCAACCTAAAAATAATCTATATCTCAGAAACGGTAAGTGCTAAGTAGACATAACCAGTATGGAATTGTCGATATTATTATTGGCTTTCAAATGAATCAATCCGATTGCAAATCGTTTAAGTCGTTTCCGAGGAAAACGAAAATTACATATTCCATCCGCACAAGTCACTTCCAGAATGACCCAACATAAAATTATTCTATATCTCGGAAACTGTGAGTGCTAGGTAGACAAAACCAGTATGGAATTGTAGATATTATTATTGGCTTTCAAATGAATCAATCCGATTGCAAATCATTTAAGTCGTTTCCGAGAAAAACGAAAATTACATATTCCATCCGCAAAAGTCACTTCCAGAATGGCCCAACAAAAACAAAAAATCTCGGAAACTGTGAGTGTTAGGTAGACAAAATAAGTATGGAATTGTAGATACTATTATTGGCTTTCAAACGAATCAATCTGATTGCGAATCGTTTAAGTGGTTTCCGGGAAAAACGAAAATTACATATTCCATCCGCACAAATTACTTCCAGAATGACCCAACATAAAATTATTCTGTATCTCGGAAACTGTGTGTGGCAGGTAGACAAAACAGGTATGGAATTATAGATATTATTATTGGTTTGCAAACGAATCAATCCGATTGCGAATCGGTTAAGTCGTTTCCGGGAAAAACGAAAATTGCATATTCCATCCGCACAAATTACTTCCAGAATGACCCAACATAAAATTATTCTGTATCTCGGAAACTGTGTGTGGCAGGTAGACAAAACAGGTATGGAATTATAGATATTATTATTGGTTTGCAAACGAATCAATCCGATTGCGAATCGGTTAAGTCGTTTCCGAGAAACACGAAAATTACATATTCCATCCACACAAGTCACATCAAGAATGAACCAGCATAAAATTATCCTATATCTCGGAAACTGTGAGTGGTAGGTAGACAAAACCAGTATGGAATTGTAGATATTATTATTGGCTTTCAAATGAATCAATCCGATTGCAAATCGCTTAAGTCGTTTCCGAGAAAAACGAAAATTACATATTCCATCCGCACAGGTCACTTCCAGAATGACCCAACCTAAAAATAATCTATATCTCGGAAACGGTAAGTGCTAGGTAGAAAGAACCAGTATGGAATTGTGGATATTATTATTGGCTTTCAAATGAATCAATCCGATTGCAAATCGTTTAAGTCGTTTCCGAGAAAAACGAAAATTACATATTCCATCCGCACAGGTCACTTCCAGAATGACCCAACCTAAAAATAATCTATATCTCAGAAACGGTAAGTGCTAGGTAGACATAACCAGTATGGAATTGTCGATATTATTATTGGCTTTCAAATGAATCAATCCGATTGCAAATCGTTTAAGTCGTTTCCGAGGAAAACGAAAATTACATATTCCATCCGCACAAGTCACTTCCAGAATGACCCAACATAAAATTATTCTATATCTCGGAAACTGTGAGTGCTAGATAGACAAAACCAGTATGGAATTGTAGATATTATTATTGGCTTTCAAATGAATCAATCCGATTGCAAATCATTTAAGTCGTTTCCGAGAAAAACGAAAATTACATATTCCATCCGCAAAAGTCACTTCCAGAATGACCCAACCTAAAAATAATCTATATCTCGGAAACGGTAAGTGCTAGGTAGACATAACCAGTATGGAATTGCCGATATTATTATAGGCTTTCAAATGAATCAATCCGATTGCAAATCGTTTAAGTCGTTTCCGAGAAAAACGAAAATTACATATTCCATCCACACAAGTCACTTCCAGAATGACCCAACATAAAATTATTCTATATCTCGGAAACTGTGAGTGCTAGGTAGACAAAACCAGTATGGAATTGTAGATATTATTATTGGCTTTCAAATGAATCAATCCGATTGCAAATCATTTAAGTCGTTTCCGAGAAAAACGAAAATTACATATTCCATCCGCAAAAGTCACTTCCAGAATGGCCCAACAAAAACAAAAAATCTCGGAAACTGTGAGTGTTAGGTAGACAAAATAAGTATGGAATTGTAGATACTATTATTGGCTTTCAAACGAATCAATCTGATTGCGAATCGTTTAAGTCGTTTCCGGGAAAAACGAAAATTGCATATTCCATCCGCACAAATTACTTCCAGAATGGCCCAACATAAAATTATTCTGTATCTCGGAAACTGTGTGTGGCAGGTAGACAAAACAGGTATGGAATTATAGATATTATTATTGGTTTGCAAACGAATCAATCCGATTGCGAATCGGTTAAGTCGTTTCCGGGAAAAACGAAAATTGCATATTCCATCCGCACAAATTACTTCCAGAATGACCCAACATAAAATTATTCTGTATCTCGGAAACTGTGTGTGGCAGGTAGACAAAACAGGTTGGAATTATAGATATTATTATTGGTTTGCAAACGAATCAATCCGATTGCGAATCGGTTAAGTCGTTTCCGAGAAACACGAAAATTACATATTCCATCCGCACAAATTACTTCCAGAATGACCCAACATAAAGTTATTCTATATCTCGGAAACTGTGAGTGCTAGGTAGACAAAACCAGTATGGAATTGTAGATATTATTATTGGCTTTCAAATGAATCAATCCGATTGCAAATCGCTTAAGTCGTTTCCGAGAAAAACGAAAATTACATATTCCATCCGCACAAGTCACTTCCAGAATGGCCCAACAAAAACAAAAAATCTCGGAAACTGTGAGTGTTAGGTAGACAAAACAAGTATGGAATTGTAGATACCATTATTGGCTTTCAAACGAATCAATCTGATTGCGAATCGCTTAAGTCGCTTCAGAGAAAAACGAAAATTGCATATTCCATCCGCACAGGTCACTTCCAGAATGACCCAACCTAAAAATAATCTATATCTCAGAAACGGTAAGTGCTAAGTAGACATAACCAGTATGGAATTGTCGATATTATTATTGGCTTTCAAATGAATCAATCCGATTGCAAATCGTTTAAGTCGTTTCCGAGGAAAACGAAAATTACATATTCCATCCGCACAAGTCACTTCCAGAATGACCCAACATAAAATTATTCTATATCTCGGAAACTGTGAGTGCTAGATAGACAAAACCAGTATGGAATTGTAGATATTATTATTGGCTTTCAAATGAATCAATCCGATTGCAAATCATTTAAGTCGTTTCCGAGAAAAACGAAAATTACATATTCCATCCGCAAAAGTCACTTCCAGAATGACCCAACCTAAAAATAATCTATATCTCGGAAACGGTAAGTGCTAGGTAGACATTACCAGTATGGAATTGCCGATATTATTATAGGCTTTCAAATGAATCAATCCGATTGCAAATCGTTTAAGTCGTTTCCGAGAAAAACGAAAATTACATATTCCATCCACACAAGTCACTTCCAGAATGACCCAACATAAAATTATTCTATATCTCGGAAACTGTGAGTGCTAGGTAGACAAAACCAGTATGGAATTGTAGATATTATTATTGGCTTTCAAATGAATCAATCCGATTGCAAATCATTTAAGTCGTTTCCGAGAAAAACGAAAATTACATATTCCATCCGCAAAAGTCACTTCCAGAATGGCCCAACAAAAACAAAAAATCTCGGAAACTGTGAGTGTTAGGTAGACAAAATAAGTATGGAATTGTAGATACTATTATTGGCTTTCAAACGAATCAATCTGATTGCGAATCGTTTAAGTCGTTTCCGGGAAAAACGAAAATTGCATATTCCATCCGCACAAATTACTTCCAGAATGACCCAACATAAAATTATTCTGTATCTCGGAAACTGTGTGTGGCAGGTAGACAAAACAGGTATGGAATTATAGATATTATTATTGGTTTGCAAACGAATCAATCCGATTGCGAATCGGTTAAGTCGTTTCCGGGAAAAACGAAAATTGCATATTCCATCCGCACAAATTACTTCCAGAATGACCCAACATAAAATTATTCTGTATCTCGGAAACTGTGTGTGGCAGGTAGACAAAACAGGTATGGAATTATAGATATTATTATTGGTTTGCAAACGAATCAATCCGATTGCGAATCGGTTAAGTCGTTTCCGAGAAACACGAAAATTACATATTCCATCCACACAAGTCACATCAAGAATGAACCAGCATAAAATTATCCTATATCTCGGAAACTGTGAGTGGTAGGTAGACAAAACCAGTATGGAATTGTAGATATTATTATTGGCTTTCAAATGAATCAATCCGATTGCAAATCGCTTAAGTCGTTTCCGAGAAAAACGAAAATTACATATTCCATCCGCACAGGTCACTTCCAGAATGACCCAACCTAAAAATAATCTATATCTCGGAAACGGTAAGTGCTAGGTAGAAAGAACCAGTATGGAATTGTGGATATTATTATTGGCTTTCAAATGAATCAATCCGATTGCAAATCGTTGAAGTCGTTTCCGAGAAAAACGAAAATTACATATTCCATCCGCACAGGTCACTTCCAGAATGACCCAACCTAAAAATAATCTATATCTCAGAAACGGTAAGTGCTAGGTAGACATAACCAGTATGGAATTGTCGATATTATTATTGGCTTTCAAATGAATCAATCCGATTGCAAATCGCTTAAGTCGCTTCAGAGAAAAACGAAAATTACATATTCCATCCGCACAGGTCACTTCCAGAATGACCCAACCTAAAAATAATCTATGTATATCTCGGAAACGGTAAGTGCTAGGTAGACAAAACCAGTATGGAATTGTAGATATTATTATTGGCTTTCAAATGAATCAATCCGATTGCAAATCATTTAAGTCGTTTCCGAGAAAAACGAAAATTACATATTCCATCCGCAAAAGTCACTTCCAGAATGACCCAACCTAAAAATAATCTATATCTCGGAAACGGTAAGTGCTAGGTAGACATAACCAGTATGGAATTGCCGATATTATTATAGGCTTTCAAATGAATCAATCCGATGGCAAATCGTTTAAGTCGTTTCCGAGAAAAACGAAAATTACATATTCCATCCGCACAGGTCACTTCCAGAATGACCCAACCTAAAAATAATCTATATCTCAGAAACGGTAAGTGCTAGGTAGACAAAACCAGTATGGAATTGTAGATATTATTATTGGCTTTCAAATGAATCAATCCGATTGCAAATCATTTAAGTCGTTTCCGAGAAAAACGAAAATTACATATTCCTTCCGCAAAAGTCACTTCCAGAATGACCCAACCTAAAAATAATCTATATGTCGGAAACGGTAAGTGCTAGGTAGACATAACCAGTATGGAATTGCCGATATTATTATAGGCTTTCAAATGAATCAATCCGATTGCAAATCGTTTAAGTCGTTTCCGAGAAACACGAAAATTACATATTCCATCCACACAAGTCACATCAAGAATGAACCAGCATAAAATTATCCTATATCTCGGAAACTGTGAGTGGTAGATAGACATAACCAGTATGGAATTGTAGATATTATTATTGGCTTTCAAATGAATCAATCCGATTGCAAATCATTTAAGTCGTTTCCGAGAAAAACGAAAATTACATATTCCATCCGCAAAAGTCACTTCCAGAATGACCCAACCTAAAAATAATCTATATCTCGGAAACGGTAAGTGCTAGGTAGACATAACCAGTATGGAATTGCCGATATTATTATAGGCTTTCAAATGAATCAATCCGATTGCAAATCGTTTAAGTCGTTTCCGAGAAAAACGAAAATTACATATTCCATCCACACAAGTCACTTCCAGAATGACCCAACATAAAATTATTCTATATCTCGGAAACTGTGAGTGCTAGGTAGACAAAACCAGTATGGAATTGTAGATATTATTATTGGCTTTCAAATGAATCAATCCGATTGCAAATCATTTAAGTCGTTTCCGAGAAAAACGAAAATTACATATTCCATCCGCAAAAGTCACTTCCAGAATGGCCCAACAAAAACAAAAAATCTCGGAAACTGTGAGTGTTAGGTAGACAAAATAAGTATGGAATTGTAGATACTATTATTGGCTTTCAAACGAATCAATCTGATTGCGAATCG
Source organism: Stomoxys calcitrans (assembly GCF_963082655.1). NCBI lineage: Eukaryota > Metazoa > Arthropoda > Insecta > Diptera > Muscidae > Stomoxys > Stomoxys calcitrans. The sequence continues at coordinate 134,780,252 of NC_081552.1, read as the reverse complement.
TTTAAGTCGTTTCCGGGAAAAACGAAAATTGCATATTCCATCCGCACAAATTACTTCCAGAATGACCCAACATAAAATTATTCTGTATCTCGGAAACTGTATGTGGCAGGTAGACAAAACAGGTATGGAATTATAGATATTATTATTGGTTTGCAAACGAATCAATCCGATTGCGAATCGGTTAAGTCGTTTCCGGGAAAAACGAAAATTGCATATTCCATCCGCACAAATTACTTCCAGAATGACCCAACATAAAATTATTCTGTATCTCGGAAACTGTGTGTGGCAGGTAGACAAAACAGGTATGGAATTATAGATATTATTATTGGTTTGCAAACGAATCAATCCGATTGCGAATCGGTTAAGTCGTTTCCGAGAAACACGAAAATTACATATTCCATCCACACAAGTCACATCAAGAATGAACCAGCATAAAATTATCCTATATCTCGGAAACTGTGAGTGGTAGGTAGACAAAACCAGTATGGAATTGTAGATATTATTATTGGCTTTCAAATGAATCAATCCGATTGCAAATCGCTTAAGTCGTTTCCGAGAAAAACGAAAATTACATATTCCATCCGCACAGGTCACTTCCAGAATGACCCAACCTAAAAATAATCTATATCTCGGAAACGGTAAGTGCTAGGTAGAAAGAACCAGTATGGAATTGTGGATATTATTATTGGCTTTCAAATGAATCAATCCGATTGCAAATCGTTTAAGTCGTTTCCGAGAAAAACGAAAATTACATATTCCATCCGCACAGGTCACTTCCAGAATGACCCAACCTAAAAATAATCTATATCTCAGAAACGGTAAGTGCTAGGTAGACATAACCAGTATGGAATTGTCGATATTATTATTGGCTTTCAAATGAATCAATCCGATTGCAAATCGCTTAAGTCGCTTCAGAGAAAAACGAAAATTACATATTCCATCCGCACAGGTCACTTCCAGAATGACCCAACCTAAAAATAATCTATGTATATCTCGGAAACGGTAAGTGCTAGGTAGACATAACCAGTATGGAATTGTCGATATTATTATTGGCTTTCAAATGAATCAATCCGATTGCAAATCGTTTAAGTCGTTTCCGAGAAAAACGAAAATTACATATTCCATCCGCACAAGTCACTTCCAGAATGAACCAACAAAAAATTATTCTATATCTGGGAAACTGTGAGTGCTAGGTAGACAATACCAGTATGGAATTGTAGATATTATTATTGGCTTTCAAATGAATCAATCCGATTGCAAATCGCTTAAGTCGTTTCCGAGAAAAACGAAAATTACATATTCCATCCGCACAAGTCACTTCCAGAATGACCCAACCTAAAAATAATAGACATAACCAGTATGGAATTGTCGATATTATTATTGGCTTTCAAATGAATCAATCCGATTGCAAATCGCTTAAGTCGCTTCAGAGAAAAACGAAAATTACATATTCCATCCGCACAGGTCACTTCCAGAATGACCCAACCTAAAAATAATCTATATCTCGGAAACGGTAAGTGCTAGGTAGACATAACCAGTATGGAATTGTCGATATTATTATTGGCTTTCAAATGAATCAATCCGATTGCAAATCGTTTAAGTCGTTTCCGAGAAAAACGAAAATTACATATTCCATCCGCACAAGTCACTTCCAGAATGACCCAACATAAAATTATTCTATATCTCGGAAACTGTGAGTGCTAGATAGACAAAACCAGTATGGAATTGTAGATATTATTATTGGCTTTCAAATGAATCAATCCGATTGCAAATCATTTAAGTCGTTTCCGAGAAAAACGAAAATTACATATTCCATCCGCAAAAGTCACTTCCAGAATGACCCAACCTAAAAATAATCTATATCTCGGAAACGGTAAGTGCTAGGTAGACATAACCAGTATGGAATTGCCGATGTTATTATTGGCTTTCAAATGAATCAATCCGATTGCAAATCGTTTAAGTCGTTTCCGAGAAAAACGAAAATTACATATTCCATCCGCACAAGTCACTTCCAGAATGACCCAACATAAAATTATTCTATATCTCGGAAACTGTGAGTGCTAGGTAGACAAAACCAGTATGGAATTGTAGATATTATTATTGGCTTTCAAATGAATCAATCCGATTGCAAATCTTTTAAGTCGTTTCCGAGAAAAACGAAAATTACATATTCCATCCGCAAAAGTCACTTCCAGAATGGCCCAACAAAAACAAAAAATCTCGGAAACTGTGAGTGTTAGGTAGACAAAATAAGTATGGAATTGTAGATACTATTATTGGCTTTCAAACGAATCAATCTGATTGCGAATCGGTTAAGTCGTTTCCGGGAAAAACGAAAATTGCATATTCCATCCGCACAAATTACTTCCAGAATGACCCAACATAAAATTATTCTGTATCTCGGAAACTGTGTGTGGCAGGTAGACAAAACAGGTATGGAATTATAGATATTATTATTGGTTTGCAAACGAATCAATCCGATTGCGAATCGGTTAAGTCGTTTCCGAGAAACACGAAAATTACATATTCCATCCGCACAAATTACTTCCAGAATGACCCAACATAAAATTATTCTATATCTCGGAAACTGTGAGTGCTAGGTAGACAAAACCAGTATGGAATTGTAGATATTATTATTGGCTTTCAAATGAATCAATCCGATTGCAAATCGCTTAAGTCGTTTCCGAGAAAAACGAAAATTACATATTCCATCCGCACAAGCCACTTCCAGAATGGCCCAACAAAAACAAAAAATCTCGGAAACTGTGAGTGTTAGGTAGACAAAACAAGTATGGAATTGTAGATACCATTATTGGCTTTCAAACGAATCAATCTGATTGCGAATCGGTTAAGTCGTTTCCGAGAAAAACGAAAATTGCATATTCCATCCGCACAGGTCACTTCCAGAATGACCCAACCTAAAAATAATCTATATCTCAGAAACGGTAAGTGCTAAGTAGACATAACCAGTATGGAATTGTCGATATTATTATTGGCTTTCAAATGAATCAATCCGATTGCAAATCGCTTAAGTCGCTTCAGAGAAAAACGAAAATTACATATTCCATCCGCACAGGTCACTTCCAGAATGACCCAACCTAAAAATAATCTATATCTCGGAAACGGTAAGTGCTAGGTAGACATAACCAGTATGGAATTGTCGATATTATTATTGGCTTTCAAATGAATCAATCCGATTGCAAATCGTTTAAGTCGTTTCCGAGGAAAACGAAAATTACATATTCCATCCGCACAAGTCACTTCCAGAATGACCCAACATAAAATTATTCTATATCTCGGAAACTGTGAGTGCTAGATAGACAAAACCAGTATGGAATTGTAGATATTATTATTGGCTTTCAAATGAATCAATCCGATTGCAAATCATTTAAGTCGTTTCCGAGAAAAACGAAAATTACATATTCCATCCGCAAAAGTCACTTCCAGAATGACCCAACCTAAAAATAATCTATATCTCGGAAACGGTAAGTGCTAGGTAGACATAACCAGTATGGAATTGCCGATATTATTATTGGCTTTCAAATGAATCAATCCGATTGCAAATCGTTTAAGTCGTTTCCGAGAAAAACGAAAATTACATATTCCATCCGCAAAAGTCACTTCCAGAATGACCCAACATAAAATTATTCTATATCTCGGAAACTGTGAGTGCTAGGTAGACAAAACCAGTATGGAATTGTAGATATTATTATTGGCTTTCAAATGAATCAATCCGATTGCAAATCATTTAAGTCGTTTCCGAGAAAAACGAAAATTACATATTCCATCCGCAAAAGTCACTTCCAGAATGGCCCAACAAAAACAAAAAATCTCGGAAACTGTGAGTGATAGGTAGACAAAATAAGTATGGAATTGTAGATACTATTATTGGCTTTCAAACGAATCAATCTGATTGCGAATCGTTTAAGTCGTTTCCGGGAAAAACGAAAATTGCATATTCCATCCGCACAAATTACTTCCAGAATGACCCAACATAAAATTATTCTGTATCCCGGAAACTGTGTGTGGCAGGTAGACAAAACAGGTATGGAATTATAGATATTATTATTGGTTTGCAAACGAATCAATCCGATTGCGAATCGGTTAAGTCGTTTCCGGGAAAAACGAAAATTGCATATTCCATCCGCACAAATTACTTCCAGAATGGCCCAACATAAAATTATTCTGTATCTCGGAAACTGTGTGTGGCAGGTAGACAAAACAGGTATGGAATTATAGATATTATTGGTTTGCAAACGAATCAATCCGATTGCGAATCGGTTAAGTCGTTTCCGAGAAACACGAAAATTACATATTCCATCCGCACAAATTACTTCCAGAATGACCCAACATAAAATTATTCTGTATCTCGGAAACTGTGTGTGGCAGGTAGACAATACCAGTATGGAATTGTAGATATTATTATTGGCTTTCAAATGAATCAATCCGATTGCAAATCGCTTAAGTCGTTTCCGAGAAAAACGAAAATTACATATTCCATCCGCACAGGTCACTTCCAGAATGACCCAACCTAAAAATAATCTATATCTCGGAAACGGTAAGTGCTAGGTAGAAAGAACCAGTATGGAATTGTGGATATTATTATTGGCTTTCAAATGAATCAATCCGATTGCAAATCGTTTAAGTCGTTTCCGAGAAAAACGAAAATTACATATTCCATCCGCACAGGTCACTTCCAGAATGACCCAACCTAAAAATAATCTATATCTCAGAAACGGTAAGTGCTAGGTAGACATAACCAGTATGGAATTGTATATATTATTATTGGCTTTCAAATGAATCAATCCGATTGCAAATCGCTTAAGTCGCTTCAGAGAAAAACGAAAATTACATATTCCATCCGCACAGGTCACTTCCAGAATGACCCAACCTAAAAATAATCTATGTATATCTCGGAAACGGTAAGTGCTAGGTAGACATAACCAGTATGGAATTGTCGATATTATTATTGGCTTTCAAATGAATCAATCCGATTGCAAATCGCTTAAGTCGTTTCCGAGAAAAACGAAAATTACATATTCCATCCGCACAAGTCACTTCCAGAATGAACCAACAAAAAATTATTCTATATCTTGGAAACTGTGAGTGCTAGGTAGACAATACCAGTATGGAATTGTAGATATTATTATTGGCTTTCAAATGAATCAATCCGATTGCAAATCGCTTAAGTCGTTTCCGAGAAAAACGAAAATTACATATTCCATCCGCACAAGTCACTTCCAGAATGACCCAACCTAAAAATAATAGACATAACCAGTATGGAATTGTCGATATTATTATTGGCTTTCAAATGAATCAATCCGATTGCAAATCGCTTAAGTCGTTTCCGCGAAAAACGAAAATTACATATTCCATCCGCACAAGTCACTTCCAGAATGAACCAACATAAAATTATTCTATATCTCGGAAACTGTGAGTGTTAGGTAGACAATACCAGTATAGAATTGTAGATATTATTATTGGCTTTCAAATGAATCAATCCGATTGCAAATCGCTTTAGTCGTTTCCGAGAAAAACGAAAATTACATATTTCATCCGCACAAGTCACTTCCAGAATGACCCAACCTAAAAATAATCTATATCTCGGAAACGGTGAGTGCTAGGTAGAAAGAACCAGTATGGAATTGTAGATATTATTATTGGCTTTCAAATGAATCAATCCGATTGCAAATCGTTTAAGTCATTTCCGAGAAAAACGAAAATTACATATTCCATCCGCACAGGTCACTTCCAGAATGACCCAACCTAAAAATAATCTATATCTCGGAAACGGTAAGTGCTAGGTAGACATTACCAGTATGGAATTGTCGATATTATTATTGGCTTTCAAATGAATCAATCCGATTGCAAATCGCTTAAGTCGTTTCCGAGAAAAACGAAAATTACATATTCCATCCGCACAAGTCACTTCCAGAATGAACCAACAAAAAATTATTCTATATCTCGGAAACTGTGAGTGTTAGGTAGACAATACCAGTATGGAATTGTAGATATTATTATTGGCTTTCAAATGAATCAATCCGATTGCAAATCGTTTAAGTCGTTTCCGAGAAAAACGAAAATTACATATTCCATCCGCACAGGTCACTTCCAGAATGACCCAACCTAAAAATAATCTATATCTCGGAAACGGTAAGTGCTAGGTAGACATTACCAGTATGGAATTGTCGATATTATTATTGGCTTTCAAATGAATCAATCCGATTGCAAATCGCTTTAGTCGTTTCCGAGAAAAACGAGAATTACGTATTCCATCCGCAAAAGTCACTTCCAGAATGGCCCAACAAAAACAAAAAATTTCGGAAACTGTGAGTGTTAGGTAGACAAAACAAGTATGGAATTGTAGATACTATTATTGGCTTTCAAACGAATTAATCTGATTGCGAATCGGTTAAGTCGTTACCGGGAAAAACGAAAATTGCATATTCCATCCGCACAAATTACTTTCAGAATGACCCAACATAAAATTATTCTGTATCTCGGAAACTGTGTGTGGCAGGTAGACAAAACAGGTATGGAATTATAGATATTAATATTGGTTTGCAAACGAATCAATCCGATTGCGAATCGGTTAAGTCGTTTCCGGGAAAAACGAAAATTTCATATTCCATCCGCACAAATTACTTCCAGAATGACCCAACATAAAATTATTCTGTATCTCGGAAACTGTGTGTGGCAGGTAGACAAAACAGGTACGGAATTATAGATATTATTATTGGTTTGCAAACGAATCAATCCGATTGCGAATCGGTTAAGTCGATTCCGAGAAACACGAAAATTACATATTCCATCCACACAAGTCACATCAAGAATGAACCAACATAAAATTATCCTATATCTCGGAAACTGTGAGTGGTAGGTAGACAAAACCAGTATGGAATTGTAGATATTATTATTGGCTTTCAAATGAATCAATCCGATTGCAAATCGCCTAAGTCGTTTCCGAGAAACACGAAAATTACATATTCCATCCACACAAGTCACATCAAGAATGAACCAACATAAAATTATCCTATATCTCGGAAACTGTGAGTGGTAGGTAGACAAAACCAGTATGGAATTATAGATATTATTATTGGCTTTCAAATGAATCAATCCGATTGCAAATCGCCTAAGTTGTTTCCGAGAAAAACGAAAATTACATATTCCATCTGCACAAGTTACTTCCAGAATGAAGCAACATAAAATTATTCTATATCTCGGAAACTGTGTGTGCTAGGTAGACAAAACCAGTATGGAATTGTATATATTATTATTGGCTTTCAAATAAATCAATCCGATTGCAAATCGCTTAAGTCGTTTCCGAGAAAAACGAAAATTACATATTCCATCCGCACAGGTCACTTCCAGAATGACCCAACCTAAAAATAATCTATATCTCGGAAACGGTAAGTGCTAGGTAGAAAGAACCAGTATGGAATTGTAGATATTATTATTGGCTTTCAAATGAATCAATCCGATTGCAAATCGTTTAAGTCGTTTCCGAGAAAAACGAAAATTACATATTCCATCCGCACAAGTCACTTCCAGAATGACCCAACATAAAATTATTCTATATCTCGGAAACTGTGAGTGCTAGGTAGACAAAACCAGTATGGAATTGTAGATATTATTATTGGCTTTCAAATGAATCAATCCGATTGCAAATCATTTAAGTCGTTTCCGAGAAAAACGAAAATTACATATTCCATCCGCAAAAGTCACTTCCAGAATGGCCCAACAAAAACAAAAAATCTCGGAAACTGTGAGTGTTAGGTAGACAAAACAAGTATGGAATTGTAGATACTATTATTGGCTTTCAAACGATTCAATCTGATTGCGAATCGGTTAAGTCGTTTCCGGGAAAAACGAAAATTGCATATTCCATCCGCACAAATTACTTCCAGAATGACCCAACATAAAATTATTCTGTATCTCGGAAACTGTGTGTGGCAGGTAGACAAAACAGGTATGGAATTATAGATATTATTATTGGTTTGCAAACGAATCAATCCGATTGCGAATCGGTTAAGTCGTTTCCGAGAAAAACGAAAATTACATATTCCATCCACACAAGTCACATCAAGAATGAACCAACATAAAATTATCCTATATCTCGGAAACTGTGAGTGGTAGGTAGACAAAACCGGTATGGAATTGTAGATATTATTATTGGCTTTCAAATGAATCAATCCGATTGCAAATCGCTTAAGTCGTTTCCGAGAAAAACGAAAATTACATATTCCATCCGCACAGGTCACTTCCAGAATGACCCAACCTAAAAATAATCTATATCTCGGAAACGGTAAGTGCTAGGTAGAAAGAACCAGTATGGAATTGTAGATATTATTATTGGCTTTTAAATGAATCAATCCGATTGCAAATCGTTTAAGTCGTTTCCGAGAAAAACGAAAATTACATATTCCATCCGCACAGGTCACTTCCAGAATGACCCAACCTAAAAATAATCTATATCTCGGAAACGGTAAGTGCTAGGTAGAAAGAACCAGTATGGAATTGTAGATATTATTATTGGCTTTCAAATGAATCAATCCGATTGCAAATCGTTTAAGTCGTTTCCGAAAAAAACGAAAATTACATATTCCATCCGCACAGGTCACTTCCAGAATGACCCAACCTAAAAATAATCTATATCTCGGAAACGGTAAGTGCTAGGTAGACATAACCAGTATGGAATTGTAGATATTATTTTTGGCTTTCAAATGAATCAATCCGATTGCAAATCGTTTAAGACGCTTCCGAGAAAAACGAAAACTACATATTCCATCCGCACAAGTCACTTCCAGAATGACCCAACATAAAATTATTCTATATCTCGGAAACTGTGAGTGCTAGGTAGACAAAACCAGTATGGAATTGTAGATATTATTATTGGCTTTCAAATGAATCAATCCGATTGCAAATCATTTAAGTCGTTTCCGAGAAAAACGAAAATTACATATTCCATCCGCAAAAGTCACTTCCAGAATGGCCCAACAAAAACAAAAAATCTCGGAAACTGTGAGTGTTAGGTAGACAAAACAAGTATGGAATTGTAGATACTATTATTGGCTTTCAAACGAATCAATCTGATTGCGAATCGGTTAAGTCGTTTTCGCCTAAGTCGTTTCCAAGAAAAACGAAAATTACATATTCCATCTGCACAAGTTACTTCCAGAATGCACCAATATAAAATTATTCTATATCACGGAAACTGTGAGTGCTAGGTAGACAAAACCAGTATGGAATTGTAGATATTATTATTGGCTTTCAAATGAATCAATCCGATTGCAAATCATTTAAGTCGTTTCCGAGAAAAACGAAAATTACATATTCCATCCGCAAAAGTCACTTCCAGAATGGCCCAACAAAAACAAAAAATCTCGGAAACTGTGAGTGTTAGGTAGACAAAACAAGTATGGAATTGTAGATACTATTATTGGCTTTCAAACGAATCAATCTGATTGCGAATCGGTTAAGTCGTTTCCGGGAAAAACGAAAATTGCATATTCCATCCGCACAAATTACTTCCAGAATGACCCAACATAAAATTATTCTGTATCTCGGAAACTGTGTGTGGCAGGTAGACAAAACAGGTATGGAATTATAGATATTATTATTGGTTTGCAAACGAATCAATCCGATTGCGAATCGGTTAAGTCGTTTCCGAGAAAAACGAAAATTACATATTCCATCCACACAAGTCACTTCCAGAATGAACCAACATAAAATTATCCTATATCTCGGAAACTGTGAGTGGTAGGTAGACAAAACCGGTATGGAATTGTAGATATTATTATTGGCTTTCAAATGAATCAATCCGATTGCAAATCGCTTAAGTCGTTTCCGAGAAAAACGAAAATTACATATTCCATCCGCACAGGTCACTTCCAGAATGACCCAACCTAAAAATAATCTATATCTCGGAAACGGTAAGTGCTAGGTAGAAAGAACCAGTATGGAATTGTAGATATTATTATTGGCTTTCAAATGAATCAATCCGATTGCAAATCGTTTAAGTCGTTTCCGAGAAAAACGAAAATTACATATTCCATCTGCACAGGTCACTTCCAGAATGACCCAACCTAAAAATAATCTATATCTCAGAAACGGTAAGTGCTAGGTAGACATAACCAGTATGGAATAGTCGATATTATTATTGGCTTTCAAATGAATCAATCCGATTGCAAATCGCTTAAGTCGCTTCAGAGAAAAACGAAAATTACATATTCCATCCGCACAGGTCACTTCCAGAATGACCCAACCTAAAAATAATCTATATCTCGGAAACGGTAAGTGCTAGGTAGACATAACCAGTATGGAATTGTCGATATTATTATTGGCTTTCAAATGAATCAATCCGATTGCAAATCGCTTAAGTCGTTTCCGAGAAAAACGAAAATTACATATTCCATCCGCACAAGTCACTTCCAGAATGAACCAACATAAAATTATTCTATATCTCGGAAACTGTGAGTGCTAGGTAGACAATACCAGTATGGAATTGTAGATATTATTATTGGCTTTCAAATGAATCAATCCGATTGCAAATCGCTTAAGTCGTTTCCGAGAAAAACGAAAATTACATATTCAATCCGCACAAGTCAATTCCAGAATGACCCAACCTAAAAATAATAGACATAACCAGTATGGAATTGTCGATATTATTATTGGCTTTCAAATGAATCAATCCGATTGCAAATCGCTTAAGTCGTTTCCGAGAAAAACGAAAATTAAATATTCCATCCGCAAAAGTCACTTCCAGAATGACCCAACCTAAAAATAATCTATATCTCGGAAACGGTAAGTGCTAGGTAGACATAACCAGTATGGAATTGTCGATATTATTATTGGCTTTCAAATGAATCAATCCGATTGCAAATCGCTTAAGTCGTTTCCGAGAACAACGAAAATTACATATTCCATCCGCACAAGTCACTTCCAGAATGACCCAACATAAAATTATTCTATATCTCGGAAACTGTGAGTGCTAGGTAGACAAAACCAGTATGGAATTGTAGATATTATTATTGGCTTTCAAATGAATCAATCCGATTGCAAATCATTTAAGTCGTTTCCGAGAAAAACGAAAATTATATACTCCATCCGCAAAAGTCACTTCCAGAATGCCCCAACAAAAACAAAAAATTTCGGAAACTGTGAGTGTTAGGTAGACAAAACAAGTATGGAATTGTAGATACTATTATTGGCTTTCAAACGAATCAATCTGATTGCGAATCGGTTAAGTCGTTTCCGAGAAAAACGAAAATTGCATATTCCATCCGCACAAATTACTTCCAGAATGACCCAACATAAAATTATTCTGTATCTCGGAAACTGTGTGTGGCAGGTAGACAAAACAGGTATGGAATTATAGATATTATTATTGGTTTGCAAACGAATCAATCCGATTGCGAATCGGTTAAGTCGTTTCCGGGAAAAACGAAAATTGCATATTCCATCCGCACAAATTACTTCCAGAATGACCCAACATAAAATTATTCTGTATCTCGGAAACTGTGTGTGGCAGGTAGACAAAACAGGTATGGAATTATAGATATTATTATTTGTTTGCAAACGAATCAATCCGATTGCGAATCGGTTAAGTCGTTTCCGAGAAACACGAAAATTACATATTCCATCCACACAAGTCACATCAAGAATGAACCAACATAAAATTATCCTATATCTCGGAAACTGTGAGTGGTAGGTAGACAAAACCAGTATGGAATTGTAAATATTATTATTGGCTTTCAAATGAATCAATCCGATTGCAAATCGCCTAAGTCGTTTCCAAGAAAAACGAAAATTACATATTCCATCTGCACAAGTTACTTCCAGAATGCACCAATATAAAATTATTCTATATCACGGAAACTGTGAGTGCTAGGTAGACAAAACCAGTATGGAATTGTATATATTATTATTGGCTTTCAAATAAATCAATCCGATTGCAAATCGGTTAAGTCGTTTCCGAGAAACACGAAAATTACATATTCCATCCACACAAGTCACATCAAGAATGAACCAACATAAAATTATCCTATATCTCGGAAACTGTGAGTGGTAGACAAAACCAGTATGGAATTGTAGATATTATTATTGGCTTTCAAATGAATCAATCCGATTGCAAATCGCCTAAGTCGTTTCCGAGAAACACGAAAATTCATATTCCATCCACACAAGTCACATCAAGAATGAACCAACATAAAATTATCCTATATCTCGGAAACTGTGAGTGGAAGGTAGACAAAACCAGTATGGAATTGTAGATATTATTATTGGCTTTCAAATGAATCAATCCGATTGCAAATCGCCTAAGTCGTTTCCGAGAAAAACGAAAATTACATATTCCATCTGCACAAGTTACTTCCAGAATGAACCAACATAAAATTATTCTATATCTCGGAAACTGTGAGTGCTAGGTAGACAAAACAGGTATGGAATTATAGATATTATTATTGGTTTGCAAACGAATCAATCCGATTGCGAATCGGTTAAGTCGTTTCCGAGAAACACGAAAATTACATATTCCATCCACACAAGTCACATCAAGAATGAACCAACATAAAATTATCCTATATCTCGGAAACTGTGAGTGGTAGGTAGACAAAACCAGTATGGAATTGTAGATATTATTATTGGCTTTCAAATGAATCAATCCGATTGCAAATCGCCTAAGTCATTTCCGAGAAAAACGAAAATTACATATTCCATCTGCACAAGTTACTTCCAGAATGAACCAACATAAAATTATTCTATATCTCGGAAACTGTGAGTGCTAGGTAGACAAAACCAGTATGGAATTGTATATATTATTATTGGCTTTCAAATAAATCAATCCGATTGCAAATCGGTTAAGTCGTTTCCGAGAAACACGAAAATTCATATTCCATCCACACAAGTCACATCAAAAATGAACCAACATAAAATTATCCTATATCTCGGAAACTGTGAATGGTAGGTAGACAAAACCAGTATGGAATTGTAGATACTATTATTGGCTTTCAAACGAATCAATCTGATTGCGAATCGGTTAAGTCGTTTTCGCCTAAGTCGTTTCCAAGAAAAACGAAAATTACATATTCCATCTGCACAAGTTACTTCCAGAATGCACCAATATAAAATTATTCTATATCACGGAAACTGTGAGTGCTAGGTAGACAAAACCAGTATGGAATTGTAGATATTATTATTGGCTTTCAAATGAATCAATCCGATTGCAAATCATTTAAGTCGTTTCCGAGAAAAACGAAAATTACATATTCCATCCGCAAAAGTCACTTCCAGAATGGCCCAACAAAAACAAAAAATCTCGGAAACTGTGAGTGTTAGGTAGACAAAACAAGTATGGAATTGTAGATACTATTATTGGCTTTCAAACGAATCAATCTGATTGCGAATCGGTTAAGTCGTTTCCGGGAAAAACGAAAATTGCATATTCCATCCGCACAAATTACTTCCAGAATGACCCAACATAAAATTATTCTGTATCTCGGAAACTGTGTGTGGCAGGTAGACAAAACAGGTATGGAATTATAGATATTATTATTGGTTTGCAAACGAATCAATCCGATTGCGAATCGGTTAAGTCGTTTCCGAGAAACACGAAAATTACATATTCCATCCACACAAGTCACTTCCAGAATGAACCAACATAAAATTATCCTATATCTCGGAAACTGTGAGTGGTAGGTAGACAAAACCGGTATGGAATTGTAGATATTATTATTGGCTTTCTAATGAATCAATCCGATTGCAAATCGCTTAAGTCGTTTCCGAGAAAAACGAAAATTACATATTCCATCCGCACAGGTCACTTCCAGAATGACCCAACCTAAAAATAATCTATATCTCGGAAACGGTAAGTGCTAGGTAGAAAGAACCAGTATGGAATTGTAGATATTATTATTGGCTTTCAAATGAATCAATCCGATTGCAAATCGTTTAAGTCGTTTCCGAGAAAAACGAAAATTACATATTCCATCCGCACAAGTCATTTCCAGAATGACCCAACCTAAAAATAATCTATATCTCAGAAACGGTAAGTGCTAGGTAGACATAACCAGTATGGAATAGTCGATATTATTATTGGCTTTCAAATGAATCAATCCGATTGCAAATCGCTTAAGTCGCTTCAGAGAAAAACGAAAATTACATATTCCATCCGCACAGGTCACTTCCAGAATGACCCAACCTAAAAATAATCTATATCTCGGAAACGGTAAGTGCTAGGTAGACATAACCAGTATGGAATTGTCGATATTATTATTGGCTTTCAAATGAATCAATCCGATTGCAAATCGCTTAAGTCGTTTCCGAGAAAAACGAAAATTACATATTCCATCCGCACAAGTCACTTCCAGAATGAACCAACATAAAATTATTCTATATCTCGGAAACTGTGAGTGCTAGGTAGACAATACCAGTATGGAATTGTAGATATTATTATTGGCTTTCAAATGAATCAATCCGATTGCAAATCGCTTAAGTCGTTTCCGAGAAAAACGAAAATTACATATTCAATCCGCACAAGTCAATTCCAGAATGACCCAACCTAAAAATAATAGACATAACCAGTATGGAATTGTCGATATTATTATTGGCTTTCAAATGAATCAATCCGATTGCAAATCGCTTAAGTCGTTTCCGAGAAAAACGAAAATTAAATATTCCATCCGCAAAAGTCACTTCCAGAATGACCCAACCTAAAAATAATCTATATCTCGGAAACGGTAAGTGCTAGGTAGACATAACCAGTATGGAATTGTCGATATTATTATTGGCTTTCAAATGAATCAATCCGATTGCAAATCGCTTAAGTCGTTTCCGAGAACAACGAAAATTACATATTCCATCCGCACAAGTCACTTCCAGAATGACCCAACATAAAATTATTCTATATCTCGGAAACTGTGAGTGCTAGGTAGACAAAACCAGTATGGAATTGTAGATATTATTATTGGCTTTCAAATGAATCAATCCGATTGCAAATCATTTAAGTCGTTTCCGAGAAAAACGAAAATTATATACTCCATCCGCAAAAGTCACTTCCAGAATGCCCCAACAAAAACAAAAAATTTCGGAAACTGTGAGTGTTAGGTAGACAAAACAAGTATGGAATTGTAGATACTATTATTGGCTTTCAAACGAATCAATCTGATTGCGAATCGGTTAAGTCGTTTCCGAGAAAAACGAAAATTGCATATTCCATCCGCACAAATTACTTCCAGAAAGACCCAACATAAAATTATTCTGTATCTCGGAAACTGTGTGTGGCAGGTAGACAAAACAGGTATGGAATTATAGATATTATTATTGGTTTGCAAACGAATCAATCCGATTGCGAATCGGTTAAGTCGTTTCCGGGAAAAACGAAAATTGCATATTCCATCCGCACAAATTACTTCCAGAATGACCCAACATAAAATTATTCTGTATCTCGGAAACTGTGTGTGGCAGGTAGACAAAACAGGTATGGAATTATAGATATTATTATTTGTTTGCAAACGAATCAATCCGATTGCGAATCGGTTAAGTCGTTTCCGAGAAACACGAAAATTACATATTCCATCCACACAAGTCACATCAAGAATGAACCAACATAAAATTATCCTATATCTCGGAAACTGTGAGTGGTAGGTAGACAAAACCAGTATGGAATTGTAAATATTATTATTGGCTTTCAAATGAATCAATCCGATTGCAAATCGCCTAAGTCGTTTCCAAGAAAAACGAAAATTACATATTCCATCTGCACAAGTTACTTCCAGAATGCACCAATATAAAATTATTCTATATCACGGAAACTGTGAGTGCTAGGTAGACAAGACCAGTATGGAATTGTATATATTATTATTGGCTTTCAAATAAATCAATCCGATTGCAAATCGGTTAAGTCGTTTCCGAGAAACACGAAAATTACATATTCCATCCACACAAGTCACATCAAGAATGAACCAACATAAAATTATCCTATATCTCGGAAACTGTGAGTGGTAGACAAAACCAGTATGGAATTGTAAATATTATTATTGGCTTTCAAATGAATCAATCCGATTGCAAATCGCCTAAGTCGTTTCCGAGAAACACGAAAATTCATATTCCATCCACACAAGTCACATCAAGAATGAACCAACATAAAATTATCCTATATCTCGGAAACTGTGAGTGGAAGGTAGACAAAACCAGTATGGAATTGTAGATATTATTAGTGGCTTTCAAATGAATCAATCCGATTGCAAATCGCCTAAGTCGTTTCCGAGAAAAACGAAAATTACATATTCCATCTGCACAAGTTACTTCCAGAATGAACCAACATAAAATTATTCTATATCTCGGAAACTGTGAGTGCTAGGTAGACAAAACAGGTATGGAATTATAGATATTATTATTGGTTTGCAAACGAATCAATCCGATTGCGAATCGGTTAAGTCGTTTCCGAGAAACACGAAAATTACATATTCCATCCACACAAGTCACATCAAGAATGAACCAACATAAAATTATCCTATATCTCGGAAACTGTGAGTGGTAGGTAGACAAAACCAGTATGGAATTGTAGATATTATTATTGGCTTTCAAATGAATCAATCCGATTGCAAATCGCCTAAGTCGTTTCCGAGAAAAACGAAAATTACATATTCCATCTGCACAAGTTACTTCCAGAATGAACCAACATAAAATTATTCTATATCTCGGAAACTGTGAGTGCTAGGTAGACAAAACCAGTATGGAATTGTATATATTATTATTGGCTTTCAAATAAATCAATCCGATTGCAAATCGGTTAAGTCGTTTCCGAGAAACACGAAAATTCATATTCCATCCACACAAGTCACATCAAAAATGAACCAACATAAAATTATCCTATATCTCGGAAACTGTGAATGGTAGGTAGACAAAACCAGTATGGAATTGTAGATATTATTATTGGCTTTCAAATGAATCAATCCGATTGCAAATCGCCTAAGTCGTTTCCGAGAAAAACGAAAATTACATATTCCATCTGCACAAGTTACTTCCAGAATGAACCAACATAAAATTATTCTATATCTCGGAAACTGTGAGTGCTAGGTAGACAAAACCAGTATGGAATTGTATATATTATTATTGGCTTTCAAATGAATCAATCCGATTGCAAATCGCTTAAGTCGTTTCCGAGAAAAACGAAAATTACATATTCCATCCGCACAAGTCACTTCCAGAATGAACCAACATAAAATTATTCTATATCTCGGAAACTGTGAGTGCTAGGTAGACAATACCAGTATGGAATTGTAGATATTATTATTGGCTTTCAAATGAATCAATCCGATTGCAAATCGCTTAAGTCGTTTCCGCGAAAAACGAAAATTACATATTCCGTCCGCACAAGTCACTTCCAGAATGAACCAACATAAAATTATTCTATATCTCGGAAACTGTGAGTGATAGGTAGACAATACCAATATGGAATTGTAGATATTATTATTGGCTTTCAAATGAATCAATCCGATTGCAAATCGCTTAAGTCGTTTCCGAGAAAAACGAAAATTACAAATTCCATCCGCACAAGTCACTTCCAGAATGACCAACCTAAAAATAATAGACATAACCAGTATGGAATTGTCGATATTATTATTGGCTTTCAAATGAATCAATCCGATTGCAAATCGCTTAAGTCGTTTCCGAGAAAAACGAAAATTACATATTCCATCCGCACAAGTCACTTCCAGAATGAACCAACATAAAATTATTCTATATCTCGGAAACTGTGAGTGCTTGGTAGACAATACCAGTATGGAATTGTAGATATTATTATTGGCTTTCAAATGAATCAATCCGATTGCAAATCGCTTTAGTCGTTTCCGAGAAAAACAAAAATTACATATTCCATCCGCACAAGTCACTTCCAGAATGACCCAACCTAAAAATAATCTATATCTCGGAAACGGTAAGTGCTAGGTAGAAAGAACCAGTACGGAATTGTAGATATTATTATTGGCTTTCAAATGAATCAATCCGATTGCAAATCGTTTAAGTCGTTTCCGAGAAAAACGAAAATTACCTATTCCATCCGCACAGGTCACTTCCAGAATGACCCAACCTAAAAATCTATATCTAGGAAACGGTAAGTGCTAGGTAGACATAACCAGTATGGAATTGTAGATATTATTTTTGGTTTTCAAATGAATCAATCCGATTGCAAATCGTTTAAGTCGTTTCCGAGAAAAACGAAAATTACATATTCCATCCGCACAACTCACTTCCAGAATGACCCAACATAAAATTATTCTATATCTCGGAAACTGTGAGTGCTAGGTAGACAAAACCAGTATGGAATTGTAGATATTATTATTGGCTTTCAAATGAATCAATCCGATTGCAAATAATTTAAGTCATTTCCGAGAAAAACGAAAATTACATATTCCATTCGCAAAAGTCACTTCCAGAATGGCCCAACAAAAACAAAAAATCTCGGAAACTGTGAGTGTTAGGTAGACAAAACAAGTATGGAATTGTAGATACTATTATTGGCTTTCAAACGAATCAATCTGATTGCGAATCGGTTAAGTCGTTTCCGGGAAAAACGAAAATTGCATATTCCATCCGCACAAATTACTTCCAGAATGACCCAACATAAAATTATTCTGTATCTCGGAAACTGTGTGTGGCAGGTAGACAAAACAGGTATGGAATTATAGATATTATTATTGGTTTGCAAACGAATCAATCCGATTGCGAATCGGTTAAGTCGTTTCCGAGAAACACGAAAATTACATATTCCATCCACACAAGTCACATCAAGAATGAACCAACATAAAATTATCCTATATCTCGGAAACTGTGAGTGGTAGGTAGACAAAACCAGTATGGAATTGTAGATATTATTATTGGCTTTCAAATGAATCAATCCGATTGCAAATCGCTTAAGTCGTTTCCGAGAAAAACGAAAATTACATATTCCATCCGCACAGGTCACTTCCAGAATGACCCAACCTAAAAATAATCTATATCTCGGAAACGGTAAGTGCTAGGTAGAAAGAACCAGTATGGAATTGTAGATATTATTATTGGCTTTCAAATGAATCAATCCGATTGCAAATCGTTTAAGTCGTTTCCGAGAAAAACGAAAATTACATATTCCATCCGCACAGGTCACTTCCAGAATGACCCAACCTAAAAATAATCTATATCTCGGAAACGGTAAGTGCTAGGTAGACAATACCAGTATGGAATTGTAGATATTATTATTGGCTTTCAAATGAATCAATCCGATTGCAAATCGCCTAAGTCGTTTCCGAGAAAAACGAAAATTACATATTCCATCTGCACAAGTTACTTCCAGAATGAACCAACATAAAATTATTCTATATCTCGGAAACTGTGAGTGCTAGGTAGACAAAACCAGTATGGAATTGTATATATTATTATTGGCTTTCAAATGAATCAATCCGATTGCAAATCGCTTAAGTCGTTTCCGAGAAAAACGAAAATTACATATTCCATCCGCACAAGTCACTTCCAGAATGAACCAACATAAAATTATTCTATATCTCGGAAACTGTGAGTGCTAGGTAGACAATACCAGTATGGAATTGTAGATATTATTATTGGCTTTCAAATGAATCAATCCGATTGCAAATCGCTTAAGTCGTTTCCGCGAAAAACGAAAATTACATATTCCATCCGCACAAGTCACTTCCAGAATGAACCAACATAAAATTATTCTATATCTCGGAAACTGTGAGTGATAGGTAGACAATACCAATATGGAATTGTAGATATTATTATTGGCTTTCAAATGAATCAATCCGATTGCAAATCGCTTAAGTCGTTTCCGAGAAAAACGAAAATTACAAATTCCATCCGCACAAGTCACTTCCAGAATGACCAACCTAAAAATAATAGACATAACCAGTATGGAATTGTCGATATTATTATTGGCTTTCAAATGAATCAATCCGATTGCAAATCGCTTAAGTCGTTTCCGAGAAAAACGAAAATTACATATTCCATCCGCACAAGTCACTTCCAGAATGAACCAACATAAAATTATTCTATATCTCGGAAACTGTGAGTGCTTGGTAGACAATACCAGTATGGAATTGTAGATATTATTATTGGCTTTCAAATGAATCAATCCGATTGCAAATCGCTTTAGTCGTTTCCGAGAAAAACAAAAATAACATATTCCATCCGCACAAGTCACTTCCAGAATGACCCAACCTAAAAATAATCTATATCTCGGAAACGGTAAGTGCTAGGTAGAAAGAACCAGTACGGAATTGTAGATATTATTATTGGCTTTCAAATGAATCAATCCGATTGCAAATCGTTTAAGTCGTTTCCGAGAAAAACGAAAATTACCTATTCCATCCGCACAGGTCACTTCCAGAATGACCCAACCTAAAAATCTATATCTAGGAAACGGTAAGTGCTAGGTAGACATAACCAGTATGGAATTGTAGATATTATTTTTGGTTTTCAAATGAATCAATCCGATTGCAAATCGTTTAAGTCGTTTCCGAGAAAAACGAAAATTACATATTCCATCCGCACAAGTCACTTCCAGAATGACCCAACATAAAATTATTCTATATCTCGGAAACTGTGAGTGCTAGGTAGACAAAACCAGTATGGAATTGTAGATATTATTATTGGCTTTCAAATGAATCAATCCGATTGCAAATAATTTAAGTCATTTCCGAGAAAAACGAAAATTACATATTCCATTCGCAAAAGTCACTTCCAGAATGGCCCAACAAAAACAAAAAATCTCGGAAACTGTGAGTGTTAGGTAGACAAAACAAGTATGGAATTGTAGATACTATTATTGGCTTTCAAACGAATCAATCTGATTGCGAATCGGTTAAGTCGTTTCCGGGAAAAACGAAAATTGCATATTCCATCCGCACAAATTACTTCCAGAATGACCCAACATAAAATTATTCTGTATCTCGGAAACTGTGTGTGGCAGGTAGACAAAACAGGTATGGAATTATAGATATTATTATTGGTTTGCAAACGAATCAATCCGATTGCGAATCGGTTAAGTCGTTTCCGAGAAACACGAAAATTACATATTCCATCCACACAAGTCACATCAAGAATGAACCAACATAAAATTATCCTATATCTCGGAAACTGTGAGTGGTAGGTAGACAAAACCAGTATGGAATTGTAGATATTATTATTGGCTTTCAAATGAATCAATCCGATTGCAAATCGCTTAAGTCGTTTCCGAGAAAAACGAAAATTACATATTCCATCCGCACAGGTCACTTCCAGAATGACCCAACCTAAAAATAATCTATATCTCGGAAACGGTAAGTGCTAGGTAGAAAGAACCAGTATGGAATTGTAGATATTATTATTGGCTTTCAAATGAATCAATCCGATTGCAAATCGTTTAAGTCGTTTCCGAGAAAAACGAAAATTACATATTCCATCCGCACAGGTCACTTCCAGAATGACCCAACCTAAAAATAATCTATATCTCGGAAACGGTAAGTGCTAGGTAGACATAACCAGTATGGAATTGTCGATATTATTATTGGCTTTCAAATGAATCAATCCGATTGCAAATCGCTTAAGTCGTTTCAGAGAAAAACGAAAATTACATATTCCATCCGCACAAGTCACTTCCAGAATGAACCAACATAAAATTATTCTATATCTCGGAAACTGTGAGTGCTAGGTAGACAATACCAGTATGAAATTGTAGATATTATTATTGGCTTTCAAATGAATCAATCCGATTGCAAATCGCTTAAGTCGTTTCCGAGAAAAAAAAACGAAAATTACATATTCCATCCGCACAAGTCACTTCCAGAATGACCCAACCTAAAAGTAATAGACATAACCAGTATGGAATTGTCGATATTATTATTGGCTTTCAAATGAATCAATCCGATTGCAAATCGCCTAAGTCGTTTCCGAGAAAAACGAAAATTACATATTCCATCTGCACAAGTTACTTCCAGAATGAACCAACATAAAATTATTCTGTATCTCGGAAACTGTGAGTGGTAGGTAGACAAAACCAGTATGGAATTGTAGATATTATTATTGGCTTTCAAATGAATCAATCCGATTGCAAATCGCCTAAGTCGTTTCCGAGAAACACGAAAATTACATATTCCATCCGCACAAGTCACTTCCAGAATGACCCAACCTAAAAATAATCTATATCTCGGAAACGGTAAGTGCTAGGTAGACATAACCAGTATGGAATTGTCGATATTATTATTGGCTTTCAAATGAATCAATCCGATTGCAAATCGCTTAAGTCGTTTCCGAAAAAAACGAAAATTACATATTCCATCCGCACAAGTCACTTCCAGAATGAACCAACATAAAATTATTCTATATCTCGGAAACTGTGAGTGCTAGGTAGACAATACCAGTATGGAATTGTAGATATTATTATTGGCTTTCAAATGCATCAATCCGATTGCAAATCGCTTTAGTCGTTTCCGAGAAAAACGAAAATTACATATTCCATCCGCACAAGTCACTTCCAGAATGACCCAACCTAAAAATAATCTATATCTCGGAAACGGTAAGTGCTAGGTAGAAAGAACCAGTACGGAATTGTAGATATTATTATTGGCTTTCAAATGAATCAATCCGATTGCAAATCGCCTAAGTCGTTTCCGAGAAACACGAAAATTCATATTCCATCCACACAAGTCACATCAAGAATGAACCAACATAAAATTATCCTATATCTCGGAAACTGTGAGTGGTAGGTAGACAAAACCAGTATGGAATTGTAAATATTATTATTGGCTTTCAAATGAATCAATCCGATTGCAAATCGCCTAAGTCGTTTCCGAGAAAAACGAAAATTACATATTCCATCTGCACAAGTTACTTCCAGAATGAACCAACATAAAATTATTCTATATCTCGGAAACTGTGAGTGCTAGGTAGACAAAACAGGTATGGAATTATTGATATTATTATTGGTTTGCAAACGAATCAATCCGATTGCGAATCGGTTAAGTCGTTTCCGAGAAACACGAAAATTACATATTCCATCCACACAAGTCACATCAAGAATGAACCAACATAAAATTATCCTATATCTCGGAAACTGTGAGTGGTAGGTAGACAAAACCAGTATGGAATTGTAGATATTATTATTGGCTTTCAAATGAATCAATCCGATTGCAAATCGCTTAAGTCGTTTCCGAGAAAAAAAAAACGAAAATTACATATTCCATCCGCACAAGTCACTTCCAGAATGACCCAACCTAAAAATAATAGACATAACCAGTATGGAATTGTCGATATTATTATTGGCTTTCAAATGAATCAATCCGATTGCAAATCGCCTAAGTCGTTTCCGAGAAAAACGAAAATTACATATTCCATCTGCACAAGTTACTTCCAGAATGAACCAACATAAAATTATTCTGTATCTCGGAAACTGTGAGTGGTAGGTAGACAAAACCAGTATGGAATTGTAGATATTATTATTGGCTTTCAAATGAATCAATCCGATTGCAAATCGCCTAAGTCGTTTCCGAGAAACACGAAAATTACATATTCCATCCGCACAAGTCACTTCCAGAATGACCCAACCTAAAAATAATCTATATCTCGGAAACGGTAAGTGCTAGGTAGACATAACCAGTATGGAATTGTCGATATTATTATTGGCTTTCAAATGAATCAATCCGATTGCAAATCGCTTAAGTCGTTTCCGAAAAAAACGAAAATTACATATTCCATCCGCACAAGTCACTTCCAGAATGAACCAACATAAAATTATTCTATATCTCGGAAACTGTGAGTGCTAGGTAGACAATACCAGTATGGAATTGTAGATATTATTATTGGCTTTCAAATGCATCAATCCGATTGCAAATCGCTTTAGTCGTTTCCGAGAAAAACGAAAATTACATATTCCATCCGCACAAGTCACTTCCAGAATGACCCAACCTAAAAATAATCTATATCTCGGAAACGGTAAGTGCTAGGTAGAAAGAACCAGTACGGAATTGTAGATATTATTATTGGCTTTCAAATGAATCAATCCGATTGCAAATCGCCTAAGTCGTTTCCGAGAAACACGAAAATTCATATTCCATCCACACAAGTCACATCAAGAATGAACCAACATAAAATTATCCTATATCTCGGAAACTGTGAGTGGTAGGTAGACAAAACCAGTATGGAATTGTAGATATTATTATTGGCTTTCAAATGAATCAATCCGATTGCAAATCGCCTAAGTCGTTTCCGAGAAAAACGAAAATTACATATTCCATCTGCACAAGTTACTTCCAGAATGAACCAACATAAAATTATTCTATATCTCGGAAACTGTGAGTGCTAGGTAGACAAAACAGGTATGGAATTATAGATATTATTATTGGTTTGCAAACGAATCAATCCGATTGCGAATCGGTTAAGTCGTTTCCGAGAAACACGAAAATTACATATTCCATCCACACAAGTCACATCAAGAATGAACCAACATAAAATTATCCTATATCTCGGAAACTGTGAGTGGTAGGTAGACAAAACCAGTATGGAATTGTAGATATTATTATTGGCTTTCAAATGAATCAATCCGATTGCAAATCGCTTTAGTCGTTTCCGAGAAAAACGAAAATTACATATTCCATCTGCACAAGTTACTTCCAGAATGAACCAACATAAAATTATTCTATATCTCGGAAACTGTGAGTGCTAGGTAGACAAAACCAGTATGGAATTGTATATATTATTATTGGCTTTCAAATAAATCAATCCGATTGCAAATCGGTTAAGTCGTTTCCGAGAAACACGAAAATTCATATTCCATCCACACAAGTCACATCAAAAATGAACCAACATAAAATTATCCTATATCTCGGAAACTGTGAATGGTAGGTAGACAAAACCGGTATGGAATTGTAGATATTATTATTGGCTTTCAAATGAATCAATCCGATTGCAAATCGCCTAAGTCGTTTCCGAGAAAAACGAAAATTACATATTCCATCTGCACAAGTTACTTCCAGAATGAACCAACATAAAATTATTCTATATCTCGGAAACTGTGAGTGCTAGGTAGACAAAACCAGTATGGAATTGTATATATTATTATTGGCTTTCAAATGAATCAATCCGATTGCAAATCGCTTAAGTCGTTTCCGAGAAAAACGAAAATTACATATTCCATCCGCACAAGTCACTTCCAGAATGAACCAACATAAAATTATTCTATATCTCGGAAACTGTGAGTGCTAGGTAGACAATACCAGTATGGAATTGTAGATATTATTATTGGCTTTCAAATGAATCAATCCGATTGCAAATCGCTTAAGTCGTTTCCGAGAAAAACGAAAATTACATATTCCATCCGCACAAGTCACTTCCAGAATGAACCAACATAAAATTATTCTTTATCTCGGAAACTGTGAGTGCTAGGTAGACAATACCAATATGGAATTGTAGATATTATTATTGGCTTTCAAATGAATCAATCCGATTGCAAATCGCTTAAGTCGTTTCCGAGAAAAACGAAAATTACATATTCCATCCGCACAAGTCACTTCCAGAATGACCAACCTAAAAATAATAGACATAACCAGTATGGAATTGTCGATATTATTATTGGCTTTCAAATGAATCAATCCGATTGCAAATCGCTTAAGTCGTTTCCGAGAAAAACGAAAATTACATATTCCATCCGCACAAGTCACTTCCAGAATGAACCAACATAAAATTATTCTATATCTCGGAAACTGTGAGTGCTTGGTAGACAATACCAGTATGGAATTGTAGATATTATTATTGGCTTTCAAATGAATCAATCCGATTGCAAATCGCTTTAGTCGTTTCCGAGAAAAACGAAAATTACATATTCCATCCGCACAAGTCACTTCCAGAATGACCCAACCTAAAAATAATCTATATCTCGGAAACGGTAAGTGCTAGGTAAAAAGAACCAGTATGGAATTGTAGATATTATTATTGGCTTTCAAATGAATCAATCCGATTGCAAATCGTTTAAGTAAGAAAAACGAAAATTACCTATTCCATCCGCACAGGTCACTTCCAGAATGACCAACCTAAAAATAATAGACATAACCAGTATGGAATTGTCGATATTATTATTGGCTTTCAAATGAATCAATCCGATTGCAAATCGCCTAAGTCGTTTCCGAGAAAAACGAAAATTACATATTCCATCTGCACAAGTTACTTCCAGAATGAACCAACATAAAATTATTCTATATCTCGGAAACTGTGAGTGCTAGGTAGACAAAACCAGTATGGAATTGTAGATATTATTATTGGCTTTCAAATGAATCAATCCGATTGCAAATCGCTTAAGTCGTTTCCGAGAAAAACGAAAATTACATATTCCATCCGCACAAGTCACTTCCAGAATGAACCAACAAAAAATTATTCTATATCTCGGAAACTGTGAGTGCTAGGTAGACAATACCAGTATGGAATTGTAGATATTATTATTGGCTTTCAAATGAATCAATCCGATTGCAAATCGCTTAAGTCGTTTCCGAGAAAAACGAAAATTACATATTCCATCCGCACAAGTCACTTCCAGAATGAACCAACATAAAATTATTCTATATCTCGGAAACTGTGAGTGATAGGTAGACAATACCAATATGGAATTGTAGATATTATTATTGGCTTTCAAATGAATCAATCCGATTGCAAATCGCTTAAGTCGTTTCCGAGAAAAACGAAAATTACATATTCCATCCGCACAAGACACTTCCAGAATGACCAACCTAAAAATAATAGACATAACCAGTATGGAATTGTCGATATTATTATTGGCTTTCAAATGAATCAATCCGATTGCAAATCGCTTAAGTCGTTTCAGAGAAAAACGAAAATTACATATTCCATCCGCACAAGTCACTTCCAGAATGAACCAACATAAAATTATTCTATATCTCGGAAACTGTGAGTGCTTGGTAGACAATACCAGTATGGAATTGTAGATATTATTATTGGCTTTCAAATGAATCAATCCGATTGCAAATCGCTTTAGTCGTTTCCGAGAAAAACGAAAATTACATATTCCATCCGCACAAGTCACTTCCAGAATGACCCAACCTAAAAATAATCTATATCTCGGAAACGGTAAGTGCTAGGTAGAAAGAACCAGTATGGAATTGTAGATATTATTATTGGCTTTCAAATGAATCAATCCGATTGCAAATCGTTTAAATCGTTTCCGAGAAAAACGAAAATTACATATTCCATCTGCACAAGTTACTTCCAGAATGAACCAACATAAAATTATTCTGTATCTCGGAAACTGTGAGTGGTAGGTAGACAAAACCAGTATGGAATTGTAGATATTATTATTGGCTTTCAAATGAATCAATCCGATTGCAAATCGCCTAAGTCGTTTCCGAGAAAAACGAAAATTACATATTCCATCCGCACAGGTCACTTCCAGAATGACCCAACCTAAAAATAATCTATATCTCGGAAACGGTAAGTGCTAGGTAGAAAGAACCAGTATGGAATTGTAGATATTATTATTGGCTTTCAAATGAATCAATCCGATTGCAAATCGTTTAAGTCGTTTCCGAGAAAAACGAAAATTACATATTCCATCCGCACAGGTCACTTCCAGAATGACCCAACCTAAAAATAATCTATATCTCGGAAACGGTAAGTGCTAGGTAGACATAACCAGTATGGAATTGTCGATATTATTATTGGCTTTCAAATGAATCAATCCGATTGCAAATCGCTTAAGTCGTTTCCGAAAAAAACGAAAATTACATATTCCATCCGCACAAGTCACTTCCAGAATGAACCAACATAAAATTATTCTATATCTCGGAAACTGTGAGTGCTAGGTAGACAATACCAGTATGGAATTGTAGATATTATTATTGGCTTTCAAATGAATCAATCCGATTGCAAATCGCTTAAGTCATTTCCGAGAAAAACGAAAATTACATATTCCATCCGCACAAGTCACTTCCAGAATGACCCAACCTAAAAATAATAGACATAACCAGTATGGAATTGTCGATATTATTATTGGCTTTCAAATGAATCAATCCGATTGCAAATCGCCTAAGTCGTTTCCGAGAAAAACGAAAATTACATATTCCATCTGCACAAGTCACTTCCAGAATGAACCAACATAAACTTATTCTATATCTCGGAAACTGTGAGTGCTAGGTAGACATAACCAGTATGGAATTGTCGATATTATTATTGGCTTTCAAATGAATCAATCCGATTGCAAATCGCCTAAGTCGTTTCCGAGAAAAACGAAAATTACATATTCCATCTGCACAAGTTACTTCCAGAATGAACCAACATAAAATTATTCTGTATCTCGGAAACTGTGAGTGCTAGGTAGACATAACTAGTATGGAATTGTCGATATTATTATTGGCTTTCAAATGAATCAATCCGATTGCAAATCGCTTAAGTCGTTTCCGAGAAAAACGAAAATTAAATATTCCATCCGCAAAAGTCACTTCCAGAATGGCCCAACAAAAAATTATTCTGTATCTCGGAAACTGTGAGTGTTAGGTAGACAAAACAAGAATGGAATTGTAGATACTATTATTGGCTTTCAAACGAATCAATCTGATTGCGAATCGGTTAAGTCGTTTCCGGGAAAAACGAAAATTGCATATTCCATCCGCACAAATTACTTCCAGAATGACCCAACATAAAATTATTCTGTATCTCGGAAACTGTGTGTGGCAGGTAGACAAAACAGGTATGGAATTATAGATATTATTATTGGTTTGCAAACGAATCAATCCGATTGCGAATCGGTTAAGTCGTTTCCGAGAAACACGAAAATTACATATTCCATCCACACAAGTCACATCAAGAATGAACCAACATAAAATTATCCTATATCTCGGAAACTGTGAGTGGTAGGTAGACAAAACCAGTATGGAATTGTAGATATTATTATTGGCTTTCAAATGAATCAATCCGATTGCAAATCGCCTAAGTCGTTTCCGAGAAAAACGAAAATTACATATTCCATCTGCACAAGTTACTTCCAGAATGAACCAACATAAAATTATTCTGTATCTCGGAAACTGTGAGTGCTAGGTAGACATAACCAGTATGGAATTGTCGATATTATTATTGGCTTTCAAATGAATCAATCCGATTGCAAATCGCTTTAGTCGTTTCCGAGAAAAACGAAAATTACATATTCCATCCGCAAAAGTCACTTCCAGAATGACCCAACCTAAAAATAATCTATATCTCGGAAACGGTAAGTGCTAGGTAGAAAGAACCAGTATGGAATTGTAGATATTATTATTGGCTTTCAAATGAATCAATCCGATTGCAAATCGCTTAAGTCGTTTCCGAGAAAAACGAAAATTACATATTCCATCCGCACAAGTCACTTCCAGAATGAACCAACATAAAATTATTCTATATCTCGGAAACTGTGAGTGCTAGGTAGACAATACCAGTATGGAATTGTAGATATTATTATTGGCTTTCAAATGAATCAATGCGATTGCAAATCGCTTTAGTCGTTTCCGAGAAAAACGAAAATTACATATTCCATCCGCACAAGTCACTTCCATTGTAGATATTATTATTGGCTTTCAAATGAATCAATCCGATTGCAAATCGCCTAAGTCGTTTCCGAGAAAAACGAAAATTACATATTCCATCCGCACAAGTCACTTCCAGAAAGACCCAACCTAAAAATAATAGACATAACCAGTATGGAATTGTCGATATTATTATTGGCTTTCAAATGAATCAATCCGATTGCAAATCGCTTAAGTCGTTTCCGAGAAAAACGAAAATTACATATTCCATCCGCACAAGTCACTTCCAGAATGAACCAAC
Source organism: Stomoxys calcitrans (assembly GCF_963082655.1). Taxonomy (NCBI): domain Eukaryota; kingdom Metazoa; phylum Arthropoda; class Insecta; order Diptera; family Muscidae; genus Stomoxys; species Stomoxys calcitrans. The sequence continues at coordinate 134,750,426 of NC_081552.1, read as the reverse complement.
ATAAAATTATTCTATATTTCGGAAACTGTAGACAATACCAGTATGGAATTGTAGATATTATTATTGGCTTTCAAATGAATCAATCCGATTGCAAATCGCTTTAGTCGTTTCCGAGAAAAACGAAAATCACATATTCCATCCGCACAAGTCACTTTCAGAATGACCCAACCTAAAAATAATCTATATCTCGGAAACGGTAAGTGCTAGGTAGAAAGAACCAGTATGGAATTGTAGATATTATTATTGGCTTTCAAATGAATCAATCCGATTGCAAATGGTTTAAGTCGTTTCCGAGAAAAACGAAAATTACATATTCCATCCGCACAGGTCACTTCCAGAATGACCCAACCTAAAAATAATCTATATCTCGGAAACGGTAAGTGCTAGGTAGACATAACCAGTATGGAATTGTAGATATTATTTTTGGCTTTCAAATGAATCAATCCGATTGCAAATCGTTTAAGTCGTTTCCGAGAAAAACGAAAATTACATATTCCATCCGCACAAGTCACTTCCAGAATGACCCAACATAAAATTATTCTATATCTCGGAAACTGTGAGTGCTAGGTAGACAAAACCAGTATGGAATTGTAGATATTATTATTGGCTTTCAAATGAATCAATCCGATTGCAAATCATTTAAGCGTTTCCGAGAAAAACGAAAATTACATATTCCATCCGCAAAAGTCACCTCCAGAATGGCCCAACAAAAAATTATTCTGTATCTCAGAAACTGTGAGTGTTAGGTAGACAAAACAAGTATGGAATTGTAGATACTATTATTGGCTTTCAAACGAATCAATCTGATTGCGAATCGGTTAAGTCGTTTCCGGGAAAAACGAAAATTGCATATTCCATCCGCACAAATTACTTCCAGAATGACCCAACATTAAATTATTCTGTATCTCGGAAACTGTGTGTGGCAGGTAGACAAAACAGGTATGGAATTATAGATATTATTATTGGTTTGCAAACGAATCAATCCGATTGCGAATCGGTTAAGTCGTTTCCGAGAAACACGAAAATTACATATTCCATCCACACAAGTCACATCAAGAATGAACCAACATAAAATTATCCAATATCTCGGAAACTGTGAGTGGTAGGTAGACAAAACCAGTATGGAATTGTAGATATTATTATTGGCTTTCAAATGAATCAATCCGATTGCAAATCGCCTAAGTCGTTTCCGAGAAAAACGAAAATTACATATTCCATCCGCACAGGTCACTTCCAGAATGACCCAACCTAAAAATAATCTATATCCCGGAAACGGTAAGTGCTAGGTAGAAAGAACCAGTATGGAATTGTAGATATTATTATTGGCTTTCAAATGAATCAATCCGATTGCAAATCGTTTAAGTCGTTTCCGAGAAAAACGAAAATTACATATTCCATCCGCACAGGTCACTTCCAGAATGACCCAACCTAAAAATAATCTATATCTCGGAAACGGTAAGTGCTAGGTAGACAAAACCAGTATGGAATTGTCGATTTTATTATTGGCTTTCAAATGAATCAATCCGATTGCAAATCGGTTAAGTCATTTCCGAGAAAAACGAAAATTACATATTCCATCCGCACAAGTCACTTCCAGAATGAACCAACATAAAATTATTCTATATCTCGGAAACTGTGAGTGCTAGGTAGACAATACCAGAATGGAATTGTAGATATTCACCTCTATTATGTATGTCGTAGTCACAACGATTTCCTGTCGTTTATTGTGAATGGTATTACATATGTCGTTTTTCGCCTGAAATGCGACTATGTTTAAAATCTATTACATTTTTTGGTATTATGTATGCCGTTTTTTAACGAGAAATTCGACAGAAACAGTCGTAGAGAATTTTTCAAGTGACAAGATTAAAAATTACAAAAACTGAATAAAAATAATTAGAAAAATGAATAACAGCAAAACGTAAGTCTTAGTATCAAACATTTGTGCATTGTTTACCTAAAATTATTCAATTATACATATTTAAAGGATAAAGAAAACGACACCAAAACAATTTGAAGCTCTTGTGGATTTTATGTGTCAAAACCCAAATATAGCTAAAGGATACCATAAAAACACAGACAAGTTGTCCATTAAAGAGCAGTGGAATAATTTGCAAAGGAAGCTGAATAGTTTAGGCCCTCCCACACGTGAGGCTGAAGGTTGGATGAAGGTATGGGCAGATATGAAGAGCAGCGTTAAGAAGAAAATCGTGCACAATAAGATGGAAAGCCGTGCAACTGGTGGAGGCATTTTCAACCAGAAGTTGTTGACACCTTTGGAGGAGGCAGTAGCAGGACTACTGCAAATCAATTCTATTGTAAGTCCAGAATGCCCATCCATCGGTGTTCAAAGCTCAAAGCGGTGTTATTTTTTATATTTTGTGTTCAATAAAACTAATTTTTTTATACATTCATTGTGTTCATGATATTTAATCTTATACTTGTTGCTGTCATGTCGCCATTATTTTCATTATAATCTTCATCTGAATTTTGATTTTCTAAAGGGATTTCAAATTCACTATGATGGAGTTTATAGTGGATGCATATATTATGTAAAGCTGCACAAACTGCGGTAATCTTCGCGGCCATTTCTGGAGAATAATGCAACTGTCTCGCACCAAGCAGGCAGCGGAATCTATTTTTTGCAACACCAATTGTTCTTTCCACAATATTTCTTGCTTTTGAATGTACTGTGTTAAATCGAGACTCAGCACTGCCTTCTTCTGCTGCCCTAAAGGGGGTGATTAAATATGGTTCTAGTGGATATCCTGCATCACCTGTAGATATATAGATAAATAAGTTTGTTTTTATCCTTGTCATTCCATCATACCTAAAAGCCATGTGTTTCTTTCTCCGTTATTATATCGTTCTGCAAGATATGCTTTAAGATCACTAACATTCCATACCAACGAATCGTGTGCTGAACCTGGATGGCTTGGTGAAATATAACGTATTCTTAGTTTATGATCACAGACCTGTAATTTTGCATTATAAAATTCTGTGAATAGCATATTAATCAGTTACTCACCACCATCACATTTAAGCTATAAAATCCCTTTCTATTATAGTATTTCCAACGTTCTGATAGAGTTGGAGCCAAAATCTTTATATGGGTGCCATCAATACAGCCAATTACGCCCGGAAACCTCGTTTGGCCATAGAAATGTTCCTTTATTTCCATCTTTTCCCTTTCGCTCATTTTGAATGTAATCCATTTGGAGCAAAGTTCGCTATACATCGCATCTATGCACTCGTGAAAGACACAACTCATTGTGGGTTGTGCCAGGCCCACGTTGAAATCGTTTCCTGCTCCTTTTTGGTAGCTACCTTCCGCGAGTATTCTTAGTGTTGCTGCCAGCCGCAAAGTTTTAGGCACACATGTTGATCTGGAGGGATCACGAAGTTTTTGTGAAATTGTCCTTAGAACGTACCGAAAAGACGCTTTGTTCAGTCTAAAATTGCTTACAAATCTGCAAAAAAATATTGATAATTTGGGAGAAACGTGAAAGGAAACATACTTACTTTGAACTTGGAAGAGAAAATATGTTTGACTGAATTCTTATCTGCCTGCGATAACAAATAAGATTATAAGCATTGGTTTCGTCTTCTTCGTCAGAAGATGAAAAATTTGCAACACTTAGCATTTTTATTTTACTTTTTATTACGAAACGTTTAAAAAGCCGGCAATTGTAACTCAAATATTTTCAATCAGCTGATGTTTTTATCACTGGGTAGTTCAGAATTTATTAAAATATGTAGGATACGTCTATTACAAAAACACTCACGTCATTTTTTTTACATAATACCAACGAAATGTAAATTCGAGTTCGACTACGACTGCTCTCGAAATTCGACTACGACATACATAATAAGTGTGATTATTATTGGCTTTCAAATGAATCAATCCGATTGCAAATCGCCTAAGTCGTTTCCGAGAAAAACGAAAATTACATATTCCATCCGCACAGGTCACTTCCAGAATGACCCAACCTAAAAATAATCTATATCTCGGAAACGGTAAGTGCTAGGTAGAAAGAACCAGTATGGAATTGTAGATATTATTATTGGCTTTCAAATGAATCAATCCGATTGCAAATCGTTTAAGTCGTTTCCGAGAAAAACGAAATTACATATTCCATCCGCACAGGTCACTTCCAGAATGACCCAACCTAACAATAATCTATATCTCGGAAACGGTAAGTGCTAGGTAGACATAACCAGTATGGAATTGTAGATATTATTATTGGCTTTCAAATGAATCAATCCGATTGCAAATCATTTAAGTCGTTTCCGAGAAAAACGAAAATTACATATTCCATCCTCAAAAGTCACTTCCAGAATGGCCCAACAAAAAATTATTCTGTATCTCGGAAACTGTGAGTGTTAGGTAGACAAAACAAGTATGGAATTGTAGATACTATTATTGGCTTTCAAACGAATCAATCTGATTGCGAATCGGTTAAGTCGTTTCCGAGAAAAACGAAAATTGCATATTCCATCCGCACAAATTACTTCCAGAATGACCCAACATAAAATTATTCTGTATCTCGGAAACTGTGTGTGGCAGGTAGACAAAACAGGTATGGAATTATAGATATTATTATTGGTTTGCAAACGAATCAATCCGATTGCGAATCGGTTAAGTCGTTTCCGAGAAACACGAAAATTACATATTCCATCCACACAAGTCACATCAAGAATGAACCAACATAAAATTATTTTGTATCTCGGAAACTGTGAGTGCTAGGTAGACAATACCAGTATGGAATTGTAGATATTGTTATTGGCTTTCAAATGAATCAATCCGATTGCAAATCGTTTAAGTCGTTTCCGAGAAAAACGAAAATTACATATTCCATCCGCACAGGTCACTTCCAGAATGACCCAACCTAAAAATAATCTATATCTCGGAAACGGTAAGTGCTAGGAAGACACAACCAGTATGGAATTGTCGATTTTATGATTGGCTTTCAAATGAATCAATCCGATTGCAAATCGGTTAAGTCGTTTCCGAGAAAAACGAAAATTACATATTCCATCCGCACAAGTCACTTCCAGAATGAACCAACATAAAATTATTCTATATCTCGGAAACTGTGAGTGGTAGGTAGACAAAACCAGTATGGAATTGTAGATATTATTATTGGCTTTCAAATGAATCAATCCGATTGCAAATCGCCTAAGTCGTTTCCGAGAAAAACGAAAATTACATATTCCATCTGCACAAGTCACTTCCAGAATGAACCAACATACAATTATTCTGTATCTCGGAAACTGTGAGTGCTAGGTAGACATAACCAGTATGGAATTGTCGATATTATTATTGGCTTTCAAATGAATCAATCCGATTGCAAATCGCTTAAGTCGTTTCCGAGAAAAACGAAAATTACATATTCCATCCGCACAAGTCACTTCCAGAATGAACCAACATAAAATTATTCTATATCTCGGAAACTGTGAGTGCTAGGTAGACAAAACAAGTATGGAATTGTAGATATTATTATTGGCTTTCAAATGAATCAATCCGATTGCAAATCGCTTAAGTCGTTTCCGAGAAAAACGAAAATTACATATTCCATCCGCACAAGTCACTTCCAGAATGAACCAACATAAAATTATTCTATATATCGGAAACTGTGAGTGCTAGGTAGACAATACCAGTATGGAATTGTAGATATTATTATTGGCTTTCAAATGAATCAATCCGATCGCAAATCGCTTTAGTCGTTTCCGAGAAAAACGAAAATTACATATTCCATCCGCACAAGTCACTTCCAGAATGACCCAACCTAAAAATAATCTATATCTCGGAAACGGTAAGTGCTAGGTAGAAAGAACCAGTATGGAATTGTAGATATTATTATTGGCTTTCAAATGAATCAATCCGATTGCAAATCGCTTAAGTCGTTTCCGAGAAAAACGAAAATTACATATTCCATCCGCATAAGTCACTTCCAGAATGACCCAACCTAAAAATAATAGACATAACCAGTATGGAATTGTCGATATTATTATTGGCTTTCAAATGAATCAATCCGATTGCAAATCGCTTAAGTCGTTTCCGAGAAAAACGAAAATTACATATTCCATCCGCACAAGTCACTTCCAGAATGAACCAACATAAAATTATTCTATATCTCGGAAACTGTGAGTGCTAGGTAGACAATACCAGTATGGAATTGTAGATATTATTATTGGCTTTCAAATGAATCAATCCGATTGCAAATCGCTTTAGGCGTTTCCGAGAAAAACGAAAATCACATATTCCATCCGCACAAGTCACTTTCAGAATGACCCAACCTAAAAATAATCTATATCTCGGAAACGGTAAGTGCTAGGTAGAAAGAACCAGTATGGAATTGTAGATATTATTATTGGCTTTCAAATGAATCAATCCGATTGCAAATCGTTTAAGTCGTTTCCGAGAAAAACGAAAATTACATATTCCATCCGCACAGGTCACTTCCAGAATGACCCAACCTAAAAATAATCTATATCTCGGAAACGGTAAGTGCTAGGTAGACATAACCAGTATGGAATTGTAGATATTATTTTTGGCTTTCAAATGAATCAATCCGATTGCAAATCGTTTAAGTCGTTTCCGAGAAATACGAAAATTACATATTCCATCCGCACAAGTCACTTCCAGAATGACCCAACATAAAATTATTCTATATCTCGGAAACTGTGAGTGCTAGGTAGACAAAACCAGTATGGAATTGTAGATATTATTATTGGCTTTCAAATGAATCAATCCGATTGCAAATCATTTAAGTCGTTTCCGAGAAAAACGAAAATTACATATTCCATCCGCAAAAGTCACTTCCAGAATGGCCCAACAAAAAATTATTCTGTATCTCGGAAACTGTGAGTGCTAGGTAGACAAAACAAGTATGGAATTGTAGATACTATTATTGGCTTTCAAACGAATCAATCTGATTGCGAATCGGTTAAGTCGTTTCCGGGAAAAACGAAAATTGCATATTCCATCCGCACAAATTACTTCCAGAATGACCCAACATAAAATTATTCTGTATCTCGGAAACTGTGTGTGGCAGGTAGACAAAACAGGTATGGAATTATAGATATTATTATTGGTTTGCAAACGAATCAATCCGATTGCGAATCGGTTAAGTCGTTTCCGAGAAACACGAAAATTACATATTCCATCCACACAAGTCACATCAAGAATGAACCAACATAAAATTATCCTATATCTCGGAAACTGTGAGTGGTAGGTAGACAAAACCAGTATGGAATTGTAGATATTATTATTGGCTTTCAAATGAATCAATCCGATTGCAAATCGCCTAAGTCGTTTCCGAGAAAAACGAAAATTACATATTCCATCCGCACAGGTCACTTCCAGAATGACCCAACCTAAAAATAATCTATATCTCGGAAACGGTAAGTGCTAGGTAAAAAGAACCAGTATGGAATTGTAGATATTATTATTGGCTTTCAAATGAATCAATGCGATTGCAAATCGTTTAAGTAGTTTCCGAGAAAAACGAAAATTAGATATTCCATCCGCACAGGTCACTTCCAGAATGACCCAACCTAAAAATAATCTATATCTCGGAAACGGTAAGTGCTAGGTAGACATAACCAGTATGGAATTGTCGATTTTATTATTGGCTTTCAAATGAATCAATCCGATTGCAAATCGGTTAAGTCGTTTCCGAGAAAAACGAAAATTACATATTCCATCCGCACAAGTCACTTCCAGAATGAACCAACATAAAATTATTCTATATCTCGGAAACTGTGAGTGCTAGGTAGACAATGCAAGTGTGGAATTGTAGATATTATTATTGGCTTTCAAATGAATCAATCCGATTGCAAATCGCTTAAGTCGTTTCCGAGAAAAACGAAAATTACATATTCCATCCGCACAAGTCACTTCCAGAATGAACCAACATAAAATTATTCTATATCTCGGAAACTGTGAGTGCTAGGTAGACAATACCAGTATGGAATTGTAGATATTATTATTGGCTTTCAAATGAATCAATCCGATTGCAAATCGCCTAAGTCGTTTCCGAGAAAAACGAAAATTACATATTCCATCCGCACAGGTCACTTCCAGAATGACCCAACCTAAAAATAATCTATATCTCGGAAACGGTAAGTGCTAGGTAGAAAGAACCAGTATGGAATTGTAGATATTATTATTGGCTTTCAAATGAATCAATCCGATTGCAAATCGTTTAAGTCGTTTCCGAGAAAAACGAAAATTACATATTCCATCCGCACAGGTCACTTCCAGAATGACCCAACCTAAAAATAATCTATATCTCGGAAACGGTAAGTCTAGGTAGACATAACCAGTATGGAATTGTAGATATTATTATTGGCTTTCAAATGAATCAATCCGATTGCAAATCATTTAAGTCGTTTCCGAGAAAAACGAAAATTACATATTCCATCCGCAAAAGTCACTTCCAGAATGGCCCAACAAAAAATTATTCTGTATCTCGGAAACTGTGAGTGTTAGGTAGACAAAACAAGTATGGAATTGTAGATACTATTATTGGCTTTCAAACGAATCAATCTGATTGCGAATCGGTTAAGTCGTTTCCGGGAAAAACGAAAATTGCATATTCCATCCGCACAAATTACTTCCAGAATGACCCAACATAAAATTATTCTGTATCTCGGAAACTGTGTGTGGCAGGTAGACAAAAAGGGTATGGAATTATAGATATTATTATTGGTTTGCAAACGAACCAATCCGATTGCGAATCGGTTAAGTCGTTTCCGAGAAACACGAAAATTACATATTCCATCCACACAAGTCACATCAAGAATGAACCAACAAAAAATTATCCTATATCTCGGAAACTGTGAGTGGTAGGTAGACAAAACCAGTATGGAATTGTACATATTATTATTGGCTTTCAAATGAATCAATCCGATTGCAAATCGCCTAAGTCGTTTCCGAGAAAAACGAAAATTACATATTCCATCCGCACAGGTCACTCCCAGAATGACCCAACCTAAAAATAATCTATATCTCGGAAACGGTAAGTGCTAGGTAGAAAGAACCAGTATGGAATTGTAGATATTATTATTGGCTTTCAAATGAATCAATCCCATTGCAAATCGTTTAAGTCGTCTCCATATTCCATCCGGATGGAATATGTTCCATCCGCACAGGTCACTTCCAGAATGACCCAACCTAAAAATAATCTATATCTCGGAAACGGTAAGTGCTAGGTAGACATAACCAGTATGGAATTGTCGATATTATTATTGGCTTTCAAATGAATCAATCCGATTGCAAATCGGTTAAGTCGTTTCCGAGAAAAACGAAAATTATATATTCCATCCGCACAAGTCACTTCCAGAATGAACCAACATAAAATTATTCTATATCTCGGAAACTGTGAGTGCTAGTTAGACAATGCCAGTATGGAATTGTAGATATTATTATTGGCTTTCAAATGAATCAATCCGATTGCAAATCGCTTAAGTCGTTTCCGAGAAAAACCAAAATTACATATTCCATCCGCACAGGTCACTTCCAGAATGACCCAACCTAAAAATAATCTATATCTCGGAAACGGTAAGTGCTAGGTAGAAAGAACCAGTATGGAATTGTAGATATTATTATTGGCTTTCAAATGAATCAATCCGATTGCAAATCGTTTAAGTCGTTTCCGAGAAAAACGAAAATTACATATTCCATCCGCACAAGTCACTTCCAGAATGACCCAACATAAAATTATTCTATATCTCGGAAACTGTGAGTGCTAGGTAGACAAAACCAGTATGGAATTGTAGATATTATTATTGGCTTTCAAATGAATCAATCCGATTGCAAATCATTTAAGTCGTTTCCGAGAAAAACGAAAATTAAATATTCCATCCGCAAAAGTAACTTCCAGAATGGCCCAACAAAAAATTATTCTGTATCTCGGAAACTGTGAGTGTTAGGTAGACAAAACAAGTATGGAATTGTAGATACTATTATTGGCTTTCAAACGAATCAATCTGATTGCGAATCGGTTAAGTCGTTTCAGGGAAAAACGAAAATTACATATTCCATCCGCACAAGTCACTTCCAGAATGACCCAACAAAAAATTATTCTATATCTCGGAAACTGTGAGTGTTAGGTAGATAATACCAGTATGGAATTGTAGATATTATTATTGGCTTTCAAATGAATCAATCCGATTGCAAATCGCTTTAGTCGTTTCCGAGAAAAACGAAAATTATATATTCCATCCGCACAAGACACTTCCATTGTAGATATTATTATTGGCTTTCAAATGAATCAATCCGATTGCAAATCACTTAAGTCGTTTCCGAGAAAAACGAAAATTACATATTCCATCCGCACAAGTCACTTCCAGAATGACCCAACCTAAAAATAATAGACATAACCAGTATGGAATTGTCGATATTATTATTGGCTTTCAAATGAATCAATCCGATTGCAAATCGCTTAAGTCGTTTCCGAGAAAAACGAAAATTACATATTCCATCCGCACAAGTCACTTCCAGAATGAACCAACATAAAATTATTCTATATCTCGGAAACTGTGAGTGCTAGATAGACAATACCAGTATGGAATTGTAGATATTATTATTGGCTTTCAAATGAATCAATCCGATTGCAAATCGCTTAAGTCGTTTCCGAGAAAAACGAAAATTACATATTCCATCCGCACAAGTCACTTCCAGAATGACCCAACCTAAAAATAATCTATATCTCGGAAACGGTAAGTGCTAGGTAGAAAGAACCAGTATGGAATTGTAGATATTATTATTGGCTTTCAAATGAATCAATCCGATTACAAATCGTTTAAGTCGTTTCCGAGAAAAACGAAAATTACATATTCCATCCGCAAAGGTCACTTCCAGAATGACCCAACCTAAAAATAATCTGTATCTCGGAAACGGTAAGTGCTAGGTAGACATAACCAGTATGAAATTGTAGATATTATTTTTGGCTTTCAAATGAATCAATCCGATTGCAAATCGTTTAAGTCGTTTCCGAGAAAAACGAAAATTACATATTCCATCCGCACAAGTCACTTCCAGAATGACCCAACATAAAATTATTCTATATCTCGGAAACTGTGAGTGCTAGGTAGACAAAACCAGTATGGAATTGTAGATATTATTATTGGCTTTCAAATGAATCAATCCGATTGCAAATCATTTAAGTCGTTTCCGAGAAAAACTAAAATTACATATTCCATCCGCAAAAGTCACTTCCAGAATGGCCCAACAAAAAATTATTCTGTATCTCGGAAACTGTGAGTGTTAGGTAGACAAAACAAGTATGGAATTGTAGATACTATTATTGGCTTTCAAACGAATCAATCTGATTGCGAATCGGTTAAGTCGTTTCCGGGAAAAACGAAAATTGCATATTCCATCCGCACAAATTACTTCCAGAATGACCCAACATAAAATTATTCTGTATCTCGGAAACTGTGTGTGGCAGGTAGATAAAACAGGTATGGAATTATAGATATTATTATTGGCTTTCAAATGAATCAATCCGATTGCAAATCGCCTAAGTCGTTTCCGAGAAAAACGAAAATTACATATTCCATCCGCACAGGTCACTTCCAGAATGACCCAACCTAAAAATAATCTATATCTCGGAAACGGTAAGTGCTAAGTAGAAAGAACCAGTATGGAATTGTAGATATTATTATTGGCTTTCAAATGAATCAATCCGATTGCAAATCGTTTAAGTCGTTTCCGAGAAAAACGAAAATTACATATTCCATCCGCACAGGTCACTTCCAGAATAACCCAACCTAAAAATAATCTATATCTCGGAAACGGTAAGTGCTAGGTAGACATAACCAGTATGGAATTGTAGATATTATTATTGGCTTTCAAATGAATCAATCCGATTGCAAATCGCTTAAGTCGTTTCCGAGAAAAACGAAAATTACATATTCCATCCGCACAAGTCACTTCCAGAATGAACCAACATAAAATTATTCTATATCTCGGAAACTGTGAGTGCTAGGTAGACAATACCAGTATGGAATTGTAGATATTATTATTGGCTTTCAAATGAATCAATCCGATTGCAAATCGCTTAAGTCGTTTCCGAGAAAAACGAAAATTACATATTCCATCCGCACAAGTCACTTCCAGAATGACCCAACATAAAATTATTCTGTATCTCGGAAACTGTGTGTGGCAGGTAGACAAAACAGGTATGGAATTATAGATGTTATTATTGGTTTGCAAACGAATCAATCCGATTGCGAATCTGTTAAGTCGTTTCCGAGAAACACGAAAATTACATATTCCATCCACACAAGTCACATCAAGAATGAACCAACATAAAATTATCCTATATCTCGGAAACTGTGAGTGGTAGGTAGACAAAACCAGTATGGAATTGTAGATATTATTATTGGCTTTCAAATGAATCAATCCGATTGCAAATCGCCTAAGTCGTTTCCGAGAAAAACGAAAATTACATATTCCATCTGCACAAGTTACTTCCAGAATGAACCAAAATAAAATTATTCTGTATCTCGGAAACTGTGAGTGCTAGGTAGACATAGCCAGTATGGAATTGTCGATATTATTATTGGCTTTCAAATGAATTAATCCGATTGCATATCGCTTAACTCGTTTCCGAGAAAAACGAAAATTACATATTCCATCCGCACAAGTCACTTCCAGAATGAACCAACATAAAATTATTCTATATCTCGGAAACTGTGAGTGCTAGGTAGACAATACCAGTATGGAATTGTAGATATTATTATTGGCTTTCAAATGAATCAATCCGATTGCAAATCGCTTAAGTCGTTTCCGAGAAAAACGAAAATTACATATTCCATCCGCACAAGTCACTTCCAGAATGACCCAACCTAAAAATAATAGACATAACCAGTATGGAATTGTCGATATTATTATTGGCTTTCAAATGAATCAATCCGATTGCAAATCGCTTAAGTCGTTTCCGAGAAAAACGAAAATTACATATTCCATCCGCACAAGTCACTTCCAGAATGAACCAACATAAAATTATTCTATATATCGGAAACTGTGAGTGCTAGGTAGACAATACCAGTATGGAATTGTAGATATTATTATTGGCTTTCAAATGAATCAATCCGATTGCAAATCGCTTTAGTCGTTTCCGAGAAAAGCGAAAATTACATATTCCATCCGCACAAGTCACTTCCAGAATGACCCAACCTAAAAATAATCTATATCTCGGAAACGGTAAGTGCTAGGTAGAAAGAACCAGTATGGAATTGTAGATATTATTATTGGCTTTCAAATGAATCAATCCGATTGCAAATCGCTTAAGTCGTTTCCGAGAAAAACGAAAATTACATATTCCATCCGCACAAGTCACATCCGATTGCAAATCGCTTAAGTCGTTTCCGAGAAAAACGAAAATTACATATTCCATCCGCACAAGTCACTTCCAGAATGACCCAACCTAAAAATAATAGACATAACCAGTATGGAATTGTCGATATTATTATTGGCTTTCAAATGAATCAATCCGATTGCAAATCGCTTAAGTCGTTTCCGAGAAAAACGAAAATTACATATTCCATCCGCACAAGTCACTTCCAGAATGACCCAACATAAAATTATTCTGTATCTCGGAAACTGTGTGTGGCAGGTAGACAAAACAGGTATGGAATTATAGATATTATTATTGGTTTGCAAACGAATCAATCCGATTGCGAATCGGTTAAGTCGTTTCCGAGAAACACGAAAATTACATATTCCATCCACACAAGTCACATCAAGAATGAACCAACATAAAATTATCCTATATCTCGGAAACTGTGAGTAGACAAAACCAGTATGGAATTGTAGATATTATTATTGGCTTTCAAATGAATCAATCCGATTGCAAATCGCCTAAGTCGTTTCCGAGAAAAACGAAAATTACATATTCCATCTGCACAAGTTACTTCCAGAATGAACCAAAATAAAATTATTCTGTATCTCGGAAACTGTGAGTGCTAGGTAGACATAGCCAGTATGGAATTGTCGATATTATTATTGGCTTTCAAATGAATTAATCCGATTGCATATCGCTTAACTCGTTTCCGAGAAAAACGAAAATTACATATTCCATCCGCACAAGTCACTTCCAGAATGAACCAACATAAAATTATTCTATATCTCGGAAACTGTGAGTGCTAGGTAGACAATACCAGTATGGAATTGTAGATATTATTATTGGCTTTCAAATGAATCAATCCGATTGCAAATCGCTTAAGTCGTTTCCGAGAAAAACGAAAATTACATATTCCATCCGCACAAGTCACTTCCAGAATGACCCAACCTAAAAATAATAGACATAACCAGTATGGAATTGTCGATATTATTATTGGCTTTCAAATGAATCAATCCGATTGCAAATCGCTTAAGTCGTTTCCGAGAAAAACGAAAATTACATATTCCATCCGCACAAGTCACTTCCAGAATGAACCAACATAAAATTATTCTATATATCGGAAACTGTGAGTGCTAGGTAGACAATACCAGTATGGAATTGTAGATATTATTATTGGCTTTCAAATGAATCAATCCGATTGCAAATCGCTTTAGTCGTTTCCGAGAAAAGCGAAAATTACATATTCCATCCGCACAAGTCACTTCCAGAATGACCCAACCTAAAAATAATCTATATCTCGGAAACGGTAAGTGCTAGGTAGAAAGAACCAGTATGGAATTGTAGATATTATTATTGGCTTTCAAATGAATCAATCCGATTGCAAATCGCTTAAGTCGTTTCCGAGAAAAACGAAAATTACATATTCCATCCGCACAAGTCACTTCCAGAATGAACCAACATAAAATTATTCTATAACTCGGAAACTGTGAGTGCTAGGTAGACAATACCAGTATGGAATTGTAGATATTATTATTGGCTTTCAAATGAATCAATCCGATTGCAAATCGATTTAGTCGTTTCCGAGAAAAACGAAAATTACATATTCGCTCCGCACAAGTCACTTCCATTGTAGATATTATTATTGGCTTCCAAATGAATCAATCCGATTGCAAATCGCTTAAGTCGTTTCCGAGAAAAACGAAAATTACATATTCCATCCACACAAGTCACTCCCAGAATGACCCAACCTAAAAATAATAGACATAACCAGTATGGAATTGTCGATATTATTATTGGCTTTCAAATGAATCAATCCGATTGCAAATCGCTTAAGTCGTTTCCGGGAAAAACGAAAATTACATATTCCATCCGCACAAGTCACTTCCAGAATGAACCAACATAAAATTATTCTATATCTCGGAAACTGTGAGTGCTAGGTAGACAATACCAGTATGGAATTGTATATATTATTATTGGCTTTCAAATGAATCAATCCGATTGCAAATCGCTTAAGTCGTTTCCGAGAAAAACGAAAATTACATATTCCATCCGCAAAAGTCACTTCCAGAATGGCCCAACAAAAAATTATTCTATATCTCGGAAACTGTGATTGTTAGGTAGACAAAACAAGTATGGAATTGTAGATACTATTATTGGCTTTCAAACGAATCAATCTGATTGCGAATCGGTTACGTCGTTTCAGGGAAAAACGAAAATTACATATTCCATCCGCACAAGTCACTTCCAGAATGACCCAACAAAAAATTATTCTATATCTCGGAAACTGTGAGTGCTAGGTAGATAATACCAGTATGGAATTGTAGATATTATTATTGGCTTTCAAATGAATCAATCCGATTGCAAATCGCTTAAGTCGTTTCCGAGAAAAACGAAAATTACATATTCCATCCGCACAAGTCACTTCCAGAATGACCCAACCTAAAAATAATAGACATAACCAGTATGGAATTGTCGATATTATTATTGGCTTTCAAATGAATCAATCCGATTGCAAATCGCCTAAGTCGTTTCCGAGAAAAACGAAAATTACATATTCCATCTGCACAAGTTACTTCCAGAATGAACCAACATAAAATTATTCTGTATCTCGGAAACTGTGAGTGCTAGGTAGACATAACCAGTATGGAATTGTAGATACTATTATTGGCTTTCAAACGAATCAATCTGATTGCGAATCGGTTAAGTCGTTTCCGGGAAAAACGAAAATTGCATATTCCATCCGCACAAATTACTTCCAGAATGACCCAACATAAAATTATTCTGTATCTCGGAAACTGTGTGTGGCAGGTAGACAAAACAGGTATGGAATTGTCGATATTATTATTGGCTTTCAAATGAATCAATCCGATTGCAAATCGCTTAAGTCGTTTCCGAGAAAAACGAAAATTACAAATTCCATCCGCACAAGTCACTTCCAGAATGAACCAACATAAAATTATTCTGTATCTCGGAAACTGTGAGTGTTAGGTAGACAAAACAAGTATGGAATTGTAGATACTATTATTGGCTTTCAAACGAATCAATCTGATTGCGAATCGGTTAAGTCGTTTCCGGGAAAAACGAAAATTGCATATTCCATCCGCACAAATAACTTTCAGAATGACCCAACATAAAATTATTCTGTATCTCGGAAACTGTGTGTGGCAGGTAGACAAAACAGGTATGGAATTGTGGATATTATTATTGGCTTTCAAATGAATCAATCCGATTGCAAATCGCTTAAGTCGTTTCCGAGAAAAACGAAAATTACATATTCCATCCGCACAAGTCACTTCCAGAATGAACCAACATAAAATTATTCTATATCTCGGAAACTGTGAGTGCTAGGTAGACAATACCAGTATGGAATTGTAGATATTATTATTGGCTTTCAAATGAACCAATCCGATTGCAAATCGCCTAAGTCGTTTCCGAGAAAAACGAAAATTACATATTCCATCCGCAAAAGTCACTTCCAGAATGGCCCAACAAAAAATTATTCTGTATCTCGGAAACTGTGAGTGCTAGGTAGACAAAACCAGTATGGAATTGTAGATATTATTATTGGCTTGCAAATGAATCAATCCGATTGCAAATCATTTAAGTCGTTTCCGAGAAAAACGAAAATTACATATTCCATCCGCAAAAGTCACTTCCAGAATGGCCTAACAAAAAATTATTCTGTATCTCGGAAACTGTGAGTGCTAGGTAGACAAAACAAGTATGGAATTTTAGATACTATTATTGGCTTTCAAACGAATCAATCTGATTGCGAATCGGTTAAGTCGTTTCCGAGAAAAACGAAAATTATATATTCCATCCGCACAAGTCACTTCCAGAATGAACCAACATAAAATTATTCTATATCTCGGAAACTGTGAGTGCTAGGTAGACAATGCCAGTATGGAATTGTAGATATTATTATTGGCTTTCGAATGAATCAATCCGATTGCAAATCGCTTAAGTCGTTTCCGAGAAAAACGAAAATTACATATTCCATCCGCACAGGTCACTTCCAGAATGACCCAACCTAAAAATAATCTATATCTCGGAAACGGTAAGTGCTAGGTAGAAAGAAACAGTATGGAATTGTAGATATTATTATTGGCTTTCAAATGAATCAATCCGATTGCAAATCGCTTAAGTCGTTTCCGAGAAAAACGAAAATTACATATTCCATCCGCACAAGTCACTTCCAGAATGAACCAACATAAAATTATTCTATAACTCGGAAACTGTGAGTGCTAGGTAGACAATACCAGTATGGAATTGTAGATATTATTATTGGCTTTCAAATGAATCAATCCGATTGCAAATCGATTTAGTCGTTTCCGAGAAAAACGAAAATTACATATTCCCTCCGCACAAGTCACTTCCATTGTAGATATTATTATTGGCTTCCAAATGAATCAATCCGATTGCAAATCGCTTAAGTCGTTTCCGAGAAAAACGAAAATTACATATTCCATCCACACAAGTCACTCCCAGAATGACCCAACCTAAAAATAATAGACATAACCAGTATGGAATTGTCGATATTATTATTGGCTTTCAAATGAATCAATCCGATTGCAAATCGCTTAAGTCGTTTCCGGGAAAAACGAAAATTACATATTCCATCCGCACAAGTCACTTCCAGAATGAACCAACATAAAATTATTCTATATCTCGGAAACTGTGAGTGCTAGGTAGACAATACCAGTATGGAATTGTAGATATTATTATTGGCTTTCAAATGAATCAATCCGATTGCAAATCGCTTAAGTCGTTTCCGAGAAAAACGAAAATTACATATTCCATCCGCAAAAGTCACTTCCAGAATGGCCCAACAAAAAATTATTCTATATCTCGGAAACTGTGATTGTTAGGTAGACAAAACAAGTATGAAATTGTAGATACTATTATTGGCTTTCAAACGAATCAATCTGATTGCGAATCGGTTAAGTCTATTCAGGGAAAAACGAAAATTACATATTCCATCCGCACAAGTCACTTCCAGAATGACCCAACAAAAAATTATTCTATATCTCGGAAACTGTGAGTGCTAGGTAGATAATACCAGTATGGAATTGTAGATATTATTATTGGCTTTCAAATGAATCAATCCGATTGCAAATCGCTTAAGTCGTTTCCGAGAAAAACGAAAATTACATATTCCATCCGCACAAGTCACTTCCAGAATGACCCAACCTAAAAATAATAGACATAACCAGTATGGAATTGTCGATATTATTATTGGCTTTCAAATGAATCAATCCGATTGCAAATCGCCTAAGTCGTTTCCGAGAAAAACGAAAATTACATATTCCATCTGCACAAGTTACTTCCAGAATGAACCAACATAAAATTATTCTGTATCTCGGAAACTGTGAGTGCTAGGTAGACATAACCAGTATGGAATTGTAGATACTATTATTGGCTTTCAAACGAATCAATCTGATTGCGAATCGGTTAAGTCGTTTCCGGGAAAAACGAAAATTGCATATTCCATCCGCACAAATTACTTCCAGAATGACCCAACATAAAATTATTCTGTATCTCGGAAACTGTGTGTGGCAGGTAGACAAAACAGGTATGGAATTGTCGATATTATTATTGGCTTTCAAATGAATCAATCCGATTGCAAATCGCTTAAGTCGTTTCCGAGAAAAACGAAAATTACAAATTCCATCCGCACAAGTCACTTCCAGAATGAACCAACATAAAATTATTCTGTATCTCGGAAACTGTGAGTGTTAGGTAGACAAAACAAGTATGGAATTGTAGATACTATTATTGGCTTTCAAACGAATCAATCTGATTGCGAATCGGTTAAGTCGTTTCCGGGAAAAACGAAAATTGCATATTCCATCCGCACAAATAACTTTCAGAATGACCCAACATAAAATTATTCTGTATCTCGGAAACTGTGTGTGGCAGGTAGACAAAACAGGTATGGAATTGTGGATATTATTATTGGCTTTCAAATGAATCAATCCGATTGCAAATCGCTTAAGTCGTTTCCGAGAAAAACGAAAATTACATATTCCATCCGCACAAGTCACTTCCAGAATGAACCAACATAAAATTATTCTATATCTCGGAAACTGTGAGTGCTAGGTAGACAATACCAGTATGGAATTGTAGATATTATTATTGGCTTTCAAATGAACCAATCCGATTGCAAATCGCCTAAGTCGTTTCCGAGAAAAACGAAAATTACATATTCCATCCGCAAAAGTCACTTCCAGAATGGCCCAACAAAAAATTATTCTGTATCTCGGAAACTGTGAGTGCTAGGTAGACAAAACCAGTATGGAATTGTAGATATTATTATTGGCTTGCAAATGAATCAATCCGATTGCAAATCATTTAAGTCGTTTCCGAGAAAAACGAAAATTACATATTCCATCCGCAAAAGTCACTTCCAGAATGGCCTAACAAAAAATTATTCTGTATCTCGGAAACTGTGAGTGCTAGGTAGACAAAACAAGTATGGAATTTTAGATACTATTATTGGCTTTCAAACGAATCAATCTGATTGCGAATCGGTTAAGTCGTTTCCGAGAAAAACGAAAATTATATATTCCATCCGCACAAGTCACTTCCAGAATGAACCAACATAAAATTATTCTATATCTCGGAAACTGTGAGTGCTAGGTAGACAATGCCAGTATGGAATTGTAGATATTATTATTGGCTTTCGAATGAATCAATCCGATTGCAAATCGCTTAAGTCGTTTCCGAGAAAAACGAAAATTACATATTCCATCCGCACAGGTCACTTCCAGAATGACCCAACCTAAAAATAATCTATATCTCGGAAACGGTAAGTGCTAGGTAGAAAGAACCAGTATGGAATTGTAGATATTATTATTGGCTTTCAAATGAATCAATCCGATTGCAAATCGCTTAAGTCGTTTCCGAGAAAAACGAAAATTACATATTCCATCCGCACAAGTCACTTCCAGAATGAACCAACATAAAATTATTCTATATCTCGGAAACTGTGAGTGCTAGGTAGACAATACCAGTATGGAATTGTAGATATTATTATTGGCTTTCAAATGAATCAATCCGATTGCAAATCGCTTTACTCGTTTCCGAGAAAAACGAAAATTACATATTCCATCCGCACAAGTCACTTCCATTGTAGATATTATTATTGGCTTTCAAATGAATCAATCCGATTGCAAATCGCTTAAGTCGTTTCCGAGAAAAACGAAAATTACATATTCCATCCGCATAAGTCACTTCCAGAATGACCCAACCTAAAAATAATAGACATAACCAGTATGGAGTTGTCGATATTATTATTGGCTTTCAAATGAATCAATCCGATTGCAAATCGCTTAAGTCGTTTCCGAGAAAAACGAAAATTACATATTCCATCCGCACAAGTCACTTCCAGAATGAACCAACATAAAATTATTCTATATCTCGGAAACTGTGAGTGCTAGGTAGACAATACCAGTATGGAATTGTAGATATTATTATTGGCTTTCAAATGAATCAATCCGATTGCAAATCGCTTAAGTCGTTTCCGAGAAAAACGAAAATTACATATTCCATCCGCACAAGTCACTTCCAGAATGACCCAACATAAAATTATTCTATATCTCGGAAACTGTGTGTGGCAGGTAGACAAAACAGGTATGGAATTATAGATATTATTATTGGTTTGCAAACGAATCAATCCGATTGCGAATCGGTTAAGTCGTTTCCGAGAAACACGAAAATTACATATTCCATCCACACAAGTCACATCAAGAATGAACCAACATAAAATTATCCTATATCTCGGAAACTGTGAGTGGTAGGTAGACAAAACCAGTATGGAATTGTAGATATTATTATTGGCTTTCAAATGAATCAATCCGATTGCAAATCGCCTAAGTCGTTTCCGAGAAAAACGAAAATTACATATTCCATCTGCACAAGTTACTTCCAGAATGAACCAAAATAAAATTATTCTGTATCTCGGAAACTGTGAGTGCTAGGTAGATATAACCAGTATGGAATTGTCGATATTATTATTGGCTTTCAAATGAATCAATCCGATTGCAAATCGCTTAAGTCGTTTCCGAGAAAAACGAAAATTACATATTCCATCCGCACAAGTCACTTCCAGAATGACCCAACCTAAAAATAATAGACATAACCAGTATGGAATTGTCGATATTATTATTGGCTTTCAAATGAATCAATCCGATTGCAAATCGCTTAAGTCGTTTCCGAGAAAAACGAAAATTACATATTCCATCCGCACAAGTCACTTCCAGAATGACCCAACATAAAATTATTCTGTATCTCGGAAACTGTGTGTGGCAGGTAGACAAAACAGGTATGGAATTATAGATATTATTATTGGTTTGCAAACGAATCAATCCGATTGCGAATCGGTTAAGTCGTTTCCGAGAAACACGAAAATTACATATTCCATCCACACAAGTCACATCAAGAATGAACCAACATAAAATTATCCTATATCTCGGAAACTGTGAGTGGTAGGTAGACAAAACCAGTATGGAATTGTAGATATTATTATTGGCTTTCAAATGAATCAATCCGATTGCAAATCGCCTAAGTCGTTTCAGAGAAAAACGAAAATTACATATTCCATCTGCACAAGTTACTTCCAGAATGAACCAAAATAAAATTATTCTGTATCTCGGAAACTGTGAGTGCTAGGTAGACATAACCAGTATGGAATTGTCGATATTATTATTGGCTTTCAAATGAATCAATCCGATTGCATATCGCTTAAGTCGTTTCCGAGAAAAACGAAAATTACATATTCCATCCGCACAAGTCACTTCCAGAATGAACCAACATAAAATTATTCTATATCTCGGAAACTGTGAGTGCTAGGTAGACAATACCAGTATGGAATTGTAGATATTATTATTGGCTTTCAAATGAATCAATCCGATTGCAAATCGCTTAAGTCGTTTCCGAGAAAAACGAAAATTACATATTCCATCCGCACAAGTCACTTCCAGAATGACCCAACCTAAAAATAATAGACATAACCAGTATGGAATTGTCGATATTATTATTGGCTTTCAAATGAATCAATCCGATTGCAAATCGCTTAAGTCGTTTCCGAGAAAAACGAAAATTACATATTCCATCCGCACAAGTCACTTCCAGAATGAACCAACATAAAATTATTCTATATATCGGAAACTGTGAGTGCTAGGTAGACAATACCAGTATGGAATTGTAGATATTATTATTGGCTTTCAAATGAATCAATCCGATTGCAAATCGCTTTAGTCGTTTCCGAGAAAAGCGAAAATTACATATTCCATCCGCACAAGTCACTTCCAGAATGGCCCAACCTAAAAATAATCTATATCTCGGAAACGGTAAGTGCTAGGTAGAAAGAACCAGTATGGAATTGTAGATATTATTATTGGCTTTCAAATGAATCAATCCGATTGCAAATCGCTTAAGTCGTTTCCGAGAAAAACGAAAATTACATATTCCATCCGCACAAGTCACTTCCAGAATGAACCAACATAAAATTATTCTATAACTCGGAAACTGTGAGTGCTAGGTAGACAATACCAGTATGGAATTGTAGATATTATTATTGGCTTTCAAATGAATCAATCCGATTGCAAATCGATTTAGTCGTTTCCGAGAAAAACGAAAATTACATATTCCATCCGCACAAGTCACTTCCATTGTAGATATTATTATTGGCTTTCAAATGAATCAATCCGATTGCAAATCGCTTAAGTCGTTTCCGAGAAAAACGAAAATTACATATTCCATCCGCACAAGTCACTCCCAGAATGACCCAACCTAAAAATAATAGACATAACCAGTATGGAATTGTCGATATTATTATTGGCTTTCAAATGAATCAATCCGATTGCAAATCGCTTAAGTCGTTTCCGGGAAAAACGAAAATTACATATTCCATCCGCACAAGTCACTTCCAGAATGAACCAACATAAAATTATTCTATATCTCGGAAACTGTGAGTGCTAGGTAGACAATACCAGTATGGAATTGTAGATATTATTATTGGCTTTTAAATGAATCAGTCCGATTGCAAATCGCTTTAGTCGTTTCCGAGAAAAACGAAAATTACATATTCCATCCGCACAAGTCACTTCCAGAATGACCCAACCTAAAAATAATAGACATAACCAGTATGGAATTGTCGATATTATTATTGGCTTTCAAATGAATCAATCCGATTGCAAATCGCTTAAGTCGTTTCCGAGAAAAACGAAAATTACATATTCCATCCGCACAAGTCACTTCCAGAATGACCCAACATAAAATTATTCTGTATCTCGGAAACTGTGTGTGGCAGGTAGACAAAACAGGTATGGAATTATAGATATTATTATTGGTTTGCAAACGAATCAATCCGATTGCGAATCGGTTAAGTCGTTTCCGAGAAACACGAAAATTACATATTCCATCCACACGAGTCACATCAAGAATGAACCAACATAAAATTATCCTATATCTCGGAAACTGTGAGTGGTAGGTAGACAAAACCAGTATGGAATTGTAGATATTATTATTGGCTTTCAAATGAATCAATCCGATTGCAAATCGCCTAAGTCGTTTCCGAGAAAAACGAAAAATACATATTCCATCTGCACAAGTGACTTCCAGAATGAACCAAAATAAAATTATTCTGTATCTCGGAAACTGTGAGTGCTAGGTAGACATAACCAGTATGGAATTGTCGATATTATTGTTGGCTTTCAAATGAATCAATCCGATTGCAAATCGCTTAAGTCGTTTCCGAGAAAAACGAAAATTACATATTCCATCCGCACAAGTCACTTCCAGAATGAACCAACATAAAATTATTCTATATCTCGGAAACTGTGAGTGCTAGGTAGACAATACCAGTATGGAATTGTAGATATTATTATTGGCTTTCAAATGAATCAATCCGATTGCAAATCGCTTAAGTCGTTTCCGAGAAAAACGAAAATTACATATTCCATCCGCACAAGTCACTTCCAGAATGACCCAACCTAAAAATAATAGACATAACCAGTATGGAATTGTCGATATTATTATTGGCTTTCAAATGAATCAATCCGATTGCAAATCGCTTAAGTCGTTTCCGAGAAAAACGAAAATTACATATTCCATCCGCACAAGTCACTTCCAGAATGGCCCAACAAAAATTTATTCTGTATCTCGGAAACTGTGAGTGTTAGGTAGACAAAACAAGTATGGAACTGTAGATACTATTATTGGCTTTCAAACGAATCAATCTGATTGCGAATCGGTTAAGTCGTTTCCGGGAAAAAGTCACTTCCAGAATGACCCAACCTAAAAATAATCTATATCTCGGAAACGGTAAGTGCTAGGTAGAAAGAACCAGTATGGAATTGTAGATATTATTATTGGCTTTCAAATGAATCAATCCGATTGCAAATCGCTTAAGTCGTTTCCGAGAAAAACGAAAATTACATATTCCATCCGCACAAGTCACTTCCAGAATGAACCAATATAAAATTATTCTATAACTCGGAAACTGTGAGTGCTAGGTAGACAATACCAGTATGGAATTGTAGATATTATTATTGGCTTTCAAATGAATCAATCCGATTGCAAATCGCTTAAGTCGTTTCCGAGAAAAACGAAAATTACATATTCCATCCGCACAAGTCACTTCCAGAATGGCCCAACAAAAATTTATTCTGTATCTCGGAAACTGTGAGTGTTAGGTAGACAAAACAAGTATGGAACTGTAGATACTATTATTGGCTTTCAAACGAATCAATCTGATTGCGAATCGGTTAAGTCGTTTCCGGGAAAAACGAAAATTGCATATTCCATCCGCACAAATTACTTCCAGAATGACCCAACATAAAATTATTCTGTATCTCGGAAACTGTGTGTGGCAGGTAGACAAAACAGGTATGGAATTATAGATATTATTATTGGTTTGCAAACGAATCAATCCGATTGCGAATCGGTTAAGTCGTTTCCGAGAAACACGAAAATTACATATTCCATCCACACAAATCACATCAAGAATGAACCAACATAAAATTATCCTATATCTCGGAAACTGTGAGTGGTAGGTAGACAAAACCAGCATGGAATTGTAGATATTATTATTGGCTTTCAAATGAATCAATCCGATTGCAAATCGCCTAAGTCGTTTCCGAGAAAAACGAAAATTACATATTCCATCTGCACAAGTTACTTCCAGAATTAACCAAAATAAAATTATTCTGTATCTCGGAAACTGTGAGTGCTAGGTAGACATAACCAGTATGGAATTGTCGATATTATTATTGGCTTTCAAATGAATCAATCCGATTGCAAATCGGTTAAGTCGTTTCCGCGAAAAACGAAAATTACATATTCCATCCGCACAAGTCACTTCCAGAATGAACCAACATAAAATTATTCTATATCTCGGAAACTGTGAGTGCTAGGTAGACAATGCAAGTATGGAATTGTAGATATTATTATTGGCTTTCAAATGAATCAATCCGATTGCAAATCGCTTAAGTCGTTTCCGAGAAAAACGAAAATTACATATTCCATCCGCACAGGTCACTTCCAGAATGACCCAACATAAAATTATTCAATATCTCGGAAACTGTGAGTGCTAGGTAGGCAAAACCAGTATGGAATTGTAGATATTATTATTGGCTTTCAAATGAATCAATCCGATTGCAAATCATTTAAATCGTTTCCGAGAAAAACGAAAATTACATATTCCTTCCGCAAAAGTCACTTCCAGAATGGCCCAACAAAAAATTATTCTGTATCTCGGAAACTGTGAGTGTTAGGTAGACAAAACAAGTATGGAATTGTAGATACTATTATTGGCTTTCAAACGAATCAATCTGCGAATCGGTTAAGTCGTTTCCGGGAAAAACGAAAATTACATATTCCATCCGCACAAGTCACTTCCAGAATGACCCAACATAAAATTATTCTATATCTCGGAAACTGTGAGTGCTAGGTAGACAATACCAGTATGGAATTGTAGATATTATTATTGGCTTTCAAATGAATCAATCCGATTGCAAATCGCTTAAGTCGTTTCCGAGAAAAACGAAAATTACATATTCCATCCGCACAAGTCACTTCCAGAATGACCCAACATAAAATTATTCTATAACTCGGAAACTGTGAGTGCTAGGTAGACATAACCAGTATGGAATTGTCGATATTATTATTGGCTTTCAAATGAATCAATCCGATTGCATATCGCTTAAGTCGTTTCCGAGAAAAACGAAAATTACATATTCCATCCGCACAAGTCACTTCCAGAATGAACCAACATAAAATTATTCTGTATCTCGGAAACTGTGAGTGTTAGGTAGACAAAACAAGTATGGAATTGTAGATACTATTATTGGCTTTCAAACGAATCAATCTGCGAATCGGTTAAGTCGTTTCCGGGAAAAACGAAAATTACATATTCCATCCGCACAAGTCACTTCCAGAATGACCCAACATAAAATTATTCTATATCTCGGAAACTGTGAGTGCTAGGTAGACAATACCAGTATGGAATTGTAGATATTATTATTGGCTTTCAAATGAATCAATCCGATTGCAAATCGCTTAAGTCGTTTCCGAGAAAAACGAAAATTACATATTCCATCCGCACAAGTCACTTCCAGAATGACCCAACATAAAATTATTCTATAACTCGGAAACTGTGAGTGCTAGGTAGACATAACCAGTATGGAATTGTCGATATTATTATTGGCTTTCAAATGAATCAATCCGATTGCATATCGCTTAAGTCGTTTCCGAGAAAAACGAAAATTACATATTCCATCCGCACAAGTCACTTCCAGAATGAACCAACATAAAATTATTCTATATCTCGGAAACTGTGAGTGCTAGGTAGACAATACCAGTATGGAATTGTAGATATTATTATTGGCTTTCAAATGAATCAATCCGATTGCAAATCGCTTAAGTCGTTTCCGAGAAAAACGAAAATTACATATTCCATCCGCACAGGTCACTTCCAGAATGACCCAACATAAAATTATTCAATATCTCGGAAACTGTGAGTGCTAGGTAGGCAAAACCAGTATGGAATTGTAGATATTATTATTGGCTTTCAAATGAATCAATCCGATTGCAAATCATTTAAATCGTTTCCGAGAAAAACGAAAATTACATATTCCTTCCGCAAAAGTCACTTCCAGAATGGCCCAACAAAAAATTATTCTGTATCTCGGAAACTGTGAGTGTTAGGTAGACAAAACAAGTATGGAATTGTAGATACTATTATTGGCTTTCAAACGAATCAATCTGCGAATCGGTTAAGTCGTTTCCGGGAAAAACGAAAATTACATATTCCATCCGCACAAGTCACTTCCAGAATGACCCAACATAAAATTATTCTATATCTCGGAAACTGTGAGTGCTAGGTAGACAATACCAGTATGGAATTGTAGATATTATTATTGGCTTTCAAATGAATCAATCCGATTGCAAATCGCTTAAGTCGTTTCCGAGAAAAACGAAAATTACATATTCCATCCGCACAAGTCACTTCCAGAATGACCCAACATAAAATTATTCTATAACTCGGAAACTGTGAGTGCTAGGTAGACATAACCAGTATGGAATTGTCGATATTATTATTGGCTTTCAAATGAATCAATCCGATTGCATATCGCTTAAGTCGTTTCCGAGAAAAACGAAAATTACATATTCCATCCGCACAAGTCACTTCCAGAATGAACCAACATAAAATTATTCTGTATCTCGGAAACTGTGAGTGTTAGGTAGACAAAACAAGTATGGAATTGTAGATACTATTATTGGCTTTCAAACGAATCAATCTGCGAATCGGTTAAGTCGTTTCCGGGAAAAACGAAAATTACATATTCCATCCGCACAAGTCACTTCCAGAATGACCCAACATAAAATTATTCTATATCTCGGAAACTGTGAGTGCTAGGTAGACAATACCAGTATGGAATTGTAGATATTATTATTGGCTTTCAAATGAATCAATCCGATTGCAAATCGCTTAAGTCGTTTCCGAGAAAAACGAAAATTACATATTCCATCCGCACAAGTCACTTCCAGAATGACCCAACATAAAATTATTCTATAACTCGGAAACTGTGAGTGCTAGGTAGACATAACCAGTATGGAATTGTCGATATTATTATTGGCTTTCAAATGAATCAATCCGATTGCATATCGCTTAAGTCGTTTCCGAGAAAAACGAAAATTACATATTCCATCCGCACAAGTCACTTCCAGAATGAACCAACATAAAATTATTCTATATCTCGGAAACTGTGAGTGCTAGGTAGACAATACCAGTATGGAATTGTAGATATTATTATTGGCTTTCAAATGAATCAATCCGATTGCAAATCGCTTAAGTCGTTTTCGAGAAAAACGAAAATTACATATTCCATCCGCACAAGTCACTTCCAGAATGACCCAACCTAAAAATAATCTATATCTCGGAAACGGTAAGTGCTAGGTAGAAAGAACCAGTATGGAATTGTAGATATTATTATTGGCTTTCAAATGAATCAATCCGATTGCAAATCGCTTAAGTCGTTTCCGAGAAAAACGAAAATTACATATTCCATCCGCACAAGTCACTTCCAGAATGAACCAACATAAAATTATTCTATAACTCGGAAACTGTGAGTGCTAGGTAGACAATACCAGTATGGAATTGTAGATATTATTATTGGCTTTCAAATGAATCAATCCGATTGCAAATCGATTAAGTCGTTTCCGAGAAAAACGAAAATTACATATTCCATCCGCACAAGTCACTTCCATTGTAGATATTATTATTGGCTTTCAAATGAATCAATCCGATTGCAAATCGCTTAAGTCGTTTCCGAGAAAAACGAAAATTACATATTCCATCCGCACAAGTCACTCCCAGAATGACCCAACCTAAAAATAATAGACATAACCAGTATGGAATTGTCGATATTATTATTGGCTTTCAAATGAATCAATCCGATTGCAAATCGCTTAAGTCGTTTCCGGGAAAAACGAAAATTACATATTCCATCCGCACAAGTCACTTCCAGAATGAACCAACATAAAATTATTCTATATCTCGGAAACTGTGAGTGCTAGGTAGACAATACCAGTATGGAATTGTAGATATTATTATTGGCTTTCAAATGAATCAATCCGATTGCAAATCGCTTAAGTCGTTTCCGAGAAAAACGAAAATTAAATATTCCATCCGCACAAGTCACTTCCAGAATGACCCAACCTAAAAATAATAGACATAACCAGTATGGAATTGTCGATATTATTATTGGCTTTCAAATGAATCAATCCGATTGCAAATCGGTTAAGTCGTTTCCGAGAAACACGAAAATTACATATTCCATCCACACAAGTCACATCAAGAATGACCCAACATAAAATTATTCTGTATCTCGGAAACTGTGTGTGGCAGGTAGACAAAACAGGTATGGAATTATAGATATTATTATTGGTTTGCAAACGAATCAATCCGATTGCGAATCGGTTAAGTCGTTTCCGAGAAAAACGAAAATTACATATTCCATCCACACTAGTCACATCAAGAATGAACCAACATAAAATTATCCTATATCTCGGAAACTGTGAGTGGTAGGTAGACAAAACCAGTATGGAATTGTAGATATTATTATTGGCTTTCAAATGAATCAATCCGATTGCAAATCGCCTAAGTCGTTTCCGAGAAAAACGAAAATTACATATTCCATCTGCACAAGTGACTTCCAGAATGAACCAAAATAAAATTATTCTGTATCTCGGAAACTGTGAGTGCTAGGTAGACATAACCAGTATGGAATTGTCGATATTATTATTGGCTTTCAAATGAATCAATCCGATTGCAAATCGCTTAAGTCGTTTCCGAGAAAAACGAAAATTACATATTCCATCCGCACAAGTCACTTCCAGAATGAACCAACATAAAATTATTCTATATCTCGGAAACTGTGAGTGCTAGGTAGACAATACCAGTATGGAATTGTAGATATTATTATTGGCTTTCAAATGAATCAATCCGATTGCAAATCGCTTAAGTCGTTTCCGAGAAAAACGAAAATTACATATTCTATCCGCACAAGTCACTTCCAGAATTACCCAACCTAAAAATAATAGACATAACCAGTATGGAATTGTCGATATTATTATTGGCTTTCAAATGAATCAATCCGATTGCAAATCGCTTAAGTCGTTTCCAAGAAAAACGAAAATTACATATTCCATCCGCACAAGTCACTTCCAGAATGACCCAACCTAAAAATAGTCTATATCTCGGAAACGGTAAGTGCTAGGTAGAAAGAACCAGTATGGAATTGTAGATATTATTATTGGCTTTCAAATGAATCAATCCGATTGTAAATCGCTTAAGTCGTTTCCGAGAAAAACGAAAATTACATATTCCATCCGCACAAGTCACTTCCAGAATGAACCAACATAAAATTATTCTATAACTCGGAAACTGTGAGTGCTAGGTAGACAAAACAAGTATGGAACTGTAGATACTATTATTGGCTTTCAAACGAATCAATCTGATTGCGAATCGGTTAAGTCGTTTCCGGGAAAAACGAAAATTGCATATTCCATCCGCACAAATTACTTCCAGAATGACCCAACATAAAATTATTCTGTATCTCGGAAACTGTGTGTGGCAGGTAGACAAAACAGGTATGGAATTATAGATATTATTATTGGTTTGCAAACGAATCAATCCGATTGCGAATCGGTTAAGTCGTTTCCGAGAAACACGAAAATTACATATTCCATCCACACAAGTCACATCAAGAATGAACCAACATAAAATTATCCTATATCTCGGAAACTGTGAGTGGTAGGTAGACAAAACCAGCATGGAATTGTAGATAATATTATTGGCTTTCAAATGAATCAATCCGATTGCAAATCGCCTAAGTCGTTTCCGAGAAAAACGAAAATTACATATTCCATCCGCACAAGTCACTTCCAGAATGACCCAACATAAAATTATTCTATATCTCGGAAACTGTGAGTGCTAGGTAGACATAACCAGTATGGAATTGTCGATATTATTATTGGCTTTCAAATGAATCAATCCGATTGCAAATCGGTTAAGTCGTTTCCGAGAAAAACGAAAATTACATATTCCATCCGCACAAGTCACTTCCAGAATGAACCAACATAAAATTATTCTATATCTCGGAAACTGTGAGTGCTAGGTAGACAATGCCAGTATGGAATTGTAGATATTATTATTGGCTTTCAAATGAATCAATCCGATTGCAAATCGCTTAAGTCGTTTCCGAGAAAAACGAAAATTACATATTACATCCGCACAGGTCACTTCCAGAATGACCCAACCTAAAAATAATCTATATCTCGGAAACGGTAAGTGCTAGGTAGAAAGAACCAGTATGGAATTGTAGATATTATTATTGGCTTTCAAATGAATCAATCCGATTGCAAATCGTTTAAGTCGTTTCCGAGAAAAACAAAAATTACATATTCCATCCGCACAAGTCACTTCCAGAATGACCCAACATAAAATTATTCTATATCTCGGAAACTGTGAGTGCTAGGTGGGCAAAACCAGTATGGAATTGTAGATATTATTATTGGCTTTCAAATGAATCAATCCGATTGCAAATCATTTAAGTCGTTTCCGAGAAAAACGACAATTACATATTCCATCCGCAAAAGTCACTTCCAGAATGGCCCAACAAAAAATTATTCTGTATCTCGGAAACTGTGAGTGTTAGGTAGACAAAACAAGTATGGAATTGTAGATACTATTATTGGCTTTCAAACGAATCAATCTGATTGCGAATCGGTTAAGTCGTTTCCGGGAAAAACGAAAATTACATATTCCATCCGCACAAGTCACTTCCAGAATGACCCAACAAAAAATTATTCTATATCTCGGAAACTGTGAGTGCTAGGTAGATAATACCAGTATGGAATTGTAGATATTATTATTGGCTTTCAAATGAATCAATCCGATTGCAAATCGCTTAAGTCGTTTCCGAGAAAAACGAAAATAACATATTCCATCCGCACAAGTCACTTCCAGAATGACCCAACCTAAAAATAATAGACATAACCAGTATGGAATTGTCGATATTATTATTGGCTTTCAAATGAATCAATCCGATTGCAAATCGCCTAAGTCGTTTCCGAGAAAAACGAAAATTACATATTCCATCTGCACAAGTTACTTCCAGAATGAACCAACATAAAATTATTCTGTATCTCGGAAACTGTGAGTGCTAGGTAGACATAACCAGTATGGAATTGTCGATATTATTATTGGCTTTCAAATGAATCAATCCGATTGCAAATCGTTTAAGTCGTTTCCGAGAAAAACGAAAATTACATATTCCATCCGCACAGGTCACTTCCAGAATGACCCAACCTAAAAATAATCTATATCTCGGAAACGGTAAGTGCTAGGTAGATATAACCAGTACGGAATTGTCGATATTATTATTGGCTTTCAAATGAATCAATCCGATTGCAAATCGCTTAAGTCGTTTCCGAGAAAAACGAAAATTACATATTCCATCCGCACAAGTCACTTCCAGAATGAACCAACATAAAATTATTCTATATCTCGGAAACTGTGAGTGCTAGGTAGACAATACCAGTATGGAATTGTAGATATTATTATTGGCTTTCAAATGAATCAATCCGATTGCAAATCGCTTAAGTCGTTTCCGAGAAAAACGAAAATTACATATTCCATCCGCACAAGTCACTTCCAGAATGACCCAACCTAAAAATAATAGACATAACAAGTATGGAATTGTCGATATTATTATTGGCTTTCAAATGAATCAATCCGATTGCAAATCGCTTAAGTCGTTTCCGAGAAAAACGAAAATTACATATTCCATCCGCACAAGTCACTTCCAGAATGACCCAACATAAAATTATTCTGTATCTCGGAAACTGTGAGTGCTAGGTAGATAATACCAGTATGGAATTGTAGATATTATTATTGGAATTGTCGATATTATTATTGGCTTTCAAATGAATCAATCCGATTGCAAATCGCCTAAGTCGTTTCCGAGAAAAACGAAAATTACATATTCCATCTGCACAAGTTACTTCCAGAATGAACCAACATAAAATTATTCTGTATCTCGGAAACTGTGAGTGCTAGGTAGACATAACCAGTATGGAATTGTCGATATTATTATTGGCTTTCAAATGAATCAATCCGATTGCAAATCGTTTAAGTCGTTTCCGAGAAAAACGAAAATTACATATTCCATCCGCACAGGTCACTTCCAGAATGACCCAACCTAAAAATAATCTATATCTCGGAAACGGTAAGTGCTAGGTAGATATAACCAGTATGGAATTGTCGATATTATTATTGGCTTTCAAATGAATCAATCCGATTGCAAATCGCTTAAGTCGTTTCCGAGAAAAACGAAAATTACATATTCCATCCGCACAAGTCACTTCCAGAATGAACCAACATAAAATTATTCTATATCTCGGAAACTGTGAGTGCTAGGTAGACAATACCAGTATGGAATTGTAGATATTATTATTGGCTTTCAAATGAATCAATCCGATTGCAAATCGCTTAAGTCGTTTCCGAGAAAAACGAAAATTACATATTCCATCCGCACAAGTCACTTCCAGAATGACCCAACCTAAAAATAATAGACATAACAAGTATGGAATTGTCGATATTATTATTGGCTTTCAAATGAATCAATCCGATTGCAAATCGCTTAAGTCGTTTCCGAGAAAAACGAAAATTACATATTCCATCCGCACAAGTCACTTCCAGAATGACCCAACATAAAATTATTCTGTATCTCGGAAACTGTGTGTGGCAGGTAGACAAAACAGGTATGGAATTATAGATATTATTATTGGTTTGCAAACGAATCAATCCGATTGCGAATCGGTTAAGTCGTTTCCGAGAAACACGAAAATTACATATTCCATCCACACAAGTCACATCAAGAATGAACCAACATAAAATTATCCTATATCTCGGAAACTGTGAGTGGTAGGTAGACAAAACCAGTATGGAATTGTAGATATTATTATTGGCTTTCAAATGAATCAATCCGATTGCAAATCGCCTAAGTCGTTTCCGAGAAAAACGAAAATTACATATTCCATCTGCACAAGTGACTTCCAGAATGAAGCAAAATAAAATTATTCTGTATCTCGGAAACTGTGAGTGCTAGGTAGACATAACCAGTATGGAATTGTCGATATTATTATTGGCTTTCAAATGAATCAATCCGATTGCAAATCGCTTAAGTCGTTTCCGAGAAAAACGAAAATTACATATTCCATCCGCACAAGTCACTTCCAGAATGAACCAACATAAAATTATTCTATATCTCGGAAACTGTGAGTGCTAGGTAGACAATACCAGTATGGAATTGTAGATATTATTATTGGCTTTCAAATGAATCAATCCGATTGCAAATCGCTTAAGTCGTTTCCGAGAAAAACGAAAATTACATATTCCATCCACACAAGTCACTTCCAGAATGACCCAACCTAAAAATAATAGACATAACCAGTATGGAATTGTCGATATTATTATTGGCTTTCAAATGAATCAATCCGATTGCAAATCGCTTAAGTCGTTTCCGAGAAAAACGAAAATTACATATTCCATCCGCACAAGTCACTTCCAGAATGACCCAACCTAAAAATAATCTATATCTCGGAAACGGTAAGTGCTAGGTAGAAAGAACCAGTATGGAATTGTAGATATTATTATTGGCTTTCAAATGAATCAATCCGATTGCAAATCGTTTAAGTCGTTTCCGAGAAAAACGAAAATTACATATTCCATCCGCACAAGTCACTTCCAGAATGAACCAACATAAAATTATTCTATAACTCGGAAACTGTGAGTGCTAGGTAGACAATACCAGTATGGAATTGTAGATATTATTATTGGCTTTCAAATGAATCAATCCGATTGCAAATCGCTTTAGTCGTTTCCGAGAAAAACGAAAATTACATATTCCATCCGCACAAGTCACTTCCAGAATGGCCCAACAAAAATTTATTCTGTATCTCGGAAACAGTGAGTGTTAGGTAGACAAAACAAGTATGGAACTGTAGATACTATTATTGGCTTTCAAACGAATCAATCTGATTGCGAATCGGTTAAGTCGTTTCCGGGAAAAAAGAAAATTGCATATTCCATCCGCACAAATTACTTCCAGAATGACCCAACATAAAATTATTCTGTATCTCGGAAACTGTGTGTGGCAGGTAGACAAAACAGGTATGGAATTATAGATATTATTATTGGTTTGCAAACGAATCAATCCGATTGCGAATCGGTTAAGTCGTTTCCGAGAAACACGAAAATTACATATTCCATCCACACAAGTCACATCAAGAATGAACCAACATAAAATTATCCTATATCTCGGATACTGTGAGTGGTAGGTAGACAAAACCAGTATGGAATTGTAGATATTATTATTGGCTTTCAAATGAATCAATCCGATTGCAAATCGCCTAAGTCGTTTCCGAGAAAAACGAAAATTACATATTCCATCCGCACAGGTCACTTCCAGAATGACCCAACCTAAAAATAATCTATATCTCGGAAACGGTAAGTGCTAGGTAGAAAGAACCAGTATGGAATTGTAGATATTATTATTGGCTTTCAAATGAATCAATCCGATTGCAAATCGTTTAAGTCGTTTCCATATTCCATCCGGATGGAATATGTTCCATCCGCACAGGTCACTTCCAGAATGACCCAACCTAAAAATAATCTATATCTCGGAAACGGTAAGTGCTAGGTAGAAAGAACCAGTATGGAATTGTAGATATTATTATTGGCTTTCAAATGAATCAATCCGATTGCAAATCGTTTAAGTCGTTTCCGAGAAAAACGAAAATTACATATTCCATCCG
Source organism: Stomoxys calcitrans (assembly GCF_963082655.1). Lineage (NCBI taxonomy): Eukaryota > Metazoa > Arthropoda > Insecta > Diptera > Muscidae > Stomoxys > Stomoxys calcitrans. The sequence goes on along the minus strand of NC_081552.1, from coordinate 134,714,184 downwards.
CACAAGTCACTTCCAGAATGACCCAACATAAAATTATTCTATATCTCGGAAACTGTGAGTGCTAGGTAGACAAAACCAGTATGGAATTGTAGATATTATTATTGGCTTTCAAATGAATCAATCCGATTGCAAATCATTTAAGTCGTTTCCGAGAAAAACGAAAATTACATATTCCATCCGCACAAGTCACTTCCAGAATGACCCAACAAAAAATTATTCTATATCTCGGAAACTGTGAGTGCTAGGTAGATAATACCAGTATGGAATTGTAGATATTATTATTGGCTTTCAAATTAATCAATCCGATTGCAAATCGCTTAAGTCGTTTCCGAGAAAAACGAAAATTACATATTCCATCCGCACAAGTCACTTCCAGAATGACCCAACCTAAAAATAATAGACATAACCAGTATGGAATTGTCGATATTATTATTGGCTTTCAAATGAATCAATCCGATTGCAAATCGGTTAAGTCGTTTCCGAGAAAAACGAAAATTACATATTCCATCCGCACAAGTCACTTCCAGAATGAACCAACATAAAATTATTCTATATCTCGGAAACTGTGAGTGCTAGGTAGACAATGCCAGTATGGAATTGTAGATATTATTATTGGCTTTCAAATGAATCAATCCGATTGCAAATCGCTTAAGTCGTTTCCGAGAAAAACGAAAATTACATATTCCATCCGCACAGGTCACTTCCAGAATGACCCAACCTAAAAATAATCTATATCTCGGAAACGGTAAGTGCTAGGTAGAAAGAACCAGTATGGAATTGTAGATATTATTATTGGCTTTCAAATGAATCAATCCGATTGCAAATCGTTTAAGTCGTTTCCGAGAAAAACAAAAATTACATATTCCATCCGCACAAGTCACTTCCAGAATGACCCAACATAAAATTATTCAATATCTCGGAAACTGTGAGTGCTAGGTAGGCAAAACCAGTATGGAATTGTAGATATTATTATTGGCTTTCAAATGAATCAATCCGATTGCAAATCATTTAAATCGTTTCCGAGAAAAACGAAAATTACATATTCCATCCGCAAAAGTCACTTCCAGAATGGCCCAACAAAAAATTATTCTGTATCTCGGAAACTGTGAGTGTTAGGTAGACAAAACAAGTATGGAATTGTAGATACTATTATTGGCTTTCAAACGAATCAATCTGCGAATCGGTTAAGTCGTTTCCGGGAAAAACGAAAATTACATATTCCATCCGCACAAGTCACTTCCAGAATGACCCAACATAAAATTATTCTATATCTCGGAAACTGTGAGTGCTAGGTAGACAATACCAGTATGGAATTGTAGATATTATTATTGGCTTTCAAATGAATCAATCCGATTGCAAATCGCCTAAGTCGTTTCCGAGAAAAACGAAAATTACATATTCCATCCGCACAAGTCACTTCCAGAATGACCCAACATAAAATTATTCTATAACTCGGAAACTGTGAGTGCTAGGTAGACATAACCAGTATGGAATTGTCGATATTATTATTGGCTTTCAAATGAATCAATCCGATTGCATATCGCTTAAGTCGTTTTCGAGAAAAACGAAAATTACATATTCTATCCGCACAAGTCACTTCCAGAATGAACCAACATAAAATTATTCTATATCTCGGAAACTGTGAGTGCTAGGTAGACAATACCAGTATGGAATTGTAGATATTATTATTGGCTTTCAAATGAATCAATCCGATTGCAAATCGCTTAAGTCGTTTCCGAGAAAAACGAAAATTACATATTCCATCCGCACAAGTCACTTCCAGAATGACCCAACCTAAAAATAATAGACATAACCAGTATGGAATTGTCGATATTATTATTGGCTTTCAAATGAATCAATCCGATTGCAAATCGCTTAAGTCGTTTCCGAGAAAAACGAGAATTACATAATCCATCCGCACAAGTCACTTCCAGAATGAACCAACATAAAATTATTCTATATATCGGAAACTGTGAGTGCTAGGTAGACAATACCAGTATGGAATTGTAGATATTATTATTGGCTTTCAAATGAATCAATCCGATTGCAAATCGCTTTAGTCGTTTCCGAGAAAAGCGAAAATTACATATTCCATCCGCACAAGTCACTTCCAGAATGACCCAACCTAAAAATAATCTATATCTCGGAAACGGTAAGTGCTAGGTAGAAAGAACAAGTATGGAATTGTAGATATTATTATTGGCTTTCAAATGAATCAATCCGATTGCAAATCGCTTATGTCGTTTCCGAGAAAAACGAAAATTACATATTCCATCCGCACAAGTCACTTCCAGAATGAACCAACATAAAATTATTCTATAACTCGGAAACTGTGAGTGCTAGGTAGACAATACCAGTATGGAATTGTAGATATTATTATTGGCTTTCAAATGAATCAATCCGATTGCAAATCGGTTTAGTCGTTTCCGAGAAAAACGAAAATTACATATTCCATCCGCACAAGTCACTTCCATTGTAGATATTATTATTGGCTTTCAAATGAATCAATCTGATTGCAAATCGCTTAAGTCGTTTCCGAGAAAAACGAAAATTACATATTCCATCCGCACAAGTCACTTCCAGAATGACCCAACCTAAAAATAATAGACATAACCAGTATGGAATTGTCGATATTATTATTGGCTTTCAAATGAATCAATCCGATTGCAAATCGCCTAAGTCGTTTCCGAGAAAAACGAAAATTACATATTCCATCTGCACAAGTTACTTCCAGAATGAACCAACATAAAATTATTCTGTATCTCGGAAACTGTGAGTGCTAGGTAGACATAACCAGTATGGAATTGTCGATATTATTATTGGCTTTCAAATGAATCAATCCGATTGCAAATCGTTTAAGTCGTTTCCGAGAAAAACGAAAATTACATATTCCATCCGCACAGGTCACTTCCAGAATGACCCAACCTAAAAATAATCTATATCTCGGAAACGGTAAGTGCTAGGTAGATATAACCAGTATGGAATTGTCGATATTATTATTGGCTTTCAAATGAATCAATCCGATTGCAAATCGCTTAAGTCGTTTCCGAGAAAAACGAAAATTACATATTCCATCCGCACAAGTCACTTCCAGAATGAACCAACATAAAATTATTCTATATCTCGGAAACTGTGAGTGCTAGGTAGACAATACCAGTATGGAATTGTAGATATTATTATTGGCTTTCAAATGAATCAATCCGATTGCAAATCGCTTAAGTCGTTTCCGAGAAAAACGAAAATTACATATTCCATCCGCACAAGTCACTTCCAGAATGACCCAACCTAAAAATAATAGACATAACAAGTATGGAATTGTCGATATTATTATTGGCTTTCAAATGAATCAATCCGATTGCAAATCGCTTAAGTCGTTTCCGAGAAAAACGAAAATTACATATTCCATCCGCACAAGTCACTTCCAGAATGACCCAACATAAAATTATTCTGTATCTCGGAAACTGTGAGTGCTAGGTAGATAATACCAGTATGGAATTGTAGATATTATTATTGGAATTGTCGATATTATTATTGGCTTTCAAATGAATCAATCCGATTGCAAATCGCCTAAGTCGTTTCCGAGAAAAACGAAAATTACATATTCCATCTGCACAAGTTACTTCCAGAATTAACCAACATAAAATTATTCTGTATCTCGGAAACTGTGAGTGCTAGGTAGACATAACCAGTATGGAATTGTCGATATTATTATTGGCTTTCAAATGAATCAATCCGATTGCAAATCGTTTAAGTCGTTTCCGAGAAAAACGAAAATTACATATTCCATCCGCACAGGTCACTTCCAGAATGACCCAACCTAAAAATAATCTATATCTCGGAAACGGTAAGTGCTAGGTAGATATAACCAGTATGGAATTGTCGATATTATTATTGGCTTTCAAATGAATCAATCCGATTGCAAATCGCTTAAGTCGTTTCCGAGAAAAACGAAAATTACATATTCCATCCGCACAAGTCACTTCCAGAATGAACCAACATAAAATTATTCTATATCTCGGAAACTGTGAGTGCTAGGTAGACAATACCAGTATGGAATTGTAGATATTATTATTGGCTTTCAAATGAATCAATCCGATTGCAAATCGCTTAAGTCGTTTCCGAGAAAAACGAAAATTACATATTCCATCCGCACAAGTCACTTCCAGAATGACCCAACCTAAAAATAATAGACATAACCAGTATGGAATTGTCGATATTATTATTGGCTTTCAAATGAATCAATCCGATTGCAAATCGCTTAAGTCGTTTCCGAGAAAAACGAAAATTACATATTCCATCCGCACAAGTCACTTCCAGAATGACCCAACCTAAAAATAATCTATATCTCGGAAACGGTAAGTGCTAGGTAGAAAGAACCAGTATGGAATTGTAGATATTATTATTGGCTTTCAAATGAATCAATCCGATTGCAAATCGTTTAAGTCGTTTCCGAGAAAAACGAAAATTACATATTCCATCCGCACAAGTCACTTCCAGAATGAACCAACATAAAATTATTCTATAACTCGGAAACTGTGAGTGCTAGGTAGACAATACCAGTATGGAATTGTAGATATTATTATTGGCTTTCCAATGAATCAATCCGATTGCAAATCGCTTTAGTCGTTTCCGAGAAAAACGAAAATTACATATTCCATCCGCACAAGTCACTTCCAGAATGGCCCAACAAAAATTTATTCTGTATCTCGGAAACTGTGAGTGTTAGGTAGACAAAACAAGTATGGAACTGTAGATACTATTATTGGCTTTCAAACGAATCAATCTGATTGCGAATCGGTTAAGTCGTTTCCGGGAAAAACGAAAATTGCATATTCCATCCGCACAAATTACTTCCAGAATGACCCAACATAAAATTATTCTGTATCTCGGAAACTGTGTGTGGCAGGTAGACAAAACAGGTATGGAATTATAGATATTATTATTGGTTTGCAAACGAATCAATCCGATTGCGAATCGGTTAAGTCGTTTCCGAGAAACACGAAAATTACATATTCCATCCACACAAGTCACATCAAGAATGAACCAACATAAAATTATCCTATATCTCGGAAACTGTGAGTGGTAGGTAGACAAAACCAGTATGGAATTGTAGATATTATTATTGGCTTTCAAATGAATCAATCCGATTGCAAATCGCCTAAGTCGTTTCCGAGAAAAACGAAAATTACATATTCCATCTGCACAAGTGACTTCCAGAATGAAGCAAAATAAAATTATTCTGTATCTCGGAAACTGTGAGTGCTAGGTAGACATAACCAGTATGGAATTGTCGATATTATTATTGGCTTTCAAATGAATCAATCCGATTGGAAATCGCTTAAGTCGTTTCCGAGAAAAACGAAAATTACATATTCCATCCGCACAAGTCACTTCCAGAATGAACCAACATAAAATTATTCTATATCTCGGAAACTGTGAGTGCTAGGTAGACAATACCAGTATGGAATTGTAGATATTATTATTGGCTTTCAAATGAATCAATCCGATTGCAAATCGCTTAAGTCGTTTCCGAGAAAAACGAAAATTACATATTCCATCCGCACAAGTCACTTCCAGAATGACCCAACCTAAAAATAATAGACATAACCAGTATGGAATTGTCGATATTATTATTGGCTTTCAAATGAATCAATCCGATTGCAAATCGCTTAAGTCGTTTCCGAGAAAAACGAAAATTACATATTCCATCCGCACAAGTCACTTCCAGAATGAACCAACATAAAATTATTCTATATCTCGGAAACTGTGAGTGCTAGGTAGACAATACCAGTATGGAATTGTAGATATTATTATTGGCTTTCAAATGAATCAATCCGATTGCAAATCGCTTAAGTCGTTTCCGAGAAAAACGAAAATTACATATTCCATCCGCACAAGTCACTTCCAGAATGACCCAACCTAAAAATAATAGACATAACCAGTATGGAATTGTCGATATTATTATTGGCTTTCAAATGAATCAATCCGATTGGAAATCGCTTAAGTCGTTTCCGAGAAACACGAAAATTACATATTCCATCCACACAAGTCACATCAAGAATGAACCAACATAAAATTATCCTATATCTCGGAAACTGTGAGTGGTAGGTAGACAAAACCAGTATGGAATTGTAGATATTATTATTGGCTTTCAAATGAATCAATCCGATTGCAAATCGCCTAAGTCGTTTCCGAGAAAAACGAAAATTACATATTCCATCCGCACAGGTCACTTCCAGAATGACCCAACCTAAAAATAATCTATATCTCGGAAACGGTAAGTGCTAGGTAGAAAGAACCAGTATGGAATTGTAGATATTATTAATGGCTTTCAAATGAATCAATCCGATTGCAAATCGTTTAAGTCGTTTCCATACTCCATCCGGATGGAATATGTTCCATCCGCACAGGTCACTTCCAGAATGACCCAACCTAAAAATAATCTATATCTCGGAAACGGTAAGTGCTAGGTAGAAAGAACCAGTATGGAATTGTAGATATTATTATTGGCTTTCAAATGAATCAATCCGATTGCAAATCGTTTAAGTCGTTTCCGAGAAAAACGAAAATTACATATTCCATCCGCACAAGTCACTTCCAGAATGACCCAACATAAAATTATTCTATATCTCGGAAACTGTGAGTGCTAGGTAGACAAAACCAGTATGGAATTGTAGATATTATTATTGGCTTTCAAATGAATCAATCCGATTGCAAATCATTTAAGTCGTTTCCGAGAAAAACGAAAATTACATATTCCATCCGCACAGGTCACTTCCAGAATGACCCAACCTAAAAATAATCTATATCTCGGAAACGGTAAGTGCTAGGTAGAAAGAACCAGTATGGAATTGTAGATATTATTATTGGCTTTCAAATGAATCAATCCGATTGCAAATCGTTTAAGTCGTTTCCGAGAAAAACAAAAATTACATATTCCATCCGCACAAGTCACTTCCAGAATGACCCAACATAAAATTATTCTATATCTCGGAAACTGTGAGTGCTAGGTGGGCAAAACCAGTATGGAATTGTAGATATTATTATTGGCTTTCAAATGAATCAATCCGATTGCAAATCATTTAAGTCGTTTCCGAGAAAAACGAAAATTACATATTCCATCCGCAAAAGTCACTTCCAGAATGGCCCAACAAAAAATTATTCTGTATCTCGGAAACTGTGAGTGTTAGGTAGACAAAACAAGTATGGAATTGTAGATACTATTATTGGCTTTCAAACGAATCAATCTGATTGCGAATCGGTTAAGTCGTTTCCGGGAAAAACGAAAATTACATATTCCATCCGCACAAGTCACTTCCAGAATGACCCAACATAAAATTATTCTATATCTCGGAAACTGTGAGTGCTAGGTGGGCAAAACCAGTATGGAATTGTAGATATTATTATTGGCTTTCAAATGAATCAATCCGATTGCAAATCATTTAAGTCGTTTCCGAGAAAAACGAAAATTACATATTCCATCCGCAAAAGTCACTTCCAGAATGGCCCAACATAAAATTATCCTATATCTCGGAAACTGTGAGTGGTAGGTAGACAAAACCAGTATGGAATTGTAGATATTATTATTGGCTTTCAAATGAATCAATCCGATTGCAAATCGCCTAAGTCGTTTCCGAGAAAAACGAAAATTACATATTCCATCTGCACAAGTGACTTCCAGAATGAAGCAAAATAAAATTATTCTGTATCTCGGAAACTGTGAGTGCTAGGTAGACATAACCAGTATGGAATTGTCGATATTATTATTGGCTTTCAAATGAATCAATCCGATTGGAAATCGCTTAAGTCGTTTCCGAGAAAAACGAAAATTACATATTCCATCCGCACAAGTCACTTCCAGAATGAACCAACATAAAATTATTCTATATCTCGGAAACTGTGAGTGCTAGGTAGACAATACCAGTATGGAATTGTAGATATTATTATTGGCTTTCAAATGAATCAATCCGATTGCAAATCGCTTAAGTCGTTTCCGAGAAAAACGAAAATTACATATTCCATCCGCACAAGTCACTTCCAGAATGACCCAACCTAAAAATAATAGACATAACCAGTATGGAATTGTCGATATTATTATTGGCTTTCAAATGAATCAATCCGATTGCAAATCGCTTAAGTCGTTTCCGAGAAAAACGAAAATTACATATTCCATCCGCACAAGTCACTTCCAGAATGAACCAACATAAAATTATTCTATATCTCGGAAACTGTGAGTGCTAGGTAGACAATACCAGTATGGAATTGTAGATATTATTATTGGCTTTCAAATGAATCAATCCGATTGCAAATCGCTTAAGTCGTTTCCGAGAAAAACGAAAATTACATATTCCATCCGCACAAGTCACTTCCAGAATGACCCAACCTAAAAATAATAGACATAACCAGTATGGAATTGTCGATATTATTATTGGCTTTCAAATGAATCAATCCGATTGGAAATCGCTTAAGTCGTTTCCGAGAAACACGAAAATTACATATTCCATCCACACAAGTCACATCAAGAATGAACCAACATAAAATTATCCTATATCTCGGAAACTGTGAGTGGTAGGTAGACAAAACCAGTATGGAATTGTAGATATTATTATTGGCTTTCAAATGAATCAATCCGATTGCAAATCGCCTAAGTCGTTTCCGAGAAAAACGAAAATTACATATTCCATCCGCACAGGTCACTTCCAGAATGACCCAACCTAAAAATAATCTATATCTCGGAAACGGTAAGTGCTAGGTAGAAAGAACCAGTATGGAATTGTAGATATTATTATTGGCTTTCAAATGAATCAATCCGATTGCAAATCGTTTAAGTCGTTTCCATATTCCATCCGGATGGAATATGTTCCATCCGCACAGGTCACTTCCAGAATGACCCAACCTAAAAATAATCTATATCTCGGAAACGGTAAGTGCTAGGTAGAAAGAACCAGTATGGAATTGTAGATATTATTATTGGCTTTCAAATGAATCAATCCGATTGCAAATCGTTTAAGTCGTTTCCGAGAAAAACGAAAATTACATATTCCATCCGCACAAGTCACTTCCAGAATGACCCAACATAAAATTATTCTATATCTCGGAAACTGTGAGTGCTAGGTAGACAAAACCAGTATGGAATTGTAGATATTATTATTGGCTTTCAAATGAATCAATCCGATTGCAAATCATTTAAGTCGTTTCCGAGAAAAACGAAAATTACATATTCCATCCGCACAGGTCACTTCCAGAATGACCCAACCTAAAAATAATCTATATCTCGGAAACGGTAAGTGCTAGGTAGAAAGAACCAGTATGGAATTGTAGATATTATTATTGGCTTTCAAATGAATCAATCCGATTGCAAATCGTTTAAGTCGTTTCCGAGAAAAACAAAAATTACATATTCCATCCGCACAAGTCACTTCCAGAATGACCCAACATAAAATTATTCTATATCTCGGAAACTGTGAGTGCTAGGTGGACAAAACCAGTATGGAATTGTAGATATTATTATTGGCTTTCAAATGAATCAATCCGATTGCAAATCATTTAAGTCGTTTCCGAGAAAAACGAAAATTACATATTCCATCCGCAAAAGTCACTTCCAGAATGGCCCAACAAAAAATTATTCTGTATCTCGGAAACTGTGAGTGTTAGGTAGACAAAACAAGTATGGAATTGTAGATACTATTATTGGCTTTCAAACGAATCAATCTGATTGCGAATCGGTTAAGTCGTTTCCGGGAAAAACGAAAATTACATATTCCATCCGCACAAGTCACTTCCAGAATGACCCAACAAAAAATTATTCTATATCTCGGAAAGTGTGAGTGCTAGGTAGATAATACCAGTATGGAATTGTAGATATTATTATTGGCTTTCAAATGAATCAATCCGATTGCAAATCGCTTAAGTCGTTTCCGAGAAAAACGAAAATTACATATTCCATCCGCACAAGTCACTTCCAGAATGACCCAACCTAAAAATAATAGACATAACCAGTATGGAATTGTCGATATTATTATTGGCTTTCAAATGAATCAATCCGATTGCAAATCGCCTAAGTCGTTTCCGAGAAAAACGAAAATTACATATTCCATCTGCACAAGTTACTTCCAGAATGAACCAACATAAAATTATTCTGTATCTCGGAAACTGTGAGTGCTAGGTAGACATAACCAGTATGGAATTGTCGATATTATTATTGGCTTTCAAATGAATCAATCCGATTGCAAATCGTTTAAGTCGTTTCCGAGAAAAACGAAAATTACATATTCCATCCGCACAGGTCACTTCCAGAATGACCCAACCTAAAAATAATCTATATCTCGGAAACGGTAAGTGCTAGGTAGATATAACCAGTATGGAATTGTCGATATTATTATTGGCTTTCAAATGAATCAATCCGATTGCAAATCGCTTAAGTCGTTTCCGAGAAAAACGAAAATTACATATTCCATCCGCACAAGTCACTTCCAGAATGAACCAACATAAAATTATTCTATATCTCGGAAACTGTGAGTGCTAGGTAGACAATACCAGTATGGAATTGTAGATATTATTATTGGCTTTCAAATGAATCAATCCGATTGCAAATCGCTTAAGTCGTTTCCGAGAAAAACGAAAATTACATATTCCATCCGCACAAGTCACTTCCAGAATGACCCAACCTAAAAATAATAGACATAACAAGTATGGAATTGTCGATATTATTATTGGCTTTCAAATGAATCAATCCGATTGCAAATCGCTTAAGTCGTTTCCGAGAAAAACGAAAATTACATATTCCATCCGCACAAGTCACTTCCAGAATGACCCAACATAAAATTATTCTGTATCTCGGAAACTGTGTCTGGCAGGTAGACAAAACAGGTATGGAATTATAGATATTATTATTGGTTTGCAAACGAATCAATCCGATTGCGAATCGGTTAAGTCGTTTCCGAGAAACACGAAAATTACATATTCCATCCACACAAGTCACATCAAGAATGAACCAACATAAAATTATCCTATATCTCGGAAACTGTGAGTGGTAGGTAGACAAAACCAGTATGGAATTGTAGATATTATTATTGGCTTTCAAATGAATCAATCCGATTGCAAATCGCCTAAGTCGTTTCCGAGAAAAACGAAAATTACATATTCCATCTGCACAAGTGACTTCCAGAATGAAGCAAAATAAAATTATTCTGTATCTCTGAAACTGTGAGTGCTAGGTAGACATAACCAGTATGGAATTGTCGATATTATTATTGGCTTTCAAATGAATCAATCCGATTGCAAATCGCTTAAGTCGTTTCCGAGAAAAACGAAAATTACATATTCCATCCGCACAAGTCACTTCCAGAATGAACCAACATAAAATTATTCAATATCTCGGAAACTGTGAGTGCTAGGTAGACAATACCAGTATGGAATTGTAGATATTATTATTGGCTTTCAAATGAATCAATCCGATTGCAAATCGCTTAAGTCGTTTCCGAGAAAAACGAAAATTACATATTCCATCCGCACAAGTCACTTCCAGAATGACCCAACCTAAAAATAATAGACATAACCAGTATGGAATTGTCGATATTATTATTGGCTTTCAAATGAATCAATCCGATTGCAAATCGCTTAAGTCGTTTCCGAGAAAAACGAAAATTACATATTCCATCCGCACAAGTCACTTCCAGAATGACCCAACCTAAAAATAATCTATATCTCGGAAACGGTAAGTGCTAGGTAGAAAGAACCAGTATGGAATTGTAGATATTATTATTGGCTTTCAAATGAATCAATCCGATTGCAAATCGTTTAAGTCGTTTCCGAGAAAAACGAAAATTACATATTCCATCCGCACAAGTCACTTCCAGAATGAACCAACATAAAATTATTCTATAACTCGGAAACTGTGAGTGCTAGGTAGACAATACCAGTATGGAATTGTAGATATTATTATTGGCTTTCAAATGAATCAATCCGATTGCAAATCGCTTTAGTCGTTTCCGAGAAAAACGAAAATTACATATTCCATCCGCACAAGTCACTTCCAGAATGGCCCAACAAAAATTTATTCTGTATCTCCGAAACTGTGAGTGTTAGGTAGACAAAACAAGTATGGAACTGTAGATACTATTATTGCCTTTCAAACGAATCAATCTGATTGCGAATCGGTTAAGTCGTTTCCGGGAAAAACGAAAATTGCATATTCCATCCGCACAAATTACTTCCAGAATGACCCAACATAAAATTATTCTGTATCTCGGAAACTGTGTGTGGCAGGTAGACAAAACAGGTATGGAATTATAGATATTATTATTGGTTTGCAAACGAATCAATCCGATTGCGAATCGGTTAAGTCGTTTCCGAGAAACACGAAAATTACATATTCCATCCACACAAGTCACATCAAGAATGAACCAACATAAAATTATCCTATATCTCGGATACTGTGAGTGGTAGGTAGACAAAACCAGTATGGAATTGTAGATATTATTATTGGCTTTCAAATGAATCAATCCGATTGCAAATCGCCTAAGTCGTTTCCGAGAAAAACGAAAATTACATATTCCATCCGCACAGGTCACTTCCAGAATGACCCAACCTAAAAATAATCTATATCTCGGAAACGGTAAGTGCTAGGTAGAAAGAACCAGTATGGAATTGTAGATATTATTATTGGCTTTCAAATGAATCAATCCGATTGCAAATCGTTTAAGTCGTTTCCATATTCCATCCGGATGGAATATGTTCCATCCGCACAGGTCACTTCCAGAATGACCCAACCTAAAAATAATCTATATCTCGGAAACGGTAAGTGCTAGGTAGAAAGAACCAGTATGGAATTGTAGATATTATTATTGGCTTTCAAATGAATCAATCCGATTGCAAATCGTTTAAGTCGTTTCCGAGAAAAACGAAAATTACATATTCCATCCGCACAAGTCACTTCCAGAATGACCCAACATAAAATTATTCTATATCTCGGAAACTGTGAGTGCTAGGTAGACAATGCCAGTATGGAATTGTAGATATTATTATTGGCTTTCAAATGAATCAATCCGATTGCAAATCATTTAAGTCGTTTCCGAGAAAAACGAAAATTACATATTCCATCCGCACAAGTCACTTCCAGAATGACCCAACAAAAAATTATTCTATATCTCGGAAACTGTGAGTGCTAGGTAGATAATACCAGTATGGAATTGTAGATATTATTATTGGCTTTCAAATTAATCAATCCGATTGCAAATCGCTTAAGTCGTTTCCGAGAAAAACGAAAATTACATATTCCATCCGCACAAGTCACTTCCAGAATGACCCAACCTAAAAATAATAGACATAACCAGTATGGAATTGTCGATATTATTATTGGCTTTCAAATGAATCAATCCGATTGCAAATCGCTTAAGTCGTTTCCGAGAAAAACGAAAATTACATATTCCATCTGCACAAGTTACTTCCAGAATGAACCAACATAAAATTATTCTGTATCTCGGAAACTGTGAGTGCTAGGTAGACATAACCAGTATGGAATTGTCGATATTATTATTGGCTTTCAAATGAATCAATCCGATTGCAAATCGCTTAAGTCGTTTCCGAGAAAAACGAAAATTAAATATTCCATCCGCAAAAGTCACTTCCAGAATGGCCCAACCAAAAATTATTCTGTATCTCGGAAACTGTGAGTGTTAGGTAGACAAAACAAGTATGGAATTGTAGATACTATTATTGGCTTTCAAACGAATCAATCTGATTGCGAATCGGTTAAGTCGTTTCCGGGAAAAACGAAAATTGCATATTCCATCCGCACAAGTCACTTCCAGAATGACCCAACCTAAAAATAATAGACATAACCAGTATGGAATTGTCGATATTATTATTGGCTTTCAAATGAATCAATCCGATTGCAAATCGCCTAAGTCGTTTCCGAGAAAAACGAAAATTACATATTCCATCTGCACAAGTTACTTCCAGAATGAACCAACATAAAATTATTCTGTATCTCGGAAACTGTGAGTGCTAGGTAGACATAACCAGTATGGAATTGTCGATATTATTATTGGCTTTCAAATGAATCAATCCGATTGCAAATCGTTTAAGTCGTTTCCGAGAAAAACGAAAGTTAAATATTCCATCCGCAAAAGTCACTTCCAGAATGGCCCAACAAAAAATTATTCTGTATCTCGGAAACTGTGAGTGTTAGGTAGACAAAACAAGTATGGAATTGTAGATACTATTATTGGCTTTCAAACGAATCAATCTGACTGCGAATCGGTTAAGTCGTTTCCGGGAAAAACGAAAATTGCATATTCCATCCGCACAAATTACTTCCAGAATGACCCAACATAAAATTATTCTGTATCTCGGAAACTGTGTGTGGCAGGTAGACAAAACAGGTATGGAATTGTCGATATTATTATTGGCTTTCAAATGAATCAATCCGATTGCAAATCGCTTAAGTCGTTTCCGAGAAAAACGAAAATTACATATTCCATCCGCACAAGTCACTTCCAGAATGAACCAACATAAAATTATTCTATATCTCGGAAACTGTGAGTGCTAGGTAGACAATACCAGTATGGAATTGTCGATATTATTATTGGCTTTCAAATGAATCAATCCGATTGCAAATCGTTTAAGTCGTTTCCGAGAAAAACGAAAATTAAATATTCCATCCGCACAAGTCACTTCCAGAATGACCCAACCTAAAAATAATCTATATCTCGGAAACGGTAAGTGCTAGGTAGAAAGAACCAGTATGGAATTGTAGATACTATTATTGGCTTTCAAACGAATCAATCTGACTGCGAATCGGTTAAGTCGTTTCCGGGAAAAACGAAAATTGCATATTCCATCCGCACAAATTACTTCCAGAATGAACCAACATAAAATTATTCTGTATCTCGGAAACTGTGAGTGCTAGGTAGACATAACCAGTATGGAATTGTCGATATTATTATTGGCTTTCAAATGAATCAATCCGATTGCAAATCGCTTTAGTCGTTTCCGAGAAAAACGAAAATTACATATTTCATCCGCACAAGTCACTTCCATTGTAGATATTATTATTGGCTTTCAAATGAATCAATCCGATTGCAAATCGCTTAAGTCGTTTCCGAGAAAAACGAAAATTACACATTCCATCCGCACAAGTCACTTCCAGAATGACCCAACCTAAAAATAATAGACATAACCAGTATGGAATTGTCGATATTATTATTGGCTTTCAAATGAATCAATCCGATTGCAAATCGCTTAAGTCGTTTCCGAGAAAAACGAAAATTACATATTCCATCCGCACAAGTCACTTCCAGAATGAACCAACATAAAATTATTCTATATCTCGGAAACTGTGAGTGCTAGGTAGACAATACCAGTATGGAATTGTAGATATTATTATTGGCTTTCAAATGAATCAATCCGATTGCAAATCGCTTTAGTCGTTTCCGAGAAAAACGAAAATTACATATTCCATCCGCACAAGTCACTTCCAGAATGACCCAACCTAAAAATAATCTATATCTCGGAAACGGTAAGTGCTAGGTAGAAAGAACCAGTATGGAATTGTAGATATTATTATTGGCTTTCAAATGAATCAATCCGATTGCAAATCGTTTAAGTCGTTTCCGAGAAAAACGAAAATTACATATTCCATCCGCACAGGTCACTTCCAGAATGACCCAACCTAAAAATAATCTATATCTCGGAAACGGTAAGTGCTAGGTAGACATAACCAGTATGGAATTGTAGATATTATTTTTGGCTTTCAAATGAATCAATCCGATTGCAAATCGTTTAAGTCGTTTCCGAGAAAAACGAAAATTACATATTCCATCCGCACAAGTCACTTCCAGAATGACCCAACATAAAATTATTCTATATCTCGGAAACTGTGAGTGCTAGGTAGATAATACCAGTATGGAATTGTAGATATTATTATTGGCTTTCAAATTAATCAATCCGATTCCAAATCGCTTAAGTCGTTTCCGAGAAAAACGAAAATTACATATTCCATCCGCACAAGTCACTTCCAGAATGACCCAACCTAAAAATAATAGACATAACCAGTATGGAATTGTCGATATTATTATTGGCTTTCAAATGAATCAATCCGATCGCAAATCGCTTAAGTCGTTTCCGAGAAAAACGAAAATTACATATTCCATCTGCACAAGTTACTTCCAGAATGAACCAACATAAAATTATTCTGTATCTCGGAAACTGTGAGTGCTAGGTAGACATAACCAGTATGGAATTGTCGATATTATTATTGGCTTTCAAATGAATCAATCCGATTGCAAATCGCTTAAGTCGTTTCCGAGAAAAACGAAAATTAAATATTCCATCCGCAAAAGTCACTTCCAGAATGGCCCAACAAAAAATTATTCTGTATCTCGGAAACTGTGAGTGTTAGGTAGACAAAACAAGTATGGAATTGTAGATACTATTATTGGCTTTCAAACGAATCAATCTGATTGCGAATCGGTTAAGTCGTTTCCGGGAAAAACGAAAATTGCATATTCCATCCGCACAAGTCACTTCCAGAATGACCCAACCTAAAAATAATAGACATAACCAGTATGGAATTGTCGATATTATTATTGGCTTTCAAATGAATCAATCCGATTGCAAATCGCCTAAGTCGTTTCCGAGAAAAACGAAAATTACATATTCCATCTGCACAAGTTACTTCCAGAATGAACCAACATAAAATTATTCTGTATCTCGGAAACTGTGAGTGCTAGGTAGACATAACCAGTATGGAATTGTCGATATTATTATTGGCTTTCAAATGAATCAATCCGATTGCAAATCGTTTAAGTCGTTTCCGAGAAAAACGAAAATTAAATATTCCATCCGCAAAAGTCACTTCCAGAATGGCCCAACAAAAAATTATTCTGTATCTCGGAAACTGTGAGTGTTAGGTAGACAAAACAAGTATGGAATTGTAGATACTATTATTGGCTTTCAAACGAATCAATCTGATTGCGAATCGGTTAAGTCGTTTCCGGGAAAAACGAAAATTGCATATTCCATCCGCACAAATTACTTCCAGAAAGACCCAACATAAAATTATTCGGTATCTCGGAAACTGTGTGTGGCAGGTAGACAAAACAGGTATGGAATTGTCGATATTATTATTGGCTTTCAAATGAATCAATCCGATTGCAAATCGCTTAAGTCGTTTCCGAGAAAAACGAAAATTACATATTCCATCCGCACAAGTCACTTCCAGAATGAACCAACATAAAATTATTCTATATCTCGGAAACTGTGAGTGCTAGGTAGACAATACCAGTATGGAATTGTAGATATTATTATTGGCTTTCAACTGAATCAATCCGATTGCAAATCGCTTAAGTCGTTTCCGAGAAAAACGAAAATTACATATTCCATCCGCACAAGTCACTTCCAGAATGACCCAACCTAAAAATAATCTATATCTCGGAAACGGTAAGTGCTAGGTAGAAAGAACCAGTATGGAATTGTAGATATTATTATTGGCTTTCAAATGAATAAACCCGATTGCAAATCGCTTGAGTCGTTTCCGAGAAAAACGAAAATTACATATTCCATCCGCACAAGTCATTTCCAGAATGAACCAACATAAAATTATTCTATATCTCGGAAACTGTGAGTGCTAGGTAGACAATACCAGTATGGAATTGTAGATATTATTATTGGCTTTCAAACGAATCAATCCGATTGCGAATCGGTTAAGTCGTTTCCGAGAAAAACGAAAATTACATATTTCATCCGCACAAGTCACTTCCATTGTAGATATTATTATTGGCTTTCAAATGAATCAATCCGATTGCAAATCGCTTAAGTCGTTTCCGAGAAAAACGAAAATTACACATTCCATCCGCACAAGTCACTTCCAGAATGACCCAACCTAAAAATAATAGACATAACCAGTATGGAATTGTCGATATTATTATTGGCTTTCAAATGAATCAATCCGATTGCAAATCGCTTAAGTCGTTTCCGAGAAAAACGAAAATTACATATTCCATCCGCACAAGTCACTTCCAGAATGAACCAACATAAAATTATTCTATATCTCGGAAACTGTGAGTGCTAGGTAGACAATACCAGTATGGAATTGTAGATATTATTATTGGCTTTCAAATGAATCAATCCGATTGCAAATCGCTTTAGTCGTTTCCGAGAAAATCGAAAATTACATATTCCATCCGCACAAGTCACTTCCAGAATGACCCAACCTAAAAATAATCTATATCTCGGAAACGGTAAGTGCTAGGTAGAAAGAACCAGTATGGAATTGTAGATATTATTATTGGCTTTCAAATGAATCAATCCGATTGCAAATCGTTTAAGTCGTTTCCGAGAAAAGCGAAAATTACATATTCCATCCGCACAGGTCACTTCCAGAATGACCCAACCTAAAAATAATCTATATCTCGGAAACGGTAAGTGCTAGGTAGACATAACCAGTATGGAATTGTAGATATTATTTTTGGCTTTCAAATGAATCAATCCGATTGCAAATCGTTTAAGTCGTTTCCGAGAAAAACGAAAATTACATATTCCATCCGCACAAGTCACTTCCAGAATGACCCAACATAAAATTATTCTATATCTCGGAAACTGTGAGTGCTAGGTAGACATAACCAGTATGGAATTGTAGATATTATTATTGGCTTTCAAATGAATCAATCCGATTGCAAATCATTTAAGTCGTTTCCGAGAAAAACGAAAATTACATATTCCATCCGCAAAAGTCACTTCCAGAATGGCCCAACAAAAAATTATTCTGTATCTCGGAAACTGTGAGTGTTAGGTAGACAAAACAAGTATGGAATTGTAGATACTATTATTGGCTTTCAAACGAATCAATCTGATTGCGAATCGGTTAAGTCGTTTCCGGGAAAAACGAAAATTGCATATTCCATCCGCACAAATTACTTCCAGAATGACCCAACATAAAATTATTCTGTATCTCGGAAACTGTGTGTGGCAGGTAGATAAAACAGGTATGGAATTGTACATATTATTATTGGCTTTCAAATGAATCAATCCGATTGCAAATCGCCTAAGTCGTTTCCGAGAAAAACGAAAATTACATATTCCATCCGCAAAGGTCACTTCCAGAATGACCCAACCTAAAAATAATCTATATCTCGGAAACGGTAAGTGCTAGGTAGACATAACCAGTATGGAATTGTCGATATTATTATTGGCTTTCAAATGAATCAATCCGATTGCAAATCGCTTAAGTCGTTTCCGAGAAAAACGAAAATTACATATTCCATCCGCACAAGTCACTTCCAGAATGACCCAACCTAAAAATAATAGACATAACCAGTATGGAATTGTCGATATTATTATTGGCTTTCAAATGAATCAATCCGATTGCAAATCGCTTAAGTCGTTTCCGAGAAAAACGAAAATTACATATTCCATCCGCACAAGTCACTTCCAGAATGACCCAACATAAAATTATTCTGTATCTCGGAAACTGTGTGTGGCAGGTAGACAAAACAGGTATGGAATTATAGATATTATTATTGGTTTGCAAACGAATCAATCCGATTGCGAATCGGTTAAGTCGTTTCCGAGAAACACGAAAATTACATATTCCATCCACACAAGTCACATCAAGAATGAACCAACATAAAATTATCCTATATCTTGGAAACTGTGAGTGGTAGGTAGACAAAACCAGCATGGAATTGTAGATATTATTATTGGCTTTCAAATGAATCAATCCGATTGCAAATCGCTTTAGTCGTTTCCGAGAAAAACGAAAATTACATATTTCATCCGCACAAGTCACTTCCATTGTAGATATTATTATTGGCTTTCAAATGAATCAATCCGATTGCAAATCGCCTAAGTCGTTTCCGAGAAAAACGAAAATTACATATTCCATCTGCACAAGTTACTTCCAGAATGAACCAAAATAAAATTATTCTGTATCTCGGAAACTGTGAGTGCTAGGTAGACATAACCAGTATGGAATTGTCGATATTATTATTGGCTTTCAAATGAATCAATCCGATTGCAAATCGCTTAAATCGTTTCCGAGAAAAACGAAAATTACATATTCCATCCGCACAAGTCACTTCCTGAATGAACCAACATAAAATTATTCTATATCTCGGAAACTGTAAGTGCTAGGTAGACAATACCAGTATGGAATTGTAGATATTATTATTGGCTTTCAAATGAATCAATCCGATTGCAAATCGCTTAAGTCGTTTCCGAGAAAAACGAAAATTACATATTCCATCCGCACAAGTCACTTCCAGAATGACCCAACCTAAAAATAATAGACATAACCAGTATGGAATTGTCGATATTATTATTGGCTTTCAAATGAATCAATCCGATTGCAAATCGCTTAAGTCGTTTCCGAGAAAAACGAAAATTACATATTCCATCCGCACAAGTCACTTCCAGAATGACCCAACCTAAATATTAATCTATATCTCGGAAACGGTAAGTGCTAGGTAGAAAGAACCAGTATGGAATTGTAGATATTATTATTGGCTTTCAAATGAATCAATCCGATTGCAAATCGCTTTAGTCGTTTCCGAGAAAAACGAAAATTACATATTCCATCCGCACAAGTCACTTCCAGAATGGCCCAACAAAAAATTATTCTGTATCTCGGAAACTGTGAGTGTTAGGTAGACAAAACAAGTATGGAACTGTAGATACTATTATTGGCTTTCAAACGAATCAATCTGATTGCGAATCAGTTAAGTCGTTTCCGGGAAAAACGAAAATTGCATATTCCATCCGCACAAATTACTTCCAAAATGACCCAACATAAAACTATTCTGTATCTCGGAAACTGTGTGTGGCAGGTAGACAAAACAGGTATGGAATTATAGATATTATTATTGGTTTGCAAACGAATCAATCCGATTGCGAATCGGTTAAGTCGTTTCCGAGAAACACGAAAATTACATATTCCATCCACACAAGTCACATCAAGAATGAACCAACATAAAATTATCCTATATCTCGGAAACTGTGAGTGGTAGGTAGACAAAACCAGCATGGAATTGTAGATATTATTATTGGCTTTCAAATGAATCAATCCGATTGCAAATCGCCTAAGTCGTTTCCGAGAAAAACGAAAATTACATATACCATCTGCTCAAGTTACTTCCAGAATGAACCAAAATAAAATTATTCTGTATCTCGGAAACTGTGAGTGCTAGGTAGACATAACCAGTATGGAATTGTCGATATTATTATTGGCTTTCAAATGAATCAATCCGGTTGCAAATCGCTTAAGTCGTTTCCGAGAAAAACGAAAATTACATATTCCATCCGCACAAGTCACTTCCAGAATGGCAGGTAGACAAAACAGGTATGGAATTATAGATATTATTATTGGTTTGCAAACGAATCAATCCGATTGCAAATCGCCTAAGTCGTTTCCGAGAAAAACGAAAATTACATATTCCATCTGCACAAGTTACTTCCAGAATGAACCAAAATAAAATTATTCTGTATCTCGGAAACTGTGAGTGCTAGGTAGACATAACCAGTATGGAACTGTAGATACTATTATTGGCTTTCAAACGAATCAAACTGATTGCTAATCGGTTAAGTCGTTTCCGGGAAAAAAGAAAATTGCATATTCCATCCGCACAAATTACTTCCAGAATGACCCAACATAAAATTATTCTGTATCTCGGAAACTGTGTGTGGCAGGTAGACAAAACAGGTATGGAATTATAGATATTATTATTGGTTTGCAAACGAATCAATACGATTGGGAATCGGTTAAGTCGTTTCCGAGAAACACGAAAATTACATATTCCATCCACACAAGTCACATCAAGAATGAACCAACATAAAATTATCCTATATCTCGGAAACTGTGAGTGGTAGGTAGACAAAACCAGTATGGAATTGTAGATATTATTATTGGCTTTCAAATGAATCAATCCGATTGCAAATCGCCTAAGTCGTTTCCGAGAAAAACGAAAATTACATATTCCATCCGCACAGGTCACTTCCAGAATGACCCAACCTAAAAATAATCTATATCTCGGAAACGGTAAGTGCTAGGTAGACATAACCAGTATGGAATTGTAGATATTATTATTGGCTTTCAAATGAATCAATCCGATTGCAAATCGTTTAAGTCGTTTCCATATTCCATCCGGATGGATATGTTCCATCCGCACAGGTCACTTCCAGAATGACCCAACCTAAAAATAATCTATATCTCGGAAACGGTAAGTGCTAGGTAGACATAACCAGTATGGAATTGTCGATATTATTATTGGCTTTCAAATGAATCAATCCGATTGCAAATCGGTTAAGTCGTTTCCGAGAAAAACGAAAATTACATATTCCATCCGCACAAGTCACTTCCAGAATGAACCAACATAAAATTATTCTATATCTCGGAAACTGTGAGTGCTAGGTAGACAATGCCAGTATGGAATTGTAGATATTATTATTGGCTTTCAAATGAATCAATCCGATTGCAAATCGCTTAAGTCGTTTCCGAGAAAAACGAAAATTACATATTCCATCCGCACAGGTCACTTCCAGAATGACCCAACCTAAAAATAATCTATATCTCGGAAACGGTAAATGCTAGGTAGAAAGAACCAGTATGGAATTGTAGATATTATTATTGGCTTTCAAATGAATCAATCCGATTGCAAATCGTTTAAGTCGTTTCCGAGAAAAACGAAAATTACATATTCCATCCGCACAAGTCACTTCCAGAATGACCCAACATAAAATTATTCTATACCTCGGAAACTGTGAGTGCTAGGTAGACAAAACCAGTATGGAATTGTAGATATTATTATTGGCTTTCAAATGCAAATTTCAATTGCAAATCATTTAAGTCGTTTCCGAGAAAAACGAAAATTACATACTCCATCCGCAAAAGTCACTTCCAGAATGGCCCAACAAAAAATTATTCTGTATCTCGGAAACTGTGAGTGTTAGGTAGACAAAACAAGTATGGAATTGTAGATACTATTATTGGCTTTCAAACGAATCAATCTGATTGCGAATCGGTTAAGTCGTTTTCGGGAAAAACGAAAATTACATATTCCATCCGCACAAGTCACTTCCAGAATGACCCAACAAAAAATTATTCTATATCTCGGAAACTGTGAGTGCTAGGTAAATAATAACAGTATGGAATTGTAGATATTATTATTGGCTTTCAAATGAATCAATCCGATTGCAAATCGCTTAAGTCGTTTCCGAGAAAAACGAAAATTACATATTCCATCCGCACAAGTCACTTCCAGAATGACCCAACCTAAACATAATAGACATAACCAGTATGGAATTGTCGATATTATTATTGGCTTTCAAATGAATCAATCCGATTGCAAATCGCCTAAGTCGTTTCCGAGAAAAACGAAAATTACATATTCCATCTGCACAAGTTACTTCCAGAATGAACCAACATAAAATTATTCTGTATCTCGGAAACTGTGAGTGCTAGGTAGACATAACCAGTATGGAATTGTCGATATTATTATTGGCTTTCAAATGAATCAATCCGATTGCAAATCGCTTAAGTCGTTTCCGAGAAAAACGAAAATTAAATATTCCATCCGCAAAAGTCACTTCCAGAATGGCCCAACAAAAAATTATTCTGTATCTCGGAAACTGTGAGTGTTAGGTAGACAAAACAAGTATGGAATTGTAGATACTATTATTGGCTTTCAAACGAATCAATCTGATTGCGAATCGGTTAAGTCGTTTCCGGGAAAAACGAAAATTGCATATTCCATCCGCACAAATTACTTCCAGAATGACCCAACATAAAATTATTCTGTATCTCGGAAACTGTGTGTGGCAGGTAGACAAAACAGGTATGGAATTGTCGATATTATTATTGGCTTTCAAATGAATCAATCCGATTGCAAATCGCTTAAGTCGTTTCCGAGAAAAACGAAAATTACATATTCCATCCGCACAAGTCACTTCCAGAATGAACCAACATAAAATTATTCTATATCTCGGAAACTGTGAGTGCTAGGTAGACAAAACCAGTATGGAATTGTAGATATTATTATTGGCTTTCAAATGAATCAATCCGATTGCAAATCGCTTAAGTCGTTTCCGAGAAAAACGAAAATTACATATTCCATCCGCACAAGTCACTTCCAGAATGACCCAACCTAAAAATAATCTATATCTCGGAAACGGTAAGTGCTAGGTAGAAAGAACCAGTATGGAATTGTAGATATTATTATTGGCTTTCAAATGAATCAATCCGATTGCAATTCGCTTAAGTCGTTTCCGAGAAAAACGAAAATTACATATTCCATCCGCACAAGTCACTTCCAGAATGAACCAACATAAAATTATTCTATATCTCGGAAACTGTGAGTGCTAGGTAGACAATACCAGTATGGAATTGTAGATATTATTATTGGCTTTCAAATGAATCAATCCGATTGCAAATCGCTTTAGTCGTTTCCGAGAAAAACGAAAATTACATAGTTCATCCGCACAAGTCACTTCCGTTGTAGATATTATTATTGGCTTTCAAATGAATCAATCCGATTGCAAATCGCTTAAGTCGTTTCCGAGAAAAACGAAAATTACACATTCCATCCGCACAAGTCACTTCCAGAATGACCCAACCTAAAAATAATAGACATAACCAGTATGGAATTGTCGATATTATTATTGGCTTTCAAATGAATCAATCCGATTGCAAATCGCTTAAGTCGTTTCCGAGAAAAACGAAAATTACATATTCCATCCGCACAAGTCACTTCCAGAATGAACCAACATAAAATTATTCTATATCTCGGAAACTGTGAGTGCTAGGTAGACAATACCAGTATGGAATTGTAGATATTATTATTGGCTTTCAAATGAATCAATCCGATTGCAAATCGCTTTAGTCGTTTCCGAGAAAAACGAAAATTACATATTCCATCCGCACAAGTCACTTCCAGAATGACCCAACCTAAAAATAATCTATATCTCGGAAACGGTAAGTGCTAGGTAGAAAGAACCAGTATGGAATTGTAGATATTATTATTGGCTTTCAAATGAATCAATCCGATTGCAAATCGTTTAAGTCGTTTCCGAGAAAAACGAAAATTACATATTCCATCCGCACAAGTCACTTCCAGAAAGACCCAACATAAAATTATTCTATATCTCGGAAACTGTGAGTGCTAGGTAGACAAAACCAGTATGGAATTGTGGATATTATTATTGGCTTTCAAATGAATCAATCCGATTGCAAATCATTTAAGTCGTTTCCGAGAAAAACGAAAATTAAATATTCCATCCGCAAAAGTCACTTCCAGTATGGCCCAACAAAAAATTATTCTGTATCTCGGAAACTGTGAGTGTTAGGTAGACATAGCCAGTATGGAATTGTCGATATTATTATTGGCTTTCAAACGAATCAATCTGATTGCGAATCGGTTAAGTCGTTTCCGGGAAAAACGAAAATTACATATTCCATCCGCACAAGTCACTTCCAGAATGACCCAACCTAAAAATAATAGACATAACCAGTATGGAATTGTCGATATTATTATTGGCTTTCAAATGAATCAATCCGATTGCAAATCGCTTAAGTCGTTTCCGAGAAAAACAAAAATTACATATTCCATCTGCACAAGTTACTTCCAGAATGAACCAACATAAAATTATTCTGTATCTCGGAAACTGTGAGTGCTAGGTAGACATAGCCAGTATGGAATTGTCGATATTATTATTGGCTTTCAAATGAATCAATCCGATTGCAAATCGCTTAAGTCGTTTCCGAGAAAAACGAAAATTAAATATTCCATCCGCAAAAGTCACTTCCAGAATGGCCCAACAAAAAATTATTCTGTATCTCGGAAACTGTGAGTGTTAGGTAGACAAAACAAGTATGGAATTGTAGATACTATTATTGGCTTTCAAACGAATCAATCTGATTGCGAATCGGTTAAGTCGTTTCCGGGAAAAACGAAAATTGCATATTCCATCCGCACAAGTCACTTCCAGAATGACCCAACCTAAAAATAATAGACATAATCAGTATGGAATTGTCGATATTATTATTGGCTTTCAAATGAATCAATCCGATTGCAAATCGCCTAAGTCGTTTCCGAGAAAAACGAAAATTACATATTCCATCTGCACAAGTTACTTCCAGAATGAACCAACATAAAATTATTCTGTATCTCGGAAACTGTGAGTGCTAGGTAGACATAACTAGTATGGAATTGTCGATATTATTATTGGCTTTCAAATGAATCAATCCGATTGCAAATCGCTTAAGTCGTTTCCGAGAAAAACGAAAATTAAATATTCCATCCGCAAAAGTCACTTCCAGAATGGCCCAACAAAAAATTATTCTGTATCTCGGAAACTGTGAGTGTTAGGTAGACAAAACAAGTATGGAATTGTAGATACTATTATTGGCTTTCAAACGAATCAATCTGATTGCGAATCGGTTAAGTCGTTTCCGGGAAATACGAAAATTGCATATTCCATCCGCACAAATTACTTCCAGAATGACCCAACATAAAATTATTCTGTATCTCGGAAACTGTGTGTGGCAGGTAGACAAAACAGGTATGGAATTGTCGATATTATTATTGGCTTTCAAATGAATCAATCCGATTGCAAATCGCTTAAGTCGTTTCCGAGAAAAACGAAAATTACATATTCCATCCGCACAAGTCACTTCCAGAATGAACCAACATAAAATTATTCTATATCTCGGAAACTGTGAGTGCTAGGTAGACAATACCAGTATGGAATTGTAGATATTATTATTGGCTTTCAAATGAATCAATCCGATTGCAAATCGCTTAAGTCGTTTCCGAGAAAAACGAAAATTACATATTCCATCCGCACAAGTCACTTCAAGAATGACCCAACCTAAAAATAATCTATATCTCGGAAACGGTAAGTGCTAGGTAGAAAGAACCAGTATGGAATTGTAGATATTATTATTGGCTTTCAAATGAATCAATCCGATTGCAAATCGCTTAAGTCGTTTCCGAGAAAAACGAAAATTACATATTCCATCCGCACAAGTCACTTCCAGAATGAACCAACATAAAATTATTCTATATCTCGGAAACTGTGAGTGCTAGGTAGACAATACCAGTATGGAATTGTAGATATTATTATTGGCTTTCAAATGAATCAATCCGATTGCAAATCGCTTTAGTCGTTTCCGAGAAAAACGAAAATTACATATTTCATCCGCACAAGTCACTTCCATTGTAGATATTATTATTGGCTTTCAAATGAATCAATCCGATTGCAAATCGCTTAAGTCGTTTCCGAGAAAAACGAAAATTACACATTCCATCCGCACAAGTCACTTCCAGAATGACCCAACCTAAAAATAATAGACATAACCAGTATGGAATTGTAGATATTATTATTGGCTTTCAAATGAATCAATCCGATTGCAAATCGTTTAAGTCGTTTCCGAGAAAAACGAAAATTACATATTCCATCCGCACAGGTCACTTCCAGAATGACCCAACCTAAAAATAATCTATATCTCGGAAACGGTAAGTGCTAGGTAGACATAACCAGTATGGAATTGTAGATATTATTTTTGGCTTTCAAATGAATCAATCCGATTGCAAATCGTTTAAGTCGTTTCCGAGAAAAACGAAAATTACATATTCCATCCGCACAAGTCACTTCCAGAATGACCCAACATAAAATTATTCTATATCTCGGAAACTGTGAGTGCTAGGTAGACATAACCAGTATGGATTTGTAGATATTATTATTGGCTTTCAAATGAATCAATCCGATTGCAAATCATTTAAGTCGTTTCCGAGAAAAACGAAAATTACATATTCCATCCGCAAAAGTCACTTCCAGAATGGCCCAACAAAAAATTATTCTGTATCTCGGAAACTGTGAGTGGTAGGTAGACAAAACAAGTATGTAATTGTAGATACTATTATTGGCTTTCAAACGAATCAATCTGATTGCGAATCGGTTAAGTCGTTTCCGAGAAAAACGAAAATTACATATTCCATCCGCACAAATTACTTCCAGAATGACCCAACCTAAAAATAATAGACATAACCAGTATGGAATTGTCGATATTATTATTGGCTTTCAAATGAATAAATCCGATTGCAAATCGCTTTAGTCGTTTCCGAGAAAAACGAAAATTACATATTCCATCCGCACAAGTCACTTCCAGAATGACCCAACATAAAATTATTCTGTATCTCGGAAACTGTGTGTGGCAGGTAGACAAAACAGGTATGGAATTATAGATATTATTATTGGTTTGCAAACGAATCAATCCGATTGCAAATCATTTAAGTCGTTTCCGAGAAAAAACGATAATTACATATTCCATCCACACAAGTCACATCAAGAATGAACCAACATAAAATTATCCTATATCTCGGAAACTGTGAGTGGTAGGTAGACAAAACCAGCATGGAATTGTAGATATTATTATTGGCTTTCAAATGAATCAATCCGATTGCAAATCGCCTAAGTCGTTTCCGAGAAAAACGAAAATTACATATTCCATCTGCACAAGTTACTTCCAGAATGAACCAAAATAAAATTATTCTGTATCTCGGAAACTGTGAGTGCTAGGTAGACATAACCAGTATGGAATTGTCGATATTATTATTGGCTTTCAAATGAATCAATCCGATTGCAAATCGCTTAAGTCGTTTCCGAGAAAAACGAAAATTACATATTCCATCCGCACAAGTCACTTCCAGAATGAACCAACATAAAAATATTCTATATCTCGGAAACTGTGAGTGCTAGGTAGACAATACCAGTATGGAATTGTAGATATTATTATTGGCTTTCAAATGAATCAATCCGATTGCAAATCGCTTAAGTCGTTTCCGAGAAAAACGAAAATTACATATTCCATCCGCACAAGTCACTTCCAGAATGACCCAACCTAAAAATAATCTATATCTCGGAAACGGTAAGTGCTAGGTAGAAAGAACCAGTATGGAATTGTAGATATTATTATTGGCTTTCAAATGAATCAATCCGATTGCAAATCGCTTAAGTCGCTTCAGAGAAAAACGAAAATTACATATTCCATCCGCACAGGTCACTTCCAGAATGACCCAACCTAAAAATAATCTATATCTCGGAAACGGTAAGTGCTAGGTAGACATAACCAGTATGGAATTGTAGATATTATTTTTGGCTTTCAAATGAATCAATCCGATTGCAAATCGTTTAAGTCGTTTCCGAGAAAAACGAAAATTACATATTCCATCCGCACAAGTCACTTCCAGAATGACCCAACATAAAATTATTCTATATCTCGGAAACTGTGAGTGCTAGGTAGACATAACCAGTATGGAATTGTAGATATTATTATTGGCTTTCAAATGAATCAATCCGATTGCAAATCATTTAAGTCGTTTCCGAGAAAAACGAAAATTACATATTCCATCCGCAAAAGTCACTTCCAGAATGGCCCAACAAAAAATTATTCTGTATCTCGGAAACTGTGAGTGTTAGGTAGACAAAACAAGTATGTAATTGTAGATACTATTATTGGCTTTCAAACGAATCAATCTGATTGCGAATCGGTTAAGTCGTTTCCGAGAAAAACGAAAATTACATATTCCATCCGCACAAATTACTTCCAGAATGACCCAACCTAAAAATAATAGACATAACCAGTATGGAATTGTCGATATTATTATTGGCTTTCAAATGAATCAATCCGATTGCAAATCGCTTAAGTCGTTTCCGAGAAAAACGAAAATTACATATTCCATCCGCACAAGTCACTTCCAGAATGACCCAACATAAAATTATTCTGTATCTCGGAAACTGTGTGTGGCAGGTAGACAAAACAGGTATGGAATTATAGATATTATTATTGGTTTGCAAACGAATCAATCCGATTGCGAATCGGTTAAGTCGTTTCCGAGAAACACGAAAATTACATTTTCCATCCACACAAGTCACATCAAGAATGAACCAACATAAAATTATTCTATATCTCGGAAACTGTGAGTGGTAGGTAGACAAAACCAGCATGGAATTGTAGATATTATTATTGGCTTTCAAATGAATCAATCCGATTGCAAATCGCCTAAGTCGTTTCCGAGAAAAACGAAAATTACATATTCCATCTGCACAAGTTACTTCCAGAATGAACCAAAATAAAATTATTCTGTATCTCGGAAACTGTGAGTGCTAGGTAGACATAACCAGTATGGAATTGTCGATATTATTATTGGCTTTCAAATGAATCAATCCGATTGCAAATCGCTTAAGTCGTTTCCGAGAAAAACGAAAATTACATATTCCATCCGCACAAGTCACTTCCAGAATGAACCAACATAAAAATATTCTATATCTCGGAAACTGTGAGTGCTAGGTAGACAATACCAGTATGGAATTGTAGATATTATTATTGGCTTTCAAATGAATCAATCCGATTGCAAATCGCTTAAGTC
This sequence comes from Stomoxys calcitrans, assembly GCF_963082655.1. Taxonomy (NCBI): domain Eukaryota; kingdom Metazoa; phylum Arthropoda; class Insecta; order Diptera; family Muscidae; genus Stomoxys; species Stomoxys calcitrans. The sequence continues at coordinate 134,683,765 of NC_081552.1, read as the reverse complement.
GTTTCCGAGAAAAACAAAAATTACATATTCCATCCGCACAAGTCACTTCCAGAATGACCCAACCTAAAAATAATAGACATAACCAGTATGGAATTGTCGATATTATTATTGGCTTTCAAATGAATCAATCCGATTGCAAATCGCTTAAGTCGTTTCCGAGAAAAACGAAAATAACATATTCCATCCGCACAAGTCACTTCCAGAATGAACCAACATAAAATTATTCTATATATCGGAAACTGTGAGTGCTAGGTAGACAATACCAGTATGGAATTGTAGATATTATTATTGGCATTCAAATGAATCAATCCGATTGCAAATCGCTTTAGTCGTTTCCGAGAAAAACGAAAATTACATATTCCATCCGCACAAGTCACTTCCAGAATGACCCAACCTAAAAATAATCTATATCTCGGAAACGGTAAGTGCTAGGTAGAAAGAACCAGTATGGAATTATAGATATTATTATTGGCTTTCAAATGAATCAATCCGATTGCAAATCGTTTAAGTCGTTTCCGAGAAAAACGAAAATTACATATTCCATCCGCACAGGTCACTTCCAGAATGACCCAACCTAAAAATAATCTATATCTCGGAAACGGTAAGTGCTAGGTAGACATAACCAGTATGGAATTGTAGATATTATTTTTGGCTTTCAAATGAATCAATCCGATTGCAAATCGTTTAAGTCGTTTCCGAGAAAAACGAAAATTACATATTCCATCCGCACAAGTCACTTCCAGAATGACCCAACATAAAATTATTCTATATCTCGGAAACTGTGAGTGCTAGGTAGACATAACCAGTATGGAATTGTAGATATTATTATTGGCTTTCAAATGAATCAATCCGATTGCAAATCATTTAAGTCGTTTCCGAGAAAAACGAAAATTACATATTCCATCCGCAAAAGTCACTTCCAGAATGGCCCAACAAAAAATTATTCTGTATCTCGGAAACTGTGAGTGTTAGGTAGACAAAACAAGTATGTAATTGTAGATCAATCTGATTGCGAATCGGTTAAGTCGTTTCCGAGAAAAACGAAAATTACATATTCCATCCGCACAAATTACTTCCAGAATGACCCAACCTAAAAATAATAGACATAACCAGTATGGAATTGTCGATATTATTATTGGCTTTCAAATGAATCAATCCGATTGCAAATCGCTTAAGTCGTTTCCGAGAAAAACGAAAATTACATATTCCATCCGCACAAGTCACTTCCAGAATGACCCAACATAAAATTATTCTGTATCTCGGAAACTGTGTGTGGCAGGTAGACAAAACAGGTATGGAATTATAGATATTATTATTGGTTTGCAAACGAATCAATCCGATTGCGAATCGGTTAAGTCGTTTCCGAGAAACACGAAAATTACATTTTCCATCCACACAAGTCACATCAAGAATGAACCAACATAAAATTATCCTATATCTCGGAAACTGTGAGTGGTAGGTAGACAAAACCAGCATGGAATTGTAGATATTATTATTGGCTTTCAAATGAATCAATCCGATTGCAAATCGCCTAAGTCGTTTCCGAGAAAAACGAAAATTACATATTCCATCTGCACAAGTTACTTCCAGAATGAACCAAAATAAAATTATTCTGTATCTCGGAAACTGTGAGTGCTAGGTAGACATAACCAGTATGGAATTGTCGATATTATTATTGGCTTTCAAATGAATCAATCCGATTGCAAATCGCTTAAGTCGTTTCCGAGAAAAACGAAAATTACATATTCCATCCGCACAAGTCACTTCCAGAATGAACCAACATAAAAATATTCTATATCTCGGAAACTGTGAGTGCTAGGTAGACAATACCAGTATGGAATTGTAGATATTATTATTGGCTTTCAAATGAATCAATCCGATTGCAAATCGCTTAAGTCGTTTCCGAGAAAAACAAAAATTACATATTCCATCCGCACAAGTCACTTCCAGAATGACCCAACCTAAAAATAATAGACATAACCAGTATGGAATTGTCGATATTATTATTGGCTTTCAAATGAATCAATCCGATTGCAAATCGCTTAAGTCGTTTCCGAGAAAAACGAAAATTACATATTCCATCCGCACAAGTCACTTCCAGAATGAACCAACATAAAATTATTCTATATATCGGAAACTGTGAGTGCTAGGTAGACAATACCAGTATGGAATTGTAGATATTATTATTGGCATTCAAATGAATCAATCCGATTGCAAATCGCTTTAGTCGTTTCCGAGAAAAACGAAAATTACATATTCCATCCGCACAAGTCACTTCCAGAATGACCCAACCTAAAAATAATCTATATCTCGGAAACGGTAAGTGCTAGGTAGAAGGAACCAGTATGGAATTGTAGATATTATTATTGGCTTTCAAATGAATCAATCCGATTGCAAATCGCTTAAGTCGTTTCCGAGAAAAACGAAAATTACATATTCCATCCGCACAAGTCACTTCCAGAATGAACCAACATAAAATTATTCTATAACTCGGAAACTGTGAGTGCTAGGTAGACAATACCAGTATGGAATTGTAGATATTATTATTGGCTTTCAAATGAATCAACCCGATTGCAAATCGCTTTAGTCGTTTCCGAGAAAAACGAAAATTACATATTCCATCCGCACAAGTCACTTCCATTGTAGATATTCTCATTGGCTTCCAAATGAATCAATCCGATTGCAAATCGCTTAAGTCGTTTCCGAGAAAAACGAAAATTACATATTCCATCCGCACAAGTCACTTCCAGAATGACCCAACCTAAAAATAATAGACATAACCAGTATGGAATTGTCGATATTATTATTGGCTTTCAAATGAATCAATCCGATTGCAAATCGCTTAAGTCGTTTCCGAGAAAAACGAAAATTACATATTCCATCCGCACAAGTCACTTCCAGAATGAACCAACATAAAATTATTCTATATCTCGGAAACTGTGAGTGCTAGGTAGACAATACCAGTATGGAATTGTAGATATTATTATTGGCTTTCAAATGAATCAATCCGATTGCAAATCGCTTTAGTCGTTTCCGAGAAAAACGAAAATTAAATATTCCATCCGCACAAGTCACTTCCAGAATGACCCAACCTAAAAATAATCTATATCTCGGAAACGGTAAGTGCTAGGTAGAAAGAACCAGTATGGAATTGTAGATATTATTATTGGCTTTCAAATGAATCAATCCGATTGCAAATCGTTTAAGTCGTTTCCGAGAAAAACGAAACGCAAAAGTCACTTCCAGAATGGCCCAAAAAAAATTATTCTGTATCTCGGAAACTGTGAGTGTTAGGTAGACAAAACAAGTATGGAACTGTAGATACTATTATTGGCTTTCAAACGAATCAATCTGATTGCGAATCGGTTAAGTCGTTTCCGGGAAAAACGAAAATTGCATATTCCATCCGCACAAATTACTTCCAGAATGACCCAACATAAAATTATTCTGTATCTCGGAAACTGTGTGTGGCAGGTAGACAAAACAGGTATGGAATTATAGATATTATTATTGGTTTGCAAACGAATCAATCCGATTGCGAATCGGTTAAGTCGTTTCCGAGAAACACGAAAATTACATATTCCATCCACACAAGTCACATCAAGAATGAACCAACATAAAATTATCCTATATCTCGGAAACTGTGAGTGGTAGGTAGACAAAACCAGTATGGAATTGTACATATTATTATTAGCTTTCAAATGAATCAATCCGATTGCAAATCGCCTAAGTCGTTTCCGAGAAAAACGAAAATTACATATTCCATCCGCACAGGTCACTTCCAGAATGACCCAACCTAAAAATAATCTATATCTCGGAAACGGTAAGTGCTAGGTAGAAAGAACCAGTATGGAATTGTAGATATTTTTATTGGCTTTCAAATGAATCAATCCGATTGCAAATCGTTTAAGTCGTTTCCGAGAAAAACTAAAATTACATATTCCATCCGCACAGGTCACTTCCAGAATGACCCAACCTAAAAATAATCTATATCTCGGAAACGGTAAGTGCTAGGTAGACATAACCAGTATGGAATTGTCGATATTATTATTGGCTTTCAAATGAATCAATCCGATTGCAAATCGCTCAAGTCGTTTCCGAGAAACACGAAAATTACATATTCCATCCGCAAAAATCACTTCCAGAATGGCCCAACAAAAAATTATTCTGTATCTCGGAAACTGTGAGTTTTAGGTAGACAAAACAAGTATGGAATTGTAGATACTATTATTGGCTTTCAAACGAATCAATCTGATTGCGAATCGGTTAAGTCGTTTCCGGCAAAAACGAAAATTGCATATTCCATTTGCACAAATTACTTCCAGAATGACCCAACCTAAAAATAATCTATATCTCGGAAACTGTGAGTGCTAGGTAGACAAAACCAGTATGGAATTGTAGATATTATTTTGGCTTTCAAATGAATCAATCCGATTGCAAATCATTTAAGTCGTTTCCGAGAAAAACGAAAATTACATATTCCATCCGCAAAAGTCACTTCCAGAATGGCCCAACAAAAAATTATTCTGTATCTCGGAAACTGTGAGTTTTAGGTAGACAAAACAAGTATGGAATTGTAGATACTATTATTGGCTTTCAAACGAATCAATCTGATTGCGAATCGGTTAAGTCGTTTCCGGCAAAAACGAAAATTGCATATTCCATTTGCACAAATTACTTCCAGAATGACCCAACATAAAATTATTCTGTATCTCGGAAACTGTGTGTGGCAGGTAGACAAAACAGGTATGGAATTATAGATATTATTATTGGTTTGCAAACGAATCAATCCGATTGCGAATCGGTTAAGTCGTTTCCGAGAAACACGAAAATTACATATTCCATCCACACAAGTCACATCAAGAATGAACCAACATAAAATTATCCTATATCTCGGAAACTGTGAGTGGTAGGTAGACAAAACCAGTATGGAATTGTACATATTATTATTGGCTTTCAAATGAATCAATCCAAATGCAAATCGCATAAGTCGTTTCCGAGAAAAACGAAAATTACATATTCCATCCGCACAGGTCACTTCCAGAATGACCCCACCTAAAAATATTCTATATCTCGGAAACGGTAAGTGCTAGGTAGAAAGAACCAGTATGGACTTGTAGATATTATTATTGGCTTTCAAATGAATCAATCCGATTGCAAATCGTTTAAGTCGTTTCCGAGAAAAACGAAAATTACATATTCCATCCGCACAGGTCACTTCCAGAATGACCCAACCTAAAAATAATCTATATCTCGGAAACGGTAAGTGCTAGGTAGACATAACCAGTATGGAATTGTCGATATTTTTATTGGCTTTCAAATGAATCAATCCGATTGCAAATCGCTTAAGTCGTTTCCGAGAAAAACGAAATTACATATTCCATCCGCACAAGTCACTTCCAGAATGAACCAACATAAAATTATTCTATATCTCGGAAACTGTGAGTGCTAGGTAGACAATACCAGTATGGAATTGTAGATATTATTATTGGCTTTCAAATGAATCAATCCGATTGCAAATCGCTTTAGTCGTTTCCGAGGAAAACGAAAATTACATATTCCATCCGCACAAGTCACTTCCAGAATGACCCAACCTAAAAATAATCTATATCTCGGAAACGGTAAGTGCTAGGTAGAAAGAACCAGTATGGAATTGTAGATATTATTATTGGCTTTCAAATGAATCAATCCGATTGCAAATCGTTTAAGTCGTTTCCGAGAAAAACGAAAATTACATATTCCATCCGCACAGGTCACTTCCAGAATGACCCAACCTAAAAATAATCTATATCTCGGAAACGGTAAGTGCTAGGTAGACATAACCAGTATGGAATTGTAGATATTATTTTTGGCTTTCAAATGAATCAATCCGATTGCAAATCGTTTAAGTCGTTTCCGAGAAAAACGAAAATTACATATTCCATCCGCACAAGTCACTTCCAGAATGACCCAACATAAAATTATTCTATATCTCGGAAACTGTGAGTGCTAGGTAGACATAACCAGTATGGAATTGTAGATATTATTATTGGCTTTCAAATGAATCAATCCGATTGCAAATCATTTAAGTCGTTTCCGAGAAAAACGAAAATTACATATTCCATCCGCAAAAGTCACTTCCAGAATGGCCCAACAAAAAATTATTCTGTATCTCGGAAACTGTGAGTGTTAGGTAGACAAAACAAGTATGTAATTGTAGATACTGTTATTGGCTTTCAAACGAATCAATCTGATTGCGAATCGGTTAAGTCGTTTTCGAGAAAAACGAAAATTACATATTCCATCCGCACAAGTCACTTCCAGAATGACCCAACCTAAAAATAATAGACATAACCAGTATGGAATTGTCGATATTATTATTGGCTTTCAAATGAATCAATCCGATTGCAAATCGCTTAAGTCGTTTCCGAGAAAAACGAAAATTACATATTCCATCCGCACAAGTCACTTCCAGAATGACCCAACATAAAATTATTCTGTATCTCGGAAACTGTGTGTGGCAGGTAGACAAAACAGGTATGGAATTATAGATATTATTATTGGTTTGCAAACGAATCAATCCGATTGCGAATCGGTTAAGTCGTTTCCGAGAAACACGAAAATTACATATTCCATCCACACAAGTCACATCAAGAATGAACCAACATAAAATTATCCTATATCTCGGAAACTGTGAGTGGTAGGTAGACAAAACCAGCATGGAATTGTAGATATTATTATTGGCTTTCAAATGAATCAATCCGATTGCAAATCGCCTAAGTCGTTTCCGAGAAAAACGAAAATTACATATTCCATCTGCACAAGTTACTTCCAGAATGAACCAAAATAAAATTATTCTGTATCTCGGAAACTGTGAGTGCTAGGTAGACATAACCAGTATGGAATTGTCGATATTATTATTGGCTTTCAAATGAATCAATCCGATTGCAAATCGCTTAAGTCGTTTCCGAGAAAAACGAAAATTACATATTCCATCCGCACAAGTCACTTCCAGAATGAACCAACATAAAAATATTCTATATCTCGGAAACTGTGAGTGCTAGGTAGACAATACCAGTATGGAATTGTAGATATTATTATTGGCTTTCAAATGAATCAATCCGATTGCAAATCGCTTAAGTCGTTTCCGAGAAAAACGAAAATTACATATTCCATCCGCACAAGTCACTTCCAGAATGACCCAACCTAAAAATAATAGACATAACCAGTATGGAATTGTCGATATTATTATTGGCTTTCAAATGAATCAATCCGATTGCAAATCGCTTAAGTCGTTTCCGAGAAAAACGAAAATTACATATTCCATCCGCACAAGTCACTTCCAGAATGAACCAACATAAAATTATTCTATATATCGGAAACTGTGAGTGCTAGGTAGACAAAACAGGTATGGAATTGTAGATATTATTATTGGCATTCAAATGAATCAATCCGATTGCAAATCGCTTTAGTCGTTTCCGAGAAAAACGAAAATTACATATTCCATCCGCACAAGTCACTTCCAGAATGACCCAACCTAAAAATAATCTATATCTCGGAAACGGTAAGTGCTAGGTAGAAAGAACCAGTATGGAATTGTAGATATTATTATTGGCTTTCAAATGAATCAATCCGATTGCAAATCGCTTAAGTCGTTTCCGAGAAAAACGAAAATTACATATTCCATCCGCACAAGTCACTTCCAGAATGAACCAACATAAAATTATTCTATAACTCGGAAACTGTGAGTGCTAGGTAGACAATACCAGTATGGAATTGTAGATATTATTATTGGCTTTCAAATGAATCAATCCGATTGCAAATCGCTTTAGTCGTTTCCGAGAAAAACGAAAATTACATATTCCATCCGCACAAGTCACTTCCATTGTAGATATTCTTATTGGCTTTCAAATGAATCAATCCGATTGCAAATCGCTTAAGTCGTTTCCGAGAAAAACGAAAATTACATATTCCATCCGCACAAGTCACTTCCAGAATGACCCAACCTAAAAATAATAGACATAACCAGTATGGAATTGTCGATATTATTATTGGCTTTCAAATGAATCAATCCGATTGCAAATCGCTTAAGTCGTTTCCGAGAAAAACGAAAATTACATATTCCATCCGCACAAGTCACTTCCAGAATGAACCAACATAAAATTATTCTATATCTCGGAAACTGTGAGTGCTAGGTAGACAATACCAGTATGGAATTGTAGATATTATTATTGGCTTTCAAATGAATCAATCCGATTGCAAATCGCTTTAGTCGTTTCCGAGAAAAACGAAAATTACATATTCCAACCGCACAAGTCACTTCCAGAATGACCCAACCTAAAAATAATCTATATCTCGGAAACGGTAAGTGCTAGGTAGAAAGAACCAGTATGGAATTGTAGATATTATTATTGGCTTTCAAATGAATCAATCCGATTGCAAATCGTTTAAGTCGTTTCCGAGAAAAACGAAAATTACATATTCCATCCGCACAGGTCACTTCAAGAATGACCCAACCTAAGAATAATCTATATCTCGGAAACGGTAAGTGCTAGGTAGAAAGAACCAGTATGGAATTGTAGATATTATTATTGGCTTTCAAATCAATCAATCCGATTGCAAATCGTTTAAGTCGTTTCCGAGAAAAACGAAAATTACATATTCCATCTGCACAAGTCACTTCCAGAATGACCCAACATAAAATTATTCTATATCTCGGAAACTGTGAGTGCTAGGTAGACAAAACCAGTATGGAATTGTAGATATTATTATTGGCTTTCAAATGAATCAATCCGATTGCAAATCATTTAAGTCGTTTCCGAGAAAAACGAAAATTACATATTCCATCCGCAAAAGTCACTTCCAGAATGGCCCAAAAAAATTATTCTGTATCTCGGAAACTGTGAGTGTTAGGTAGACAAAACAAGTATGGAACTGTAGATACTATTATTGGCTTTTAAACGAATCAATCTGAATGCGAATCGGTTAAGTCGTTTCCGGGAAAAACGAAAATTGCATATTCCATCCGCACAAATTACTTCCAGAATGACCCAACATAAAATTATTCTGTATCTCGGAAACTGTGTGTGGCAGGTAGACAAAACAGGTATGGAATTATAGATATTATTATTGGCTTTCAAATGAATCAATCCGATTGCAAATCGCTCAAGTCGTTTCCGAGAAACACGAAAATTACATATTCCATCCGCACAAGTCACTTCCAGAATGACCCAACATAAAATTATTCTATATCTCGGAAACTGTGAGTGCTAGGTAGACAAAACCAGTATGGAATTGTAGATATTATTTTGGCTTTCAAATGAATCAATCCGATTGCAAATCATTTAAGTCGTTTCCGAGAAAAACGAAAATTACATATTCCATCCGCAAAAGTCACTTCCAGAATGGCCCAACAAAAAATTATTCTGTATCTCGGAAACTGTGAGTTTTAGGTAGACAAAACAAGTATGGAATTGTAGATACTATTATTGGCTTTCAAACGAATCAATCTGATTGCGAATCGGTTAAGTCGTTTCCGGCAAAAACGAAAATTGCATATTCGATTTGCACAAGTCACTTCCAGAATGACCCAACATAAAATTATTCTGTATCTCGGAAACTGTGTGTGGCAGGTAGACAAAACAGGTATGGAATTATAGATATTGTTATTGGTTTGCAAACGAATCAATCCGATTGCGAATCGGTTAAGTCGTTTCCGAGAAACACGAAAATTACATATTCCATCCACACAAGTCACATCAAGAATGAACCAACATAAAATTATCCTATATTTCGGAAACTGTGAGTGGTAGGTAGACAAAACCAATATGGAATTGTACATATTATTATTGGCTTTCAAATGAATCAATCCGATTGCAAATCGCATAAGTCGTTTCCGAGAAAAACGAAAATTACATATTCCATCCGCACAGGTCACTTCCAGAATGACCCCACCTAAAAATAATCTATATCTCGGAAACGGTAAGTGCTAGGTAGAAAGAACCAGTATGGACTTGTAGATATTATTATTGGCTTTCAAATGAATCAATCCGATTGCAAATCGTTTAAGTCGTTTCCGAGAAAAACGAAAATTACATATTCCATCCGCACAGGTCACTTCCAGAATGACCCAACCTAAAAATAATCTATATCTCGGAAACGGTAAGTGCTAGGTAGACATAACCAGTATGGAATTGTCGATATTATTATTGGCTTTCAAATGAATCAATCCGATTGCAAATCGCTTAAGTCGTTTCCGAGAAAAACGAAAATTACATATTCCATCCGCACAAGTCACTTCCAGAATGAACCAACATAAAATTATTCTATAAATCGGAAACTGTGAGTGCTAGGTAGACATAACCAGTATGGAATTTTCGATATTATTATTGGCTTTCAAATGAATCAATCCGATTGCAAATCGCTTAAGTCGTTTCCGAGAAAAACGAAAATTAAATATTCCATCCGCAAAAGTCACTTCCAGAATGGCCCAACAAAAAATTATTCTGTATCTCGGAAACTGTGAGTGTTAGGTAGACAAAACAAGTATGGAATTGTAGATACTATTATTGGCTTTCAAACGAATCAATCTGATTGCGAATCGGTTAAGTCGTTTCCGGGAAAAACGAAAATTGCATATTCCTTCCGCACAAATTACTTCCAGAATGACCCAACATAAAATTATTCTGTATCTCGGAAACTGTGTGTGGCAGGTAGACAAAACAGGTATGGAATTATAGATATTATTATTGGTTTGCAAACGAATCAATCCGATTGCGAATCGGTTAAGTCGTTTCCGAGAAACACGAAAATCACATATTCCATCCACACAAGTCACATCAAGAATGAACCAACATAAAATTATTCTGTATTTCGGAAACTGTGAGTGCTAGGTAGACATAACCAGTATGGAATTGTCGATATTATTATTGGCTTTCAAATGAATCAATCCGATTGCAAATCGCCTAAGTCGTTTCCGAGAAAAACGAAAATTACATATTCCATCCGCACAAGTCACTTCCAGAATGAACCAACATAAAATTATTCTATATCTCGGAAACGGTAAGTGCTAGGTAGAAAGAACCAGTATGGAATTGTAGATATTATTATTGGCTTTCAAATGAATCAATCCGATTGCAAATCGTTTAAGTCGTTTCCGAGAAAAACGAAAAATTACATATTCCATCCGCACAGGTCACTTCCAGAATGACCCAACCTAAAAATAATCTATATCTCGGAAACGGTAAGTGCTAGGTAGACATAACCAGTATGGAATTGTAGATATTATTTTTGGCTTTCAAATGAATCAATCCGATTGCAAATCGTTTAAGTCGTTTCCGAGAAAAACGAAAATTACATATTCCATCCGCACAAGTCACTTCCAGAATGACCCAACATAAAATTATTCTATATCTCGGAAACTGTGAGTGATAGGTAGACAAAACCAGTATGGAATTGTAGATATTATTATTGGCTTTCAAATGAATCAATCCGATTGCAAATCATTTAAGTCGATTCCGAGAAAAACGAAAATTACATATTCCATCCGCACAAGTCACTTCCAGATAGACCCAACCTAAAAATAATAGACATAACCAGTATGGAATTGTCGATATTATTATTGGCTTTCAAATGAATCAATCCGATTGCAAATCGCTTAAGTCGTTTCCGAGAAAAACGAAAATTACATATTCCATCCGCACAAGTCACTTCCAGAATGAACCAACATAAAATTATTCTATATCTCGGAAACTGTGTGTGCTAGGTAGACAATACCAGTATGAAATTGTAGATATTATTATTGGCTTTCAAATGAATCAATCCGATTGCAAATCGCCTAAGTCGTTTCCGAGAAAAACGAAAATTACATATTCCATCCGCACAAGTCACTTCCAGAATGACCCAACCTAAAAATAATCTATATCTCGGAAACGGTAAGTGCTAGGTAGAAAGAACCAGTATGGAATTGTAGATATTATTATTGGCTTTCAAATGAATCAATCCGATTGCAAATCGTTTAAGTCGTTTCCGAGAAAAACGAAAAATTACATATTCCATCCGCACAGGTCACTTCCAGAATGACCCAACCTAAAAATAATCTATATCTCGGAAACGGTAAGTGCTAGGTAGACATAACCAGTATGGAATTGTAGATATTATTTTTGGCTTTCAAATGAATCAATCCGATTGCAAATCGTTTAAGTCGTTTCCGAGAAAAACGAAAATTACATATTCCATCCGCACAAGTCACTTCCAGAATGACCCAACATAAAATTATTCTATATCTCGGAAACTGTGAGTGATAGGTAGACAAAACCAGTATGGAATTGTAGATATTATTATTGGCTTTCAAATGAATCAATCCGATTGCAAATCATTTAAGTCGATTCCGAGAAAAACGAAAATTACATATTCCATCCGCACAAGTCACTTCCAGATAGACCCAACCTAAAAATAATAGACATAACCAGTATGGAATTGTCGATATTATTATTGGCTTTCAAATGAATCAATCCGATTGCAAATCGCTTAAGTCGTTTCCGAGAAAAACGAAAATTACATATTCCATCCGCACAAGTCACTTCCAGAATGAACCAACATAAAATTATTCTATATCTCGGAAACTGTGAGTGCTAGGTAGACAATACCAGTATGGAATTGTAGATATTATTATTGGCTTTCAAATGAATCAATCCGATTGCAAATCGCTTTAGTCGTTTCCGAGAAAAACGAAAATTACATATTCCATCCGCACAAGTCACTTCCAGAATGACCCAACCTAAAAATAATAGACATAACCAGTATGGAATTGTCGATATTATTATTGGCTTTCAAATGAATCAATCCGATTGCAAATCGCTTAAGTCGTTTCCGAGAAAAACGAAAATTTAATATTCCATCCGCAAAAGTCACTTCCAGAATGGCCCAACAAAAAATTATTCTGTATCTCGGAAACTGTGAGTGTTAGGTAGACAAAACAAGTATGGAATTGTAGATACTATTATTGGCTTTCAAACGAATCAATCTGATTGCGAATCGGTTAAGTCGTTTCCGGGAAAAACGAAAATTGCATATTCCATCCGCACAAATTACTTCCAGAATGACCCAACATAAAATTATTCTGTATCTCGGAAACTGTGTGTGGCAGGTAGACAAAACAGGTATGGAATTATAGATATTATTATTGGTTTGCAAACGAATCAATCCGATTGCGAATCGGTTAAGTCGTTTCCGAGAAACACGAAAATTACATATTCCATCCACACAAGTCACTTCCAGAATGAACCAACATAATATTATTCTATATCTCGGAAACTGTGAGTGCTAGGTAGACAATACCAGTATGGAATTGTAGATATTATTATTGGCTTTCAAATGAATCAATCCGATTGCAAATCGCTTAAGTCGTTTCCGAGAAAAACGAAAATTACATATTCCATCCGCACAAGTCACTTCCAGAATGACCCAACCTAAAAATAATAGACATAACCAGTATGGAATTGTCGATATTATTATTGGCTTTCAAATGAATCAATCCGATTGCAAATCATTTAAGTCGATTCCGAGAAAAACGAAAATTACATATTCCATCCGCACAAGTCACTTCCAGATAGACCCAACCTAAAAATAATAGACATAACCAGTATGGAATTGTCGATATTATTATTGGCTTTCAAATGAATCAATCCGATTGCAAATCGCTTAAGTCGTTTCCGAGAAAAACGAAAATTACATATTCCATCCGCACAAGTCACTTCCAGAATGAACCAACATAAAATTATTCTGTATCTCGGAAACTGTGAGTGCTAGGTAGACATAACCAGTATGGAATTGTGGATATTATTATTGGCTTTCAAATGAATCAATCCGATTGCAAATCGCTTAAGTCGTTTCCGAGAAAAACGAAAATTACATATTCCATCCGCACAAGTCACTTCCAGAATGAACCAACATAAAATTATTCTATATCTCGGAAACTGTGAGTGTTAGGTAGACAATACCAGTATGGAATTGTAGATATTATTATTGGCTTTCAAATGAATCAATCCGATTGCAAATCGCTTAAGTCGTTTCCGAGAAAAACGAAAATTACATATTCCATCCGCACAAGTCACTTCCAGAATGACCCAACCTAAAAATAATAGACATAACCAGTATGGAATTGTCGATATTATTATTGGCTTTCAAATGACTCAATCCGATTGCAAATCGCTTAAGTCGTTTCCGAGAAAAAAGAAAATTACATATTCCATCCGCACAAGTCACTTCCAGAATGAACCAACATAATATTATTCTATATCTCGGAAACTGTGAGTGCTAGGTAGACAATACCAGTATGGAATTGTAGATATTATTATTGGCTTTCAAATGAATCAATCCGATTGCAAATCGCCTAAGTCGTATCCGAGAAAAACGAAAATTACATATTCCATCCGCACAGGTCACTTCCAGAATGACCCAACCTAAAAATAATCTATATCTCGGAAACGGTAAGTGCTAGGTAGAAAGAACCAGTATGGAATTGTAGATATTATTGTTGGCTTTCAAATGAATCAATCCGATTGCAAATCGTTTAAGTCGTTTCCGAGAAAAACGAAAATTACATATTCCATCCGCACAGGTCACTTCCAGAATGACCCAACCTAAAAATAATCTATATCTCGGAAACGGTAAGTGCTAGGTAGACATAACCAGTATGGAATTGTAGATATTATTTTTGGCTTTCATATGAATCAATCCGATTGCAAATCGTTTAAGTCGTTTCCGAGAAAAACGAAAATTACATATTCCATCCGCACAAGTCACTTCCAGAATGACCCAACATAAAATTATCCTATATCTCGGAAACTGTGAGTGCTAGGTAGACAAAACCAGTATTGAATTGTAGATATTATTATTGGCTTTCAAATGAATCAATCCGATTGCAAATCATTTAAATCGTTTCCGAGAAAAACGAAAATTACATATTCCATCCGCAAAAGTCACTTCCAGAATGGCCCAACAAAAAATTATTCTGTATCTCGGATACTGTGAGTGTTAGGTAGACAAAACAAGTATGGAATTGTAGATACTATTATTGGCTTTCAAACGAATCAATCTGATTGCGAATCGGTTAAGTCGTTTCCGGGAAAAACGAAAATTGCATATTCCATCCGCACAAATTACTTCCAGAATGACCCTACATAAAATTATTCTGTATCTCGGAAACTGTGTGTGGCAGGTAGACAAAACAGGTATGGAATTATAGATATTATTATTGGTTTGCAAACGAATCAATCCGATTGCGAATCGGTTAAGTCGTTTCCGAGAAACACGAAAATTACATATTCCATCCACACAAGTCACATCAAGAATGAACCAACATAAAATTATCCTATATCTCGGAAACTGTGAGTGGTAGGTAGACAAAACCAGTATGGAATTGTAGATATTATTATTGGCTTTCAAATGAATCAATCCGATTGCAAATCGGTTAGGTCGTTTCTGAGAAAAACGAAAATTACAAATTCCATCTGCACAAGTTACTTCCAGAATGAAACAATATAAAATTATTCTGTATCTCGGAAACTGTGAGTGCTAGGTAGACATAACCAGTATGGAATTGTCGATATTATTATTGGCTTTCAAATGAATCAATCCGATTGCAAATCGCTTAAGTCGTTTCCGAGAAAAACGAAAATTACATATTCCATCCGCAAAAGTCACTTCCAGAATGAACCAACCTAAAATTATTCTATATCTCGGAATCTGTGAGTGCTAGGTAGACAATACCAGCATGGAATTGTAGATATTATTATTGGCTTTCAAATGAATCAATCCGATTGCAAATCGCTTAGGTCGTTTCCGAGAAAAACGAAAATTACATATTCCATCCGCACAAGTCACTTCCAGAATGACCCAACCTAAAAATAATAGACATAACCAGTATGGAATTGTCGATATTATTATTGGCTTTCAAATGAATCAATCCGATTGCAAATCGCCTAAGTCGTTTCCGAGAAAAACGAAAATTACATATTCCATCCGCACAAGTCACTTCCAGAATGAACCAACATAAAATTATTCTATATCTCGGAAACTGTGAGTGCTAGGTAGACAATACCAGTATGGAATTGTAGATATTATTATTGGCTTTCAAATGAATCAATCCGATTGCAAATCGCTTTAGTCGTTTCCGAGAAAAACGAAAATTACATATTCCATCCGCACAAGTCACTTCCAGAATGACCCAACCTAAAAATAATCTATATCTCGGAAACGGTAAGTGCTAGGTAGAAAGAACCAGTATGGAATTGTAGATATTATTATTGGCTTTCAAATGAATCAATCCGATTGCAAATCGTTTAAGTCGTTTCCGAGAAAAACGAAAATTACATATTCCATCCTCACAGGTCACTTCCAGAATGACCCAACCTAAAAATAATCTATATCTCGGAAACGGTAAGTGCTAGGTAGACATAACCAGTATGGAATTGTAGATATTATTTTTGGCTTTCAAATGAATCAATCCGATTGCAAATCGTTTAAGTCGTTTCCGAGAAAAACGAAAATTACATATTCCATCCGCACAAGTCACTTCCAGAATGACCCAACATAAAATTATTCTACATATATCTCGGAAACTGTGAGTGCTAGGTAGACAAAACCAGTATGGAATTGTAGATATTATTATTGGCTTTCAAATGAATCAATCCGATTGCAAATCGCTTAAGTCGTTTCCGAGAAAAACGAAAATTACATATTCCATCCACACAAGTCACATCAAGAATGAACCAACATAAAATTATCCTATATCTCGGAATCTGTGAGTGGTAGGTAGACAAAACCAGTATGGAATTGTATATATTATTATTGGCTTTCAAATGAATCAATCCGATTGCAAATCGCCTAAGTCGTTTCCAATTACAATTCCATCCGCACAAGTCACTTCCAGAATGACCCAACATAAAATTATTCTATATCTCGGAAACTGTGTATGCTAGGTAGACAAAACAGGTATGGAATTGTGGATATTATTATTGGTTTGCAAACGAATCAATCCGAATGCGAATCGGTTAAGTCGTTTCCGAGAAAAACGAAAATTACATATTCCATCCGCACAAGTCACTTCCAGAATGGCCCAACATTAAATTGTTCTATATCTCGGAAACTGTGAGTGTTAGGTAGACAATACAAGTATGGAATTGTAGGTATTATTATTGGCTTTCAAATGAATCAATCCGATTGCAAATCGGTTACGTTGTTTACGAGAAACACGAAAATTAAATATTCCATCCGCAAAAGTCACTTCCAGAATGGCCCAACAAAAAATTATTCTGTATCTCGGAAACTGTGAGTGGTAGGTAGACAAAACCAGTATGGAATTGTAGATATTATTGGCTTTCAAATGAATCAATCCGATTCCAAATCGCCTAAGTCGTTTCCGAGAAAAACGAAAATTACATATTCCATCCGCACAAATTACTTCCAGAATGACCCAACATAAAATTATTCTGTATCTCGGAAACTGTGTGTGGCAGGTAGACAAAACAGGTATGGAATTATAGATATTATTATTGGTTTGCAAACGAATCAATCCGATTGCGAATCGGTTAAGTCGTTTCCGAGAAACACGAAAATTACATATTCCATCCACACAAGTCACTTCCAGAATGGCCCAACATAATATTATCCTATATCTCGGAAACTGTGAGTGGTAGGTAGACAAAACCAGTATGGAATTGTAGATATTATTGGCTTTCAAATGAATCAATCCGATTCCAAATCGCCTAAGTCGTTTCCGAGAAAAACGAAAATTACATATTCCATCTGCACAAGTTACTTCCAGAATGAACCAACATAAAATTATTCTGTATCTCGGAAACTGTGAGTGCTTGGTAGACATAACCAGTATGGAATTGTCGATATTATTATTGGCTTTCAAATGAATCAATCCGATTGCAAATCGCTTAAGTCGTTTCCGAGAAAAACGAAAATTACATATTCCATCCGCACAAGTCACTTCCAGAATGAACCAACATAAAATTAATCTATATCTCGGAAACGGTAAGTGCTAGGTAGAAAGAACCAGTATGGAATTGTAGATATTATTATTGGCTTTCAAATGAATCAATCCGATTGCAAATCATTTAAGTCGTTTCCGAGAAAAAACGAAAATTACATATTCCATCCGCAAAAGTCACTTCCAGAATGGCCCAACAAAAAATTATTCTGTATCTCGGAAACTGTGAGTGTTAGGTAGACAAAACAAGTATGGAATTGTAGATATTATTATTGGCTTTCAAATGAATCAACCCGATTGCAAATCGTTTAAGTCGTTTCCGAGAAAAACGAAAATTACATATTCCATCCGCACAAATTACTTCCAGAATGACCCAACATAAAATTATTCTATATCTCGGAAACTGTGAGTGCTAGGTAGACAAAACCAGCATGGAATTGTAGATATTATTATTGGCTTTCAAATGAATCAACCCGATTGCAAATCATTTAAGTTGTTTCCGAGAAAAAACGAAAATTACATATTCCATCCGCACAAGTCACTTCCAGAATGAACCAACATAAAATTAATCTATATCTCGGAAACGGTAAGTGCTAGGTAGACAAAACCAGTATGGAATTGTAGATATTATTATTGGCTTTCAAATGAATCAACCCGATTGCAAATCGCTTAAGTCGTTTCCGAGAAAAACGAAAATTACATATTCCATCCGCACAAGTCACTTCCAGAATGAACCAACATAAAATTAATCTATATCTCGGAAACGGTAAGTGCTAGGTAGAAAGAACCAGTATGGAATTGTAGATATAATTATTGGCTTTCAAATGAATCAATCCGATTGCAAATCGCTTAAGTCGTTTCCGAGAAAAACGAAAATTACATATTCCATCCGCACAAGTCACTTCCAGAATGAACCAACATAAAAATAATCTATATCTCGGAAACGGTAAGTGCTAGGTAGACATAACCAGTATGGAATTGTAGATATTATTTTTGGCTTTCAAATGAATCAATCCGATTGCAAATCGTTTAAGTCGTTTCCGAGAAAAACGAAAATTACATATTCCATCCGCACAAGTCACTTCCAGAATGACCCAACATAAAATTATTCTACATATATCTCGGAAACTGTGAGTGCTAGGTAGACAAAACCAGTATGGAATTGTAGATATTATTATTGGCTTTCAAATGAATCAATCCGATTGCAAATCGCTTAAGTCGTTTCCGAGAAAAACGAAAATTACATATTCCATCCACACAAGTCACATCAAGAATGAACCAACATAAAATTATCCTATATCTCGGAATCTGTGAGTGGTAGGTAGACAAAACCAGTATGGAATTGTATATATTATTATTGGCTTTCAAATGAATCAATCCGATTGCAAATCGCCTAAGTCGTTTCCAATTACAATTCCATCCGCACAAGTCACTTCCAGAATGACCCAACATAAAATTATTCTATATCTCGGAAACTGTGTATGCTAGGTAGACAAAACAGGTATGGAATTGTGGATATTATTATTGGTTTGCAAACGAATCAATCCGAATGCGAATCGGTTAAGTCGTTTCCGAGAAAAACGAAAATTACATATTCCATCCGCACAAGTCACTTCCAGAATGGCCCAACATTAAATTGTTCTATATCTCGGAAACTGTGAGTGTTAGGTAGACAATACAAGTATGGAATTGTAGGTATTATTATTGGCTTTCAAATGAATCAATCCGATTGCAAATCGGTTACGTTGTTTACGAGAAACACGAAAATTAAATATTCCATCCGCAAAAGTCACTTCCAGAATGGCCCAACAAAAAATTATTCTGTATCTCGGAAACTGTGAGTGGTAGGTAGACAAAACCAGTATGGAATTGTAGATATTATTGGCTTTCAAATGAATCAATCCGATTCCAAATCGCCTAAGTCGTTTCCGAGAAAAACGAAAATTACATATTCCATCCGCACAAATTACTTCCAGAATGACCCAACATAAAATTATTCTGTATCTCGGAAACTGTGTGTGGCAGGTAGACAAAACAGGTATGGAATTATAGATATTATTATTGGTTTGCAAACGAATCAATCCGATTGCGAATCGGTTAAGTCGTTTCCGAGAAACACGAAAATTACATATTCCATCCACACAAGTCACTTCCAGAATGGCCCAACATAATATTATCCTATATCTCGGAAACTGTGAGTGGTAGGTAGACAAAACCAGTATGGAATTGTAGATATTATTGGCTTTCAAATGAATCAATCCGATTCCAAATCGCCTAAGTCGTTTCCGAGAAAAACGAAAATTACATATTCCATCTGCACAAGTTACTTCCAGAATGAACCAACATAAAATTATTCTGTATCTCGGAAACTGTGAGTGCTTGGTAGACATAACCAGTATGGAATTGTCGATATTATTATTGGCTTTCAAATGAATCAATCCGATTGCAAATCGCTTAAGTCGTTTCCGAGAAAAACGAAAATTACATATTCCATCCGCACAAGTCACTTCCAGAATGAACCAACATAAAATTAATCTATATCTCGGAAACGGTAAGTGCTAGGTAGAAAGAACCAGTATGGAATTGTAGATATTATTATTGGCTTTCAAATGAATCAATCCGATTGCAAATCATTTAAGTCGTTTCCGAGAAAAAACGAAAATTACATATTCCATCCGCAAAAGTCACTTCCAGAATGGCCCAACAAAAAATTATTCTGTATCTCGGAAACTGTGAGTGTTAGGTAGACAAAACAAGTATGGAATTGTAGATATTATTATTGGCTTTCAAATGAATCAACCCGATTGCAAATCGTTTAAGTCGTTTCCGAGAAAAACGAAAATTACATATTCCATCCGCACAAATTACTTCCAGAATGACCCAACATAAAATTATTCTATATCTCGGAAACTGTGAGTGCTAGGTAGACAAAACCAGCATGGAATTGTAGATATTATTATTGGCTTTCAAATGAATCAACCCGATTGCAAATCATTTAAGTTGTTTCCGAGAAAAAACGAAAATTACATATTCCATCCGCACAAGTCACTTCCAGAATGAACCAACATAAAATTAATCTATATCTCGGAAACGGTAAGTGCTAGGTAGACAAAACCAGTATGGAATTGTAGATATTATTATTGGCTTTCAAATGAATCAACCCGATTGCAAATCGCTTAAGTCGTTTCCGAGAAAAACGAAAATTACATATTCCATCCGCACAAGTCACTTCCAGAATGAACCAACATAAAATTAATCTATATCTCGGAAACGGTAAGTGCTAGGTAGAAAGAACCAGTATGGAATTGTAGATATAATTATTGGCTTTCAAATGAATCAATCCGATTGCAAATCGCTTAAGTCGTTTCCGAGAAAAACGAAAATTACATATTCCATCCGCACAAGTCACTTCCAGAATGAACCAACATAAAAATAATCTATATCTCGGAAACGGTAAGTGCTAGGTAGACATAACCAGTATGGAATTGTAGATATTATTTTTGGCTTTCAAATGAATCAATCCGATTGCAAATCGTTTAAGTCGTTTCCGAGAAAAACGAAAATTACATATTCCATCCGCACAAATTACTTCCAGAATGACCCAACATAAAATTATTCTATATCTCGGAAACTGTGTATGCTAGGTAGACAAAACAGGTATGGAATTGTGGATATTATTATTGGTTTGCAAACGAATCAATCCGAATGCGAATCGGTTAAGTCGTTTCCGAGAAAAACGAAAATTACATATTCCATCCGCACAAGTCACTTCCAGAATGGCCCAACATTAAATTGTTCTATATCTCGGAAACTGTGAGTGTTAGGTAGACAATACAAGTATGGAATTGTAGGTATTATTATTGGCTTTCAAATGAATCAATCCGATTGCAAATCGGTTACGTTGTTTACGAGAAACACGAAAATTAAATATTCCATCCGCAAAAGTCACTTCCAGAATGGCCCAACAAAAAATTATTCTGTATCTCGGAAACTGTGAGTGGTAGGTAGACAAAACAAGTATGGAATTGTAGATACTATTATTGGCTTTCAAACGAATCAATCTGATTGCGAATCGGTTAAGTCGTTTCCGGGAAAAACGAAAATTGCATATTCCATCCGCACAAATTACTTCCAGAATGACCCAACATAAAATTATTCTGTATCTCGGAAACTGTGTGTGGCAGGTAGACAAAACAGGTATGGAATTATAGATATTATTATTGGTTTGCAAACGAATCAATCCGATTGCGAATCGGTTAAGGCGTTTCCGAGAAACACGAAAATTACATATTCCATCCACACAAGTCACTTCCAGAATGGCCCAACATAATATTATCCTATATCTCGGAAACTGTGAGTGGTAGGTAGACAAAACCAGTATGGAATTGTAGATATTATTGGCTTTCAAATGAATCAATCCGATTCCAAATCGCCTAAGTCGTTTCCGAGAAAAACGAAAATTACATATTCCATCTGCACAAGTTACTTCCAGAATGAACCAACATAAAATTATTCTGTATCTCGGAAACTGTGAGTGCTAGGTAGACATAACCAGTATGGAATTGTCGATATTATTATTGGCTTTCAAATGAATCAATCCGATTGCAAATCGCTTAAGTCGTTTCCGAGAAAAACGAAAATTACATATTCCATCCGCACAAGTCACTTCCAGAATGAACCAACATAAAATTAATCTATATCTCGGAAACGGTAAGTGCTAGGTAGAAAGAACCAGTATGGAATTGTAGATATAATTATTGGCTTTCAAATGAATCAATCCGATTGCAAATCATTTAAGTCGTTTCCGAGAAAAAACGAAAATTACATATTCCATCCGCAAAAATCACTTCCAGAATGGCCCAACAAAAAATTATTCTGTATCTCGGAAACTGTGAGTGTTAGGTAGACAAAACAAGTATGGAATTGTAGATATTATTATTGGCTTTCAAATGAATCAACCCGATTGCAAATCGTTTAAGTCGTTTCCGAGAAAAACGAAAATTACATATTCCATCCGCACAAATTACTTCCAGAATGACCCAACATAAAATTATTCTATATCTCGGAAACTGTGAGTGCTAGGTAGACAAAACCAGTATGGAATTGTAGATATTATTATTGGCTTTCAAATGAATCAACCCGATTGCAAATCATTTAAGTCGTTTCCGAGAAAAAACGAAAATTACATATTCCATCCGCACAAGTCACTTCCAGAATGAACCAACATAAAATTAATCTATATCTCGGAAACGGTAAGTGCTAGGTAGACAAAACCAGTATGGAATTGTAGATATTATTATTGGCTTTCAAATAAATCAACCCGATTGCAAATCGCTTAAGTCGTTTCCGAGAAAAACGAAAATTACATATTCCATCCGCACAAGTCACTTCCAGAATGAACCAACATAAAATTAATCTATATCTCGGAAACGGTAAGTGCTAGGTAGAAAGAACCAGTATGGAATTGTAGATATAATTATTGGCTTTCAAATGAATCAATCCGATTGCAAATCGCTTAAGTCGTTTCCGAGAAAAACGAAAATTACATATTCCATCCGCACAAGTCACTTCCAGAATGAACCAACATAAAAATAATCTATATCTCGGAAACGGTAAGTGCTAGGTAGACATAACCAGTATGGAATTGTAGATATTATTTTTGGCTTTCAAATGAATCAATCCGATTGCAAATCGTTTAAGTCGTTTCCGAGAAAAACGAAAATTACATATTCCATCCGCACAAATTACTTCCAGAATGACCCAACATAAAATTATTCTATATCTCGGAAACTGTGAGTGCTAGGTAGACAAAACCAGTATGGAATTGTAGATATTATTATTGGCTTTCAAATGAATCAACCCGATTGCAAATCATTTAAGTCGTTTCCGAGAAAAAACGAAAATTACATATTCCATCCGCAAAAGTCACTTCCAGAATGGCCCAACAAAAAATTATTCTGTATCTCGGAAACTGTGAGTGTTAGGTAGACAAAACAAGTATGGAATTGTAGATACTATTATTGGCTTTCAAACGAATCAATCTGATTGCGAATCGGTTAAGTCGTTTCCGGGAAAAACGAAAATTGCATATTCCATCCGCACAAATTACTTCCAGAATGACCCAACATAAAATTATTCTGTATCTCGGAAACTGTGTGTGGCAGGTAGACATAACAGGTATGGAATTATAGATATTATTATTGGTTTGCAAACTAATCAATCCGATTGCGAATCGGTTAAGTCGTTTCCGAGAAACACGAAAATTACATATTCCATACACACAAGTCACATCAAGTATGAACCAACATAAAATTATCCTATATCTCGGAAACTGTGAGTGGTAGGTAGACAAAACCAGTATGGAATTGTAGATATTATTATTGGCTTTCAAATGAATCAATCCGATTGCAAATCACCTAAGTCGTTTCCGAGAAAAACGAAAATTACATATTCCATCTGCACAAGTTACTTCCAGAATGAACCAACATAAAATTATTCTGTATCTCGGAAACTGTGAGTGTTAGGTAGGCAAAACAAGTATTGAATTGTAGATATTATTTTTGGGTTTCAAACGAATCAATCCGATTGCGAATCGGTTAAGTCGTTTTCGAGAAACACGAAAATTACATATTCCATCCGCACAAGTCACTTCCAGAATGAACCAACATAAAATTATTCTGTATCTCGGAAACTGTGAGTGCTAGGTAGACATAACCAGTATGGAATTGTCGATATTATTTTTGGCTTTCAAATGAATCAATCCGATTGCAAATCGCTTAAGTCGTTTCCGAGAAAAACGAAAATTACATATTCCATCCGCACAAGTCACTTCCAGAATGAACCAACATAAAATTATTCTATATCTCGGAAACTGTGGGTGCTAGGTAGACAATACCAGTATGGAATTGTAGATATTGTTATTGGCTTTCAAATGAATCACTCCGATTGCAAATCGCTTAAGTCGTTTCCGAGAAAAACGAAAATTACATATTCCATCCGCACAAGTCACTTCCAGAATGACCCAACCTAAAAATAATAGACATAACCAGTATGGAATTGTCGATATTATTATTGGCTTTCAAATGAATCAATCCGATTGCAAATCGCTTAAGTCGTTTCCGAGAAAAACGAAAATTACATATTCCATCCGCACAAGTCACTTCCAGAATGAACCAACATAAAATTATTCTATATCTCGGAAACTGTGAGTGCTAGGTAGACAATACCAGTATGGAATTGTAGATACTATTATTGGCTTTCAAATGAATCAATCCGATTGCAAATTGTTTAAGTCGTTTCCGAGAAAAACGAAAATTACATATTCCATCCGCACAGGTCACTTCCAGAATGAAACAACCTAAAAACAAGTAAAAGCGTGCTAAGTTCGGCCGGGCCGAATCTTATATACCCTCCACCATGGAGCACAGTTGTCGAGTTCTTTTCCCGACATCTCTTCTTAGGCAAAAAGTGATATAAGAAAAGATTTGCTCTGCTATTAGAGCGATATCAAGATATGGTCCGGTTTGGACCACAATTAAATTATATGCTGGAGGCCTGTGTAAAATGTCAGCCAATTCGAGTAAGAATTGCGCCCTTTGGGGGCTCAAGAAGTAAAATAGAGAGATCGATTTATATGGGAGCTGTATGGGGCTATAAACAGATTTAGACCATAATCAACACGTATGTTGATGGTCAAGGGAGGATCCATCGTACAAAATTTCAGGCAAATCGGATAATAATTGCGACTTCAAGAGGCTCAAGAAGTCAAGATCCCAGATCGGTTTACATGGCAGCTATATCAGGTTATGAACCGATTTAAACCTTATTTGACACAGTGGTTGAAAGAAAAAATAAAAAATAAAAAAGTCATGCAAAATTTCAGCCAGAAGTCAAGTCCCCAAATCTGTTTATATGACAGCTATATCAGTTTATGAGCCGATTTGAACCATTTTTGGCACACTTGTTGGATATCATAAAAAAAACATGTCGTGCAAAATTTCATTCCAATCTGATAAGAATTGCGCACTTTAGAGGCTTAAGAAGTCAAGACCCAAGATCGGTTTATATGGCAGCTATATCAGGTTATGAACCGATTAGGACCATACTAGGCACAGTTGTTGAATATCATAACAAAACACGTCGTGCAAAATTTCATTCACATCGGATAAGAATTGGGCACTTTAGAGGCTTAAGAAGCCAAGACCCAAGATCGGTTTATATGGCAGCTATATCAGGTTATGGACCGATTAGGACCATACTTGGCACAGTTGTTGAATATCATAACAAAACACGTCGTGCAAAATTTCATTGTAATCGGATAAGAATTGCGCACTCTAGAGGCTTAAGAAGTCAAGACCCAAGATCGGTTTATATGGCAGCTATATCAGGTTATGGACCGATTTGAACCATACTTGGCACAGTTGTTGAATATCATAACAAAACACGTCGTGCAAGATTTCATTCCAATCGGATAAGAATTGCGCACTCTAGAGGCTCAAGAATTCAAGACCCAAGATCGGTTAATATGGCAGCTATATCAGGTTATGGACCGATTTGAACCATATTTAGCACAGTTGTTGGATATCATAACAAAACACGTCGTGCCAAAATTCATTCAAATCGGATAAGAATTGGGCACTCTAGAGGCTCAAGAAGTCAAGACCCAAGATCGGTTTATATGGCAGCTATATCAGATTATGAACCGATTTGAACCATACTTGGCACAGTTGTTGGACATCATAACAAAACACGTCGTGCCAAAATTCATTCAAATCGGATAAGAATTGCGCACTCTAGAGGCTCAAGAAGTCAAGACCCAAGATCGGTTTATATGGCAGCTATATCAGATTATGAACCGATTTCAACCATACTTGGCACAGTTGTTGGATGTCAATACAAAACACGTCGTGCAAAATTTCGTGCCAATCGGATAAGAATTGCGCACTCTAGAGGTTCAAGAAGTCAAGACCCAAGATCGGTTTATATGGCAGCTATATCAAAACATGGACCGATATGGCTCATTTACAATACCAACCGACCTACACTAATAAGAAGTATTTGTGCAAAATTTCAAGCGGCTAGCTCTACTCCTTCGGAAGTTAGCGTGCTTTCGACAGACAGACGGACGGACGGACGGACGGACGGACGGACGGACAGACGGACGGACATGGCTAGATCGACATAAAATTTCACGACGATCAAGAATATATATACTTTATGGGGTCTCAGACGAATATTTCGAGTAGTTACAAACAGAATGACGAAATTAGTATACCCCCCATCTTATGGTGGAGGGTATAATAATCTATATCTCGGAAACGGTAAGTGCTAGGTAGACATAACCAGTATGGAATTGTAGATATTATTTTTGGCTTTCAAATGAATCAATCCGATTGCAAATCGTTTAAGTCGTTTCCGAGAAAAACGAAAATTACATATTCAATCCGCACAAGTCACTTCCAGAATGACCCAACATAAAATTATTTTATATCTCGGAAACTGTGAGTGCTAGGAAGACAAAACCAGTATGGAATTGTAGATATTATTTTTGGCTTTCAAATGAATCAATCCGATTGCAAATTGTTTAAGTCGTTTCCGAGAAAAACGAAAATTACATATTCCATCCGCACAGGTCACTTCCAGAATGAAACAACCTAAAAATAATCTATATCTCGGAAACGGTAAGTGCTAGGTAGACATAACCAGTATGGAATTGTAGATATTATTTTTGGCTTTCAAATGAATCAATCCGATTGCAAATCGTTTAAGTCGTTTCCGAGAAAAACGAAAATTGCATATTCCATCCGCACAAATTACTTCCAGAATGACCCAACATAAAATTATTCTGTATCTCGGAAACTGTGTGTGGCAGGTAGACATAACAGGTATGGAATTATAGATATTATTATTGGTTTGCAAACGAATCAATCCGATTGCGAATCGGTTAAGTCGTTTCCGAGAAACACGAAAATTACATATTCCATACACACAAGTCACATCAAGAATGAACCAACATAAAATTATCCTATATCTCGGAAACTGTGAGTGGTAGGTAGACAAAACCAGTATGGAATTGTAGATATTATTATTGGCTTTCAAATGAATCAATCCGATTGCAAATCGCCTAAGTCGTTTCCGAGAAAAACGAAAATTACATATTCCATCTGCACAAGTTACTTCCAGAATGAACCAACATAAAATTATTCTGTATCTCGGAAACTGTGAGTGTTAGATAGGCAAAACAAGTATTGAATTGTAGATATTATTTTTGGCTTTCAAACGAATCAATCCGATTGCGAATCGGTTAAGTCGTTTTCGAGAAAAACGAAAATTACATATTCCATCCGCACAAGTCACTTCCAGAATGAACCAACATAAAATTATTCTGTATCTCGGAAACTGTGAGTGCTAGGTAGACATAACCAGTATGGAATTGTCGATATTATTATTGGCTTTCAAATGAATCAATCCGATTGCAAATCGCTTAAGTCGTTTCCGAGAAAAACGAAAATTACATATTCCATCCGCACAAGTCACTTCCAGAATGAACCAACATAAAATTATTCTATATCTCGGAAACTGTGAGTGCTAGGTAGACAATACCAGTATGGAATTGTAGATATTATTATTGGCTTTCAAATGAATCAATCCGATTGCAAATCGCTTAAGTCGTTTCCGAGAAAAACGAAAATTACATATTCCATCCGCACAAGTCACATCAAGAATGACCCAACCTAAAAATAATAGACATAACCAGTATGGAATTGTCGATAATATTATTGGCTTTCAAATGAATCAATCCGATTGCAAATCGCTTAAGTCGTTTCCGAGAAAAACGAAAATTACATATTCCATCCGCACAAGTCACTTCCAGAATGAACCAACATAAAATTATTCTATATCTCGGAAACTGTGAGCGCTAGGTAGACAATACCAGTATGAAATTGTAGATATTATTATTGGCTTTCAAATGAATCAATCCGATTGCAAATCGCTTAAGTCGTTTCCGAGAAAAACGAAAATTACATATTCCATCCGCACAAGTCACTTCCAGAATGACCCAACCTAAAATTATTCTGTATCTCGGAAACTGTGAGTGTTAGGTAGGCAAAACAAGTATTGAATTGTAGATATTATTTTTGGGTTTCAAACGAATCAATCCGATTGCGAATCGGTTAAGTCGTTTCCGAGAAAAGCGAAAATTACATATTCCATCCGCACAAGTCACTTCCAGAATGACCCAACCTAAAAATAATAGACATAACCAGTATGGAATTGTCGATATTATTATTGGCTTTCAAATGAATCAATCCGATTGCGAATCGCTTAAGTCGTTTCCGAGAAAAACGAAAATTACATATTCCATCCGCACAAGTCACTTCCAGAATGAACCAACATAAAATTATTCTATATCTATATAAGAAAAACGAAAATTACATATTCAATCCGCACAAGTCACTTCCAGAATGACCCAACATAAAATTATTCTATATCTCGGAAACTGTGAGTGCTAGGAAGACAAAACCAGTATGGAATTGTAGATATTATTTTTGGCTTTCAAATGAATCAATCCGATTGCAAATCATTTAAGTCGTTTTCGAGAAAAACGAAAATTACATATTCCATCCGCACAAGTCACATCAAGAATGAACCAACATAAAATTATCCTATATCTCGGAAACTGTGAGTGGTAGGTAGACAAAGCCAGTATGGAATAGTAGATATTATTATTGGCTTTCAAATGAATCAATCCGATTGCAAATCGCCTAAGTTGTTTCCGAGAAAAACGAAAATTACAATTCCATCCGCACAAGTCACTTCCAGAATGACCCAACATAAAATTATTCTATATCTCGGAAACTGTGAGTGCTAGGTAGACAAAACCAGTATGGAATTGTAGATATTATTATTGGCTTTCAAATGAATCAATCCGATTGCAAATTGTTTAAGTCGTTTCCGAGAAAAACGAAAATTACATATTCCATCCGCAAAAGTCACTTCCAGAATGGCCCAACAAAAAATTATTCTGTATCTCGGAAACTGTGAGTGTTAGGTAGACAAAACAAGTATGGAATTGTAGATACTATTATTGGCTTTCAAACGAATCAATCTGATTGCGAATCGGTTAAGTCGTTTCCGGGAAAAACGAAAATTGCATATTCCATCCGCACAAATTACTTCCAGAATGACCCAACATAAAATTATTCTGTATCTCGGAAACTGTGTGTGGCAGGTAGACATAACAGGTATGGAATTATAGATATTATTATTGGTTTGCAAACGAATCAATCCCATTGCGAATCGGTTAAGTTGTTTCCGAGAAACACGAAAATTACATATTCCATACACACAAGTCACATCAAGAATGAACCAACATAAAATTATCCTATATCTCGGAAACTGTGAGTGGTAGGTAGACAAAACCAGTATGGAATTGTAGATATTATTATTGGCTTTCAAATGAATCAATCCGATTGCAAATCGCCTAAGTCGTTTCCGAGAAAAACGAAAATTACATATTCCATCTGCACAAGTTATTTCCAGAATGAACCAACATAAAATTATTCTGTATCTCGGAAACTGTGAGTGTTAGGTAGGCAAAACAAGTATTGAATTGTAGATATTATTTTTGGGTTTCAAACGAATCAATCCGATTGCGAATCGGTTAAGTCGTTTTCGAGAAACACGAAAATTACATATTCCATCCGCACAAGTCACTTCCAGAATGAACCAACATAAAATTATTCTGTATCTCGGAAACTGTGAGTGCTAGGTAGACATAACCAGTATGGAATTGTCGATATTATTATTGGCTTTCAAATGAATCAATCCGATTGCAAATCGCTTAAGTCGTTTCCGAGAAAAACGAAAATTACATATTCCATCCGCACAAGTCACTTCCAGAATGAACCAACATAAAATTATTCTATATCTCGGAAACTGTGAGTGCTAGGTAGACAATACCAGTATGGAATTGTAGATATTATTATTGGCTTTCAAATGAATCAATCCGATTGCAAATCGCTTAAGTCGTTTCCGAGAAAAACGAAAATTACATATTCCATCCGCACAAGTCACTTCCAGAATGACCCAACCTAAAAATAATAGACATAACCAGTATGGAATTGTCGATATTATTATTGGCTTTCAAATGAATCAATCCGATTGCAAATCGCTTAAGTCGTTTCCGAGAAAAACGAAAATTACATATTCCATCCGCACAAGTAACTTCCAGAATGAACCAACATAAAATTATTCTATATCTCGGAAACTGTGAGCGCTAGGTAGACAATACCAGTATGAAATTGTAGATATTATTATTGGCTTTCAAATGAATCAATCCGATTGCAAATCGCTTAAGTCGTTTCCGAGAAAAACGAAAATTACATATTCCATCCGCACAAGTCACTTCCAGAATGACCCAACCTAAAAATAATCTATATCTCGGAAACGGTAAGTGCTAGGTAGAAAGAACTAGTATGGAATTGTAGATATTATTATTGGCTTTCAAATGAATCAATCCGATTGCAAATCGTTTAAGTCGTTTCCGAGAAAAACGAAAATTACATATTCCATACGCACAGGTCACTTCCAGAATGACCCAACCTAAAAATAATCTATATCTCGGAAACGGTAAGTGCTAGGTAGACAAAACCAGTATGGAATTGTAGATATTGTTTTTGGCTTTCAAATGAATCAATCCGATTGCAAATCGTTTAAGTCGTTTCCGAGAAAAACGAAAATTATATATTCCATCCGCACAAGTCACTTCCAGAATGACCCAACAAAAAATTATTCTATATCTCGGAAACTGTGAGTGCTAGGTAGACAAAACCAGTATGGAATTGTAGATATTATTATTGGCTTTGAAATGAATCAATCCGATTGCAAATCATTTAAGTCGTTTCCGAGAAAAACGAAAATTACATATTCCATCCGCAAAAGTCACTTCCAGAATGGCCCAACAAAAAATTATTCTGTATCTCGGAAACTGTGAGTGTTAGGTAGACAAAACAAGTATGGAATTGTAGATACTATTATTGGCTTTCAAACGAATCAATCTGATTGCGAATCGGTTAAGTCGTTTCCGGGAAAAACGAAAATTGCATATTCCATCCGCACAAATTACTTCCAGAATGACCCAACATAAAATTATTCTGTATCTCGGAAACTGTGTGTGGCAGGTAGACAAAACAGGTATGGAATTATAGATATTATTATTGGTTTGCAAACGAATCAATCCGATTGCGAATCGGTTAAGTCGTTTCCGAGAAACACGAAAATTACATATTCCATCCACACAAGTCACATCAAGAATGAACCAACATAAAATTATCCTATATCTCGGAAACTGTGAGTGGTAGGTAGACAAAACCAGTATGGAATTGTAGATATTATTATTGGCTTTCAAATGAATCAATCCGATTCCAAATCGCCTAAGTCGTTTCCGAGAAAAACGAAAATTACATATTCCATCTGCACAAGTTACTTCCAGAATGAACCAACATAAAATTATTCTGTATCTCGGAAACTGTGAGTGTTAGGTAGGCAAACAAGTATTGAATTGTAGATATTATTTTTGGCTTTCAAACGAATCAATCCGATTGCGAATCGGTTAAGTCGTTTTCGAGGAACACGAAAATCATATATTCCATCCGCACACTTCCAGAATCACTTCCAGAATGAACCAACATAAAATTATTCTATATCTCGGAAACTGTGAGTGCTAGATAGACAATACCAGTATGGAATTGTAGATATTATTATTGGCTTTCAAATGAATCAATCCGATTGCAAATCGCTTAAGTCGTTTCCGAGAAAAACGAAAATTACATATTCCATCCGCACAAGTCACTTCCAGAATGACCCAACCTAAAAATAATAGACATAACCAGTATGGAATTGTCGATATTATTATTGGCTTTCAAATGAATCAATCCGATTGCAAATCGCTTAAGTCGTTTCCGAGAAAAACGAAAATTACATATTCCATCCGCACAAGTCACTTCCAGAATGAACCAACATAAAATTATTCTATATCTCGGAAACTGTGAGTGCTAGGTAGACAATACCAGTATGGAATTGTAGATATTATTATTGGCTTTCAAATGAATCAATCCGATTGCAAATCGCTTTAGTCGTTTCCGAGAAAAACGAAAATTACATATTCCATCCGCACAAGTCACTTCCAGAATGACCCAACCTAAAAATAATCTATATCTCGGAAACGGTAGGTGCTAGGTAGAAAGAACCAGTATGGAATTGTAGATATTATTATTGGCTTTCAAATGAATTAATCCGATTGCAAATTGTTTAAGTCGTTTCCGAGAAAAACGAAAATTACATATTCCATCCGCACAGGTCACTTCCAGAATGACCCAACCTAAAAATAATCTATATCTCGGAAACGGTAAGTGCTAGGTAGACATAACCAGTATGGAATTGTAGATATTATTTTTGGCTTTCAAATGTATGAATCCGATTGCAAATCGTTTAAGTCGTTTCCGAGAAAAACGAAAATTACATATTCCATCCGCACAAGTCACTTCCAGAATGACCCAACATAAAATTATTCTATATCTCGGAAACTGTGAGTGCTAGGAAGACAAAACCAGTATGGAATTGTATATATTATTTTTGGCTTTCAAATGAGTCAATCCGATTGCAAATCATTTAAGTCGTTTCCGAGAAAAACGAAAATTACATATTACATCCACACAAGTCACATCAAGAATGAACCAACATAAAATTATCCTATATCTCGGAAACTGTGAGTGGTAGGTAGACAAAACCAGTATGGAATTGTAGATATTATTATTGGCTTTCAAATGAATCAATCCGATTGCAAATCGCCTAAGTCGTTTCCGAGAAAAACGAAAATTACAATTCCATCCGCACAAGTCACTTCCAGAATGACCCAACATAAAATTATTCTATATCTCGGAAACTGTGTGTGCTAGGTAGACAAAACAGGTATGGAATTGTGGATATTATTATTGGTTTGCAAACGAATCAATCCGAATGCGAATCGGTTAAGTCGTTTCCGAGAAAAACGAAAATTACATATTCCATCCGCACAAGTCACTTCCAGAATGGTCCAACATAAAATTGTTCTATATCTCGGAAACTGTGAGTGTTAGGTAGACAATACAAGTATGGAATTGTAGGTATTATTATTGGCTTTCAAACGAATTAATCCGATTGCAAATCGGTTACGTTGTTTACGAGAAACACGAAAATTAAATATTCCATCCGCAAAAGTCACTTCCAGAATGGCCCAACAAAAACTTATTCTGTATCTCGGAAACTGTGAGTGTTAGGTAGACAAAACAAGTATGGAATTGTAGATACTATTATTGGCTTTCAAACGAATCAATCTGATTGCGAATCGGTTAAGTCGTTTCCGGGAATAACGAAAATTGCATATTCCATCCGCACAAATTACTTCCAGAATGACCCAACATAAAATTATTCTGTATCTCGGAAACTGTGTGTGGCAGGTAAACAAAACAGGTATGGAATTATCGATATTATTATTGGTTTGCAAACGAATCAATCCGATTGCGAATCGGTTAAGTCGTTTCCGAGAAACACGAAAATTACATATTCCATCCACACAAGTCACATCAAGAATGAACCAACATAAAATTATCCTATATCTCGGAAACTGTGAGTGGTAGGTAGACAAAACCAGTATGGAATTGTAGATATTATTATTGGCTTTCAAATTAATCAATCCGATTGCAAATCGCCTAAGTCGTTTCCGAGAAAAACGAAAATTACATATTCCATCTGCACAAGTTACTTCCAGAATGAACCAACATAAAATTATTCTGTATCTCGGAAACTGTGAGTGCTAGGTAGACATAACCAGTATGGAATTGTCGATATTATTATTGGCTTTCAAATGAATCAATCCGATTGCAAATCGCTTAAGTCGTTTCCGAGAAAAACGAAAATTACATATTCCATCCGCACAAGTCACTTCCAGAATGACCCAACATTAAATTATTCTATATCTCGGAAACTGTGAGTGTTAGGTAGACAATACAAGTATGGAATTGTATGTATTATTATTGGCTTTCAAACGAATCAATCCGATTGCAAATCGGCTACGTTGTTTACGAAAAACACGAAAATTAAATATTCCATCCGCAAAAATCACTTCCAGAATGGCCCAACAAAAAATTATTCTGTATCTCGGAAACTGTGAGTGTTAGGTAGACAAAACAAGTATGGAATTGTAGATACTATTATTGGCTTTCAAACGAATCAATCTGATTGCGAATCGGTTAAGTCGTTTCCGGGAAAAACGAAAATTGCATATTCCATCCGCACAAATTACTTCCAGAATGACCCAACATAAAATTATTCTGCATATCGGAAACTGTGTGTGGCAGGTAGACAAAACAGGTATGGAATTATAGATATTATTATTGGTTTGCAAACGAATCAATCCGATTGCGAATCGGTTAAGTCGTTTCCGAGAAACACGAAAATTACATATTCCATCCACACAAGTCACATCAAGAATGAACCAACATAAAATTATCCTATATCTCGGAAACTGTGAGTGGTAGGTAGACAAAACCAGTATGGAATTGTAGATATTATTAGTGGCTTTCAAATGAATCAATCCGATTGCAAATCGCCTAAGTCGTTTCCGAGAAAAACGAAAATTACATATTCCATCTGCACAAGTTACTTCCAGAATGAACCAACATAAAATTATTCTGTATCTCGGAAACTGTGAGTGCTAGGTAGACATAACCTGTATGGAATTGTCGATATTATTATTGGCTTTCAAATGAATCAATACAATTGCAAATCTTAAGTCGTTTCCGAGAAAAACGAAAATTAAATATTTCATCCGCACAAGTCACTTCCAGAATGAACCAACATAAAATTATCCTATATCTCGGAAATTGTGAGTGCTAGGTAGACAATACCAGTATGGAATTGTAGATATTATTATTGGCTTTCAAATGAATCAATCCGATTGCAAATCGTTTAAGTCGTTTCCGAGAAAAACGAAAATTACATATTCCATCCGCACAAGTCACTTCCAGAATGACCCAACCTAAAAATGATAGACATAACCAGTATGGAATTGTCGATATAATTATTGGCTTTCAAATGAATCAATCCGATTGCAAATCGCTTAAGTCGTTTCCGAGAAAAACGAAAATTACATATTCCATCCACACAAGTCACATCAAGAATGAACCAACATAAAATTATCCTATATCTCGGAAACTGTGAGTGGTAGGTAGACAAAACCAGTATGGAATTGTAGATATTATTATTGGCTTTCAAATGAATCAATCCGGTCACTTCCACAAGTCACTTCCAGAATGACCCAACATAAAATTATTCTATATCTCGGAAACTGTGTGTGCTAGGTAGACAAAACAGGTATGGAATTGTGGATATTATTATTGGTTTGCAAACGAATCAATCCGAATGCGAATCGGTTAAGTCGTTTCCGAGAAAAACGAAAATTACGTATTCCATCCGCACAAGTCACTTCCAGAATGGTCCAACATAAAATTGTTCTATATCTCGGAAACTGTGAGTGTTAGGTAGACAATACAAGTATGGAATTGTAGGTATTATTATTGGCTTTCAAACGAATTAATCCGATTGCAAATCGGTTACGTTGTTTACGAGAAACACGAAAATTAAATATTCCATCCGCAAAAGTCACTTCCAGAATGGCCCAACAAAAAATTATTCTGTATCTCGGAAACTGTGAGTGTTAGGTAGACAAAACAAGTATGGAATTGTAGATACTATTATTGGCTTTCAAACGAATCAATCTGATTGCGAATCGGTTAAGTCGTTTCCGGGAAAAACGAAAATTGCATATTCCATCCGCACAAATTACTTCCAGAATGACCCAACATAAAATTATTCTGTATCTCGGAAACTGTGTGTGGCAGGTAAACAAAACAGGTATGGAATTATAGATATTATTATTGGTTTGCAAACGAATCAATCCGATTGCGAATCGGTTAAGTCGTTTCCGAGAAACACGAAAATTACATATTCCATCCACACAAGTCACATCAAGAATGAACCAACATAAAATTATCCTATATCTCGGAAACTGTGAGTGGTAGGTAGACAAAACCAGTATGGAATTGTAGATATTATTATTGGCTTTCAAATGAATCAATCCGATTGCAAATCGCCTAAGTCGTTTCCGAGAAAAACGAAAATTACATATTCCATCTGCACAAGTTACTTCCAGAATGAACCAACATAAAATTATTCTGTATCTCGGAAACTGTGAGTGCTAGGTAGACATAACCAGTATGGAATTGTCGATATTATTATTGGCTTTCAAATGAATCAATCCGATTGCAAATCGCTTAAGTCGTTTCCGAGAAAAACGAAAATTAAATATTTCATCCGCACAAGTCACTTCCAGAATGAACCAACATAAAATTATCCTATATCTCGGAAACTGTGAGTGCTAGGTAGACAATACCAGTATGGAATTGTAGATATTATTATTGGCTTTCAAATGAATCAATCCGATTGCAAATCGCTTAAGTCGTTTCCGAGAAAAACGAAAATTACATATTCCATCCGCACAAGTCACTTCCAGAATGACCCAACCTAAAAATAATAGACATAACCAGTATGGAATTGTCGATATAATTATTGGCTTTCAAATGAATCAATCCGATTGCAAATCGCTTAAGTCGTTTCCGAGAAAAACGAAAATTACATATTCCATCCACACAAGTCACATCAAGAATGAACCAACATAAAATTATCCTATATCTCGGAAACTGTGAGTGGTAGGTAGACAAAACCAGTATGGAATTGTAGATATTATTATTGGCTTTCAAATGAATCAATCCGGTCACTTCCACAAGTCACTTCCAGAATGACCCAACATAAAATTATTCTATATCTCGGAAACTGTGTGTGCTAGGTAGACAAAACAGGTATGGAATTGTGGATATTATTATTGGTTTGCAAACGAATCAATCCGAATGCGAATCGGTTAAGTCGTTTCCGAGAAAAACGAAAATTACATATTCCATCCGCACAAGTCACTTCCAGAATGGTCCAACATAAAATTGTTCTATATCTCGGAAACTGTGAGTGTTAGGTAGACAATACAAGTATGGAATTGTAGGTATTATTATTGGCTTTCAAACGAATTAATCCGATTGCAAATCGGTTACGTTGTTTACGAGAAACACGAAAATTAAATATTCCATCCGCAAAAGTCACTTCCAGAATGGCCCAACAAAAAATTATTCTGTATCTCGGAAACTGTGAGTGTTAGGTAGACAAAACAAGTATGGAATTGTAGATACTATTATTGGCTTTCAAACGAATCAATCCGATTGCGAATCGGTTAAGTCGTTTCCGGGAAAAACGAAAATTGCATATTCCATCCGCACAAATTACTTCCAGAATGACCCAACATAAAATTATTCTGTATCTCGGAAACTGTGTGTGGCAGGTAAACAAAACAGGTATGGAATTATAGATATTATTATTGGTTTGCAAACGAATCAATCCGATTGCGAATCGGTTAAGTCGTTTCCGAGAAACACGAAAATTACATATTCCATCCACACAAGTCACATCAAGAATGAACCAACATAAAATTATCCTATATCTCGGAAACTGTGAGTGGTAGGTAGACAAAACCAGTATGGAATTGTAGATATTATTATTGGCTTTCAAATGAATCAATCCGATTGCAAATCGCCTAAGTCGTTTCCGAGAAAAACGAAAATTACATATTCCATCTGCACAAGTTACTTCCAGAATGAACCAACATAAAATTATTCTGTATCTCGGAAACTGTGAGTGCTAGGTAGACATAACCAGTATGGAATTGTCGATATTATTATTGGCTTTCAAATGAATCAATCCGATTGCAAATCGCTTAAGTCGTTTCCGAGAAAAACGAAAATTACATATTCCATCCGCACAAGTCACTTCCAGAATGACCCAACATTAAATTGTTCTATATCTCGGAAACTGTGAGTGTTAGGTAGACAATACAAGTATGGAATTGTAGGTATTATTATTGGCTTTCAAACGAATCAATCCGATTGCAAATCGGCTACGTTGTTTACGAAAAACACGAAAATTAAATATTCCATCCGCAAAAGTCACTTCCAGAATGGCCCAACAAAAAATTATTCTGTATCTCGGAAACTGTGAGTGTTAGGTAGACAAAATAAGTATGGAATTATAGATACTATTATTGGCTTTCAAACGAATCAATCTGATTGCGAATCGGTTAAGTCGTTTCCGGGAAAAACGAAAATTGCATATTCCATCCGCACAAATTACTTCCAGAATGACCCAACATAAAATTATTCTGCATCTCGGAAACTGTGTGTGGCAGGTAGACAAAACAGGTATGGAATTATAGATATTATTATTGGTTTGCAAACGAATCAATCCGATTGCGAATCGGTTAAGTCGTTTCCGAGAAACCCGAAAATTACATATTCCATCCACACAAGTCACATCAAGAATGAACCAACATAAAATTATCCTATATCTCGGAAACTGTGAGTGGTAGGTAGACAAAACCAGTATGGAATTGTAGATATTATTATTGGCTTTCAAATGAATCAATCCGGTCACTTCCACAAGTCACTTGCAGAATGACCCAACATAAAATTATTCTATATCTCGGAAACTGTGTGTGCTAGGTAGACAAAACAGGTATGGAATTGTGGATATTATTATTGGTTTGCAAACGAATCAATCCGAATGCGAATCGGTTAAGTCGTTTCCGAGAAAAACGAAAATTACATATTCCATCCGCACAAGTCACTTCCAGAATGGTCCAACATAAAATTGTTCTATATCTCGGAAACTGTGAGTGTTAGGTAGACAATACAAGTATGGAATTGTAGGTATTATTATTGGCTTTCAAACGAATTAATCCGATTGCAAATCGGTTACGTTGTTTACGAGAAACACGAAAATTAAATATTCCATCCGCAAAAGTCACTTCCAGAATGGCCCAACAAAAAATTATTCTGTATCTCGGAAACTGTGAGTGTTAGGTAGACAAAACAAGTATGGAATTGTAGATACTATTATTGGCTTTCAAACGAATCAATCTGATTGCGAATCGGTTAAGTCGTTTCCGGGAAAAACGAAAATTGCATATTCCATCCGCACAAATTACTTCCAGAATGACCCAACATAAAATTATTCTGTATCTCGGAAACTGTGTGTGGCAGGTAAACAAAACAGGTATGGAATTATAGATATTATTATTGGTTTGCAAACGAATCAATCCGATTGCGAATCGGTTAAGTCGTTTCCGAGAAACACGAAAATTACATATTCCATCCACACAAGTCACATCAAGAATGAACCAACATAAAATTATCCTATATCTCGGAAACTGTGAGTGGTAGGTAGACAAAACCAGTATGGAATTGTAGATATTATTATTGGCTTTCAAACGAATCAATTCGATTGCAAATCGGCTACGTTGTTTACGAAAAATACGAAAATTAAATATTCCATCCGCAAAAGTCACTTCCAGAATGGCCCAACATAAAATTATCCTATATCTCGGAAACTGTGAGTGCTAGGTAGACAATACCAGTATGGAATTGTAGATATTATTATTGGCTTTCAAATGAATCAATCCGATTGCAAATCGCTTAAGTCGTTTCCGAGAAAAACGAAAATTACATATTCCATCCGCACAAGTCACTTCCAGAATGACCCAACCTAAAAATAATAGACATAACCAGTATGGAATTGTCGATATTATTATTGGCTTTCAAATAAATCAATCCGATTGCAAATCGCTTAAGTCGTTTCCGAGAAAAACGAAAATTACATATTCCATCCGCACAAGTCACTTCCAGAATGAACCAACATAAAATTATTCTATATCTCGGAAACTGTGAGTGCTAGGTAGACAATACCAGTATGGAATTGTAGATATTATTATTGGCTTTCAAATGAATCAATCCGATTGCAAATCGCTTTAGTCGTTTCCGAGAAAAACGAAAATTACATATTCCATCTGCACAAGTTACTTCCAGAATGAACCAACATAAAATTATTCTGTATCTCGGAAACTGTGAGTGCTAGGTAGACATAACCAGTATGGAATTGTCGATATTATTATTGGCTTTCAAATGAATCAATCCGATTGCAAATCGCTTAAGTCGTTTCCGAGAAAAACGAAAATTACATATTCCATCCGCACAAGTCACTTCCAGAATGAACCAACATAAAATTATTCTATATCTCGGAAACTGTGAGTGCTAGGTAGACAATACCAGTATGGAATTGTAGATATTATTATTGGCTTTCAAATGAATCAATCCGATTGATTCGTTTCCGAGAAAAACGAAAATTACATATTCCATCCGCACAAGTCACTTCCAGAATGACCCAACCTAAAAATAATAGACATAACCAGTATGGAATTATCGATATTATTACTGGCTTTCAAATGAATCAATCCGATTGCAAATCGCTTAAGTCGTTTCCGAGAAAAACGAAAATTACATATTCCATCCGCACAAGTCACTTCCAGAATGAACCAACATAAAATTATTCTATATCTCGGAAACTGTGAGTGCTAGGTAGACAATACCAGTATGGAATTGTAGATATTATTATTGGCTTTCAAATGAATCAATCCGATTGCAAATCGCTTTAGTCGTTTCCGAGAAAAACGAAAATTACATATTCCATCCGCACAAGTCACTTCTAGAATGACCCAACCTAAAAATAATCTATATCTCGGAAACGGTAAGTGCTAGGTAGAAAGAACCAGTATGGAATTGTATATATTATTATTGGCTTTCAAATGAATCAATCCGATTGCAAATCGTTTAAGTCGTTTCCGAGAAAAACGAAAATTACATATTCCATCCGCACAGGTCACTTCCTTTCAAATGGCTTTCAAATGAATCAATCCGATTGCAAATCGTTTAAGTCGTTTCCGAGAAAAACGAAAATTACATATTCCATCCGCACAGGTCACTTCCAGAATGACCCAACCTAAAAATAATCTATATCTCGGAAACGGTAAGTGCTAGGTAGACATAACCAGTATGGAATTGTAGATATGATTTTTGGCTTTTAAATGAATCAATCCGATTGCAAATCGTTTAAGTCGTTTCCGAGAAAAACGAAAATTACATATTCCATCCGCACAAGTCACTTCCAGAATGACCCAACATAAAATTATTCTATATCTCGGAAACTGTGAGTGCTAGGTAGACAAAACCAGTATGGAATTGTAGATATTATTATTGGCTTTCAAATGAATCAATCCGATTGCAAATCATTTAAGTCGTTTCCGAGAAAAACGAAAATTACATATTCCATCCGCAAAAGTCACTTCCAGAATGGCCCAACATAAAATTATTCTGTATCTCGGAAACTGTGAGTGTTAGGTAGACAAAACAAGTATGGAATTGTAGATACTATTATTGGCTTTCAAACGAATCAATCTGATTGCGAATCGGTTAAGTCGTTTCCGGGAAAAACGAAAATTGCATATTCCATCCGCACAAATTACTTCCAGAATGACCCAACATAAAATTATTCTGTATCTCGGAAACTGTGTGTGGCAGGTAGACAAAACAGGTATGGAATTATAGATATTATTATTGGTTTGCAAACGAATCAATCCGATTGCGAATCGGTTAAGTCGTTTCCGGGAAAAACGAAAATTGCATATTCCATCCGCACAAATTACTTCCAGAATGACCCAACATAAAATTATTCTATATCTCGGAAACTGTGAGTGGTAGGTAGACAAAACCAGTATGGAATTGTAGATAATATTATTGGCTTTCAAATGAAGCAATCCGATTGCAAATCGCCTAAGTCGTTTCCGAGAAAAACGAAAATTACATATTCCATCTGCACAAGTTACTTCCAGAATGAACCAACATAAAATTATTCTGTATCTCGGAAACTGTGAGTGCTAGGTAGACATAACCAGTATGGAATTGTCGATATTATTATTGGCTTTCAAATGAATCAATCCGATTGCAAATCGCTTAAGTCGTTTCCGAGAAAAACGAAAATTACATATTCCATCCGCACAAGTCACTTCCAGAATGAACCAACATAAAATTATTCTATATCTCGGAAACTGTGAGTGCTAGGTAGACAATACCAGTATGGAATTGTAGATATTATTATTGGCTTTCAAATGAATCAATCCGATTGCAAATCGCTTAAGTCGTTTCCGAGAAAAACGAAAATTACATATTCCATCCGCACAAGTCACTTCCAGAATGACCCAACCTAAAAATAATAGACATAACCAGTATGGAATTGTCGATATTATTACTGGCTTTCAAATGAATCAATCCGATTGCAAATCGCTTAAGTCGTTTCCGAGAAAAACGAAAATTACATGTTCCATCCGCACAAGTCACTTCCAGAATGAACCAACATAAAATTATTCTATATCTCGGAAACTGTGAGTGCTAGGTAGACTATACCAGTATGGAATTGTAGATATTATTATTGGCTTTGAAATGAATCAATCCGATTGCAAATCGCTTTAGTCGTTTCCGAGAAAAACGAAAATTACATATTCCATCCGCACAAGTCACTTCTAGAATGACCCAACCTAAAAATAATCTATATCTCGGAAACGGTAAGTGCTAGGTAGAAAGAACCAGTATGGAATTGTATATATTATTATTGGCTTTCAAATGAATCAATCCGATTGCAAATCGTTTAAGTCGTTTCCGAGAAAAACGAAAATTACATATTCCATCCGCACAGGTCACTTCCAGAATGACCCAACCTAAAAATAATCTATATCTCGGAAACGGTAAGTGCTAGGTAGACATAACCAGTATGGAATTGTAGATATTATTTTTGGCTTTCAAATGAATCAATCCGATTGCAAATCGTTTAAGTCGCTTCCGAGAAAAACGAAAATTACATATTCCATCCGCACAAGTCACTTCCAGAATGACCCAACATAAAATTATTCTATATCTCGGAAACTGTGAGTGCTAGGTAGACAAAACCAGTATGGAATTGTAGATATTATTATTGGCTTTCAAATGAATCAATCCGATTGCAAATCATTTAAGTCGTTTCCGAGAAAAACAAAAATTACATATTCCATCCGCAAAAGTCACTTCCAGAATGGCCCAACAAAAAATGACCCAACATTAAATTGTTCTATATCTCGGAAACTGTGAGTGTTAGGTAGACAATACCAGTATGGAATTGTAGATATTATTATTGGCTTTCAAATGAATCAATCCGATTGCAAATCGCTTAAGTCGTTTCCGAGAAAGACGAAAATTACATATTCCATCCGCACAAGTCACTTCCAGAATGACCCA
This sequence comes from Stomoxys calcitrans, assembly GCF_963082655.1. NCBI lineage: Eukaryota > Metazoa > Arthropoda > Insecta > Diptera > Muscidae > Stomoxys > Stomoxys calcitrans. Next base: position 134,639,431 of record NC_081552.1, on the reverse strand, counting down.
ACCTAAAAATAATAGACATAACCAGTATGGAATTGTCGATATTATTATTGGCTTTCAAATAAATCAATCCGATTGCAAATCGCTTAAGTCGTTTCCGAGAAAAACGAAAATTACATATTCCATCCGCACAAGTCACTTCCAGAATGACCCAACATAAAATTATTCTATATCTCGGAAACTGTGTGTGGCAGGTAGACAAAACAGGTATGGAATTATAGATATTATTATTGGTTTGCAAACGAATCAATCCCATTGCGAATCGGTTAAGTCGTTTCCGAGAAAAACGAAAATTACATATTCCATCCGCACAGGTCACTTCCAGAATGACCCAACCTAAAAATAATCTATATCTCGGAAACGGTAAGTGCTAGGTAGACATAACCAGTATGGAATTGTAGATATTATTTTTGGCTTTCAAATGAATCAATCCGATTGCAAATCGTTTAAGTTGTTTCCGAGAAAATCGAAAATTACATATTCCATACACACAAGTCACTTCCAGAATGACCCAACATTAAATTGTTCTATATCTCGGAAACTGTGAGTGTTAGGTAGACAATACAAGTATGGAATTGTAGGTATTATTATTGGTTTTCAAACGAATCAATCCGATTGTAAATCGGTTACGTTGTTTACGAGAAACACGAAAATTAAATATTCCATCCGCAAAAGTCACTTCCAGAATGGCCCAACAAAAAATTACTCTGTATCTCGGAAACTGTGAGTGTTAGGTAGACAAAACAAGTATGGAATTGTAGATACTGTTATTGGCTTTCAAACGAATCAATCTGATTGCGAATCGGTTAAGTCGTTTCCGGGAAAAACGAAAATTGCATATTCCATCCGCACAAATTACTTCCAGAATGACCCAACATAAAATTATTCTGTATCTCGGAAACTGTGTGTGGCAGGTAGACAAAACAGGTATGGAATTATAGATATTATTATTGGTTTGCAAACGAATCAATCCGATTGCGAATCGGTTAAGTCGTTTCCGAGAAACAAGAAAATTACATATTCCATCCACACAAGTCACATCAAGAATGAACCAACATAAAATTATCCTATATCTCGGAAACTGTGAGTGGTAGGTAGACAAAACCAGTATGGAATTGTAGATATTATTATTGGCTTTCAAATGAATCAATCCGATTGCAAATCGCCAAAGTCGTTTCCGAGAAAAACGAAAATTACATATTCCATCTGCACAAGTTACTTCCAGAATGAACCAACATAAAATTATTCTGTATCTCGGAAACTGTGAGTGCTAGGTAGACATAACCAGTATGGAATTTTCGATATTATTATTGGCTTTCAAATGAATCAATCCGATTGCAAATCGCTTAAGTCGTTTCCGAGAAAAACGAAAATTACATATTCCATCCGCACAAGTCACTTCCAGAATGAACCAACATAAAATTATTCTATATCTCGGAAACTGTGAGTGCTAGGTAGCCAATACCAGTATGGAATTGTAGATATTATTATTGGCTTTCAAATGAATCAATCCGATTGCAAATCGCTTAAGTCGTTTCCGAGAAAAACGAAAATTACATATTCCATCCGCACAAGTCACTTCCAGAATGACCCAACCTAAAAATAATAGACATAACCAGTATGGAATTGTCGATATTATTATTGGCTTTGAAATGAATCAATCTGATTGCAAATCGCTTAAGTCGTTTCCGAGAAAAACGAAAATTACTTATTCCATCCGCACAAGTCACTTCCAGAATGAACCAACATAAAATTATTCTATATCTCGGAAACTGTGAGTGCTAGGTAGACAATACCAGTATGGAATTGTAGATATTATTATTGGCTTTCAAATGAATCAATCCGATTGCAAATCGCTTTAGTCGTTTCCGAGAAAAACGAAAATTACATATTCCATCCGCACAAGTCACTTCCAGAATGACCCAACCTAAAAATAATCTATATCTCGGAACGGTAAGTGCTAGGTAGAAAGAACCAGTATCCGCACAAGTCACTTCCAGAATGACCCAACCTAAAAATAATAGACATAACCAGTATGGAATTGTAGATATTATTTTTGGCTTTCAAATGAATCAATCCGATTGCAAACCGTTTATGTCGTTTCCGAGAAAAGCGAAAATTACATATTCCATCCGCACAAGTCACTTCCAGAATGACCCAACATAAAATTATTCTATATCTCGGAAACTGTGAGTGTTAGGTAGGCAAACAAGTATTGAATTGTAGATATTATTTTTGGCTTTCAAACGAATCAATCCGATTGCGAATCGGTTAAGTCGTTTTCGAGGAACACGAAAATTATTTATTCCATCCGCACAAGTCACTTCCAGAATGAACCAACATAAAATTATTCTATATCTCGGAAACTGTGAGTGCTAGATAGACAATACCAGTATGGAATTGTAGATATTATTATTGGCTTTCAAATGAATCAATCCGATTGCAAATCGCTTAAGTCGTTTCCGAGAAAAACGAAAATTACATATTCCATCCGCACAAGTCACTTCCAGAATGACCCAACCTAAAAATAATAGACATAACCAGTATGGAATTGTAGATATTATTTTTGGCTTTCAAATGAATCAATCCGATTGCAAATCGTTTAAGTCGTTTCCGAGAAAAACGAAAATTACATATTCCATCCGCACAAGTCACTTCCAGAATGACCCAACATAAAATTATTCTATATCTCGGAAACTGTGTGTGCTAGGTAGACAAAACAGGTATGGAATTGTGGATATTATTATTGGTTTGCAAACGAATCAATCCGAATGCGAATCGGTTAAGTCGTTTCCGAGAAAAACGAAAATTACATATTCCATCCGCACAAGTCACTTCCAGAATGGTCCAACATAAAATTGTTCTATATCTCGGAAACTGTGAGTGTTAGGTAGACAATACAAGTATGGAATTGTAGGTATTATTATTGGTTTGCAAACGTATCAATCCGATTGCGAATCGGTTAAGTCGTTTCCGAGAAACACGAAAATTACATATTACATCCACACAAGTCACATCAAGAATGAACCAACATAAAATTATCCTATATCTCGGAAACTGTGAGTGGTAGGTAGACAAAACCAGTATGGAATAGTAGATATTATTATTGGCTTTCAAATGAATCAATCCGATTGCAAATCGCCTAAGTCGTTTCCGAGAAAAACGAAAATTACATATTCCATCTGCACAAGTTACTTCCAGAATGAACCAACATAAAATTATTCTGTATCTCGGAAACTGTGAGTGCTAGGTAGACATAACCAGTATGGAATTGTCGATATTATTATTGGCTTTCAAATGAATCAATCCGATTGCAAATCGCTTAAGTCGTTTCCGAGAAAAACGAAAATTACATATTCCATCCGCACAAGTCACTTCCAGAATGACCCAACATTAAATTGTTCTATATCTCGGAAACTGTGAGTGTTAGCTAGACAATACAAGTATGGAATTGTAGGTATTATTATTGGCTTTCAAACGAATCAATCCGATTGCAAATCGGCTACGTTGTTTACGAAAAACACGAAAATTAAATATTCCATCCGCAAAAGTCACTTCCAGAATGGCCCAACAAAAAATTATTCTGTATCTCGGAAACTGTGAGTGTTAGGTAGACAAAACAAGTATGGAATTGTAGATATTATTATTGGCTTTCAAACGAATCAATCTGATTGCGAATCGGTTAAGTCGTTTCCGGGAAAAACGAAAATTGCATATTCCATCCGCACAAATTACTTCCAGAATGACCCAACATAAAATTATTCTGTATCTCGGAAACTGTGTGTGGCAGGTAGACAAAACAGGTATGGAATTATAGATATTATTATTGGTTTGCAAACGAATCAATCCGATTGCGAATCGGTTAAGTCGTTTCCGAGAAATACGAAAATTACATATTCCATCCACACAAGTCACATCAAGAATGAACCAACATAAAATTATCCTATATCTCGGAAACTGTGAGTGGTAGGTAGACAAAACCAGTATGGAATTGTAGATATTATTATTGGCTTTCAAATGAATCAATCCGATTGCAAATCGCCTAAGTCGTTTCCGAGAAAAACGAAAATTACATATTCCATCTGCACAAGTTACTTCCAGAATGAACCAACATAAAATTATTCTGTATCTCGGAAACTGTGAGTGCTAGGTAGACAATGCCAGTATGGAATTGTCGATATTATTATTGGCTTTAAAATGAATCAATCCGATTGCAAATCGCTTAAGTCGTTTCCGAGAAAAACGAAAATTAAATATTTCATCCGCACAAGTCACTTCCAGAATGAACCAACATAAAATTATCCTATATCTCGGAAACTGTGAGTGCTAGGTAGACAATACCAGTATGGAATTGTAGATATTATTATTGGCTTTCAAATGAATCAATCCGACTGCAAATCGCTTAAGTCGTTTCCGAGAAAAACGAAAATTACATATTCCATCCGCACAAGTCACTTCCAGAATGACCCAACCTAAAAATAATAGACATAACCAGTATGGAAATGTCGATATTATTATTGGCTTTCAAATAAATCGATCCGATTGCAAATCGCTTAAGTCGTTTCCGAGAAAAACGAAAATTACATATTCCATCCGCACAAGTCACTTCCAGAATGAACCAACATAAAATTATTCTATATCTCGGAAACTGTGAGTGCTAGGTAGACAATACCAGTATGGAATTGTAGATATTATTATTGGCTTTCAAATGAATCAATCCGATTGCAAATCGCTTTAGTCGTTTCCGAGAAAAACGAAAATTACATATTCCATCTGCACAAGTTACTTCCAGAATGAACCAACATAAAATTATTCTGTATCTCGGAAACTGTGAGTGCTAGGTAGACATAACCAGTATGGAATTGTCAATATTATTATTGGCTTTCAAATGAATCAATCCGATTGCAAATCGCTTAAGTCGTTTCCGAGAAAAACGAAAATTACATATTCCATCCGCACAAGTCACTTCCAGAATGAACCAACATAAAATTATTCTATATCTCGGAAACTGTGAGTGCTAGGTAGACAATACCAGTATGGAATTGTAGATATTATTATTGGCTTTCAAATGAATCAATCCGATTGATTCGTTTCCGAGAAAAACGAAAATTACATATTCCATCCGCACAAGTCACTTCCAGAATGACCCAACCTAAAAATAATAGACATAACCAGTATGGAATTATCGATATTATTACTGGCTTTCAAATGAATCAATCCGATTGCAAATCGCTTAAGTCGTTTCCGAGAAAAACGAAAATTACATATTCCATCCGCACAAGTCACTTCCAGAATGAACCAACATAAAATTATTCTATATCTCGGAAACTGTGAGTGCTAGGTAGACAATACCAGTATGGAATTGTAGATATTATTATTGGCTTTCAAATGAATCAATCCGATTGCAAATCGCTTTAGTCGTTTCCGAGAAAAACGAAAATTACATATTCCATCCGCACAAGTCACTTCTAGAATGACCCAACCTAAAAATAATCTATATCTCGGAAACGGTAAGTGCTAGGTAGAACGAACCAGTATGGAATTGTATATATTATTATTGGCTTTCAAATGAATCAATCCGATTGCAAATCGTTTAAGTCGTTTCCGAGAAAAACGAAAATTACATATTCCATCCGCACAGGTCACTTCCAGAATGACCCAGCCTAAAAATAATCTATATTTTGGAAACGGTAAGTGCTAGGTAGACATAACCAGTATGGAATTGTAGATATGATTTTTGGCTTTTAAATGAATCAATCCGATTGCAAATCGTTTAAGTCGTTTCCGAGAAAAACGAAAATTACATATTCCATCCGCACAAGTCACTTCCAGAATGACCCAACATAAAATTATTCTATATCTCGGAAACTGTGAGTGCTAGGTAGACAAAACCAGTATGGAATTGTAGATATTATTATTGGCTTTCAAATGAATCAATCCGATTGCAAATCATTTAAGTCGTTTCCGAGAAAAACGGAAATTACATATTCCATCCGCAAAAGTCACTTCCAGAATGGCCCAAAAAAAAATTATTCTGTATCTCGGAAACTGTGAGTGTTAGGTAGACAAAACAAAAATGGAATTGTAGATACTATTATTGGCTTTCAAACGAATCAATCTGATTGCGAATCGGTTAAGTCGTTTCCGGGAAAAACGAAAATTGCATATTCCATCCGCACAAATTACTTCCAGAATGACCCAACATAAAATTATTCTGTATCTCGGAAACTGTGTGTGGCAGGTAGACAAAACAGGTATGGAATTATAGATATTATTATTGGTTTGCAAACGAATCAATCCGATTGCGAATCGGTTAAGTCGTTTCCGAGAAACACGAAAATTACATATTCCATCCACACAAGTCACATCAAGAATGAACCAACATAAAATTATTCTATATCTCGGAAACTGTGAGTGGTAGGTAGACAAAACCAGTATGGAATTGTAGATAATATTATTGGCTTTCAAATGAAGCAATCCGATTGCAAATCGCCTAAGTCGTTTCCGAGAAAAACGAAAATTACATATTCCATCTGCACAAGTTACTTCCAGAATGAACCAACATAAAATTATTCTGTATCTCGGAAACTGTGAGTGCTAGGTAGACATAACCAGTATGGAATTGTCGATATTATTATTGGCTTTCAAATGAATCAATCCGATTGCAAATCGCTTAAGTCGTTTCCGAGAAAAACGAAAATTACATATTCCATCCGCACAAGTCACTTCCAGAATGAACCAACATAAAATTATTCTATATCTCGGAAACTGTGAGTGCTAGGTAGACAATACCAGTATGGAATTGTAGATATTATTATTGGCTTTCAAATGAATCAATCCGATTGCAAATCGCTTAAGTCGTTTCCGAGAAAAACGAAAATTACATATTCCATCCACACAAGTCACTTCCAGAATGACCCAACCTAAAAATAATAGACATAACCAGTATGGAATTGTCGATATTATTACTGGCTTTCAAATGAATCAATCCGATTGCAAATCGCTTAAGTCGTTTCCGAGAAAAACGAAAATTACATATTCCATCCGCACAAGTCACTTCCAGAATGAACCAACATAAAATTATTCTATATCTCGGAAACTGTGAGTGCTAGGTAGACAATACCAGTATGGAATTGTAGATATTATTATTGGCTTTGAAATGAATCATCCGATTGCAAATCGCTTTAGTCGTTTCCGAGAAAAACGAAAATTACATATTCCATCCGCACAAGTCACTTCTAGAATGACCCAACCTAAAAATAATCTATATCTCGGAAACGGTAAGTGCTAGGTAGAAAGAACCAGTATGGAATTGTATATATTATTATTGGCTTTCAAATGAATCAATCCGATTGCAAATCGTTTAAGTCGTTTCCGAGAAAAACGAAAATTACATATTCCATCCGCACAGGTCACTTCCAGAATGACCCAACCTAAAAATAATCTATATCTCGGAAACGGTAAGTGCTAGGTAGACATAACCAGTATGGAATTGTAGATATTATTTTTGGCTTTCAAATGAATCAATCCGATTGCAAATCGTTTAAGTCGCTTCCGAGAAAAACGAAAATTACATATTCCATCCGCACAAGTCACTTCCAGAATGACCCAACATAAAATTATTCTATATCTCGGAAACTGTGAGTGCTAGGTAGACAAAACCAGTATGGAATTGTAGATATTATTATTGGCTTTCAAATGAATCAATCCGATTGCAAATCATTTAAGTCGTTTCCGAGAAAAACAAAAATTACATATTCCATCCGCAAAAGTCACTTCCAGAATGGCCCAACAAAAAATGACCCAACATTAAATTGTTCTATATCTCGGAAACTGTGAGTGTTAGGTAGACAATACCAGTATGGAATTGTAGATATTATTATTGGCTTTCAAATTAATCAATCCGATTGCAAATCGCTTAAGTCGTTTCCGAGAAAGACGAAAATTACATATTCCATCCGCACAAGTCACTTCCAGAATGACCCAACCTAAAAATAATAGACATTACCAGTATGGAATTGTCGATATTATTATTGGCTTTCAAATAAATCAATCCGATTGCAAATCGCTTAAGTCGTTTCCGAGAAAAACGAAAATTACATATTCCATCCGCACAAGTCACTTCCAGAATGAACCAACATAAAATTATTCTATATCTCGGAAACTGTGTGTGGCAGGTAGACAAAACAGGTATGGAATTATAGATATTATTATTGGTTTGCAAACGAATCAATCCCATTGCGAATCGGTTAAGTCGTTTCCGAGAAAAACGAAAATTACATATTCCATCCGCACAGGTCACTTCCAGAATGACCCAACCTAAAAATAATCTATATCTCGGAAACGGTAAGTGCTAGGTAGACATAACCAGTATGGAATTGTAGATATTATTTTTGGCTTTCAAATGAATCAATCCGATTGCAAATCGTTTAAGTTGTTTCCGAGAAAAACGAAAATTACATATTCCATCCACACAAGTCACTTCCAGAATGACCCAACATTAAATTGTTCTATATCTCGGAAACTGTGAGTGTTAGGTAGACAATACAAGTATGGAATTGTAGGTATTATTATTGGCTTTCAAACGAATCAATCCGATTGCAAATCGGTTACGTTGTTTACGAGAAACACGAAAATTAAATATTCCATCCGCAAAAGTCACTTCCAGAATGGCCCAACAAAAAATTACTCTGTATCTCGGAAACTGTGAGTGTTAGGTAGACAAAACAAGTATGGAATTGTAGATACTGTTATTGGCTTTCAAACGAATCAATCTGATTGCGAATCGGTTAAGTCGTTTCCGGGAAAAACGAAAATTGCATATTCCATCCGCACAAATTACTTCCAGAATGACCCAACATAAAATTATTCTGTATCTCGGAAACTGTGTGTGGCAGGTAGACAAAACAGGTATGGAATTATAGATATTATTATTGGTTTGCAAACGAATCAATCCGATTGCGAATCGGTTAAGTCGTTTCCGAGAAACAAGAAAATTACATATTCCATCCACACAAGTCACATCAAGAATGAACCAACATAAAATTATCCTATATCTCGGAAACTGTGAGTGGTAGGTAGACAAAACCAGTATGGAATTGTAGATATTATTATTGGCTTTCAAATGAATCAATCCGATTGCAAATCGCCAAAGTCGTTTCCGAGAAAAACGAAAATTACATATTCCATCTGCACAAGTTACTTCCAGAATGAACCAACATAAAATTATTCTGTATCTCGGAAACTGTGAGTGCTAGGTAGACATAACCAGTATGGAATTTTCGATATTATTATTGGCTTTCAAATGAATCAATCCGATTGCAAATCGCTTAAGTCGTTTCCGAGAAAAACGAAAATTACATATTCCATCCGCACAAGTCACTTCCAGAATGAACCAACATAAAATTATTCTATATCTCGGAAACTGTGAGTGCTAGGTAGCCAATACCAGTATGGAATTGTAGATATTATTATTGGCTTTCAAATGAATCAATCCGATTGCAAATCGCTTAAGTCGTTTCCGAGAAAAACGAAAATTACATATTCCATCCGCACAAGTCACTTCCAGAATGACCCAACCTAAAAATAATAGACATAACCAGTATGGAATTGTCGATATTATTATTGGCTTTGAAATGAATCAATCTGATTGCAAATCGCTTAAGTCGTTTCCGAGAAAAACGAAAATTACTTATTCCATCCGCACAAGTCACTTCCAGAATGAACCAACATAAAATTATTCTATATCTCGGAAACTGTGAGTGCTAGGTAGACAATACCAGTATGGAATTGTCGATATTATTATTGGCTTTCAAATGAATCAATCCGATTGCAAATCGCTTAAGTCGTTTCCGAGAAAAACGAAAATTACATATTCCATCCGCACAAGTCACTTCCAGAATGACCCAACCTAAAAATAATCTATATCTCGGAAACGGTAAGTGCTAGGTAGAAAGAACCAGTATGGAATTGTAGATATTATTATTGGCTTTCAAATGAATCAATCCGATTGCAAATCGTTTAAGTCGTTTCCGAGAAAAACGAAAATTACATATTCCATCCGCACAGGTCACTTCCAGAATGACCCAACCTAAAAATAATCTATATCTCGGAAACGGTAAGTGCTAGGTAGACATAACCAGTATGGAATTGTAGATATTATTTTTGGCTTTCAAATGAATCAATCCGATTGCAAATCGTTTAAGTCGTTTCCGAGAAAAACGAAAATTACATATTCCATCCGCACAAGTCACTTCCAGAATGACCCAACATAAAATTATTCTATATCTCGGAAACTGTGAGTGCTAGGAAGACAAAACCAGTATGGAATTGTAGATATTATTTTTGGCTTTCAAACGAATCAATCCGATTGCAAATCATTTAAATCGTTTCCGAGAAAAACGAAAATTACATATTCCATCCACACAAGTCACATCAAGAATGAACCAACATAAAATTATCCTATATCTCGGAAACTGTGAGTGGTAGGTAGACAAAACCAGTATGGAATTGTAGATATTATTATTGGCTTTCAAATGAATCAATCCGATTGCAAATCGCCTAAGTCGTTTCCGAGAAAAACGAAAATTACAATTCCATCCGCACAAGTCACTTCCAGAATGACCCAACATAAAATTATTCTATATCTCGGAAACTGTGTGTGCTAGGTAGACAAAACAGGTATGGAATTGTGGATATTATTATTGGTTTGCAAACGAATCAATCCGAATGCGAATCGGTTAAGTCGTTTCCGAGAAAAACGAAAATTACATATTCCATCCGCACAAGTCACTTCCAGAATGGTCCAACATAAAATTGTTCTATATCTCGGAAACTGTGAGTGTTAGGTAGACAATACAAGTATGGAATTGTAGGTATTATTATTGGCTTTCAAACGAATCAATCCGATTGCAAATCGGTTACGTTGTTTACGAGAAACACGAAAATTAAATATTCCATCCGCAAAAGTCACTTCCAGAATGGCCCAACAAAAAATTATTCTGTATCTCGGAAACTGTGAGTGTTAGGTAGACAAAACAAGTATGGAATTGTAGATACTATTATTGGCTTTCAAACGAATCAATCTGATTGCGAATCGGTTAAGTCGTTTCCGGGAAAAACGAAAATTGCATATTCCATCCGCACAAATTACTTCCAGAATGACCCAACATAAAATTATTCTGTATCTCGGAAACTGTGTGTGGCAGGTAAACAAAACAGGTATGTAATTATAGATATTATTATTGGTTTGCAAACGAATCAATCCGATTGCGAATCGGTTAAGTCGTTTCCGAGAAACACGAAAATTACATATTACATCCACACAAGTCACATCAAGAATGAACCAACATAAAATTATCCTATATCTCGGAAACTGTGAGTGGTAGGTAGACAAAACCAGTATGGAATAGTAGATATTATTATTGGCTTTCAAATGAATCAATCCGATTGCAAATCGCCTAAGTCGTTTCCGAGAAAAACGAAAATTACATATTCCATCTGCACAAGTTACTTCCAGAATGAACCAACATAAAATTATTCTGTATCTCGGAAACTGTGAGTGCTAGGTAGACATAACCAGTATGGAATTGTCGATATTATTATTGGCTTTCAAATGAATCAATCCGATTGCAAATCGCTTAAGTCGTTTCCGAGAAAAACGAAAATTACATATTCCATCCGCACAAGTCACTTCCAGAATGACCCAACATTAAATTGTTCTATATCTCGGAAACTGTGAGTGTTAGGTAGACAATACAAGTATGGAATTGTAGGTATTATTATTGGCTTTCAAATGAATCAATCCGATTGCAAATCGGCTACGTTGTTTACGAAAAACACGAAAATTAAATATTCCATCCGCAAAAGTCACTTCCAGAATGGCCCAACAAAAAATTATTCTGTATCTCGGAAACTGTGAGTGTTAGGTAGACAAAACAAGTATGGAATTGTAGATATTATTATTGGCTTTCAAACGAATCAATCTGATTGCGAATCGGTTAAGTCGTTTCCGGGAAAAACGAAAATTGCATATTCCATCCGCACAAATTACTTCCAGAATGACCCAACATAAAATTATTCTGTATCTCGGAAACTGTGTGTGGCAGGTAGACAAAACAGGTATGGAATTATAGATATTATTATTGGTTTGCAAACGAATCAATCCGATTGCGAATCGGTTAAGTCGTTTCCGAGAAAAACGAAAATTACATATTCCATCTGCACAAGTTACTTCCAGAATGAACCAACATAAAATTATTCTGTATCTCGGAAACTGTGAGTGCTAGGTAGACATAACCAGTATGGAATTGTCGATATTATTATTGGCTTTCTAATGAATCAATCCGATTGCAAATCGCTTAAGTCGTTTCCGAGAAAAACGAAAATTAAATATTTCATCCGCACAAGTCACTTCCAGAATGAACCAACGTAAAATTATCATATATCTCGGAAACTGTGAGTGCTAGGTAGACAATACCAGTATGGAATTGTAGATATTATTATTGGCGTTCAAATGAATCAATCCGATTGCAAATCGCTTAAGTCGTTTCCGAGAAAAACGAAAATTACATATTCCATCCGCACAAGTCACTTCCAGAATGACCCAACCTAAAAATAATAGACATAACCAGTATGGAATTGTCGATATTATTATTGGCTTTCAAATAAATCAATCCGATTGCAAATCGCTTAAGTCGTTTCCGAGAAAAACGAAAATTACATATTCCATCCGCACAAGTCACTTCCAGAATGAACCAACATAAAATTATTCTATATCTCGGAAACTGTGAGTGCTAGGTAGACAATACCAGTATGGAATTGTAGATATTATTATTGGCTTTCAAATGAATCAATCCGATTGCAAATCGCTTTAGTCGTTTCCGAGAAAAACGAAAATTACATATTCCATCCGCACAAGTCACTTCCAGAATGACCTAACCTAAAAATAATCTATATCTCGGAAACGGTAAGTGCTAGGTAGAAAGAACCAGTATGGAATTGTAGATATTATTATTGGCTTTCAAATGAATCAATCCGATTGCAAATCGTTTAAGTCGTTTCCGAGAAAAACGAAAATTACATATTCCATCCGCACAGGTCACTTCCAGAATGACCCAACCTAAAAATAATCTATATCTCGGAAACGGTAAGTGCTAGGTAGACATAACCAGTATGGAATTGTAGATATTATTTTTGGCTTTCAAATGAATCAATCCGATTGCAAATCGTTTAAGTCGTTTCCGAGAAAAACGAAAATTACATATTCCATCCGCACAAGTCACTTCCAGAATGACCCAACATAAAATTATTCTATATCTCGGAAACTGTGAGTGCTAGGTAGACAAAACCATATGGAATTGTAGATATTATTATTGGCTTTCAAATGAATCAATCCGATTGCAAATCATTTAAGTCGTTTCCGAGAAAAACGAAAATTACATATTCCATCCGCAAAAGTCACTTCCAGAATGGCCCAACAAAAAATTATTCTGTATCTCGGAAACTGTGAGTGTTAGGTAGACAAAACAAGTATGGAAGTGTAGATACTATTATTGGCTTTCAAACGAATCAATCTGATTGCGAATCGGTTAAGTCGTTTCCGGGAAAAACGAAAATTGCATATTCCATCCGCACAAATTACTTCCAGAATGACCCAACATAAAATTATTCTGTATCTCGGAAACTGTGTGTGGCAGGTAGACAAAACAGGTATGGAATTATAGATATTATTATTGGTTTGCAAACGAATCAATCCGATTGCGAATCGGTTAAGTCGTTTCCGAGAAACACGAAAATTACATATTCCATCCACACAAGTCACATCAAGAATGAACCAACATAAAATTATCCTATATCTCGGAAACTGTGAGTGGTAGGTAGACAAAACCAGTATGGAATTGTAGATATTATTATTGGCTTTCAAATGAATCAATCCGATTGCAAATCGCCTAAGTCGTTTCCGAGAAAAACGAAAATTACATATTCCATCTGCACAAGTTACTTCCAGAATGAACCAACATAAAATTATTCTGTATCTCGGAAACTGTGAGTGCTAGGTAGACATAACCAGTATGGAATTGTCGATATTATTATTGGCTTTCAAATGAATCAATCCGATTGCAAATCGCTTAAGTCGTTTCCGAGAAAAACGAAAATTAAATATTTCATCCGCACAAGTCACTTCCAGAATGAACCAACATAAAATTATCCTATATCTCGGAAACTGTGAGTGCTAGGTAGACAATACCAGTATGGAATTGTAGATATTATTATTGGCTTTCAAATGAATCAATCCGATTGCAAATCGCTTAAGTCGTTTCCGAGAAAAACGAAAATTACATATTCCATCCGCACAAGTCACTTCCAGAATGACCCAACCTAAAAATAATAGACATAACCAGTATGGAATTGTCGATATTATTATTGGCTTTCAAATAAATCAATCCGATTGCAAATCGCTTAAGTCGTTTCCGAGAAAAACGAAAATTACATATTCCATCCGCACAAGTCACTTCCAGAATGAACCAACATAAAATTATTCTATATCTCGGAAACTGTGAGTGCTAGGTAGACAATACCAGTATGGAATTGTAGATATTATTATTGGCTTTCAAATGAATCAAATCGCTTTAGTCGTTTCCGAGAAAAACGAAAATTACATATTCCATCCGCACAAGTCACTTCCAGAATGACCTAACCTAAAAATAATCTATATCTCGGAAACGGTAAGTGCTAGGTAGAAAGAACAAGTATGGAATTGTAGATATTATTATTGGCTTTCAAATGAATCAATCCGATTGCAAATCGTTTAAGTCGTTTCCGAGAAAAACGAAAATTACATATTCCATCCGCACAGGTCACTTCCAGAATGACCCAACCTAAAAATAATCTATATCTCGGAAACGGTAAGTGCTAGGTAGACATAACCAGTATGGAATTGTAGATATTATTTTTGGCTTTCAAATGAATCAATCCGATTGCAAATCATTTAAGTCGTTTCCGAGAAAAACGAAAATTACATATTCCATCCGCACAAGTCACTTCCAGAATGACCCAACATAAAATTATTCTATATCTCGGAAACTGTGAGCGCTAGGTAGACAAAACCATATGGAATTGTAGATATTATTATTGGCTTTCAAATGAATCAATCCGATTGCAAATCATTTAAGTCGTTTCCGAGAAAAACGAAAATTACATATTCCATCCGCAAAAGTCACTTCCAGAATGGCCCAACAAAAAATTATTCTGTATCTCGGAAACGGTGAGTGTTAGGTAGACAAAACAAGTATGGAATTGTAGATACTATTATTGGCTTTCAAACGAATCAATCTGATTGCGAATCGGTTAAGTCGTTTCCGGGAAAAACGAAAATTGCATATTCCATCCGCACAAATTACTTCCAGAATGACCCAACATAAAATTACTCTGTATCTCGGAAACTGTGTGTGGCAGGTAAACAAAACAGGTATGGAATTATAGATATTATTATTGGTTTGCAAACGAATCAATCCGATTGCGAATCGGTTAAGTCGTTTCCGAGAAACACGAAAATTACATATTACATCCACACAAGTCACATCAAGAATGAACCAACATAAAATTATCCTATATCTCGGAAACTGTGAGTGGTAGGTAGACAAAACCAGTATGGAATTGTAGATATTATTATTGGCTTTCAAATGAATCAATCCGATTGCAAATCGCCTAAGTCGTTTCCGAGAAAAACGAAAATTACATATTCCATCTGCACAAGTTACTTCCAGAATGAACCAACATAAAATTATTCTGTATCTCGGAAACTGTGAGTGCTAGGTAGACATAACCAGTATGGAATTGTCGATATTATTATTGGCTTTCAAATGAATCAATCCGATTGCAAATCGCTTAAGTCGTTTCCGAGAAAAACGAAAATTACATATTCCATCCGCACAAGTCACTTCCAGAATGACCCAACATTAAATTGTTCTATATCTCGGAAACTGTGAGTGTTAGGTAGACAATACAAGTATGGAATTGTAGGTATTATTATTGGCTTTCAAACGAATCAATCCGATTGCAAATCGGCTACGTTGTTTACGAAAAACACGAAAATTAAATATTCCATCCGCAAAAGTCACTTCCAGAATGGCCCAACAAAAAATTATTCTGTATCTCGGAAACTGTGAGTGTTAGGTAGACAAAACAAGTATGGAATTGTAGATACTATTATTGGCTTTCAAACGAATCAATCTGATTGCGAATCGGTTAAGTCGTTTCCGGGAAAAACGAAAATTGCATATTCCATCCGCACAAATTACTTCCAGAATGACCCAACATAAAATTATTCTGTATCTCGGAAACTGTGTGTGGCAGGTAGACAAAACAGGTATGAAATTATAGTTATTATTATTGGTTTGCAAACGAATCAATCCGATTGCGAATCGGTTAAGTCGTTTCCGAGAAACACGAAAATTACATATTCCATCCACACAAGTCACATCAAGAATGAACCAACATAAAATTATCCTATATCTCGGAAACTGTGAGTGGTAGGTAGACAAAACCAGTATGGAATTGTAGATATTATTATTGGCTTTCAAATGAATCAATCCGATTGCAAATCGCCTAAGTCGTTTCCGAGAAAAACGAAAATTACAATTCCATCTGCACAAGTTACTTCCAGAATGAACCAACATAAAATTATTCTGTATCTCGGAAACTGTGAGTGCTAGGTAGACATAACCAGTATGGAATTGTCGATATTATTATTGGCTTTCAAATGAATCAATCCGATTGCAAATCGCTTAAGTCGTTTCCGAGAAAAACGAAAATTAAATATTTCATCCGCACAAGTCACTTCCAGAATGAACCAACATAAAATTATCCTATATCTCGGAAACTGTGAGTGCTAGGTAGACAATACCAGTATGGAATTGTAGATATTATTATTGGCTTTCAAATGAATCAATCCGATTGCAAATCGCTTAAGTCGTTTCCGAGAAAAACGAAAATTACATATTCCATCCGCACAAGTCACTTCCAGAATGACCCAACCTAAAAATAATAGACATAACCAGTATGGAATTGTCGATATTATTATTGGCTTTCAAATAAATCAATCCGATTGCAAATCGCTTAAGTCGTTTCCGAGAAAAACGAAAATTACATATTCCATCCGCACAAGTCACTTCCAGAATGACCTAACCTAAAAATAATCTATATCTCGGAAACGGTAAGTGCTAGGTAGAAAGAACCAGTATGGAATTGTAGATATTATTATTGGCTTTCAAATGAATCAATCCGATTGCAAATCGTTTAAGTCGTTTCCGAGAAAAACGAAAATTACATATTCCATCCGCACAGGTCACTTCCAGAATGACCCAACCTAAAAATAATCTATATCTCGGAAACGGTAAGTGCTAGGTAGACATAACCAGTATGGAATTGTAGATATTATTTTTGGCTTTCAAATGAATCAATCCGATTGCAAATCGTTTAAATCGTTTCCGAGAAAAACGAAAATTACATATTCCATCCGCACAAGTCACTTCCAGAATGACCCAACATTATTCTATATCTCGGAAACTGTGAGTGCTAGGTAGACAAAACCACATGGAATTGTAGATATTATTATTGGCTTTCAAATGAATCAATCCGATTGCAAATCATTTAAGTCGTTTCCGAGAAAAACGAAAATTACATATTCCATCCGCAAAAGTCACTTCCAGAATGGCCCAACAAAAAATTATTCTGTATCTCGGAAACTGTGAGTGCTAGGTAGACAAAACAAGTATGGAATTGTAGATACTATTATTGGCTTTCAAACGAATCAATCTGATTGCGAATCGGTTAAGTCGTTTCCGGGAAAAACGAAAATTGCATATTCCATCCGCACAAATTACTTCCAGAATGACCCAACATAAAATTATTCTGTATCTCGGAAACTGTGTGTGGCAGGTAGACAAAACAGGTATGGAATTATAGATATTATTATTGGTTTGCAAACGAATCAATCCGATTGCGAATCGGTTAAGTCGTTTCCGAGAAACACGAAAATTACATATTCCATCCACACAAGTCACATCAAGAATGAACCAACATAAAATTATTCTATATCTCGGAAACTGTGAGTGGTAGGTAGACAATACCAGTATGGAATTGTAGATATTATTATTGGCTTTCAAATGAATCAATCCGATTGCAAATCGCTTTAGTCGTTTCCGAGAAAAACGAAAATTACATATTCCATCCGCACAAGTCTCTTCCAGAATGACCTAACCTAAAAATAATCTATATCTCGGAAACGGTAAGTGCTAGGTAGAAAGAACCAGTATGGAATTTTCGATATTATTATTGGCTTTCAAATGAATCAATCCGATTGCAAATCGTTTAAGTCGTTTCCGAGAAAAACGAAAATTACATATTCCATCCGCACAGGTCACTTCCAGAATGACCCAACCTAAAAATAATCTATATCTCGGAAACGGTAAGTGCTAGGTAGACATAACCAGTATGGAATTGTAGATATTATTTTTGGCTTTCAAATGAATCAATCCGATTGCAAATCGTTTAAGTCGTTTCCGAGAAAAACGAAAATTGCATATTCCATCCGCACAAATTACTTCCAGAATGACCCAACATAAAATTATTCTATATCTCGGAAACTGTGAGTGCTAGGTAGACAAAACCATATGGAATTGTAGATATTACTATTGGCTTTCAAATGAATCAATCCGATTGCAAATCATTTAAGTCGTTTCCGAGAAAAACGAAAATTACATATTCCATCCGCAAAAGTCACTTCCAGAATGACCCAACAAAAAATTATTCTGTATCTCGAAAACTGTGAGTGTTAGGTAGACAAAACAAGTATGGAATTGTAGATACTATTATTGGCTTTCAAACGAATCAATCTGATTGCGAATCGGTTAAGTCGTTTCCGGGAAAAACGAAAATTGCATATTCCATCCGCACAAATTACTTCCAGAATGACCCAACATAAAATTATTCTGTATCTCGGAAACTGTGTGTGGCAGGTAGACAAAACAGGTATGGAATTATAGATATTATTATTGGTTTGCAAACGAATCAATCCGATTGCGAATCGGTTAAGTCGTTTCCGAGAAACACGAAAATTACATATTCCATCCACACAAGTCACATCAAGAATGAACCAACATAAAATTATTCTATATCTCGGAAACTGTGAGTGGTAGGTAGACAAAACCAGTATGGAATTGTAGATATTATTATTGGCTTTCAAATGAAGCAATCCGATTGCAAATCGCCTAAGTCGTTTCCGAGAAAAACGAAAATTACATATTCCATCTGCACAAGTTACTTCCAGAATGAACCAACATAAAATTATTCTGTATCTCGGAAACTGTGAGTGCTAGGTAGACATAACCAGTATGGAATTGTAGATATTATTATTGGCTTTCAAATGAAGCAATCCGATTGCAAATCGCCTAAGTCGTTTCCGAGAAAAACGAAAATTACATATTCCATCCGCACAAGTCACTTCCAGAATGACCCAACCTAAAAATAACAGACATAACCAGTATGGAATTGTCGATATTATTACTGGCTTTCAAATGAATCAATCCGATTGCAAATCGCTTAAGTCGTTTCCGAGAAAAACGAAAATTACATATTCCATCCGCACAAGTCACTTCCAGAATGAACCAACATAAAATTATTCTATATCTCGGAAACTGTGAGTGCTAGGTAGACAATACCAGTATGGAATTGTAGATATTATTATTGGCTTTCAAATGAATCAATCCGATTGCAAATCGCTTTAGTCGTTTCCGAGAAAAACGAAAATTACATATTCCATCCGCACAAGTCTTTTCTAGAATGACCCAACCTAAAAATAATCTATATCTCGGAAACGGTAAGTGCTAGGTAGAAAGAACCAGTATGGAATTGTAGATATTATTATTGGCTTTCAAATGAATCAATCCGATTGCAAATCGTTTAAGTCGTTTCCGAGAAAAACGAAAATTACATATTCCATCCGCACAGGTCACTTCCAGAATGACCCAACCTAAAAATAATCTATATCTCGGAAACGGTAGGTGCTAGGTAGACATAACCAGTATGGAATTGTAGATATTATTTTTGGCTTTCAAATGAATCAATCCGATTGCAAATCGTTTAAGTCGCTTCCGAGAAAAACGAAAATTACATATTCCATCCGCACAGGTCACTTCCAGAATGACCCAACCTAAAAATAATCTATATCTCGGAAACGGTAAGTGCTAGGTAGAAAGAACCAGTATGGAATTGTAGATATTATTATTGGCTTTCAAATGAATCAATCCGATTGCAAATCGTTTAAGTCGTTTCCGAGAAACACGAAAATTATATATTCCATCCACACAAGTCACATCAAGAATGAACCAACATAAAATTATTCTATATCTCGGAAACTGTGAGTGGTAGGTAGACAAAACCAGTATGGAATTGTAGATATTATTATTGGCTTTCAAATGAAGCAATCCGATTGCAAATCGCCTAAGTCGTTTCCGAGAAAAACGAAAATTACATATTCCATCTGCACAAGTTACTTCCAGAATGAACCAACATAAAATTATTCTGTATCTCGGAAACTGTGAGTGCTAGGTAGACATAACCAGTATGGAATTGTCGATATTATTATTGGCTTTCAAATGAATCAATCCGATTGCAAATCGCTTAAGTCGTTTATGGGAAAAACGAAAATTACATATTCCATCCGCACAAGTCACTTCCAGAATGAACCAACATAAAATTATTCTATATCTCGGAAACTGTGAGTGCTAGGTAGACATAACCAGTATGGAATTGTCGATATTATTATTGGCTTTCAAATGAATCAATCCGATTGCAAATCGCTTAAGTCGTTTCCGAGAAAAACGAAAATTACATATTCCATCCGCACAAGTCACTTCCAGAATGAACCAACATAAAATTATTCTATATCTCGGAAACTGTGAGTGCTAGGTAGACAATACCAGTATGGAATTGTAGATATTATATTGGCTTTCAAATGAATCATTCCGATTGCAAATCGCCTAAGTCGTTTCCGAGAAAAACGAAAATTACATATTCCATCTGCACAAGTCACTTCCAGAATGAACCAACATAAAATTATTCTAAAGGGTGATTTTTTTGAGGTTAGGATTTTCATGCATTAGTATTTGACAGATCACGTGGGATTTCAGACATGGTGTCAAAGAGAAAGATGCTCAGTATGCTTTGACATTTCATCATGAATAGACTTACTAACGAGCAACGCTTGCAAATCATTGAATTTTATTACCAAAATCAGTGTTCGGTTCGAAATGTGTTTCGCGCTTTACGTCCGATTTATGGTCTACATAATCGACCAAGTGAGTAAACAATTAATGCGATTGTGACCAAGTTTCGCACTCAGTTTACTTTATTGGACATTAAACCAACCACACGAATGCGTACAGAAGAGAATATTGCGTCTGTTTCTGAGAGTGTTGCTGAAGACCGTGAAATGTCGATTCGTCGCCGTTCGCAGCAATTGGGTTTGTGTTATACGACCACATGGAAGATTTTACGCAAAGATCTTGGTGTAAAACCGTATAAAATACAGCTCGTGCAAGAACTGAAGCCGAACGATCTTCCACAACGTCGAATTTTCAGTGAATGGGCCCTAGAAAAGTTGGCAGAAAATCCGCTTTTTTATCGACAAATTTTGTTCAGCGATGAGGCTCATTTCTGGTTGAATGGCTACGTAAATAAGCAAAATTGCCGCATTTGGAGTGAAGAGAAAAATGCACTGTTTGGTGTGGTTTGTACGCTGGTGGAATCATTGGACCGTATTTTTTCAAAGATGCTGTTGGACGCAACGTTACGGTGAATGGCGATCGCTATCGTTCGATGCTAACAAACTTTTTGTTGCCAAAAATGGAAGAACTGAACTTGGTTGACATGTGGTTTCAACAAGATGGCGCTACATGCCACACAGCTCGCGATTCTATGGCCATTTTAGGGAAAACTTCGGAGAACAATTCATCTCAAGAAATGGACCGGTAAGTTGGCCACCAAGATCATGCGATTTGACGCCTTTAGACTATTTTTTGTGGGGCTACGTCAAGCCTAAAGTCTACAGAAATAAGCCAACAACTATTCCAGTCACATCAAGAATGAACCAACATAAAATTATTCTATATCTCGGAAACTGTGAGTGGTAGGTAGACAAAACCAGTATGGAATTGTAGATATTATTATTGGCTTTCAAATGAAGCAATCCGATTGCAAATCGCCTAAGTCGTTTCCGAGAAAAACGAAAATTAAATATTCCATCTGCACAAGTTACTTCCAGAATCAACCAACATAAAATTATTCTGTATCTCGGAAACTGTGAGTGCTAGGTAGACAAAACCAGTATGGAATTGTAGATATTATTATTGGCTTTCAAATGAATCAATCCGATTGCAAATCGCCTAAGTCGTTTCCGAGAAAAACGAAAATTACATATTCCATCTGCACAAGTTACTTCCAGAATGAACCAACATAAAATTATTCTGTATCTCGGAAACTGTGAGTGCTAGGTAGACATAACCAGTATGGAATTGTCGATATTATTATTGGCTTTCAAATGAATCAATCCGATTGCAAATCGCTTAAGTCGTTTCCGAGAAAAACGAAAATTAAATATTTCATCCGCACAAGTCACTTCCAGAATGAACCAACATAAAATTATCCTATATCTCGGAAACTGTGAGTGCTAGGTAGACAATACCAGTATGGAATTGTAGATATTATTATTGGCTTTCAAATGAATCAATCCGATTGCAAATCGCTTAAGTCGTTTCCGAGAAAAACGAAAATTACATATTCCATCCGCACAAGTCACTTCCAGAATGACCCAACCTAAAAATAATAGACATAACCAGTATGGAATTGTCGATATTATTATTGGATTTCAAATAAATCAATCCGATTGCAAATGGCTTAAGTCGTTTCCGAGAAAAACGAAAATTAAATATTCCATCTGCACAAGTTACTTCCAGAATCAACCAACATAAAATTATTCTGTATCTCGGAAACTGTGAGTGCTAGGTAGACAAAACCAGTATGGAATTGTAGATATTATTATTGGCTTTCAAATGAATCAATCCGATTGCAAATCGCCTAAGTCGTTTCCGAGAAAAACGAAAATTACATATTCCATCTGCACAAGTTACTTCCAGAATGAACCAACATAAAATTATTCTGTATCTCGGAAACTGTGAGTGCTAGGTAGACATAACCAGTATGGAATTGTCGATATTATTATTGGCTTTCAAATGAATCAATCCGATTGCAAATCGCTTAAGTCGTTTCCGAGAAAAACGAAAATTAAATATTTCATCCGCACAAGTCACTTCCAGAATGAACCAACATAAAATTATCCTATATCTCGGAAACTGTGAGTGCTAGGTAGACAATACCAGTATGGAATTGTAGATATTATTATTGGCTTTCAAATGAATCAATCCGATTGCAAATCGCTTAAGTCGTTTCCGAGAAAAACGAAAATTACATATTCCATCCGCACAAGTCACTTCCAGAATGACCCAACCTAAAAATAATAGACATAACCAGTATGGAATTGTCGATATTATTATTGGCTTTCAAATAAATCAATCCGATTGCAAATGGCTTAAGTCGTTTCCGAGAAAAACGAAAATTACATATTCCATCCGCACAAGTCACTTCCAGAATGACCTAACCTAAAAATAATCTATATCTCGGAAACGGTAAGTGCTAGGTAGAAAGAACCAGTATGGAATTGTAGATATTATTATTGGCTTTCAAATGAATCAATCCGATTGCAAATCGTTTAAGTCGTTTCCGAGAAAAACGAAAATTACATATTCCATCCGCACTGGTCACTTCCAGAATGACCCAACCTAAAAATAATCTATATCTCGGAAACGGTAAGTGCTAGGTAGACATAACCAGTATGGAATTGTAGATATTATTTTTGGCTTTCAAATGAATCAATCCGATTGCAAATCGTTTAAATCGTTTCCGAGAAAAACGAAAATTACATATTCCATCCGCACAAGTCACTTCCAGAATGACCCAACATAAAATTATTCTATATCTCGGAAACTGTGAGCGCTAGGTAGACAAAACCACATGGAATTGTAGATATTATTATTGGCTTTCAAATGAATCAATCCGATTGCAAATCATTTAAGTCGTTTCCGAGAAAAACGAAAATTACATATTCCATCCGCAAAAGTCACTTCCAGAATGGCCCAACAAAAAATTATTCTGTATCTCGGAAACTGTGAGTGTTAGGTAGACAAAACAAGTATGGAATTGTAGATACTATTATTGGCTTTCAAACGAATCAATCTGATTGCGAATCGGTTAAGTCGTTTCCTGGAAAAACGAAAATTGCATATTCCATCCGCACAAATTACTTCCAGAATGACCCAACATAAAATTATTCTGTATCTCGGAAACTGTGTGTGGCAGGTAGACAAAACAGGTATGGAATTATAGATATTATTATTGGTTTGCAAACGAATCAATCCGATTGCGAATCGGTTAAGTCGTTTCCGAGAAACACGAAAATTACATATTCCATCCACACAAGTCACATCAAGAATGAACCAACATAAAATTATTCTATATCTCGGAAACTGTGAGTGGTAGGTAGACAATACCAGTATGGAATTGTAGATATTATTATTGGCTTTCAAATGAATCAATCCGATTGCAAATCGCTTTAGTCGTTTCCGAGAAAAACAAAAATTACATATTCCATCCGCACAAGTCTCTTCCAGAATGACCTAACCTAAAAATAATCTATATCTCGGAAACGGTAAGTGCTAGGTAGAAAGAACCAGTATGGAATTGTAGATATTATTATTGGCTTTCAAATGAATCAATCCGATTGCAAATCGTTTAAGTCGTTTCCGAGAAAAACGAAAATTACATATTCCATCCGCACAGGTCACTTCCAGAATGACCCAACCTAAAAATAATCTATATCTCGGAAACGGTAAGTGCTAGGTAGACATAACCAGTATGGAATTGTAGATATTATTTTTGGCTTTCAAATGAATCAATCCGATTGCAAATCGTTTAAGTCGTTTCCGAGAAAAACGAAAATTACATATTCCATCCGCACAAGTCACTTCCAGAATGACCCAACATAAAATTATTCTATATCTCGGAAACTGTGAGTGCTAGGTAGACAAAACCATATGGAATTGTAGATATTATTATTGGCTTTCAAATGAATCAATCCGATTGCTAATCATTTAAGTCGTTTCCGAGAAAAACGAAAATTACATATTCCATCCGCAAAAGTCACTTCCAGAATGGCCCAACAAAAAATTATTCTGTATCTCGGAAACTGTGAGTGTTAGGTAGACAAAACAAGTATGGAATTGTAGATACTATTATTGGCTTTCAAACGAATCAATCTGATTGCGAATCGGTTAAGTCGTTTCCGGGAAAAACGAAAATTGCATATTCCATCCGCACAAATTACTTCCAGAATGACCCAACATAAAATTATTCTGTATCTCGGAAACTGTGTGTGGCAGGTAGACAAAACAGGTATGGAATTATAGATATTATTATTGGTTTGCAAACGAATCAATCCGATTGCGAATCGGTTAAGTCGTTTCCGAGAAACACGAAAATTACATATTCCATCCACACAAGTCACATCAAGAATGAACCAACATAAAATTATTCTGTATCTCGGAAACTGTGAGTGGTAGGTAGACAAAACCAGTATGGAATTGTAGATATTATTATTGGCTTTCAAATGAAGCAATCCGATTGCAAATCGCCTAAGTCGTTTCCGAGAAAAACGAAAATTACATATTCCATCTGCACAAGTTACTTCCAGAATGAACCAACATAAAATTATTCTGTATCTCGGAAACTGTGAGTGCTAGGTAGACATAACCAGTATGGAATTGTAGATATTATTATTGGCTTTCAAATGAAGCAATCCGATTGCAAATCGCCTAAGTCGTTTCCGAGAAAAACGAAAATTACATATTCCATCCGCACAAGTCACTTCCAGAATGACCCAACCTAAAAATAACAGACATAACCAGTATGGAATTGTCGATATTATTACTGGCTTTCAAATGAATCAATCCGATTGCAAATCGCTTAAGTCGTTTCCGAGAAAAACGAAAATTACATATTCCATCCGCACAAGTCACTTCCAGAATGAACCAACATAAAATTATTCTATATCTCGGAAACTGTGAGTGCTAGGTAGACAATACCAGTATGGAATTGTAGATATTATTATTGGCTTTCAAATGAATCAATCCGATTGCAAATCGCTTTAGTCGTTTCCGAGAAAAACGAAAATTACATATTCCATCCGCACAAGTCTTTTCTAGAATGACCCAACCTAAAAATAATCTATATCTCGGAAACGGTAAGTGCTAGGTAGAAAGAACCAGTATGGAATTGTAGATATTATTATTGGCTTTCAAATGAATCAATCCGATTGCAAATCGTTTAAGTCGTTTCCGAGAAAAACGAAAATTACATATTCCATCCGCACAAGTCACTTCCAGAATGACCCAACCTAAAAATAATCTATATCTCGGAAACGGTAGGTGCTAGGTAGACATAACCAGTATGGAATTGTAGATATTATTTTTGGCTTTCAAATGAATCAATCCGATTGCAAATCGTTTAAGTCGCTTCCGAGAAAAACGAAAATTACATATTCCATCCGCACAAGTTACTTCCAGAATGACCCAACCTAAAAATAATCTATATCTCGGAAACGGTAAGTGCTAGGTAGAAAGAACCAGTATGGAATTGTAGATATTATTATTGGCTTTCAAATGAATCAATCCGATTGCAAATCGTTTAAGTCGTTTCCGAGAAACACGAAAATTATTTATTCCATCCACACAAGTCACATCAAGAATGAACCAACATAAAATTATTCTATATCTCGGAAACTGTGAGTGGTAGGTAGACAAAACCAGTATGGAATTGTAGATATTATTATTGGCTTTCAAATGAAGCAATCCGATTGCAAATCGTTTAAGTCGTTTCCGAGAAAAACGAAAATTACATATTCCATCTGCACAAGTTACTTCCAGAATGAACCAACATAAAATTATTCTGTATCTCGGAAACTGTGAGTGCTAGGTAGACATAACCAGTATGGAATTGTCGATATTATTATTGGCTTTCAAATGAATCAATCCGATTGCAAATCGCTTAAGTCGTTTCCGGGAAAAACGAAAATTACATATTCCATCCGCACAAGTCACTTCCAGAATGAACCAACATAAAATTATTCTATATCTCGGAAACTGTGAGTGCTAGGTAGACATAACCAGTATGGAATTGTCGATATTATTATTGGCTTTCAAATGAATCAATCCGATTGCAAATCGCTTAAGTCGTTTCCGAGAAAAACGAAAATTACATATTCCATCCGCACAAGTCACTTCCAGAATGAACCAACATAAAATTATTCTATATCTCGGAAACTGTGAGTGCTAGGTAGACAATACCAGTATGGAATTGTAGATATTATTATTGGCTTTCAAATGAATCATTCCGATTGCAAATCGCCTAAGTCGTTTCCGAGAAAAACGAAAATTACATATTCCATCCGCACAAGTCACTTCCAGAATGAACCAACATAAAATTATTCTATATCTCGGAAACTGTGAGTGCTAGGGAGACAATACCAGTATGGAATTGTAGATATTATTATTGGCTTTCAAATGAATCATTCCGATTGCAAATCGCCTAAGTCGTTTCCGAGAAAAACGAAAATTACATATTCCATCCGCACAAGTCACTTCCAGAATGAACCAACATAAAATTATTCTAAAGGGTGATTTTTTTGAGGTTAGGATTTTCATGCATTAGTATTTGACAGATCACGTGGGATTTCAGACATGGTGTCAAAGAGAAAGATGCTCAGTATGCTTTGACATTTCATCATGAATAGACTTACTAACGAGCAACGCTTGCAAATCATTGAATTTTATTACCAAAATCAGTGTTCGGTTCGAAATGTGTTTCGCGCTTTACGTCCGATTTATGGTCTACATAATCGACCAAGTGAGCAAACAATTAATGCGATTGTGACCAAGTTTCGCACTCAGTTTACTTTATTGGACATTAAACCAACCACACGAATGCGTACAGTGCGTACAGAAGAGAATATTGCGTCTGTTTCTGAGAGTGTTGCTGAAGACCGTGAAATGTCGATTCGTCGCCGTTCGCAGCAATTGGGTTTGTGTTATACGACCACATGGAAGATTTTACGCAAAGATCTTCGTGTAAAACCGTATAAAATACAGCTCGTGCAAGAACTGAAGCCGAACGATCTGCCACAACGTCGAATTTTCAGTGAATGGGCCCTAGAAAAGTTGGCAGAAAATCCGCTTTTTTATCGACAAATTTTGTTCAGCGATGAGGCTCATTTCTGGTTGAATGGCTACGTAAATAAGCAAAATTGCCGCATTTGGAGTGAAGAGCAACCAGAAGCCGTTCAAGAACTGCCCATGCATCCCGAAAAATGCACTGTTTGGTGTGGTTTGTACGCTGGTGGAATCATTGGACCGTATTTTTTCAAAGATGCTGTTGGACGCAACGTTACGGTGAATGGCGATCGCTATCGTTCGATGCTAACAAACTTTTTGTTGCCAAAAATGGAAGAACTGAACTTGGTTGACATGTGGTTTCAACAAGATGGCGCTACATGCCACACAGCTCGCGATTCTATGGCCATTTTGAGGGAAAACTTCGGAGAACAATTCATCTCAAGAAATGGACCGGTAAGTTGGCCACCAAGATCATGCGATTTGACGCCTTTAGACTATTTTTTGTGGGGCTACGTCAAGCCTAAAGTCTACAGAAATAAGCCAACAACTATTCCAGCTTTGGAAGACAACATTTCCGAAGAAATTCGGGCTATTCCGGCCGAAATGCTCGAAAAAGTTGCCCAAAATTGGACTTTCCGAATGGACCACCTAAGACGCAGCTGCGGTCAACATTTAAATGAAATTATCTTCAAAAAGTAAATGTCATGGACCAATCTAACGTTTCAAATAAAGAACCGATGAGATTTTGGAAATTTTATGCGTTTTTTTTTTAAAAAAAGTTATCAAGCTCTTAACAAATCACTCTTTATATCTCGGAAACTGTGAGTGCTAGGTAGACAATACCAGTATGGAATTGTAGATATTATTATTGGCTTTCAAATGAATCAATCCGATTGCAAATCGCTTAAGTCGTTTCCGAGAAAAACGAAAATTACATATTCCATCCGCACAAGTCACTTCCAGAATGACCCAACCTAAAAATAATAGACATAACCAGTATGGAATTGTCGATATTATTACTGGCTTTCAAATGAATCAATCCGATTGCAAATCGCTTAAGTCGTTTCCGAGAAAAACGAAAATTACATATTCCATCCGCACAAGTCACTTCCAGAATGAACCAACATAAAATTATTCTATATCTCGGAAACTGTGAGTGCTAGGTAGACAATACCAGTATGGAATTGTAGATATTATTATTGGCTTTCAAATGAATCAATCCGATTGCAAATCGCTTTAGTCATTTCCGAGAAAAACGAAAATTACATATTCCATCCGCACAAGTCATTTCCAGAATGACCCAACCTAAAAATAATCTATATCTCGGAAACGGTAAGTGCTAGGTAGAAAGAACCAGTGTGGAATTGTAGATATTATTATTGGCTTTCAAATGAATCAATCCGATTGCAAATCATTTAAGTCGTTTCCGAGAAAAACGAAAATTACGTATTCCGTCCGCACAGGTCACTTCCAGAATGACCCAACCTAAAAATAATCTATATCTCGGAAACGGTAAGTGCTAGGTAGACATAACCAGTATGGAATTGTAGATATTATTTTTGGCTTTCAAATAAATCAATCCGATTGCAAATCGTTTAAGTCGTTTCCGAGAAAAACGAAAATTACATATTCCATCCGCACAAGTCACTTCCAGAATGACCCAACATTAAATTGTTCTATATCTCGGAAACTGTGAGTGTTAGGTAGACAATACCAGTATGGAATTGTAGATATTATTATTGGCTTTCAAATGAATCAATCCGATTGCAAATCGCTTAAGTCGTTTCCGAGAAAGACGAAAATTACATATTCCATCCGCACAAGTCACTTCCAGAATGACCCAACCTAAAAATAATAGACATAACCAGTATGGAATTGTCGATATTATTATTGGCTTTCAAATAAATCAATCCGATTGCAAATCGCTTAAGTCGTTTCCGAGAAAAACGAAAATTACATATTCCATCCACAAGTCACTTCCAGAATGAACCAACATAAAATTATTCTATATCTCGGAAACTGTGTGTGGCAGGTAGACAAAACAGGTATGGAATTATAGATATTATTATTGGTTTGCAAACGAATCAATCCGATTGCGAATCGGTTAAGTCGTTCCCGGGAAAAACGAAAATTGCATATTCCATCCGCACAAATTACTTCCAGAATGACCCAACATAAAATTATTCTGTATCTCGGAAACTGTGTGTGGCAGGTAGACAAAACAGGTATGGAATTATAGATATTATTATTGGTTTGCAAACGAATCAATCCGATTGCGAATCGGTTAAGTCGTTTCCGAGAAAAACGAAAATTACATATTCCATCCGCACAAGTCACTTCCAGAATGACCCAACATTAAATTGTTCTATATCTCGGAAACTGTGAGTGTTAGGTAGACAATACAAGTATGGAATTGTAGGTATTATTATTGGCTTTCAAACGAATCAATCCGATTGCAAATCGGTTACGTTGTTTACGAGAAACACGAAAATTAAATATTCCATCCGCAAAAGTCACTTCCAGAATGGCCCAACAAAAAATTATTCTGTATCTCGGAAACTGTGAGTGTTAGGTAGACAAAACAAGTATGGAATTGTAGATACTATTATTGGCTTTCAAACGAATCAATCTGATTGCGAATCGGTTAAGTTGTTTCCGGGAAAAACGAAAATTGCATATTCCATCCGCACAAATTACTTCCAGAACGACCCAACATAAAATTATTCTGTATCTCGGAAACTGTGTGTGGCAGGTAGACAAAACAGGTATGGAATTATAGATATTATTATTGGTTTGCAAACGAATCAATCCGATTGCGAATCGGTTAAGTCGTTTCCGAGAAAAACGAAAATTACATATTCCATCCACACAAGTCACTTCCAGAATGACCCAACATAAAATTATCCTATATCTCGGAAACTGTGAGTGGTAGGTAGACAATACCAGTATGGAATTGTAAATATTATTATTGGCTTTCAAATGAATCAATCCGATTGCAAATCGCCTAAGTCGTTTCCGAGAAAAACGAAAATTACATATTCCATCCGCACAGGTCACTTCCAGAATGACCCAACCTAAAAATAATAGACATAACCAGTATGGAATTGTCGATATTATTATTGGCTTTCAAATGAATCAATCCGATTGCAAGTCGCTTAAGTCGTTTCCTAGAAAAACGAAAATTACATATTCCATCCGCACAAGTCACTTCCAGAATGAACCAACATAAAATTATTCTATATCTCGGAAACTGTGAGTGCTAGGTAGACAATACCAGTATGGAATTGTAGATATTATTATTGGCTTTCAAATGAATCAATCCGATTGCAAATCGCTTCAGTCGTTTCCGAGAAAAACGAAAATTACATATTCCATCCGCACAAGTCACTTCCAGAATGACCCAACCTAAAAATAATCTATATCTCGAAAACGGTAAGTGCTAGGTAGAAAGAACCAGTATGGAATTGTAGATATTATTATTGGCTTTCAAATGAATCAATCCGATTGCAAATCGTTTAAGTCGTTTCCGAGAAAAACGAAAATTGCATATTCCATCCGCACAGGTCACTTCCAGAATGACCCAACCTAAAAATAATCTATATCTCGGACACGGTAAGTGCTAGGTAGACAAAACCAGTATGGAATTGTCGATATTATTATTGGCTTTCAAATAAATCAATCCGATTGCAAATCGCTTAAGTCGTTTCCGAGAAAAACGAAAATTACATATTCCATCCGCACAAGTCACTTCCAGAATGACCCAACCACATAACCAGTATGGAATTGTCGATATTATTATTGGCTTTCAAATGAATCAATCCGATTGCAAATCGCTTAAGTCGTTTCCTAGAAAAACGAAAATTACATATTCCATCCGCACAAGTCACTTCCAGAATGAACCAACATAAAATTATTCTATATCTCGGAAACTGTGAGTGCTAGGTAGACAATACCAGTATGGAATTGTAGATATTATTATTGGCTTTCAAATGAATCAATCCGATTGCAAATCGCCTAAGTCGTTTCCGAGAAAAACGAAAATTACATATTCCATCTGCACAAGTTACTTCCAGAATGAACCAACATAAAATTATTCTGTATCTCGGAAACTGTGAGTGCTAGGTAGACATAACCAGTATGGAATTTTCGATATTATTATTGGCTTTCAAATGAATCAATCCGATTGCAAATCGCTTAAGTCGTTTCCGAGAAAAACGAAAATTACATATTCCATCCGCACAAGTCACTTCCAGAATGACCCAACCTAAAAATAATAGACATAACCAGTATGGAATTGTCGATATTATTATTGGCTTTCAAATGAATCAATCCGATTGCAAATCGCTTAAGTCGTTTCCTAGAAAAACGAAAATTACATATTCCATCCGCACAAGTCACTTCCAGAATGAACCAACATAAAATTATTCTATATCTCGGAAACTGTGAGTGCTAGGTAGACAATACCAGTATGGAATTGTAGATATTATTATTGGCTGTTTGGGGTCAAACTAAGGGTTTTGCCTTTCGAAATAAAACATAGGAAGTTTTATGTTTAAAATTCAAATGTGGTGGTGATTGTTTATTGTGATGTTCTTTTCTATGTTATTTAAATTCATTAGTTATAAGTAGATCGTAGTGTTTAAGTAGCAAATATTTAGGTTTAGATAGCACAATTCATAGATTTAAGTAGCAGTAGTAAGTAGATTAAAATTTAAATTATGAGTATAGTTGATTGTAGTAGATAGACATTGTATTTAACAGGTGGGGGGTTTGCAATATTAGAATTAGTTGGTGTTGTATGTTGTGTCCCGCACTTATGGTTGTTGTGATGTTGCAATTGTGGGTCGAGTGTAGATTTGGTTTTTGAGTCGGTTGTTATTGTGTCACTTTGTATCTAAAATGTTAAATATATTAGTTCACTGTTTCAAAGTTTATTGTTGCAATGTTCACTCTAGTTATATATGTTTGTATGTATGTTCACTTTTTACTTTTCACTTCACTTGGGTTTTCACTTTGAGGGGGAGAGAATACGATGCGCGGGTTTGAGATTTAAAACGAGACTGATCTTTTTCTGGTTGTTGCTTGTCACTTGGACCCCGCGAAAACGGTCAACTTTCCAAGCTACAAGCAACAATTCCAGGTAAACAAATATGAAGTCAAGGCGGAATCAGCGATTAAGAACTTACTTCAATGTACCGTTATGCACAGTGGGTCATGTGCATACGTGAACGCATGTCTGCACATGGGTGCACATGACTTCATGTTCAAACGTACTTTGAACATTCTCCCCCTCCAAGTGACGAAGTGACATCTTACCTTTTTAATTTTGGTTTCTTGCCTGTGAGGTGACTGGGCCGACGAACACGTATCCCCAATCTGTCTCCTGGGCGAAGACGGCTCCCAATCCGGGTTGTACAACACCACTCCTCCGGAGGTGGGCGTAGGCATCGGCCCCTACCTCTACATCGATTGGTTCGTTGCCCCTAGGGTCAGCGTCTGCCAAAGAAAGGGATCTTAGGCTGCTTGTGGGGTCGGGAATGATGGGATCTGAATAGGGTCGTCGCGGCAAATCCCGGGTCACCACTGCCCGGATGGTATGCATGGTCCTCCTCGACGCATGCCTTGACCGAAGTCTTATTGTTGCCAGACGGTGCCCTCTGCGCTCTCTCGTTGGTATCCCCAGGCGAGTTACTGTGGCTGCCGCGATTCGGGTGATGGTCGATGCCTGGCACAAAAGTACCCGTACCCCAGCCCAATCGTCCTGCTCCTCGGGTGCCAATTCCACCATCGCCGTGGGTACAAAAACAGTGGCCCGGCTGTAAGGTATCTCGACCGGGGGAGGGCCTTGGACGATGGGCATCTGGTTGGCTGGTTCGATTGCAAGTTGCCGTGGGTTGGCAATCTCCATTGGGGGCGGGCTGTAGCTGCCGTATGTCTCCCTAAGCTGTGGGGCTCCATGCAGCATTGTGTGATGGCGGTAGTCGCATGTTCGGCAGGCAGTGACCACGGGGCAGTCTGGGGCCAGATGGCTGCGCGCCAGACAGTTCCGACAGTAACTCCGTCTCTCAACTGTCTCGTATCTCTGATACGGTGTCATTTGCCGGAACCGCGGGCATGACCGTATGGCGTGGTCCTCCTGGCAGAGGCCACAGGCATACTGCCAAGATGCGGGGCGATACCTGGGTTCCCGTGGGTCGAAGCGAGGGCGTGTGGGTCTGGCGGGTCGTGGGGACTCTGGGCGAGGTAAATATCCGGCCATTATCTGTAACAAAAATCTCGTGAGTACCGTGTTTTGATGTGATTATGAATTGCTAGGGGTGTCTGAGAATAATTTGACAATCTTAGTTATGGGTCGACTGACTATGCCATTGGAAGTTCGAATGTCTACAACTCGAGTGTTCTGATCAACACCGGGGTATGTTTTAAAAACTCGTCCTAACTTCCACTCGGTGGGATATCTCTCATCCCTGATGACAACTAAATCATTGACCTGTATGTTATCTTGCTGATACTTCCATTTGTATCTACGGTGAAGCTCATTTAAGTACTCTGACTTCCACCTCTGACAAAAGTTTTGGGATATAATCTTTAATCTCTTCCACCGATTTGCAAGCGTTATGTCCTCCTCTGAGATGTCGGGTTCTGCCGGGGTCAAAAGGGAAGAGCCTATAAGGAAGTGAGCTGGGGTCAAGGGTGCTAAATCGTTAGGGTCTTCAGAAGCTGGACTAAGGGGTCGTGAATTGAGGCAGGCCTCGATACGTGCCAATATGGTTGACAGTTCTTCGAACGTGAAGTTCATTTTGGGCATAGACTTCTTAAGGTGTATCTTGAATGATTTAACTCCTGCCTCCCACAATCCCCCCATATGGGGAGCTCCTGGAGGAATAAATTTCCACTCTAAATTCTGATGAGCATGTTGCTGAATGGCGCTGCTCTGTAAACTTTTCATAAACTCTTTCTGATCTTTCTTGAGCATTTCTGCTGCGCCTATAAAATTCTTTCCATTGTCGGAATATATCTTTTCTGGGCACCCTCTCCTTCCTATGAAACGAGCTAATGCCGCCAGAAATGATTGAGTCGATAAATCACTTGTTGCTTCTAAGTGGATGGCTTTTGTCGCAAAACAAACAAATATGCAGATATAACCCTTGGTTATTAAACACGCTCGTGCTGTTAAGCTTTTGATTCCGAAGGGTCCTGCAAAATCTACCCCTGTATTCGTAAAGGGTCTGGATAAAGTAGTACGCTCGGGTGGAAGAGATGACATAATTTGGGTCTGAGTCTTTAATCGATATAGGGTACAAACTCTGCAATTGTGTATAACTTTCTTGATCAACTGTTTCAATCTGAATATCCAAAACTCCGTACGGATGAGCCGGGTCATAAGTTGATTGCCTCCGTGCATTGAGACTTTATGAACAAATTCCACTAGAAGGAGTGCAAATCGCGAATCATATGGGATTAAGATTGGATGACGTTCGCTGTACGTCAAAGCTGGCGATTGAACTAAACGACCATTGGATCTAATTACTCCTTTTCTATCTATGAAGGGGTTGAATGGTAAAAGACTACTTCTAGGTGAAAGCCTTTTCTTTTGGGTCAAAGAACTGTATTCCTCAACGAAGTAATGTTTCTGAGTTGCCACTATAAGACGCATCTTTGTGTCTATGAGCTCTGAGCTGGTTATTTCTTGCGATGAAATTTTAAGTGAGGATCTAGTTGAACCTGTGTTACGCCAGAACCTAACTGCGTAAGACAAAACACGATATGCTCTAGCTAAAGACGAAAATCGAGTCAAAGGGTCATCAAAAGTGCCTGTTGCGAATACTTTAACTTGTTTTGCTTCAAGATTAGTGTCTGTATTAACTCGGTCTTGCGGCCACTGATCATGCGGCAATTTGAGCCACTGGGGTCCCGTCCACCATAAATTATGAGCTATTAAGTCGTCAGGAGAACAGCCACGACTTGCTACATCTGCAGGATTATATTCTGAGTCAACATGTTTCCAATTCTCACCGCCGACGTTCTCTAATATCTCTGAAACCCTGTTACCAACGAAAGCGCTCCATGAGCATGGTGGCTTTTGTAGCCAGGCTAGAACGATTGTAGAGTCGGTCCAGAAATGGGTCGTAAACTTTGATAATTGAAGCTTAGGCACAATGGCATTTGTTAACTTTGACAACATAACTGCACCGCATAATTCTAACCTTGGCAGAGAGATTTTCTTAACTGGGGCTACTCGGGTCTTGGCTGCTAGAAGAAAAGTGTCTACAGTTTTATCGATGTGTTCAACGCGTATATAAATTGTGGCTGCATATGCGCTTTCTGACGCGTCGCAGAATCCATGTATCTCCACAATACTAGCAGGTGTAAACCGAACCCATCTTGGTATCGATACAGTGTCTATAGAATGGCTGCCTCTCACAAAGTTATTCCAGTTCATTTGAGTCACTGGCTTCAACGAGTCATCCCATTCTACCTTATCTAGCCAAACCTGCTGCATGATTAACTTGGCTACAACAATTACTGGCGCTAACCATCCACATGGGTCGAAAAACCTTGCTATCGTTGATAATACTTCTCGCTTGGTGCTCATTTGCTTTTCTTCAACTGTAGGGGCCGTAAAAGTGAAATTATCACCTGATATATTCCAACGAATTCCTAGGGTCTTTGTCGAAGAAGCTTCGGAAATATTTAACCAATCTATTGGAAGAAGCATGTCTTCATTTAAATCCTTTAACAAACGTGTGTCATTTGACGCCCATTTTCTTAGCTCGAAACCAGCTGATTCTAATGCGGAGGCTAATTCCTTCCTAGCTGCTGTAGCTTCTTCTATGGAGTGTCCGCCCGCTAATACATCATCGACATATAAATTTTCTTTAATAATTCTTGATCCTAACGGATGAGAATCTTTCACGTCTTCTGCTAACTGGAGAAGGGTCCTAATCGCTAAAAATGGGGCGCAATTTATGCCGAAGGTAACAGTTAAGAGTTCGTAATCCTCAATTGGGTGGTTTTCTGATTTGCGAAAGAGGATCCTTTGAAATGCTGTTTGATTGGGGTCTACTAAGATCTGACGATACATCTTTGTCACGTCTGCATTGAAGACGTACTTAAAAAATCTCCAGTTCAACACTTGTACGACAAGGTCTTGCTGAAGTATGGGTCCTGTATGTAAGATATCATTAAGACTTTTCTTGTTTGATGTTGGGCTAGATGCGTTAAAAACCACTCTAAGTTTTGTGGTAACCCTATCTGGTTTGATAACTGCATGGTGAGGTAAGTAGTAGTGAGGGGTCTTGTATACGCTGTTTGGGTCTACCTTCCTCATGTGTCCTAATTCCAAATACTCTAATATGGCTGCATCATAATGTGCTTTAATATCTGGGGTCTTAGACAACTTTTTCTCCATTCTATGAAACTGTGCCAATGCGATGTTCCTAGATGAACCGATCTCTGAACAGCTTTTAAAAGGTAAAGTTACGATATATCTCCCCGCCTCATTACGTCGTGTTGTATTTTTGTAATTATTTTCGCAATAAATATCTTCTGCTGACCTCAAAACCTTTTTTGGGGTCTCTTCCACCTCCCAAAAGCGAGTGATTATCTTTTCTAATGATGATGCACTATAAAGTGTGATTTGTCTGTCGGATTTAGGGTCTTCCGTAATGGGTCCTCCTATGATCCACCCAAAAACGGTGTCCTGCGCTAAAAGTGATCCAAAGGATTTCATAGTACCGCCTTTTGTGAATATAAGGGGTCCAATATCTAATCCGATTAACATGTCCACGGGTCGACTTTCAAAGAATCGGGGGTCCGCGAGACTAAGGTGTGCAAAATCTCCAAATTGATTTTGCCTTAAATTGTGTGTTGGTAAATGAGAAGGTATGGTCTTTAAGACTGGTGCCCAAACCTCCAGCTCAAAACTAGGATTTACTCGTGAGCAAAGATTGAAGACGCAAGCTTTTGTCGATGTTTCAGAAACTGCGTCGCTTAAACCTGTGACGTGAATTAAATTCTTAACTGTTGGAAGTTGCAATTTGTTTCTAATTTTTTCTGATATGAAAGTTGATTGTGACCCAGGATCGATGATTGCCCTGGCATCATATCTATGTCCTCTAGATTTGATTTGAACTATTGCTGTGAACAAAAGTGTCTCTTTGGGTTGCGGAGTGGGTCTGATTTCCTGAAGTGTCAAAGTCGTTGAACAAGGTGCTTCTAAACAAGGTGTGGACTGTATATTTGGCGATACCGATGGTTGTACTAGGGTGGTTAAAGCGGCAGCACTGGTACTAGGGCGTGCGTATTCGCTAACCGGTTGAGCTAGGGTGGTAGGATCAGTAGCACTGGTGCTAGGTCGTGCTTCCTGTCTACCGGGTTGAACTAAAGTGTTGAGAGCGGCAGCACTGGTGCTAGGTCGTGCTCCGCCTCGTTGGTGTGTGCCTGTTGTAGGGTACTGGCTCTGGTTGCCTTTATGTATCAAACTGTGGTGTCGTTGACTACATTCCCTACAACTAAAACGACTTTTACACTCCCTGACTCCATGATCCGAAGAAAGGCAGTTATAGCAAAGATGACCTGTCTTAACAATGTTTATTCGATCGTTGATCGACCTTTCTAGAAATTGAGGACATTCTCGCAAAGAATGATTGGATTTACAAAGTTGACAAACCGGTTTGTTATTCTGAGCATTATAGTGTGATTGTGTGTTGTTGCTGGGTCTTGAGCCCGTGTTCTTGAAATTGGGATTTACATTTGTTTGAAAACTATTAACTCGCTTTTCCCGCTTATCGTACTCCGATCTGGGTTGATTATATCTCGAATATTGTGGCTTGATATTGCCGACTGATTCTAGGGTCTTGAATTTATGGGTCAAAAATACATCTAGTTGATTCCACGATGGAAGAGACGAACAATCTGCTAGGCTGCTTTCGAATTCTTCTAAAAATATTCTTGGTAGTTTGGTTGACACAAGATAAACTAAGATTGGGTCCCATCCCCCCGTTTCTACTTCAAGGGTCTGTAAAGTTTGGGTACAACTACCTATAGTGCGCTGTAATTTCTGGATTGTTGACGCGTTATCAACGGAAACCGAAGGTAAATTAAAAAGAGCTCGCAATTGCTCATTTACCTGCATGCGTTTATTTTCGTACCTATGAACGAGATTTCTCCACGCTATGTCGAAACCCTCATGGGTCAGTGGAACATTGGAAATTATTTCGCGGGCTTCTCCTGCTGTTTTCTGGGTTAAGTGAAACAACTTCTCGACTTTACTTAATTTTGAATTGTTAATGTAAATTGCTGAAAATAAGTCCCTAAAGGTGGGCCATTCGCGATATCCCCCTTTAAAAACATCTGTGTCACAGGGCGGCAATCTTAGAGCTGGTGAAAAATCATTATTGTCTCGCTGTTGGGTCATCGATATTCTCTCCTGTTTTTCTTGATCTTGTTGCTCGTTAAGGGCCAAAGTTTCTCCGTTAAGAGAGCTTAAACACCGTTTATAAGTTTCTAGTGCCTGTTTGTAATTATTTCGAAGTTTAGTTTTATCTATAGGTGTCTCATCCTTTTCCGGAATGCGGTCCCTACAATCTAAGTATGCCTTCTTGATTTGATCCCATAAAGAATTGAGTTCTACCCGCGTGATTTCTAACGAATGTATATTATCATCTGACTTAGCCGCGGAGTAAACGCTTTCAAAATCTACTAAATCATTCACACAGTTTACAAATTTTTCGCGTAAATTCTTATCCATTTTGTAATTGGCTTGTATATGTTTTAAATAGGTTCAAAAACTATAAAACCAAGGAAAATTTTACAACAAAATGTCCTAAAAAAAAACTGGTTATTTGTAGAAATCAAATCTATTTCAAAAAAACCTAATGCGAGAAAAAAAAATGTGTGTCTTGATGATGGGTCAAATTCACTTGGATCAAATTAATTTGGGTCAAAATTAATTGGGTCAAAATTTATCAGACAACCGAATTAGCGATTCATAATCAGAAAACGATCAAAAACAATATTAAAGTACGCTGGGTAAATGTATGAACTTTTCCTTTTTTGAAAAAAAAGGTTATGTATGACGTAATACCCAAGCGCACTTTAATAGAAAAACAAAATGGTACTCACCTTGAAGCTTCTTTTTTGATGTGTGTGTATGTGTGTGTGTGTGTAGGTGGGCGCTTGGCTTGGGTCCAGAATTGTGTGTTGGCGCCTTTTGCAATTTTTGTAGCTTTGTGTCGTTAGAGTCTTGGATTTTGTTGTTTTAGTGTTTTTGATTTGATGAAGTTTTGGGAATTTAACCGTTGTAGCGGGTTTTTCCGTTTTTATCCCAGAGCGTAGATTTTTTTTGTTTTTGTGTTTTTACACGGAACGCACGAATTTGATTTTGTTGGGGTTTTTTGAAAATGCACAATATTTTATGTTTGATAGAAAAAGAAAGAATTAGTTTGGGATAAGATTTACAAATTTATCGAGCAACCCATAATTCTGTTTTAACACTCTAATTTGTTTTTTAAGTTAAAATACTGAAAAATTTATGATTTTTAGAGAAAAAAAATTTTTCAAAATATGTAGAAAAAAATTAACATAAATTTTGGGTTGGACGATAAATTGTTAAATTTTTAAATTTTTTAGCTCTTTCTTTTTTTCAATTTAACACAAAGAAACTTCTTTAAACAATTTAAAAATTTTTTGATTTTTATAATTTTTTTTGAAATTCCACTTTTTTCCACTTCTGTTCCACTGTGCGGGTCACTTTACGTTTTTTGGGTCTTTTGCACACTTCTTTTTTGATTTACCACAACTTCTAATGATTTTGGGGTCAATTTTTTGCACATTAAAATTTAATTAATTATTTTTATTTTTACACGGGTCACCCTGTTAATTTAATTAGTTTTTGTTTTATTTGAGTCTTTATGTACTTTAATTGTCACTTTGCAATTTGGTTATTATTTTCTTTTGTTATTTCGTTTTGATCTTCATTTGGTTGGAATATTTTATCAAATTTTCAATAAAATAAATGCCACAACCAAACGAAGAACACTGAGAGCCGCTATGTATTTTTTAATTTGTGATTTGTGTATTATTTTGTTTTTAATAAATTGCCAAAACTGATCTTTTATGTGTTTTGATATTTTTGTGTTGGCCGTCCGTCCATACGTGTATGTATGTACGGTTGTGTGTAACCAACCCTTTTTTCGCACCTTTTCTATTTCATTTGCTTTTAATTGTTGGGTCACTGCACTTTTGTTGTTGCGAATTTTTTTGTGTTTCGGTCACTGGGTCTTTTGAAATGAAAATGAATTATTTTTGGGCACAAAACAGAAAAATTTTTTTTTGATTTTTGGTTTTTTAATTATTTAAAAAAACCACTTATCCGGTTCGCAATGGACCAAATGTTTGGGGTCAAACTAAGGGTTTTGCCTTTCGAAATAAAACATAGGAAGTTTTATGTTTAAAATTCAAATGTGGTGGTGATTGTTTATTGTGATGTTCTTTTCTATGTTATTTAAATTCATTAGTTATAAGTAGATCGTAGTGTTTAAGTAGCAAATATTTAGGTTTAGATAGCACAATTCATAGATTTAAGTAGCAGTAGTAAGTAGATTAAAATTTAAATTATGAGTATAGTTGATTGTAGTAGATAGACATTGTATTTAACAGGTGGGGGGTTTGCAATATTAGAATTAGTTGGTGTTGTATGTTGTGTCCCGCACTTATGGTTGTTGTGATGTTGCAATTGTGGGTCGAGTGTAGATTTGGTTTTTGAGTCGGTTGTTATTGTGTCACTTTGTATCTAAAATGTTAAATATATTAGTTCACTGTTTCAAAGTTTATTGTTGCAATGTTCACTCTAGTTATATATGTTTGTATGTATGTTCACTTTTTACTTTTCACTTCACTTGGGTTTTCACTTTGAGGGGGAGAGAATACGATGCGCGGGTTTGAGATTTAAAACGAGACTGATCTTTTTCTGGTTGTTGCTTGTCACTTGGACCCCGCGAAAACGGTCAACTTTCCAAGCTACAAGCAACAATTCCAGGTAAACAAATATGAAGTCAAGGCGGAATCAGCGATTAAGAACTTACTTCAATGTACCGTTATGCACAGTGGGTCATGTGCATACGTGAACGCATGTCTGCACATGGGTGCACATGACTTCATGTTCAAACGTACTTTGAACATTGGCTTTCAAATGAATCAATCCGATTGCAAATCGCTTAAGTCGTTTCAGAGAAAAACGAAAATTACATATTCCATCCGCACAAGTCACTTCCAGAATGACCCAACCTAAAAATAATAGACATAACCAGTATGGAATTGTCGATATTATTATTGGCTTTCAAATGAATCAATCCGATTGCAAATCGCTTAAGTCGTTTCCGAGAAAAACGAAAATTACATATTCCATCCGCACAAGTCACTTCCAGAATGACCCAACCTAAAAATAATAGACATAACCAGTATGGATTTGTCGATATTATTATTGGCTTTCAAATGAATCAATCCGATTGCAAATCGCTTAAGTCGTTTCCGAGAAAAACGAAAATTACATATTCCATCCGCACAAGTCACTTCCAGAATGAACCAACATAAAATTATTCTATATCTCGGAAACTGTGAGTGCTAGGTAGACAATACCAGTATGGAATTGTAGATATTATTATTGGCTTTCAAATGAATCAATCCGATTGCAAATCGCTTTAGTCGTTTCCGAGAAAAACGAAAATTACATATTCCATCCGCACAAGTCACTTCCAGAATGACCCAACTTAAAAATAATCTATATCTCGGAAACTGTGAGTGCTAGGTAGACAAAACCAGTATGGAATTGTAGGTATTATTATTGGCTTTCAAATGAATCAATCCGATTGCAAATCATTTAAGTCGTTTCCGAGAAAAACGAAAATTACATATTCCATCCGCAAAAGTCACTTCCAGAATGGCCCAACAAAAAATTATTCTGTATCTCGGAAACTGTGAGTGTTAGGTAGACAAAACAAGTATGGAATTGTAGATACTATTATTGGCTTTCAAACGAATCAATCTGATTGCGAATCGGTTAAGTCGTTTCCGGGAAAAACGAAAATTGCATATTCCATCCGCACAAATTACTTCCAGAATGACCCAACATAAAATTATTCTGTATCTCGGAAACTGTGTGTGGCAGGTGGACAAAACAGGTATGGAATTATAGATATTATTATTGGTTTGCAAACGAATCAATCCGATTGCGAATCGGTTAAGTCGTTTCCGAGAAACACGAAAATTACATATTCCATCCACACAAGTCACATCAAGAATGAACCAACATAAAATTATCCTATATCTCGGAAACTGTGATTGGTAGGTAGACAATACCAGTATGGAATTGTAGATATTATTATTGGCTTTCAAATGAATCAATCCGATTGCAAATCGCCTAAGTCGTTTCCGAGAAAAACGAAAATTACATATTCCATCCGCACAGGTCACTTCCAGAATGACCCAACCTAAAAATAATCTATATCTCGGAAACGGTAAGCGCTAGGTAGAAAGAAACAGTATGGAATTGTAGATATTATTATTGGCTTTCAAATGAATCAATCCGATTGCAAATCGTTTAAGTCGTTTCCGAGAAAAACGAAAATTACATATTCCATCCGCACAGGTCACTTCCAGAATGACCCAACCTAAAAATAATCTATATCTCGGAAACGGTAAGTGCTAGGTAGACATAACCATTATGGAATTATAGATATTATTATTGGTTTGCAAATGAATCAATCCGATTGCAAATCGCTTAAGTCGTTTCCGAGAAAAACGAAAATTACATATTCCATCCGCACAAGTCACTTCCAGAATGAACCAACATAAAATTATTCTATATCTCGGAAACTGTGAGTGCTAGGTAGACAATACCAGTATGGAATTGTAGATATTATTATTGGCTTTCAAATGAATCAATCCGATTGCAAATCGCTTAAGTCGTTTCCGAGAAAAACGAAAATTACATATTCCATCCGCACAAGTCACTTCCAGAATGACCCAACCTAAAAATAATAGACATAACCAGTATGGAATTGTCGATATTATTATTGACTTTCAAATGAATCAATCCGATTGCAAATCGCTTAAGTCGTTTCTTAGAAAAACGAAAATTACATATTCCATCCGCACAAGTCACTTCCAGAATGAACCAACATAAAATTATTCTATATCTCGGAAACTGTGAGTGCTAGGTAGACAATACCAGTATGGAATTGTAGATATTATTATTGGCTTTCAAATGAATCAATCCGATTGCAAATCGCTTTAGTCGTTTCCGAGAAAAACGAAAATTACATATTCCATCCGCACAG
Organism: Stomoxys calcitrans; assembly: GCF_963082655.1. Lineage (NCBI taxonomy): Eukaryota > Metazoa > Arthropoda > Insecta > Diptera > Muscidae > Stomoxys > Stomoxys calcitrans. Next base: position 134,594,754 of record NC_081552.1, on the reverse strand, counting down.
GTCACTTCCAGAATGACCCAACCTAAAAATAATACACATAACCAGTATGGATTTGTCGATATTATTATTGGCTTTCAAATGAATCAATCCGATTGCAAATCGCTTAAGTCGTTTCCGAGAAAAACGAAAATTACATATTCCATCCGCACAAGTCACTTCCAGAATGAACCAACATAAAATTATTCTATATCTCGGAAACTGTGAGTGCTAGGTAGACAATACCAGTATGGAATTGTAGATATTATTATTGGCTTTCAAATGAATCAATCCGATTGCAAATCGCTTTAGTCGTTTCCGAGAAACACGAAAATTACATATTCCATCCGCACAAGTCACTTCCAGAATGACCCAACCTAAAAATAATCTATATCTCGGAACGGTAAGTGCTAGGTAGAAAGAACCAGTATTGAATTGTAGATATTATTATTGGCTTTCAAATGAATCAATCCGAATGCAAATCGCTTTAGTCGTTTCCGAGAAAAACGAAAATTACATATTCCATCCGCACAAGTCACTTCCAGAATGACCCAACTTAAAAATAATCTATATCTCGGAAACTGTGAGTGCTAGGTAGACAAAACCAGTATGGAATTGTAGGTATTATTATTGGCTTTCAAATGAATCAATCCGATTGCAAATCATTTAAGTCGTTTCCGAGAAAAACGAAAATTACATATTCCATCCGCAAAAGTCACTTCCAGAATGGCCCAACAAAAAATTATTCTGTATCTCGGAAACTGTGAGTGTTAGGTAGACAAAACAAGTATGGAATTGTAGATACTATTATTGGCTTTCAAACGAATCAATCTGATTGCGAATCGGTTAAGTCGTTTCCGGGAAAAACGAAAATTGCATATTCCATCCGCACAAATTACTTCCAGAATGACCCAACATAAAATTATTCTGTATCTCGGAAACTGTGTGTGGCAGGTGGACAAAACAGGTATGGAATTATAGATATTATTATTGGTTTGCAAACGAATCAATCCGATTGCGAATCGGTTAAGTCGTTTCCGAGAAACACGAAAATTACATATTCCATCCACACAAGTCACATCAAGAATGAACCAACATAAAATTATCCTATATCTCGGAAACTGTGATTGGTAGGTAGACAATACCAGTATGGAATTGTAGATATTATTATTGGCTTTCAAATGAATCAATCCGATTGCAAATCGCCTAAGTCGTTTCCGAGAAAAACGAAAATTACATATTCCATCCGCACAGGTCACTTCCAGAATGACCCAACCTAAAAATAATCTATATCTCGGAAACGGTAAGCGCTAGGTAGAAAGAAACAGTATGGAATTGTAGATATTATTATTGGCTTTCAAATGAATCAATCCGATTGCAAATCGTTTAAGTCGTTTCCGAGAAAAACGAAAATTACATATTCCATCCGCACAGGTCACTTCCAGAATGACCCAACCTAAAAATAATCTATATCTCGGAAACGGTAAGTGCTAGGTAGACATAACCATTATGGAATTATAGATATTATTATTGGTTTGCAAATGAATCAATCCGATTGCAAATCGCTTAAGTCGTTTCCGAGAAAAACGAAAATTACATATTCCATCCGCACAAGTCACTTCCAGAATGAACCAACATAAAATTATTCTATATCTCGGAAACTGTGAGTGCTAGGTAGACAATACCAGTATGGAATTGTAGATATTATTATTGGCTTTCAAATGAATCAATCCGATTGCAAATCGCTTAAGTCGTTTCCGAGAAAAACGAAAATTACATATTCCATCCGCACAAGTCACTTCCAGAATGACCCAACCTAAAAATAATAGACATAACCAGTATGGAATTGTCGATATTATTATTGACTTTCAAATGAATCAATCCGATTGCAAATCGCTTAAGTCGTTTCTTAGAAAAACGAAAATTACATATTCCATCCGCACAAGTCACTTCCAGAATGAACCAACATAAAATTATTCTATATCTCGGAAACTGTGAGTGCTAGGTAGACAATACCAGTATGGAATTGTAGATATTATTATTGGCTTTCAAATGAATCAATCCGATTGCAAATCGCTTTAGTCGTTTCCGAGAAAAACGAAAATTACATATTCCATCCGCACAGGTCACTTCCAGAATGACCCAACCTAAAAATAATACACATAACCAGTATGGATTTGTCGATATTATTATTGGCTTTCAAATGAATCAATCCGATTGCAAATCGCTTAAGTCGTTTCCGAGAAAAACGAAAATTACATATTCCATCCGCACAAGTCACTTCCAGAATGAACCAACATAAAATTATTCTATATCTCGGAAACTGTGAGTGCTAGGTAGACAATACCAGTATGGAATTGTAGATATTATTATTGGCTTTCAAATGAATCAATCCGATTGCAAATCGCTTTAGTCGTTTCCGAGAAACACGAAAATTACATATTCCATCCGCACAAGTCACTTCCAGAATGACCCAACCTAAAAATAATCTATATCTCGGAACGGTAAGTGCTAGGTAGAAAGAACCAGTATTGAATTGTAGATATTATTATTGGCTTTCAAATGAATCAATCCGAATGCAAATCGTTTAAGTCGTTTCCGAGAAAAACGAAAATTACATATTCCATCCGCACAGGTCACTTCCAGAATGACCCAACCTAAAAATAATCTACATCTCGGAAACGGTAAGTGCTAGGTAGACATAACCAGTATGGAATTGTAGAAATTATTTTTGGCTTTCAAATGAATCAATCCGATTGCAAATCGTTTAAGTCGTTTCCGAGAAAAACGAAAATTACATATTCCATCCGCACAAGTCACTTCCAGAATGACCCAACATAAAATTATTCTATATCTCGGAAACTGTGAGTGCTAGGTAGACAAAACCAGTATGGAATTGTAGGTATTATTATTGGCTTTCAAATGAATCAATCCGATTGCAAATCATTTAAATCGTTTCCGAGAAAAACGAAAATTACATATTCCATCCGCAAAAGTCACTTCCAGAATTGCCCAACAAAAAATTATTCTGTATCTCGGAAACTGTGAGTGTTAGGTAGACAAAACAAGTATGGAATTGTAGATACTATTATTGGCTTTCAAACGAATCAATCTGATTGCGAATCGGTTAAGTCGTTTCCGGGAAAAACGAAAATTGCATATTCCATCCGCACAAATTACTTCCAGAATGACCCAACATAAAATTATTCTGTATCTCGGAAACTGTGTGTGGCAGGTGGACAAAACAGGTATGGAATTATAGATATTATTATTGGTTTGCAAACGAATCAATCCGATTGCGAATCGGTTAAGTCGTTTCCGAGAAACACGAAAATTACATATTCCATCCACACAAGTCACATCAAGAATGAACCAACATAAAATTATCCTATATCTCGGAAACTGTGATTGGTAGGTAGACAATACCAGTATGGAATTGTAGATATTATTATTGGCTTTCAAATGAATCAATCCGATTGCAAATCGCCTAAGTCGTTTCCGAGAAAAACGAAAATTACATATTCCATCCGCACAGGTCACTTCCAGAATGACCCAACCTAAAAATAATCTATATCTCGGAAACGGTAAGCGCTAGGTAGAAAGAAACAGTATGGAATTGTAGATATTATTATTGGCTTTCAAATGAATCAATCCGATTGCAAATCGTTTAAGTCGTTTCCGAGAAAAACGAAAATTACATATTCCATCCGCACAGGTCACTTCCAGAATGACCCAACCTAAAAATAATCTATATCTCGGAAACGGTAAGTGCTAGGTAGACATAACCATTATGGAATTGTCGATATTATTATTGGCTTTCAAATGAATCAATCCGATTGCAAATCGCTTAAGTCGTTTCCGAGAAAAACGAAAATTACATATTCCATCCGCACAAGTCACTTCCAGAATGAACCAACATAAAATTATTCTATATCTCGGAAACTGTGAGTGCTAGGTAGACAATACCAGTATGGAATTGTAGATATTATTATTGGCTTTCAAATGAATCAATCCGATTGCAAATCGCTTAAGTCGTTTCCGAGAAAAACGAAAATTACATATTCCATCCGCACAAGTCACTTCCAGAATGACCCAACCTAAAAATAACAGACATAACCAGTATGGAATTGTCGATATTATTATTGGCTTTCAAATGAATCAATCCGATTGCAAATCGCTTAAGTCGTTTCCTAGAAAAACGAAAATTACATATTCCATCCGCACAAGTCACTTCCAGAATGAACCAACATAAAATTATTCTATATCTCGGAAACTGTGAGTGCTAGGTAGACAATACCAGTATGGAATTGTAGATATTATTATTGGCTTTCAAATGAATCAATCCGATTGCAAATCGCTTTAGTCGTTTCCGAGAAAAACGAAAATTACATATTCCATCCGCACAAGTCACTTCCAGAATGACCCAACCTAAAAATAATCTATATCTCGAAAACGGTAAGTGCTAGGTAGAAAGAACCAGTATGGAATTGTAGATATTATTATTGGCTTTCAAATGAATCAATCCGATTGCAAATCGTTTAAGTCGTGTCCGAGAAAAACGAAAATTGCATATTCCATCCGCACAGGTCACTTCCAGAATGACCCAACCTAAAAATAATCTATATCTCGGACACGGTAAGTGCTAGGTAGACATAACCAGTATGGAATTGTCGATATTATTATTGGCTTTCAAATGAATCAATCCGATTGCAAATCGCTTAAGTCGTTTCCGAGAAAACCGAAAATTACATATTCCATCCGCACAAGTCACTTCCAGAAAGAACCAACCTAAAATTATTCTATATCTCGGAAATTGTGAGTGCTAGGTAGACAATACCAGTATGGAATTGTAGATATTATTATTGGCTTTCAAATGAATCAATCCGATTGCAAATCGCTTAAGTCGTTTCCGAGAAAAACGAAAATTACGAAAAAGCACAAGTCACTTCCAGAATGACCCAACCTAAAAATAATAGACATAACCAGTATGGAATTGTCGATATTATTATTGGCTTTCAAATGAATCAATCCGATTGCAAATCGCTTAAGTCGTTTCCGAGAAAAACGAAAATTACATATTCCATCCGCACAAGTCACTTCCAGAATGAACCAACATAAAATTATTCTATATCTCGGAAACTGTGAGTGCTAGGTAGACAATACCAGTATGGAATTGTAGATATTATTATTGGCTTTCAAATGAATCAATCCGATTGGAAATCGCTTTAGTCGTTTCCGAGAAAAACGAAAATTACATATTCCATCCGCACAAGTCACTTCCAGAATGACCCAACCTAAAAATAATCTATATCTCGAAAACGGTAAGTGCTAGGTAGAAAGAACCAGTATGGAATTGTAGATATTATTATTGGCTTTCAAATGAATTAATCCGATTGCAAATCGTTTAAGTCGTTTCCGAGAAAAACGAAAATTGCATATTCCATCCGCACAGGTCACTTCCAGAATGACCCAACCTAAAAATAATCTATATCTCGGAAACGGTAAGTGCTAGGTAGACATAACCAGTATGGAATTGTAGATATTATTTTTGGCTTTCAAATGAATCAATCCGATTGCAAATCGTTTCCGAGAAAAACGAAAATGACATATTCCATCCGCACAAGTCACTTCCAGAATGACCCAACATAAAATTATTCTATATCTCGGAAACTGTGAGTGCTAGGTAGTCGCTTTAGTCGTTTCCGAGAAAAACGAAAATTACATATTCCATCCGCACAAGTCACTTCCAGAATGACCCAACCTAAAAATAATCTATATCTCGAAAACGGTAAGTGCTAGGTAGAAAGAACCAGTATGGAATTGTAAATATTATTATTGGCTTTCAAATGAATCAATCCGATTGCAAATCGTTTAAGTCGTTTCCGAGAAAAACGAAAATTGCATATTCCATCCTCACAGGTCACTTCCAGAATGACCCAACCTAAAAATAATCTATATCTCGGAAACGGTAAGTGCTAGGTAGACATAACCAGTATGGATTTGTAGATATTATTGTTGGCTTTCACATGAATCAATCCGATTGCAATTCGTTTAAGTCGTTTCCGAGAAAAACGAAAATTACATATTCCATCCGCACAAGTCACTTCCAGAATGACCCAACATAAAATTATTCTATATCTCGGAAACTGTGAGTGCTAGGTAGACAAAACCAGTATGGAATTGTAGATATTATTATTGGCTTTCAAATGAATCAATCCGATTGCAAATCATTTAAGTCGTTTCCGAGAAAAACGAAAATTACATATTCCATCCGCAAAAGTCACTTCCAGAATGGCCCAACAAAAAATTATTCTTTATCTCGGAAACTGTAAGTGTTAGGTAGACAAAACAAGTATGGAATTGTAGATACTATTATTGGCTTTCAAACAAATCAATCTGATTGCGAATCGGTTAAGTCGTTTCCGGGAAAAACGAAAATTGCATATTCCATCTGCACAAATTACTTCCAGAATGACCCAACATAAAATTATTCTGTATCTCGGAAACTGTGTGTGGCAGGTAGACAAAACAGGTATGGAATTATAGATATTATTATTGGTTTGCAAACGAATCAATCCGATTGCGAATCGGTTAAGTCGTTTCCGAGAAACACGAAAATTACATATTCCATCCACACAAGTCACATCAAGAATGAACCAACATAAAATTATCCTATATCTCGGAAACTGTGAGTGGTAGGTAGACAAAACCAGTATGGAATTGTAGATATTATTATTGGCTTTCAAATGAATCAATCCGATTGCAAATCGCTTAAGTCGTTTCCGAGAAAAACGAAAATTACATATTCCATCCGCACAAGTCACTTCCAGAATGAACCAACATAAAATTATTCAATATCTCGGAAACGGTAAGCGCTAGGTAGAAAGAACCAGTATGGAATTGTAGATATTATTATTGGCTTTCAAATGAATCAATCCGATTGCAAATCGTTTAGGTCGTTTCCGAGAAAAACGAAAATTACATATTCCATCCGCACAAGTCACTTCCAGAATGACCCAACCTAAAAATAATCTATATCTCGGAAACGGTAAGTGCTAGGTAGACATAACCATTATGGAATTGTCGATATTATTATTGGCTTTCAAATGAATCAATCCGATTGCAAATCGCTTAAGTCGTTTTCGAGAAAAACGAAAATTACATATTCCATCCGCACAAGTCAATTCCAGAATGAACCAACAAAAAATTATTCTATATCTCGGAAACTGTGAGTGCTAGGTAGACAATACCAGTATGGAATTGTAGATATTATTATTGGCTTTCAAATGAATCAATCCGATTGCAAATCGCTTAAGTCGTTTCCGAGAAAAACGAAAATTACATATTCCATCCGCACAAGTCACTTCCAGAATGACCCAACCTAAAAATAATAGACATAACCAGTATGGAATTGTCGATATTATTATTGGCTTTCAAATGAATCAATCCGATTGCAAATCGCTTTAGTCGTTTCCGAGAAAAACGAAAATTACATATTCCATCCGCACAAGTCACTTCCAGAATGAGCCAACATAAAATTATCCTATATCTCGGAATCTGTGAGTGCTAGGTAGACAATACCAGTATGGAATTGTAGATATTATTATTGGCTTTCAAACGAATCAATCCGATTGCAAATCGCTTTAGTCGTTTCCGAGAAAAACGAAAATTACATATTCCATCCGCACAAGTCACTTCCAGAATGACCCAACCTAAAAATAATAGACATAACCAGTATGGAATTGTCGATATTATTATTGACTTTCAAATGAATCAATCCGATTGCAAATCGCTTAAGTCGTTTCCGAGAAAAACGAAAATTACATATTCCATCCGCACAAGTCACTTCCAGAATGAACCAACATAAAATTATTCTGTATCTCGGAAACTGTGAGTGCTAGGTAGACATAACCAGTATGGAATTGTCGATATTATTATTGGCTTTCAAATGAATCAATCCGATTGCAAATCGGTTACGTTGTTTACGAGAAACACGAAAATTAAATATTCCATCCGCAAAAGTCACTACCAGAATGGCCCAACAAAAAATTATTCTGTATCTCGGAAACTGTGAGTGTTAGGTAGACAAAACAAGTATGGAATTGTAGATACTATTATTGGATTTCAAACGAATCAATCTGATTGCGAATCGGTTAAGTCGTTTCCGGGAAAAACGAAAATTGCATATTCCATCCGCACAAATTACTTCCAGAATGACCCATTATTATTGGCTTTCAAATGAATCAATCCGATTGCAAATCGCTTAAGTCGTTTCCGAGAAAAACGAAAATTACATATTCCATCCGCACAAGTCACTTCCAGAATGAACCAACATAAAATTATTCTGTATCTCGGAAACTGTGAGTGCTAGGTAGACATAACCAGTATGGAATTGTCGATATTATTATTGGCTTTCAAATGAATCAATCCGATTGCAAATCGGTTACGTTGTTTACGAGAAACACGAAAATTAAATATTCCATCCGCAAAAGTCACTACCAGAATGGCCCAACAAAAAATTATTCTGTATCTCGGAAACTGTGAGTGTTAGGTAGACAAAACAAGTATGGAATTGTAGATACTATTATTGGCTTTCAAACGAATCAATCTGATTGCGAATCGGTTAAGTCGTTTCCGGGAAAAACGAAAATTGCATATTCCATCCGCACAAATTACTTCCAGAATGACCCATTATTATTGGCTTTCAAATGAATCAATCCGATTGCAAATCGCTTAAGTCGTTTCCGAGAAAAACGAAAATTACATATTCCATCCGCACAAGTCACTTCCAGAATGAACCAACATAAAATTATTCTATATCTCGGAAACTGTGAGTGCTAGGTAGACAATACCAGTATGGAATTGTATGTAGATATTATTATTGGCTTTCAAATGAATCAATCCGATTGCAAATCGCTTTAGTCGTTTCCGAGAAAAACGAAAATTACATATTCCATCCGCACAAGTCACTTCCAGAATGAACCAACATAAAATTATTCTATATCTCGGAAACTGTGAGTGCTAGGTAGACAATACCAGCATGGAATTGTAGATATTATTATTGGCTTTCAAATGAATCAATCCGATTGCAAATCGCTTAAGTCGTTTCCGAGAAAAACGAAAATTACATATTTCATCCGCACAAGTCACTTCCAGAATGACCCAACCTAAAAATAATAGACATAACCAGTATGGAATTGTCGATATTATTATTGGCTTTCAAATGAATCAATCCGATTGCAAATCGCTTAAGTCGTTTCCGAGAAAAACGAAAATTACATATTCCATCCGCACAAGTCACTTCCAGAATGACCAACCTAAAAATAATAGACATAACCAGTATGGAATTGTCGATATTATTATTGGCTTTCAAATGAATCAATCCGATTGCAAATCGCTTAAGTCGTTTCCGAGAAAAACGAAAATTACATATTCCATCCGCACAAGTCACTTCCAGAATGAACCAACAAAAAATTATTCTATATCTCGGAAACTGTGAGTGCTTGGTAGACAATACCAGTATGGAATTGTAGATATTATTATTGGCTTTCAAATGAATCAATCCGATTGCAAATCGCTTTAGTCGTTTCCGAGAAAAACGAAAATTACATATTCCATCCGCACAAGTTACTTCCAGAATGACCCAACCTAAAAATAATCTATATCTCGGAAACGGTAAGTGCTAGGTAGAAAGAACCAGTATGGAATTGTAGATATTATTATTGGCTTTCAAATGAATCAATCCGATTGCAAATCGTTTAAGTCGTTTCCGAGAAAAACGAAAATTACATATTCCATCCGCACAAGTCACTTCCAGAATGACCCAACATAAAATTATTCTATATCTCGGAAACTGTGAGTGCTAGGTAGACAAAACCAGTATGGAATTGTAGATATTATTATTGGCTTTTAAATGAATCAATCCGATTGCAAATCATTTAAGTCGTTTCCGAGAAAAACGAAAATTACATATTCCATCCGCAAAAGTCATTTCCAGAATGGCCCAACAAAAAATTATTCTGTATCTCGGAAACTGTGAGTGTTAGGTAGACAAAACAAGTATGGAATTGTAGATACTATTATTGGCTTTCAAACGAATCAATCTGATTGCGAATCGGTTAAGTCGTTTCCGGGAAAAACGAAAATTGCATATTCCATCCGCACAAATTACTTCCAGAATGACCCAACATAAAATTATTCTGTATCTCGGAAACTGTGTGTGGCAGGTAGACAAAACAAGTATGGAATTATAGATATTATTATTGGTTTGCAAACGAATCAATCAGATTGCGAATCGGTTAAGTCGTTTCCGAGAAACACGAAAATTACATATTCCATCCACACAAGTCACATCAAGAATGAACCAACATAAAATTATCCTATATCTCGGAAACTGTGAGTGGTAGGTAGACAAAACCAGTATGGAATTGTAGATATTATTATTGGCTTTCAAATGAATCAATCCGATTGCAAATCGCCTAAGTCGTTTCCGAGAAAAACGAAAATTACATATTCAATCTGCACAAGTTACTTCCAGAATGAACCAACATAAAATTATTCTGTATCTCGGAAACTGTGAGTGCTAGGTAGACATAACCAGTATGGAATTGTCGATATTATTATTGGCTTTCAAACGAATCAATCCGATTGCAAATCGCTTAAGTCGTTTCCGAGAAAAACGAAAATTACATATTCCATCCGCACAAGTCACTTCCAGAATGAACCAACATAAAATTATTCTATATCTCGGAAACTGTGAGTGCTAGGTAGACAATACCAGTATGGAATTGTAGATATTATTATTGGCTTTCAAATGAATCAATCCGATTGCAAATCGCTTAAGTCGTTTCCGAGAAAAACGAAAATTACATATTCCATCCGCACAAGTCACTTCCAGAATGAACCAACATAAAATTATTCTATATCTCGGAAACGGATTGAATGAATCAATCCGATTGCAAATCGCTTTAGTCGTTTCCGAGAAAAACGAAAATTACATATTCCATCCGCACAAGTCACTTCCAGAATGAACCAACATAAAATTATTCTATATCTCGGAAACTGTGAGTGCTAGGTAGACAATACCAGTATGGAATTGTATGTAGATATTATTATTGGCTTTCAAATGAATCAATCCGATTGCAAATCGCTTTAGTCGTTTCCGAGAAAAACGAAAATTACATATTCCATCCGCACAAGTCACTTCCAGAATGAACCAACATAAAATTATTGTATATCTCGGAAACTGTGAGTGCTAGGTAGACAATACCAGCATGGAATTGTAGATATTATTATTGGCTTTCAAATGAATCAATCCGATTGCAAATCGCTTAAGTCGTTTCCGAGAAAAACGAAAATTACATATTTCATCCGCACAAGTCACTTCCAGAATGACCCAACCTAAAAATAATAGACATAACCAGTATGGAATTGTCGATATTATTATTGGCTTTCAAATGAATCAATCCGATTGCAAATCGCTTAAGTCGTTTCCGAGAAAAACGAAAATTACATATTCCATCCGCACAAGTCACTTCCAGAATGAACCAACATAAAATTATTCTATATCTCGGAAACTGTGAGTGCTAGGTAGACAATACCAGTATGGAATTGTAGATATTATTATTGGCTTTCAAATGAATCAATCCGATTGCAAATCGCTTTAGTCGTTTCCGAGAAAAACGAAAATTACATATTCCATCCGCACAAGTTACTTCCAGAATGACCCAACCTAAAAATAATCTATATCTCGGAAACGGTAAGTGCTAGGTAGAAAGAACCAGTATGGAATTGTAGATATTATTATTGGCTTTCAAATGAATCAATCCGATTGCAAATCGTTTAAGTCGTTTCCGAGAAAAACGAAAATTACATATTCCATCCGCACAAGTCACTTCCAGAATGACCCAACATAAAATTATTCTATATCTCGGAAACTGTGAGTGCTAGGTAGACAAAACCAGTATGGAATTGTAGATATTATTATTGGCTTTTAAATGAATCAATCCGATTGCAAATCATTTAAGTCGTTTCCGAGAAAAACGAAAATTACATATTCCATCCGCAAAAGTCATTTCCAGAATGGCCCAACAAAAAATTATTCTGTATCTCGGAAACTGTGAGTGTTAGGTAGACAAAACAAGTATGGAATTGTAGATACTATTATTGGCTTTCAAACGAATCAATCTGATTGCGAATCGGTTAAGTCGTTTCCGGGAAAAACGAAAATTGCATATTCCATCCGCACAAATTACTTCCAGAATGACCCAACATAAAATTATTCTGTATCTCGGAAACTGTGTGTGGCAGGTAGACAAAACAGGTATGGAATTATAGATATTATTATTGGTTTGCAAACGAATCAATCCGATTGCGAATCGGTTAAGTCGTTTCCGAGAAACACGAAGATTACATATTCCATCCACACAAGTCACATCAAGAATGAACCAACATAAAATTATCCTATATCTCGGAAACTGTGAGTGGTAGGTAGAGAAAACCAGTATGGAATTGTAGATATTATTATTGGCTTTCAAATGAATCAATCCGATTGCAAATCATTTAAGTCGTTTCCGAGAAAAACGAAAATTACATATTCCATCCGCAAAAGTCACTTCCAGAATGGCCCAACAAAAAATTATTCTGTATCTCGGAAACTGTGAGTGTTAGGTAGACAAAACAAGTATGGAATTGTAGATACTATTATTGGCTTTCAAACGAATCAATCTGATTGCGAATCGGTTAAGTCGTTTCCGGGAAAAACGAAAATTGTATATTCCATCCGCACAAATTACTTCCAGAATGACCCAACATAAAATTATTCTGTATCTCGGAAACTGTGTGTGGCAGGTAGACAAAACAAGTATGGAATTATAGATATTATTATTGGTTTGCAAACGAATCAATCCGATTGCGAATCGGTTAAGTCGTTTCCGAGAAACACGAAAATTACATATTCCATCCACACAAGTCACATCAAGAATGAACCAACATAAAATTATCCTATATCGCGGAAACTGTGAGTGGTAGGTAGACAAAACCAGTATGGAATTGTAGATATTATTATTGGCTTTCAAATGAATCAATCCGATTGCAAATCGCCTAAGTCGTTTCCGAGAAAAACGAAAATTACATATTCAATCTGCACAAGTTACTTCCAGAATGAACCAACATAAAATTATTCTGTATCTCGGAAACTGTGAGTGCTAGGTAGACATAACCAGTATGGAATTGTCGATATTATTATTGGCTTTTAAACGAATCAATCCGATTGCAAATCGCTTAAGTCGTTTCCGAGAAAAACGAAAATTACATATTCCATCCGCACAAGTCACTTCCAGAATGAACCAACATAAAATTATTCTATATCTCGGAAACTGTGAGTGCTAGGTAGACAATACCAGTATGGAATTGTAGATATTATTATTGGCTTTCAAATGAATCAATCCGATTGCAAATCGCTTAAGTCGTTTCCGAGAAAAACGAAAATTACATATTCCATCCGCACAATTCACTTCCAGAATGAACCAACATAAAATTATTCTATATCTCGGAAACGGATTGAATGAATCAATCCGATTGCAAATCGCTTTAGTCGTTTCCGAGAAAAACGAAAATTACATATTCCATCCGCACAAGTCACTTCCAGAATGACCCAACCTAAAAATAATAGACATAACCAGTATGGAATTGTCGATATTATTATTGGCTTTCAAATGAATCAATCCGATTGCAAATCGCTTAAGTCGTTTCCGAGAAAAACGAAAATTACATATTCCATCCGCACAAGTCACTTCCAGAATGAACCAACATAAAATTATTCTATATCTCGGAAACGGATTGAATGAATCAATCCGATTGCAAATCGCTTTAGTCGTTTCCGAGAAAAACGAAAATTACATATTCCATCCGCACAAGTCACTTCCAGAATGACCCAACCTAAAAATAATCTATATCTCGGAAACGGTAAGTGCTAGGTAGAAAGAACCAGTATGGAATTGTAGATATTATTATTGGCTTTCAAATGAATCAATCCGATTGCAAATCGTTTAAGTCGTTTCCGAGAAAAACGAAAATTACATATTCCATCCGCACAGGTCACTTCCAGAATGACCCAACCTAAAAATAATCTATATCTCGGAAACGGTAAGTGCTAGGTAGACAAAACAGGTATGGAATTATAGATATTATTATTGGTTTGCAAATGAATCAATCCGATTGCAAATCATTTAAGTCGTTTCCGAGAAAAACGAAAATTACATATTCCATCCACACAAGTCACATCAAGAATGAACCAACATAAAATTATCCTATATCTCGGAAACTGTGAGTGGTAGGTAGACATAACCAAAATGGAATTGTCGATATTATTATTGACTTTCAAATGAATCAATCCGATTGCAAATCGCTTAAGTCGTTTCCGAGAAAAACGAAAATTACATATTCCATCCGCACAAGTCACGTCCAGAATGAACCAACATAAAATTATTCTATATCTCGGAAACTGTGAGTGCTAGGTAGACAATACCAGTATGGAATTGTAGATATTATTATTGGCTTTCAAATGAATCAATCCGATTGCAAATCGCTTTAGTCGTTTCCGAGAAAAACGAAAATTACATATTCCATCCGCACAAGTTACTTCCAGAATGACCCAACCTAAAAATAATCTATATCTCGGAAACGGTAAGTGCTAGGTAGAAAGAACCAGTATGGAATTGTAGATATTATTATTGGCTTTCAAATGAATCAATCCGATTGCAAATCGTTTAAGTCGTTTCCGAGAAAAACGAAAATTACATATTCCATCCGCACAAGTCACTTCCAGAATGACCCAACATAAAATTATTCTATATCTCGGAAACTGTGAGTGCTAGGTAGACAAAACCAGTATGGAATTGTAGATATTATTATTGGCTTTTAAATGAATCAATCCGATTGCAAATCATTTAAGTCGTTTCCGAGAAAAACGAAAATTACATATTCCATCCGCAAAAGTCATTTCCAGAATGGCCCAACAAAAAATTATTCTGTATCTCGGAAACTGTGAGTGTTAGGTAGACAAAACAAGTATGGAATTGTAGATACTATTATTGGCTTTCAAACGAATCAATCTGATTGCGAATCGGTTAAGTCGTTTCCGGGAAAAACGAAAATTGCATATTCCATCCGCACAAATTACTTCCAGAATGACCCAACATAAAATTATTCTGTATCTCGGAAACTGTGTGTGGCAGGTAGACAAAACAGGTATGGAATTATAGATATTATTATTGGTTTGCAAACGAATCAATCCGATTGCGAATCGGTTAAGTCGTTTCCGAGAAACACGAAGATTACATATTCCATCCACACAAGTCACATCAAGAATGAACCAACATAAAATTATCCTATATCTCGGAAACTGTGAGTGGTAGGTAGAGAAAACCAGTATGGAATTGTAGATATTATTATTGGCTTTCAAATGAATCAATCCGATTGCAAATCATTTAAGTCGTTTCCGAGAAAAACGAAAATTACATATTCCATCCGCAAAAGTCACTTCCAGAATGGCCCAACAAAAAATTATTCTGTATCTCGGAAACTGTGAGTGTTAGGTAGACAAAACAAGTATGGAATTGTAGATACTATTATTGGCTTTCAAACGAATCAATCTGATTGCGAATCGGTTAAGTCGTTTCCGGGAAAAACGAAAATTGTATATTCCATCCGCACAAATTACTTCCAGAATGACCCAACATAAAATTATTCTGTATCTCGGAAACTGTGTGTGGCAGGTAGACAAAACAAGTATGGAATTATAGATATTATTATTGGTTTGCAAACGAATCAATCCGATTGCGAATCGGTTAAGTCGTTTCCGAGAAACACGAAAATTACATATTCCATCCACACAAGTCACATCAAGAATGAACCAACATAAAATTATCCTATATCGCGGAAACTGTGAGTGGTAGGTAGACAAAACCAGTATGGAATTGTAGATATTATTATTGGCTTTCAAATGAATCAATCCGATTGCAAATCGCCTAAGTCGTTTCCGAGAAAAACGAAAATTACATATTCAATCTGCACAAGTTACTTCCAGAATGAACCAACATAAAATTATTCTGTATCTCGGAAACTGTGAGTGCTAGGTAGACATAACCAGTATGGAATTGTCGATATTATTATTGGCTTTTAAACGAATCAATCCGATTGCAAATCGCTTAAGTCGTTTCCGAGAAAAACGAAAATTACATATTCCATCCGCACAAGTCACTTCCAGAATGAACCAACATAAAATTATTCTATATCTCGGAAACTGTGAGTGCTAGGTAGACAATACCAGTATGGAATTGTAGATATTATTATTGGCTTTCAAATGAATCAATCCGATTGCAAATCGCTTAAGTCGTTTCCGAGAAAAACGAAAATTACATATTCCATCCGCACAATTCACTTCCAGAATGAACCAACATAAAATTATTCTATATCTCGGAAACGGATTGAATGAATCAATCCGATTGCAAATCGCTTTAGTCGTTTCCGAGAAAAACGAAAATTACATATTCCATCCGCACAAGTCACTTCCAGAATGACCCAACCTAAAAATAATAGACATAACCAGTATGGAATTGTCGATATTATTATTGGCTTTCAAATGAATCAATCCGATTGCAAATCGCTTAAGTCGTTTCCGAGAAAAACGAAAATTACATATTCCATCCGCACAAGTCACTTCCAGAATGAACCAACATAAAATTATTCTATATCTCGGAAACGGATTGAATGAATCAATCCGATTGCAAATCGCTTTAGTCGTTTCCGAGAAAAACGAAAATTACATATTCCATCCGCACAAGTCACTTCCAGAATGACCCAACCTAAAAATAATCTATATCTCGGAAACGGTAAGTGCTAGGTAGAAAGAACCAGTATGGAATTGTAGATATTATTATTGGCTTTCAAATGAATCAATCCGATTGCAAATCGTTTAAGTCGTTTCCGAGAAAAACGAAAATTACATATTCCATCCGCACAGGTCACTTCCAGAATGACCCAACCTAAAAATAATCTATATCTCGGAAACGGTAAGTGCTAGGTAGACAAAACAGGTATGGAATTATAGATATTATTATTGGTTTGCAAATGAATCAATCCGATTGCAAATCATTTAAGTCGTTTCCGAGAAAAACGAAAATTACATATTCCATCCACACAAGTCACATCAAGAATGAACCAACATAAAATTATCCTATATCTCGGAAACTGTGAGTGGTAGGTAGACATAACCAAAATGGAATTGTCGATATTATTATTGACTTTCAAATGAATCAATCCGATTGCAAATCGCTTAAGTCGTTTCCGAGAAAAACGAAAATTACATATTCCATCCGCACAAGTCACGTCCAGAATGAACCAACATAAAATTATTCTATATCTCGGAAACTGTGAGTGCTAGGTAGACAATACCAGTATGGAATTGTAGATATTATTATTGGCTTTCAAATGAATCAATCCGATTGCAAATCGCTTAAGTCGTTTCCGAGAAAAACGAAAATTACATATTCCATCCGCACAAGTCACTTCCAGAATGACCCAACCTAAAAATAATAGACATAACCAGTATGGAATTGTCGATATTATTATTGGCTTTCAAATGAATCAATCCGATTGCAAATCGCTTAAGTCGTTTCCGAGAAAAACGAAAATTACATATTCCATCCGCACAAGTCACTTCCAGAATGAACCAACATAAAATTATTCTATATCTCGGAAACTGTGAGTGCAGGTAGACAATACCAGTATGGAATTGTAGATATTATTATTGGCTTTCAAATGAATCAATCCGATTGCAAATCGCTTTAGTCGTTTCCGAGAAAAAAGAAAATTACATATTCCATCCACACAAGTCACTTCCAGAATGACCCAACCTAAAAATAATCTATATTTCGGAAACGGTAAGTGCTAGGTAGAAAGAACCAGTATGGAATTGTAGATATTATTATTGGCTTTCAAATGAATCAATCCGATTGCAAATCGTTTAAGTCGTTTCCGAGAAAAACGAAAATTACATATTCCATCCGCACAGGTCACTTCCAGAATGACCCAACCTAAAAATAATCTATATCTCGGAAACGGTAAGTGCTAGGTAGACATAACCAGTATGGAATTGTAGATATTATTTTTGGCTTTCAAATGAATCAATCCGATTGCAAATCGTTTAAGTCGTTTCAGAGAAAAACGAAAATTACATATTCCATCCGCACAAGTCACTTCCAGAATGACCCAACATAAAATTATTCTATATCTCGGAAACTGTGAGTGCTTGGTAGACAAAACCAGTATGGAATTGTAGATATTATTATTGGCTTTCAAATGAATCAATCCGATTGCAAATCATTTAAGTCGTTTCCGAGAAAAACGAAAATTACATATTCCATCCGCAAAAGTCACTTCCAGAATGGCCCAACAAAAAATTATTCTGTATCTCGGAAACTGTGAGTGTTAGGTAGACAAAACAAGTATGGAATTGTAGATACTATTATTGGCTTTCAAACGAATCAATCTGATTGCGAATCGGTTAAGTCGTTTCCGGGAAAAACGAAAATTGCATATTCCATCCGCACAAATTACTTCCAGAATGACCCAACATAAAATTATTCTGTATCTCGGAAACTGTGTGTGGCAGGTAGACAAAACAGGTATGGAATTATAGATATTATTATTGGTTTGCAAACGAATCAATCCGATTGCGAATCGGTTAAGTCGATTCCGAGAAACACGAAAATTACATATTCCATCCACACAAGTCACATCAAGAATGAACCAACATAAAATTATCCTATATCTCGGAAACTGTGAGTGGTAGGTAGACAAAACCAGTATGGAATTGTAGATAATATTATTGGCTTTCAAATGAATCTATCCGATTGCAAATCGCCTAAGTCGTTTCCGAGAAAAACGAAAATTACAATTCCATCCGCACAAGTCACTTCCAGAATGACCCAACATAAAATTATTCTATATCTCGGAAACTGTGTGTGCTAGGTAGACAAAACAGGTATGGAATTGTGGATATTATTATTGGTTTGCAAACGAATCAATCCGAATGCGAATCGGTTAAGTCGTTTCCGAGAAAAACGAAAATTACATATTCCACAAGTCACTTCCAGAATGGCCCAACAAAAAATTATTCTGTATCTCGGAAACTGTGAGTGTTAGGTAGACAAAACCAGTATGGAATTGTAGATACTATTATTGGCTTTCAAACGAATCAATCTGATTGTGAATTGGTTAAGTCGTTTCCGGGAAAACGAAAATTGCATATTCCATCCGCACAAATTACTTCCAGAATGACCCAACATAAAATTATTCTGTATCTCGGAAACTGTGTGTGGCAGGTAGACAAAATAGGTATGGAATTATAGATATTATTATTGGTTTGCAAACGAATCAATCCGATTGCGAATCGGTTAAGTCGTTTCCGAGAAACACGAAAATTACATATTCCATCCACGCAAGTCACATCAAGAATGAACCAACATAAAATTATCCTATATCTCGGAAACTGTGAGTGGTAGGTAGACATAACCAAAATGGAATTGTCGATATTATTATTGGCTTTCAAATGAATCAATCCGATTGCAAATCGTTTCAGTCGTTTCCGAGAAAAACGAAAATTACATATTCCATCCGCACAAGTCACTTCCAGAATGACCCAACCTAAAAATAATAGACATAACCAGTATGGAATTGTCGATATTATTATTGGCTTTCAAATGAATCAATCCGATTGCAAATCGCTTAAGTCGTTTCCGAGAAAAACGAAAATTACATATTCCATCCGCACAAGTCACTTCCAGAATGAACCAACATAAAATTATTCTATATCTCGGAAACAATGAGTGCTAGGTAGACATGACCAGTATGGAATTGTCAATATTATTATTGGCTTTCAAATGAATCAATCCGATTGCAAATCGCTTTAGTCGTTTCCGAGAAAAACGAAAATTATATATTCCATCCGCACAAGTCACTTCCAGAATGACCCAACCTAAAAATAATCTATATTTCGGAAACGGTAAGTGCTAGGTAGAAAGAACCAGTATGGAATTGTAGATATTATTATTGGCTTTCAAATGAATCAATCCGATTGCAAATCGTTTAAGTCGTTTCCGAGAAAAACGAAAATTACATATTCCATCCGCACAGGTCACTTCCAGAATGACCCAACCTAAAAATAATCTATATCTCGGAAACGGTAAGTGCTAGGTAGACATAACCAGTATGGAATTGTAGATATTATTTTTGGCTTTCAAATGAATCAATCCGATTGCAAATCGTTTAAGTCGTTTCCGAGAAAAACGAAAATTACATATTCCATCCGCACAAGTCACTTCCAGAATGACCCAACATAAAATTATTCTATATCTCGGAAACTGTGAGTGCTTGGTAGACAAAACCAGTATGGAATTGTAGATATTATTATTGGCTTTCAAATGAATCAATCCGATTGCAAATCATTTAAGTCGTTTCCGAGAAAAACAAAAATTACATATTCCATCCGCAAAAGTCACTTCCAGAATGGCCCAACAAAAAATTATTCTGTATCTCGGAAACTGTGAGTGTTAGGTAGACAAAATAAGTATGGAATTGTAGATACTATTATTGGCTTTCAAACGAATCAATCTGATTGCGAATCGGTTAAGTCGTTTCCGGGAAAAACGAAAATTGCATATTCGATCCGCACAAATTACTTCCAGAATGACCCAACATAAAATTATTCTGTATCTCGGAAACTGTGTGCTAGGTAGACAAAACAGGTATGGAATTGTGGATATTATTATTGGTTTGCAAACGAATCAATCCGATTGCAAATCGGTTACGTTGTTTACGAGAAACACGAAAATTAAATATTCCATCCGCAAAAGTCACTTCCAGAATGGCCCAACAAAAAATTATTCTGTATCTCGGAAACTGTGAGTGTTAGGTAGACAAAACAAGTATGGAATTGTAGATACTATTATTGGCTTTCAAACGAATCAATCTGATTGCGAATCGGTTAAGTCGTTTCCGGGGAAAACGAAAATTGCATATTCCATCCGCACAAATTACTTCCAGAATGACCCAACATAAAATTATTCTGTGTCTCGGAAACTGTGTGTGGCAGGTAGACAAAACAGGTATGGAATTATAGATATTATTATTGGTTTGCAAACGAATCAATCCGATAGCGAATCGGTTAAGTCGTTTCCGAGAAACACGAAAATTACATATTCCATCCACACAAGTCACATCAAGAATGAACCAACATAAAATTATTCTATATCTCGGAAACTGTGAGTGGTAGGTAGACATAACCAGTATGGAATTGTCGATATTATTATTGGCTTTCAAATGAATCAATCCGATTGCAAATCGCTTAAGTCGTTTCCGAGAAAAACGAAAATTACATATTCCATCCGCACAAGTCACTTCCAGAATGAACCAACAAAAAATTATTCTATATCTCGGAAACTGTGAGTGCTAGGTAGACAATACCAGTATGGAATTGTAGATATTATTATTGGCTTTCAAATGAATCAATCCGATTGCAAATCCCTTTAGTCGTTTCCGAGAAAAACGAAAATTATATATTCCATCCGCACAAGTCACTTCCAGAATGACCCAACCTAAAAATAATCTATATCTCGGAAACGATAAGTGCTAGGTAGAAAGAACCAGTATGGAATTGTAGATATTATTATTGGCTTTCAAATGAATCAATCCGATTGCAAATCGTTTAAGTCGTTTCCGAGAAAAACGAAAATTACATATTCCATCCGCACAGGTCACTTCCAGAATGACCCAACCTAAAAATAATCTATATCTCGGAAACGGTAAGTGCTTGGTAGACATAAACAGTATGGAATTGTAGATATTATTTTTGGCTTTCAAATGAATCAATCCGATTGCAAATCGTTTAAGTCGTTTCCGAGAAAAACGAAAATGACATATTCCATCCGCACAAGTCACTTCCAGAATGACCCAACATAAAATTATTCTATATCTCGGAAACTGTGAGTGCTAGGTAGACAAAACCAGTATGGAATTGTAGATATTATTATTGGCTTTCAAATGAATCAATCCGATTGCAAATCGCCTAAGTCGTTTCCGAGAAAAACGAAAATTACATATTCCATCCGCACAAGTTACTTCCAGAATGAACCAACATAAAATTATTCTGTATCTCGGAAACTGTGAGTGCTAGTGCTACATATTCCATCCGCACAAGTCACTTCCAGAATGAACCAACATAAAATTATTCTATATCTCGGAAACTGTGAGTGCTAGGTAGACAATACCAGTATGGAATTGTAGATATTGTTATTGGCTTTCAAATGAATCAATCAAATTACATATTCCATCCGTACATATTCCATCCGCACAAGTCACTTCCAGAATGACCCAACCTAAAAATAATCTATATCTCGGAAACGGTAAGCGCTAGGTAGAAAGAACCAGTATGGAATTGTAGATATTATTATTTGCTTTCAAATGAATCAATCCGATTGCAAATCGTTTAAGTCGTTTCCGAGAAAAACGAAAATTACATATTCCATCCGCACAGGTCACTTCCAGAATGACCCAACCTAAAAATAATCTATATCTCGGAAACGGTAAGTGCTAGGTAGACATAACCAGTATGGAATTGTAGATATTATTTTTGGCGTTCAAATGAATCAATCCGATTGCAAATCGTTTAAGTCGTTTCCGAGAAAAACGAAAATTACATATTCCATCCGCACAAGTCACTTCCAGAATGACCCAACATAAAATTATTCTATATCTCGGAAACTGTGAGTGCTAGGTAGACAAAACCAGTATGGAATTGTAGATATTATTATTGGCTTTCAAATGAATCAATCCGATTGCAAATCGCTTAAGTCGTTTCCGAGAAAAACGAAAATTACATATTCCATCCGCACAAGTCACTTCCAGAATGACCCAACATAAAATTATTCTATATCTCGGAAACTGTGAGTGCTAGGTAGACAATACCAGCATGGAATTGTAGATATTATTATTGGCTTTCAAATGAATCAATCCGATTGCAAATCGCTTAAGTCGTTTCCGAGAAAAACGAAAATTACATATTCCATCCGCACAAGTCACTTCCAGAATGAACCAAAATAAAATTATTCTATATCTCGGAAACTGTGAGTGCTAGGTAGACAATACCAGTATGGAATTGTAGATATTATTATTGGCTTTCAAATGAATCAATCCGATTGCAAATCGCTTAAGTCGTTTCCGAGAAAAACGAAAATTACATATTCCATCCGCACAAGTCACTTCCAGAATGACCCAACATAAAATTATTCTATATCTCGGAAACTGTGAGTGCTAGGTAGACAAAACCAGTATGGAATTGTAGATATTATTATTGGCTTTCAAATGAATCAATCCGATTGCAAATCATTTAAGTCGTTTCCGAGAAAAACGAAAATTACATATTCCATCCGCACAAGTCACTTCCAGAATGATCCAACATAAAATTATTCTATATCTCGGAAACTGTGAGTGCTAGGTAGACAAAACCAGTATGGAATTGTAGATATTATTATTGGCTTTCAAATGAATCAATCCGATTGCAAATCATTTAAGTCGTTTCCGAGAAAAACGAAAATTACATATTCCATCCGCAAAAGTCACTTCCAGAATGGCCCAACAAAAAATTATTCTGTATCTCGGAAACTGTGAGTGTTAGGTAGACAAAACAAGTATGGAATTGTAGATACTATTATTGGCTTTTAAACGAATCAATCTGATTGCGAATCGGTTAAGTCGTTTCCGGGAAAAACGAAAATTGCATATTCCATCCGCACAAATTACTTCCAGAATGACCCAACATAAAATTATTCTGTATCTCGGACACTGTGTGTGTCAGGTAGACAAAACAGGTATGGAATTATAGATATTATTATTGGTTTGCAAACGAATCAATCCGATTGCGAATCGGTTAAGTCGTTTCCGAGAAACACGAAAATTACATATTCCATCCACACAAGTCACATCAAGAATGAACCAACATAAAATTATCCTATATCTCGGAAACTGTGAGTGGTAGGTAGACAAAACCAGTATGGAATTGTAGACATTATTATTGGCTTTCAAATGAATCAATCCGATTGCAAATCGCCTAAGTCGTTTCCGAGAAAAACGAAAATTACATATTCCATCTGCACAAGTTACTTCCAGAATGAACCAACATAAAATTATTCTCTATCTCGGAAAGTGTGAGTGCTAGGTAAACATAACCAGTATGGAATTGTCGATATTATTATTGGCTTTCAAATGAATCAATCCGATTGCAAATCGCTTAAGTCGTTTCCGAGAAAAACGAAAATAACATATTCCATCCGCACAAGTCACTTCCAGAATGAACCAACAGAAAATTATTCTATATCTCGGAAACTGTGAGTGCTAGGTAGACAATACCAGTATGGAATTGTAGATATTATTATTGGCTTTCAAATGAATCAATCCAATTGCAAATCGCTTAAGTCGTTTCCGAGAAAAACGAAAATTACATATTCCATCCGCACAAGTCACTTCCAGAATGACCCAACCTAAAAATAATAGACATAACCAGTGTGGAATTGTCGATATTATTATTGGCTTTCAAATGAATCAATCCGATTGCAAATCGCTTAAGTCGTTTCCGAGAAAAACGAAAATTACATATTCCATCCGCACAAGTCACTTCCAGAATGACCCTACCTAAAAATAATCTATATCTCGGAAACGATAAGTGCTAGGTAGAAAGAACCAGTATGGAATTGTAGATGTTATTATTGGCTTTCAAATGAATCAATCCGATTGCAAATCGTTTAAGTCGTTTCCGAGAAAAACGAAAATTACATATTCCATCCGCACAGGTCACTTCCAGAATGACCCAACCTAAAAATAATCTATATCTCGGAAACGGTAAGTGCTAGGTAGACATAACCAGTATGGAATTGTAGATATTATTTTTGGCTTTCAAATGAATCAATCCGATTGCAAATCGTTTAAGTCGTTTCCGAGAAAAACGAAAATTACATATTCCATCCGCACAAGTCACTTCCAGAATGACCCAACAAAAAATTATTCTATATCTCGGAAACTGTGAGTGCTAGGTAGACAAAACCAGTATGGAATTGTAGATGTTATTATTGGCTTTCAAATGAATCAATCCGATTGCAAATCGTTTAAGTCGTTTCCGAGAAAAACGAAAATTACATATTCCATCCGCACAGGTCACTTCCAGAATGACCCAACCTAAAAATAATCTATATCTCGGAAACGGTAAGTGCTAGGTAGACATAACCAGTATGGAATTGTAGATATTATTTTTGGCTTTCAAATGAATCAATCCGATTGCAAATCGTTTAAGTCGTTTCCGAGAAAAACGAAATTACATATTCCATCCGCACAGGTCACTTCCAGAATGACCCAACATAAAATTATTCTATATCTCGGAAACTGTGAGTGCTAGGTAGACAAAACCAGTATGGAATTGTAGATATTATTATTGGCTTTCAAATGAATCAATCCGATTGCAAATCATTTAAGTCGTTTCCGAGAAAAACGAAAATTACATATTCCATCCGCAAAAGTCACTTCCAGAATGGCCCAACAAAAAATTATTCTGTATCTCGGAAACTGTGAGTGTTAGGTAGACAAAACAAGTATGGAATTGTAGATACTATTATTAGCTTTCAAACGAATCAATCTGATTGCGAATCGGATAAGTCGTTTCCGGGAAAAACGAAAATTGCATATTCCATCCGCACAAATTACTTCCAGAATGACCCAACATAAAATTATTCTGTATCTCGGAAACTGTGTGTGGCAGGTAGACAAAACAAGTATGGAATTATAGATACTATTATTGGCTTTCAAACGAATCAATCTGATTGCGAATCGGTTAAGTCGTTTCCGGGAAAAACGAAAATTGCATATTCCAACCGCACAAATTACTTCCAGAATGACCCAACATAAAATTATTCTGTATCTCGGAAACTGTGTGTGGCAGGTAGACAAAACAGGTATGGAATTATAGATATTATTATTGGTTTGCAAACGAATCAATCCGATTGCGTATCGGTTAAGTCGTTTCCGAGAAACACGAAAATTACATATTCCATCCACACAAGTCACATCAAGAATGAACCAACATAAAATTATCCTATATCTCGGAAACTGTGAGTGGTAGGTAGACAAAACCAGTATGGAATTGTAGATATTATTATTGGCTTTCAAATGAATCAATCCGATTGCAAATCGCCTAAGTCGTTTCCGAGAAAAACGAAAATTACATATTCCATCTGCACAAGTTACTTCCAGAATGAACCAACATAAAATTATTCTGTATCTCGGAAACTGTGAGCGCTAGGTAGACATAACCAGTATGGAATTGTCGATATTATTATTGGCTTTCAAATGAATCAATCCGATTGCAAATCGCTTAAGTCGTTTCCGAGAAAAACGAAAATTACATATTCCATCCGCACAAGTCACTTCCAGAATGAACCAACATAAAATTATTCTATATCTCGGAAACTGTGAGTGCTAGGTAGACAATACCAGTATGGAATTGTAGATATTATTATTGGCTTTCAAATGAATCAATCCGATTGCAAATCGCTTTAGTCGTTTCCGAGAAAAACGAAAATTACATATTCCATCCGCACAAGTCACTTCCAGAATGACCCAACCTAAAAATAATAGACATAACCAGTATGGAATTGTCGATATTATTATTGGCTTTCAAATGAATCAATCCGATTGCAAATCGCCTAAGTCGTTTCCGAGAAAAACGAAAATTACATATTCCATCCGCACAAGTCACTTCCAGAATGACCCAACCTAAAAATAATAGACATAACCAGTATGGAATTGTCGATATTATTATTGGCTTTCAAATGAATCAATCCGATTGCAAATCGTTTAAGTCGTTTCCGAGAAAAACGAAAATTACATATTCCATCCGCACAGGTCACTTCCAGAATGACCCAACCTAAAAATAATCTATATCTCGGAAACGGTAAGTGCTAGGTAGACATAACCAGTATGGAATTGTAGATATTATTTTTGGCTTTCAAATGAATCAATCCGATTGCAAATCGTTTAAGTCGTTTCCGAGAAAAACGAAAATTACATATTCCATCCACACAAGTCACATCAAGAATGAACCAACATAAAATTATCCTATATCTCGGAAACTGTGAGTGGTAGGTAGACAAAACCAGTATGGAATTGTAGATATTATTATTGGCTTTCAAATGAATCATTCCGATTGCAAATCGCCTAAATTGTTTCCGAGAAAAACGAAAATTACAATTCCATCCGCACAAGTCACTTCCAGAATGACCCAACATAAAATTATTCTATATCTCGGAAACTGTGAGTGCTAGGTAGACAAAACAGGTATGGAATTGTGGATATTATTATTGGTTTGCAAACGAATCAATCCAAATGCGAATCGGTTAAGTCGTTTCCGAGAAAAACGAAAATTACATATTCCATCCGCACAAGTCACTTCCAGAATGACCCAACATTAAATTGTTCTATATCTCGGAAACTGTGAGTGTTAGGTAGACAATACAAGTATGGAATTGTAGGTATTATTATTGGCTTTCAAACGAATCAATCCGATTGCAAATCGGTTACGTTGTTTACGAGAAACACGAAAATTAAATATTCCATCCGCAAAAGTCACTTCCAGAATGGCCAAACAAAAAATTATTCTGTATCTCGGAAACTTTGAGTGTTAGGTAGACAAAACAAGTATGGAATTGTAGATACTATTATTGGCTTTCAAACGAATCAATCTGATTGCGAATCGGTTAAGTCGTTTCCGGGAAAAACGAAAATTGCATATTCCATCCGCACAAATATCTTCCAGAATGACCCAACATAAAATTATTCTGTATCTCGGAAACTGTGTGTGGCAGGTAGACAAAACAGGTATGGAATTATAGATATTATTATTGGTTTGCAAACGAATCAATCCGATTGCGAATCGGTTAAGTCGTTTCCGAGAAACACGAAAATTACATATTCCATCCACACAAGTCACATCAAGAATGAACCAACATAAAATTATCCTATATCTCGGAAACTGTGAGTGGTAGGTAGACAAAACCAGTATGGAATTGTAGATATTATTATTGGCTTTCATGAATCAATCCGATTGCAAATCGCTTAAGTCGTTTCCGAGAAAAACGAAAATTACATATTCCATCCGCACAAGTCACTTCCAGAATGAACCAACATAAAATTATTCTATATCTCGGAAACTGTGAGTGCTAGGTAGACAATACCAGTATGGAATTGTAGATATTATTATTGGCTTTCAAATGAATCAATCCGATTGCAAATCGCTTAAGTCGTTTCCGAGAAAAACGAAACTTACATATTCCATCCGCACAAGTCACTTCCAGAATGACCCAACCACATAACCAGTATGGAATTGTCGATATTATTATTGGCTTTCAAATGAATCAATCCGATTGCAAATCGCTTAAGTCGTTTCCGAGAAAAACGAAAATTACATATTCCATCCGCACAAGTCACTTCCAGAATGAACCAACATAAAATTATTCTATATCTCGGAAACTGTGAGTGCTAGGTAGACAATACCAGTATGGAATTGTAGATATTATTATTGGCTTTCAAATGAATCAATCCGATTGCAAATCGCTTTAGTCGTTACATATTCCATCTGCACAAGTTACTTCCAGAATGAACCAACATAAAATTATTCTGTATCTCGGAAACTGTGAGTGCTAGGTAGACATAACCAGTATGGAATTGTCGATATTATTATTGGCTTTCAAATGAATCAATCCGATTGCAAATCGCTTAAGTCGTTTCCGAGAAAAACGAAAATTACATATTCCATCCGCACAAGTTACTTCCAGAATGAACCAACATAAAATTATTCTGTATCTCGGAAACTGTGAGTGCTAGGTAGACATAACCAGTATGGAATTGTCGATATTATTATTGGCTTTCAAATGAATCAATCCGATTGCAAATCGCCTAAGTCGTTTCCGAGAAAAACGAAAATTACATATTCCATCTGCACAAGTTACTTCCAGAATGAACCAACATAAAATTATTCTGTATCTCGGAAACTGTGAGTGCTAGGTAGACATAACCAGTATGGAATTGTCGATATTATTATTGGCTTTCAAATGAATCAATCCGATTGCAAATCGCTTAAGTCGTTTCCGAGAAAAACGAAAATTATATATTCCATCCGCACAAGTCACTTCCAGAATGACCCAACCTAAAAATAATCTATATCTCGGAAACGATAAGTGCTAGGTAGAAAGAACCAGTATGGAATTGTAGATATTATTATTGGCTTTCAAATGAATCAATCCGATTGCAAATCGTTTAAGTCGTTTCCGAGAAAAACGAAAATTACATATTCCATCCGCACAGGTCACTTCCAGAATGACCCAACCTAAAAATAATCTATATCTCGGAAACGGTAAGTGCTTGGTAGACATAAACAGTATGGAATTGTAGATATTATTTTTGGCTTTCAAATGAATCAATCCGATTGCAAATCGTTTAAGTCGTTTCCGAGAAAAACGAAAATGACATATTCCATCCGCACAAGTCACTTCCAGAATGACCCAACATAAAATTATTCTATATCTCGGAAACTGTGAGTGCTATGTAGACAAAACCAGTATGGAATTGTAGATATTATTATTGGCTTTCAAATGAATCAATCCGATTGCAAATCGCCTAAGTCGTTTCCGAGAAAAACGAAAATTACATATTCCATCCGCACAAGTTACTTCCAGAATGAACCAACATAAAATTATTCTGTATCTCGGAAACTGTGAGTGCTAGTGCTACATATTCCATCCGCACAAGTCACTTCCAGAATGAACCAACATAAAATTATTCTATATCTCGGAAACTGTGAGTGCTAGGTAGACAATACCAGTATGGAATTGTAGATATTGTTATTGGCTTTCAAATGAATCAATCAAATTACATATTCCATCCGTACATATTCCATCCGCACAAGTCACTTCCAGAATGACCCAACCTAAAAATAATCTATATCTCGGAAACGGTAAGCGCTAGGTAGAAAGAACCAGTATGGAATTGTAGATATTATTATTTGCTTTCAAATGAATCAATCCGATTGCAAATCGTTTAAGTCGTTTCCGAGAAAAACGAAAATTACATATTCCATCCGCACAGGTCACTTCCAGAATGACCCAACCTAAAAATAATCTATATCTCGGAAACGGTAAGTGCTAGGTAGACATAACCAGTATGGAATTGTAGATATTATTTTTGGCGTTCAAATGAATCAATCCGATTGCAAATCGTTTAAGTCGTTTCCGAGAAAAACGAAAATTACATATTCCATCCGCACAAGTCACTTCCAGAATGACCCAACATAAAATTATTCTATATCTCGGAAACTGTGAGTGCTAGGTAGACAAAACCAGTATGGAATTGTAGATATTATTATTGGCTTTCAAATGAATCAATCCGATTGCAAATCGCCTAAGTCGTTTCCGAGAAAAACGAAAATTACATATTCCATCCGCACAAGTCACTTCCAGAATGACCCAACATAAAATTATTCTATATCTCGGAAACTGTGAGTGCTAGGTAGACAATACCAGCATGGAATTGTAGATATTATTATTGGCTTTCAAATGAATCAATCCGATTGCAAATCGCTTAAGTCGTTTCCGAGAAAAACGAAAATTACATATTCCATCCGCACAAGTCACTTCCAGAATGAACCAAAATAAAATTATTCTATATCTCGGAAACTGTGAGTGCTAGGTAGACAATACCAGTATGGAATTGTAGATATTATTATTGGCTTTCAAATGAATCAATCCGATTGCAAATCGCTTAAGTCGTTTCCGAGAAAAACGAAAATTACATATTCCATCCGCACAAGTCACTTCCAGAATGACCCAACATAAAATTATTCTATATCTCGGAAACTGTGAGTGCTAGGTAGACAAAACCAGTATGGAATTGTAGATATTATTATTGGCTTTCAAATGAATCAATCCGATTGCAAATCATTTAAGTCGTTTCCGAGAAAAACGAAAATTACATATTCCATCCGCACAAGTCACTTCCAGAATGATCCAACATAAAATTATTCTATATCTCGGAAACTGTGAGTGCTAGGTAGACAAAACCAGTATGGAATTGTAGATATTATTATTGGCTTTCAAATGAATCAATCCGATTGCAAATCATTTAAGTCGTTTCCGAGAAAAACGAAAATTACATATTCCATCCGCAAAAGTCACTTCCAGAATGGCCCAACAAAAAATTATTCTGTATCTCGGAAACTGTGAGTGTTAGGTAGACAAAACAAGTATGGAATTGTAGATACTATTATTGGCTTTTAAACGAATCAATCTGATTGCGAATCGGTTAAGTCGTTTCCGGGAAAAACGAAAATTGCATATTCCATCCGCACAAATTACTTCCAGAATGACCCAACATAAAATTATTCTGTATCTCGGACACTGTGTGTGTCAGGTAGACAAAACAGGTATGGAATTATAGATATTATTATTGGTTTGCAAACGAATCAATCCGATTGCGAATCGGTTAAGTCGTTTCCGAGAAACACGAAAATTACATATTCCATCCACACAAGTCACATCAAGAATGAACCAACATAAAATTATCCTATATCTCGGAAACTGTGAGTGGTAGGTAGACAAAACCAGTATGGAATTGTAGACATTATTATTGGCTTTCAAATGAATCAATCCGATTGCAAATCGCCTAAGTCGTTTCCGAGAAAAACGAAAATTACATATTCCATCTGCACAAGTTACTTCCAGAATGAACCAACATAAAATTATTCTCTATCTCGGAAACTGTGAGTGCTAGGTAAACATAACCAGTATGGAATTGTCGATATTATTATTGGCTTTCAAATGAATCAATCCGATTGCAAATCGCTTAAGTCGTTTCCGAGAAAAACGAAAATAACATATTCCATCCGCACAAGTCACTTCCAGAATGAACCAACAGAAAATTATTCTATATCTCGGAAACTGTGAGTGCTAGGTAGACAATACCAGTATGGAATTGTAGATATTATTATTGGCTTTCAAATGAATCAATCCAATTGCAAATCGCTTAAGTCGTTTCCGAGAAAAACGAAAATTACATATTCCATCCGCACAAGTCACTTCCAGAATGACCCAACCTAAAAATAATAGACATAACCAGTGTGGAATTGTCGATATTATTATTGGCTTTCAAATGAATCAATCCGATTGCAAATCGCTTAAGTCGTTTCCGAGAAAAACGAAAATTACATATTCCATCCGCACAAGTCACTTCCAGAATGACCCTACCTAAAAATAATCTATATCTCGGAAACGATAAGTGCTAGGTAGAAAGAACCAGTATGGAATTGTAGATGTTATTATTGGCTTTCAAATGAATCAATCCGATTGCAAATCGTTTAAGTCGTTTCCGAGAAAAACGAAAATTACATATTCCATCCGCACAGGTCACTTCCAGAATGACCCAACCTAAAAATAATCTATATCTCGGAAACGGTAAGTGCTAGGTAGACATAACCAGTATGGAATTGTAGATATTATTTTTGGCTTTCAAATGAATCAATCCGATTGCAAATCGTTTAAGTCGTTTCCGAGAAAAACGAAAATTACATATTCCATCCGCACAAGTCACTTCCAGAATGACCCAACAAAAAATTATTCTATATCTCGGAAACTGTGAGTGCTAGGTAGACAATACCAGTATGGAATTGTAGATATTATTATTGGCTTTCAAATGAATCAATCCAATTGCAAATCGCTTAAGTCGTTTCCGAGAAAAACGAAAATTACATATTCCATCCGCACAAGTCACTTCCAGAATGACCCAACCTAAAAATAATAGACATAACCAGTGTGGAATTGTCGATATTATTATTGGCTTTCAAATGAATCAATCCGATTGCAAATCGCTTAAGTCGTTTCCGAGAAAAACGAAAATTACATATTCCATCCGCACAAGTCACTTCCAGAATGACCCTACCTAAAAATAATCTATATCTCGGAAACGATAAGTGCTAGGTAGAAAGAACCAGTATGGAATTGTAGATGTTATTATTGGCTTTCAAATGAATCAATCCGATTGCAAATCGTTTAAGTCGTTTCCGAGAAAAACGAAAATTACATATTCCATCCGCACAGGTCACTTCCAGAATGACCCAACCTAAAAATAATCTATATCTCGGAAACGGTAAGTGCTAGGTAGACATAACCAGTATGGAATTGTAGATATTATTTTTGGCTTTCAAATGAATCAATCCGATTGCAAATCGTTTAAGTCGTTTCCGAGAAAAACGAAAATTACATATTCCATCCGCACAAGTCACTTCCAGAATGACCCAACAAAAAATTATTCTATATCTCGGAAACTGTGAGTGCTAGGTAGACAAAACCAGTATGGAATTGTAGATGTTATTATTGGCTTTCAAATGAATCAATCCGATTGCAAATCGTTTAAGTCGTTTCCGAGAAAAACGAAAATTACATATTCCATCCGCACAGGTCACTTCCAGAATGACCCAACCTAAAAATAATCTATATCTCGGAAACGGTAAGTGCTAGGTAGACATAACCAGTATGGAATTGTAGATATTATTTTTGGCTTTCAAATGAATCAATCCGATTGCAAATCGTTTAAGTCGTTTCCGAGAAAAACGAAAATTACATATTCCATCCGCACAAGTCACTTCCAGAATGACCCAACATAAAATTATTCTATATCTCGGAAACTGTGAGTGCTAGGTAGACAAAACCAGTATGGAATTGTAGATATTATTATTGGCTTTCAAATGAATCAATCCGATTGCAAATCATTTAAGTCGTTTCCGAGAAAAACGAAAATTACATATTCCATCCGCAAAAGTCACTTCCAGAATGGCCCAACAAAAAATTATTCTGTATCTCGGAAACTGTGAGTGTTAGGTAGACAAAACAAGTATGGAATTGTAGATACTATTATTAGCTTTCAAACGAATCAATCTGATTGCGAATCGGATAAGTCGTTTCCGGGAAAAACGAAAATTGCATATTCCATCCGCACAAATTACTTCCAGAATGACCCAACATAAAATTATTCTGTATCTCGGAAACTGTGTGTGGCAGGTAGACAAAACAAGTATGGAATTGTAGATACTATTATTGGCTTTCAAACGAATCAATCTGATTGCGAATCGGTTAAGTCGTTTCCGGGAAAAACGAAAATTGCATATTCCAACCGCACAAATTACTTCCAGAATGACCCAACATAAAATTATTCTGTATCTCGGAAACTGTGTGTGGCAGGTAGACAAAACAGGTATGGAATTATAGATATTATTATTGGTTTGCAAACGAATCAATCCGATTGCGAATCGGTTAAGTCGTTTCCGAGAAACACGAAAATTACATATTCCATCCACACAAGTCACATCAAGAATGAACCAACATAAAATTATCCTATATCTCGGAAACTGTGAGTGGTAGGTAGACAAAACCAGTATGGAATTGTAGATATTATTATTGGCTTTCAAATGAATCAATCCGATTGCAAATCGCCTAAGTCGTTTCCGAGAAAAACGAAAATTACATATTCCATCTGCACAAGTTACTTCCAGAATGAACCAACATAAAATTATTCTGTATCTCGGAAACTGTGAGCGCTAGGTAGACATAACCAGTATGGAATTGTCGATATTATTATTGGCTTTCAAATGAATCAATCCGATTGCAAATCGCTTAAGTCGTTTCCGAGAAAAACGAAAATTACATATTCCATCCGCACAAGTCACTTCCAGAATGAACCAACATAAAATTATTCTATATCTCGGAAACTGTGAGTGCTAGGTAGACAATACCAGTATGGAATTGTAGATATTATTATTGGCTTTCAAATGAATCAATCCGATTGCAAATCGCTTTAGTCGTTTCCGAGAAAAACGAAAATTACATATTCCATCCGCACAAGTCACTTCCAGAATGACCCAACCTAAAAATAATAGACATAACCAGTATGGAATTGTCGATATTATTATTGGCTTTCAAATGAATCAATCCGATTGCAAATCGCCTAAGTCGTTTCCGAGAAAAACGAAAATTACATATTCCATCCGCACAAGTCACTTCCAGAATGACCCAACCTAAAAATAATAGACATAACCAGTATGGAATTGTCGATATTATTATTGGCTTTCAAATGAATCAATCCGATTGCAAATCGTTTAAGTCGTTTCCGAGAAAAACGAAAATTACATATTCCATCCGCACAGGTCACTTCCAGAATGACCCAACCTAAAAATAATCTATATCTCGGAAACGGTAAGTGCTAGGTAGACATAACCAGTATGGAATTGTAGATATTATTTTTGGCTTTCAAATGAATCAATCCGATTGCAAATCGTTTAAGTCGTTTCCGAGAAAAACGAAAATTACATATTCCATCCACACAAGTCACATCAAGAATGAACCAACATAAAATTATCCTATATCTCGGAAACTGTGAGTGGTAGGTAGACAAAACCAGTATGGAATTGTAGATATTATTATTGGCTTTCAAATGAATCATTCCGATTGCAAATCGCCTAAATTGTTTCCGAGAAAAACGAAAATTACAATTCCATCCGCACAAGTCACTTCCAGAATGACCCAACATAAAATTATTCTATATCTCGGAAACTGTGAGTGCTAGGTAGACAAAACAGGTATGGAATTGTGGATATTATTATTGGTTTGCAAACGAATCAATCCAAATGCGAATCGGTTAAGTCGTTTCCGAGAAAAACGAAAATTACATATTCCATCCGCACAAGTCACTTCCAGAATGACCCAACATTAAATTGTTCTATATCTCGGAAACTGTGAGTGTTAGGTAGACAATACAAGTATGGAATTGTAGGTATTATTATTGGCTTTCAAACGAATCAATCCGATTGCAAATCGGTTACGTTGTTTACGAGAAACACGAAAATTAAATATTCCATCCGCAAAAGTCACTTCCAGAATGGCCCAACAAAAAATTATTCTGTATCTCGGAAACTTTGAGTGTTAGGTAGACAAAACAAGTATGGAATTGTAGATACTATTATTGGCTTTCAAACGAATCAATCTGATTGCGAATCGGTTAAGTCGTTTCCGGGAAAAACGAAAATTGCATATTCCATCCGCACAAATATCTTCCAGAATGACCCAACATAAAATTATTCTGTATCTCGGAAACTGTGTGTGGCAGGTAGACAAAACAGGTATGGAATTATAGATATTATTATTGGTTTGCAAACGAATCAATCCGATTGCGAATCGGTTAAGTCGTTTCCGAGAAACACGAAAATTACATATTCCATCCACACAAGTCACATCAAGAATGAACCAACATAAAATTATCCTATATCTCGGAAACTGTGAGTGGTAGGTAGACAAAACCAGTATGGAATTGTAGATATTATTATTGGCTTTCATGAATCAATCCGATTGCAAATCGCTTAAGTCGTTTCCGAGAAAAACGAAAATTACATATTCCATCCGCACAAGTCACTTCCAGAATGAACCAACATAAAATTATTCTATATCTCGGAAACTGTGAGTGCTAGGTAGACAATACCAGTATGGAATTGTAGATATTATTATTGGCTTTCAAATGAATCAATCCGATTGCAAATCGCTTAAGTCGTTTCCGAGAAAAACGAAACTTACATATTCCATCCGCACAAGTCACTTCCAGAATGACCCAACCACATAACCAGTATGGAATTGTCGAAATTATTATTGGCTTTCAAATGAATCAATCCGATTGCAAATCGCTTAAGTCGTTTCCGAGAAAAACGAAAATTACATATTCCATCCGCACAAGTCACTTCCAGAATGAACCAACATAAAATTATTCTATATCTCGGAAACTGTGAGTGCTAGGTAGACAATACCAGTATGGAATTGTAGATATTATTATTGGCTTTCAAATGAATCAATCCGATTGCAAATCGCTTTAGTCGTTACATATTCCATCTGCACAAGTTACTTCCAGAATGAACCAACATAAAATTATTCTGTATCTCGGAAACTGTGAGTGCTAGGTAGACATAACCAGTATGGAATTGTCGATATTATTATTGGCTTTCAAATGAATCAATCCGATTGCAAATCGCTTAAGTCGTTTCCGAGAAAAACGAAAATTACATATTCCATCCGCACAAGTTACTTCCAGAATGAACCAACATAAAATTATTCTGTATCTCGGAAACTGTGAGTGCTAGGTAGACATAACCAGTATGGAATTGTCGATATTATTATTGGCTTTCAAATGAATCAATCCGATTGCAAATCGCCTAAGTCGTTTCCGAGAAAAACGAAAATTACATATTCCATCTGCACAAGTTACTTCCAGAATGAACCAACATAAAATTATTCTGTATCTCGGAAACTGTGAGTGCTAGGTAGACATAACCAGTATGGAATTGTCGATATTATTATTGGCTTTCAAATGAATCAATCCGATTGCAAATCGCTTAAGTCGTTTCCGAGAAAAACGAAAATTACATATTCCATCCGCACAAGTCACTTCCAGAATGAACCAACATAAAATTATTCTATATCTCGGAAACTGTGAGTGCTAGGTAGACAATACCAGTATGGAATTGTAGATATTATTATTGGCTTTCAAATGAATCAATCCGATTGCAAATCGCTTAAGTCGTTTCCGAGAAAAACGAAAATTACATATTCCATCCGCACAAGTCACTTCCAGAAAGACCCAACCTAAAAATAATAGACATAACCAGTATGGAATTGTCGATATTATTATTGGCTTTCAAATGAATCAATCCGATTGCAAACCGCTTAAGTCGTTTCCGAGAAAAACGAAAATTACATATTCCATCCGCACAAGTCACTTCCAGAATGAACCAACATAAAATTATTCTATATCTCGGAAACTGTGAGTGCTAGGTAGACAATACCAGTATGGAATTGTAGATATTATTATTGGCTTTCAAATGAATCAATCCGATTGCAAATCGCTTTAGTCGTTTCCGAGAAAAACGAAAATTACATATTCCATCCGCACAAGTCACTTCCAGAATGACCCAACCTAAAAATAATCTATATCTCGGAAACGGTAAGTGCTAGGTAGAAAGAACCAGTATGGAATTATAGATATTATTATTGGCTTTCAAATGAATCAATCCGATTGCAAATCGTTTAAGTCGTTTCCGAGAAAAACAAAAATTACATATTCCATCCGCACAGGTCACTTCCAGAATGACCCAACCTAAAAATAATCTATACCTCGGAAACGGTAAGTGCTAGGTAGAAAGAACCAGTATGGAATTATAGATATTATTATTGGTTTGCAAACGAATCAATCCGATTGCGAATCGGTTAAGTCGTTTCCGAGAAACACGAAAATTACATATTCCATCCACACAAGTCACATCAAGAATGAAGCAACATAAAATTATCCTATATCTCGGAAACTGTGAGTGGTAGGTAGACAAAACCAGTATGGAATTGTAGATATTATTATTGGCTTTCAAACGAATCAATCCGATTGCAAATCGGTTACGTTGTTTACGAGAAACACGAAAATTAAATATTCCATCCGCAAAAGTCACTTCCAGAATGGCCCAACAAAAAATTATTCTGTATCTCGGAAACTTTGAGTGTTAGGTAGACAAAACAAGTATGGAATTGTAGATACTATTATTGGCTTTCAAACGAATCAATCTGATTGCGAATCGGTTAAGTCGTTTCCGGGAAAAACGAAAATTGCATATTCCATCCGCACAAATTACTTCCAGAATGACCCAACATAAAATTATTCTGTATCTCGGAAACTGTGTGTGGCAGGTAGACAAAACAGGTATGGAATTATAGATATTATTATTGGTTTGCAAACGAATCAATCCGATTGCGAATCGGTTAAGTCGTTTCCGAGAAACACGAAAATTACATATTCCATCCACACAAGTCACATCAAGAATGAACCAACATAAAATTATCCTATATCTCGGAAACTGTGAGTGGTAGGTAGACAAAACCAGTATGGAATTGTAGATATTATTATTGGCTTTCATGAATCAATCCGATTGCAAATCGCTTAAGTCGTTTCCGAGAAAAACGAAAATTACATATTCCATCCGCACAAGTCACTTCCAGAATGAACCAACATAAAATTATTCTATATCTCGGAAACTGTGAGTGCTAGGTAGACAATACCAGTATGGAATTGTAGATATTATTATTGGCTTTCAAATGAATCAATCCGATTGCAAATCGCTTAAGTCGTTTCCGAGAAAAACGAAACTTACATATTCCATCCGCACAAGTCACTTCCAGAATGACCCAACCACATAACCAGTATGGAATTGTCGATATTATTATTGGCTTTCAAATGAATCAATCCGATTGCAAATCGCTTAAGTCGTTTCCGAGAAAAACGAAAATTACATATTCCATCCGCACAAGTCACTTCCAGAATGAACCAACATAAAATTATTCTATATCTCGGAAACTGTGAGTGCTAGGTAGACAATACCAGTATGGAATTGTAGATATTATTATTGGCTTTCAAATGAATCAATCCGATTGCAAATCGCTTTAGTCGTTACATATTCCATCTGCACAAGTTACTTCCAGAATGAACCAACATAAAATTATTCTGTATCTCGGAAACTGTGAGTGCTAGGTAGACATAACCAGTATGGAATTGTCGATATTATTATTGGCTTTCAAATGAATCAATCCGATTGCAAATCGCTTAAGTCGTTTCCGAGAAAAACGAAAATTACATATTCCATCCGCACAAGTCACTTCCAGAATGAACCAACATAAAATTATTCTATATCTCGGAAACTGTGA
Organism: Stomoxys calcitrans; assembly: GCF_963082655.1. NCBI lineage: Eukaryota > Metazoa > Arthropoda > Insecta > Diptera > Muscidae > Stomoxys > Stomoxys calcitrans. The sequence goes on along the minus strand of NC_081552.1, from coordinate 134,554,852 downwards.
GTGCTAGGTAGACAATACCAGTATGGAATTGTAGATATTATTATTGGCTTTCAAATGAATCAATCCGATTGCAAATCGCTTAAGTCGTTTCCGAGAAAAACGAAACTTACATATTCCATCCGCACAAGTCACTTCCAGAATGACCCAACATAAAATTATTCTGTATCTCGGAAACTGTGTGTGGCAGGTAGACAAAACAGGTATGGAATTATAGATATTATTATTGGTTTGCAAACGAATCAATCCGATTGCGAATCGGTTAAGTCGTTTCCGAGAAACACGAAAATTACATATTCCATCCACACAAGTCACATCAAGAATGAACCAACATAAAATTATCCTATATCTCGGAAACTGTGAGTGCTAGGTAGACAAAACCAGTATGGAATTGTAGATGTTATTATTGGCTTTCAAATGAATCAATCCGATTGCAAATCGTTTAAGTCGTTTCCGAGAAAAACGAAAATTACATATTCCATCCGCACAGGTCACTTCCAGAATGACCCAACCTAAAAATAATCTATATCTCGGAAACGGTAAGTGCTAGGTAGACATAACCAGTATGGAATTGTAGATATTATTTTTGGCTTTCAAATGAATCAATCCGATTGCAAATCGTTTAAGTCGTTTCCGAGAAAAACGAAAATTACATATTCCATCCGCACAAGTCACTTCCAGAATGACCCAACATAAAATTATCCTATATCTCGGAAACTGTGAGTGGTAGGTAGACAAAACCAGTATGGAATTGTAGATATTATTATTGGCTTTCAAATGAATCAATCCGATTGCAAATCGTTTAAGTCGTTTCCGAGAAACACGAAAATTACATATTCCATCCACACAAGTCACATCAAGAATGAACCAACATAAAATTATCCTATATCTCGGAAACTGTGAGTGGTAGGTAGACAAAACCAGTATGGAATTGTAGATATTATTATTGGCTTTCATGAATCAATCCGATTGCAAATCGCTTAAGTCGTTTCCGAGAAAAACGAAAATTACATATTCCATCCGCACAAGTCACTTCCAGAATGAACCAACATAAAATTATTCTATATCTCGGAAACTGTGAGTGCTAGGTAGACAATACCAGTATGGAATTGTAGATATTATTATTGGCTTTCAAATGAATCAATCCGATTGCAAATCGCTTAAGTCGTTTCCGAGAAAAACGAAACTTACATATTCCATCCGCACAAGTCACTTCCAGAATGACCCAACCACATAACCAGTATGGAATTGTCGATATTATTATTGGCTTTCAAATGAATCAATCCGATTGCAAATCGCTTAAGTCGTTTCCGAGAAAAACGAAAATTACATATTCCATCCGCACAAGTCACTTCCAGAATAAACCAACATAAAATTATTCTATATCTCGGAAACTGTGAGTGCTAGGTAGACAATACCAGTATGGAATTGTAGATATTATTATTATCTTTCAAATGAATCAATCCGATTGCAAATCGCTTTAGTCGTTACATATTCCATCTGCACAAGTTACTTCCAGAATGAACCAACATAAAATTATTCTGTATCTCGGAAACTGTGAGTGCTAGGTAGACATAACCAGTATGGAATTGTCGATATTATTATTGGCTTTCAAATGAATCAATCCGATTGCAAATCGCTTAAGTCGTTTCCGAGAAAAACGAAAATTACATATTCCATCCGCACAAGTTACTTCCAGAATGAACCAACATAAAATTATTCTGTATCTCGGAAACTGTGAGTGCTAGGTAGACATAACCAGTATGGAATTGTCGATATTATTATTGGCTTTCAAATGAATCAATCCGATTGCAAATCGCCTAAGTCGTTTCCGAGAAAAACGAAAATTACATATTCCATCTGCACAAGTTACTTCCAGAATGAACCAACATAAAATTATTCTGTATCTCGGAAACTGTGAGTGCTAGGTAGACATAACCAGTATGGAATTGTCGATATTATTATTGGCTTTCAAATGAATCAATCCGATTGCAAATCGCTTAAGTCGTTTCCGAGAAAAACGAAAATTACATATTCCATCCGCACAAGTCACTTCCAGAATGAACCAACATAAAATTATTCTATATCTCGGAAACTGTGAGTGCTAGGTAGACAAAACCAGTATGTAATTGTAGATATTATTATTGGCTTTCAAATGAATCAATCCGATTGCAAATCGCCTAAGTCGTTTCCGAGAAAAACGAAAATTACATATTCCATCTGCACAAGTCACTTCCAGAATGAACCAACATAAAATTATTCTATATCTCGGAAACTGTGAGTGCTAGGTAGACAATACCAGTATGGAATTGTAGATATTATTATTGGCTTCCAAATGAATCAATCCGATTGCAAATCGCTTTAGTGTTTTCCGAGAAAAACGAAAATTACATATTCCATCCGCACAAGTCACTTCCAGAATGACCCAACCTAAAAATAATCTATATCTCGGAAACGGTAAGTGCTAGGTAGAAAGAACCAGTATGGAATTGTAGATATTATTATTGGCTTTCAAATGAATCAATCCGATTGCAAATCGCTTAAGTCGTTTCCGAGAAAAACGAAAATTACATATTCCATCCGCACAGGTCACTTCCAGAATGACCCAACCTAAAAATAATCTATATCTCGGAAACGGTAAGTGCTAGGTAGACATAACCAGTATGGAATTGTAGATATTATTTTTGGCTTTCAAATGAATCAATCCGATTGCAAATCGTTTAAGTCGTTTCCGAGAAAAACGAAAATTACATATTCCATCCGCACAAGTCACTTCCAGAATGACCCAACATAAAATTATTCTATATCTCGGAAACTGTGAGTGCTAGGTAGACAAAACCAGTATGGAATTGTAGATATTATTTTTGGCTTTCAAATAATTCAATCCGATTGCAAATCATTTAAGTCGTTTCCGAGAAAAACGAAAATTACTTATTCCATCCGCACAAGTCACTTCCAGAATGAACCAACATAAAATTATTCTATATCTCGGAAACTGTGAGTGCTAGGTAGACAATACCAGTATGGAATTGTAGATATTATTATTGGCTTTCAAATGAATCAATCCGATTGCAAATCGCCTAAGTCGTTTCCGAGAAAAACGAAAATTACATATTCCATCTGCACAAGTTACTTCCAGAATGAACCAACATAAAATTATTCTGTATCTCGGAAACAATGAGTGCTAGGTAGACATGACCAGTATGGAATTGTCAATATTATTATTGGCTTTCAAATGAATCAATCCGATTGCAAATCGCTTTAGTCGTTTCCGAGAAAAACGAAAATTACATATTCCATCCGCACAAGTCACTTCCAGAATGACCCAACCTAAAAATAATCTATATCTCGGAAACGGTAAGTGCTAGGTAGAAAGAACCAGTATGGAATTATAGATATTATTATTGGCCTTCAAATGAATCAATCCGATTGCAAATCGTTTAAGTCGTTTCCGAGAAAAACGAAAATTACATATTCCATCCGCACAGGTCACTTCCAGAATGACCCAACCTAAAAATAATCTATGCCTCGGAAACGGTAAGTGCTAGGTAGAAAGAACCAGTATGGAATTATAGATATTATTACTGATTTGCAAACGAATCAATCCGATTGCGAATCGGTTAAGTCGTTTCCGAGAAACACGAAAATTACATATTCCATCCACACAAGTCACATCAAGAATGAACCAACATAAAATTATCCTATATCTCGGAAACTGTGAGTGGTAGGTAGACAAAACCAGTATGGAATTGTAGATACTATTATTGGCTTTCAAATGAATCAATCCGATTGCAAATCGCCTAAGTCGTTTCCGAGAAAAACGAAAATTACATATTCCATCTGCACAAGTTACTTCCAGAATGAACCAATATAAAATTATTCTGTATCTCGGAAACTGTGAGTGCTAGGTAGACATAACCAGTATGGAATTGTCGATATTATTATTGGCTTTCAAATGAATCAATCCGATTGCAAATCGCTTAAGTCGTTTCCGAGAAAAACGAAAATTACACATTCCATCCGCACAAGTCACTTCCAGAATGAACCAACATAAAATTATTCTATATCTCGGAAACTGTGAGTGCTAGGTAGACAATACCAGTATGGAATTGTAGATATTATTATTGGCTTTCAAATGAATCAATCCGATTGCAAATCGCTTAAGTCGTTTCCGAGAAAAACGAAAATTACATATTCCATCCGCACAAGTCACTTCCAGAATGACCCAACCTAAAAATAATAGACATAACCAGTATGGAATTGTCGATATTATTATTGGCTTTCAAATGAATCAATCCGATTGCAAATCGCTTAAGTCGTTTCCGAGAAAAACGAAAATTACATATTCCATCCGCACAAGTCACTTCCAGAATGAACCAACATAAAATTATTCTATATCTCGGAAACTGTGAGTGCTAGGTAGACAATACCAGTATGGAATTGTAGATATTATTAGTGGCTTCCAAATGAATCAATCCGATTGCAAATCGCTTTAGTGTTTTCCGAGAAAAACGAAAATTACATATTCCATCCGCACAAGTCACTTCCAGAATGACCCAACCTAAAAATAATCTATATCTCGGAAACGGTAAGTGCTAGGTAGAAAGAACCAGTATGGAATTGTAGATATTATTATTGGCTTTCAAATGAATCAATCCGATTGCAAATCGCTTAAGTCGTTTCCGAGAAAAACGAAAATTACATATTCCATCCGCACAGGTCACTTCCAGAATGACCCAACCTAAAAATAATCTATATCTCGGAAACGGTAAGTGCTAGGTAGACATAACCAGTATGGAATTGTAGATATTATTTTTGGCTTTCAAATGAATTAATCCGATTGCAAATCGTTTAAGTCGTTTCCGAGAAAAACGAAAATTACATATTCCATCCGCACAAGTCACTTCCAGAATGACCCAACATAAAATTATTCTATATCTCGGAAACTGTGAGTGCTAGGTAGACAAAACCAGTATGGAATTGTAGATATTATTTTTGGCTTTCAAATAATTCAATCCGATTGCAAATCATTTAAGTCGTTTCCGAGAAAAACGAAAATTACTTATTCCATCCGCACAAGTCACTTCCAGAATGAACCAACATAAAATTATTCTATATCTCGGAAACTGTGAGTGCTAGGTAGACAATACCAGTATGGAATTGTAGATATTATTATTGGCTTTCAAATGAATCAATCCGATTGCAAATCGCCTAAGTCGTTTCCGAGAAAAACGAAAATTACATATTCCATCTGCACAAGTTACTTCCAGAATGAACCAACATAAAATTATTCTGTATCTCGGAAACAATGAGTGCTAGGTAGACATGACCAGTATGGAATTGTCAATATTATTATTGGCTTTCAAATGAATCAATCCGATTGCAAATCGCTTTAGTCGTTTCCGAGAAAAACGAAAATTACATATTCCATCCGCACAAGTCACTTCCAGAATGACCCAACCTAAAAATAATCTATATCTCGGAAACGGTAAGTGCTAGGTAGAAAGAACCAGTATGGAATTATAGATATTATTATTGGCTTTCAAATGAATCAATCCGATTGCAAATCGTTTAAGTCGTTTCCGAGAAAAACGAAAATTACATATTCCATCCGCACAGGTCACTTCCAGAATGACCCAACCTAAAAATAATCTATGCCTCGGAAACGGTAAGTGCTAGGTAGAAAGAACCAGTATGGAATTATAGATATTATTATTGGTTTGCAAACGAATCAATCCGATTGCGAATCGGTTAAGTCGTTTCCGAGAAACACGAAAATTACATATTCCATCCACACAAGTCACATCAAGAATGAACCAACATAAAATTATCCTATATCTCGGAAACTGTGAGTGGTAGGTAGACAAAACCAGTATGGAATTGTAGATATTATTATTGGCTTTCAAATGAATCAATCCGATTGCAAATCGCCTAAGTCGTTTCCGAGAAAAACGAAAATTACATATTCCATCTGCACAAGTTACTTCCAGAATGAACCAATATAAAATTATTCTGTATCTCGGAAACTGTGAGTGCTAGGTAGACATAACCAGTATGGAATTGTCGATATTATTATTGGCTTTCAAATGAATCAATCCGATTGCAAATCGCTTAAGTCGTTTCCGAGAAAAACGAAAATTACACATTCCATCCGCACAAGTCACTTCCAGAATGAACCAACATAAAATTATTCTATATCTCGGAAACTGTGAGTGCTAGGTAGACAATACCAGTATGGAATTGTAGATATTATTATTGGCTTTCAAATGAATCAATCCGATTGCAAATCGCTTAAGTCGTTTCCGAGAAAAACGAAAATTACATATTCCATCCGCACAAGTCACTTCCAGAATGACCCAACCTAAAAATAATAGACATAACCAGTATGGAATTGTCGATATTATTATTGGCTTTCAAATGAATCAATCCGATTGCAAATCGCTTAAGTCGTTTCCGAGAAAAACGAAAATTACATATTCCATCCGCACAAGTCACTTCCAGAATGAACCAACATAAAATTATTCTATATCTCGGAAACTGTGAGTGCTAGGTAGACAATACCAGTATGGAATTGTAGATATTATTATTGGCTTCCAAATGAATCAATCCGATTGCAAATCGCTTTAGTGTTTTCCGAGAAAAACGAAAATTACATATTCCATCCGCACAGGTCACTTCCAGAATGACCCAACCTAAAAATAATCTATATCTCGGAAACGGTAAGTGCTAGGTAGAAAGAACCAGTATGGAATTGTAGATATTATTATTGGCTTTCAAATGAATCAATCCGATTGCAAATCGCTTAAGTCGTTTCCGAGAAAAACGAAAATTACATATTCCATCCGCACAGGTCACTTCCAGAATGACCCAACCTAAAAATAATCTATATCTCGGAAACGGTAAGTGCTAGGTAGACATAACCAGTATGGAATTGTAGATATTATTTTTGGCTTTCAAATGAATCAATCCGATTGCAAATCGTTTAAGTCGTTTCCGAGAAAAACGAAAATTACATATTCCATCCGCACAAGTCACTTCCAGAATGACCCAACATAAAATTATTCTATATCTCGGAAACTGTGAGTGCTAGGTAGACAAAACCAGTATGGAATTGTAGATATTATTTTTGGCTTTCAAATAATTCAATCCGATTGCAAATCATTTAAGTCGTTTTCGAGAAAAACGAAATTTACATATTCCATCCGCACAAGTCACTTCCAGAATGAACCAACATAAAATTATTCTGTATCTCGGAAACAATGAGTGCTAGGTAGACATGACCAGTATGGAATTGTCAATATTATTATTGGCTTTCAAATGAATCAATCCGATTGCAAATCGCTTTAGTCGTTTCCGAGAAAAACGAAAATTACATATTCCATCCGCACAAGTCACTTCCTGAATGAACCAACATAAAATTATTCTATATCTCGGAAACTGTGAGTGCTAGGTAGACAATACCAGTATGGAATTGTAGATATTATTATTGGCTTTCAAATGAATCAATCCGATTGCAAATCGCTTAAGTCGTTTCCGAGAAAAACGAAAATTACATATTCCATCCGCACAGGTCACTTCCAGAATGACCCAACCTAAAAATAATAGACATAACCAGTATGGAATTGTCGATATTATTATTGGCTTTCAAATGAATCAATCCGATTGCAAATCGCTTAAGTCGTTTCCGAGAAAAACGAAAATTACATATTCCATCCGCACAAGTCACTTCCAGAATGAACCAACATAAAATTATTCTATATCTCGGAAACTGTGAGCGCTAGGTATCAACATAAAATTATCCTATATCTCGGAAACTGTGAGTGGTAGGTAGACAAAACCAGTATGGAATTGTAGATATTATTATTGGCTTTCAAATGAATCAATCCGATTGCAAATCGCCTAAGTCGTTTCCGAGAAAAACGAAAATTACATATTCCATCTGCACAAGTTACTTCCAGAATGAACCAACATAAAATTATTCTGTATCTCGGAAACTGTGAGTGGTAGGTAGACATAACCAGTATGGAATTGTCGATATTATTATTGGCTTTCAAATGAATCAATCCGATTGCAAATCGCTTAAGTCGTTTCCGAGAAAAACGAAAATTACATATTCCATCCGCACAAGTCACTTCCAGAATGAACCAACATAAAATTATTCTATATCTCGGAAACTGTGAGTGCTAGGTAGACAATACCAGTATGGAATTGTAGATATTATTATTGGCTTTCAAATGAATCAATCCGATTGCAAATCGCTTAAGTCGTTTCCGAGAAAAACGAAAATTACATATTCCATCCGCACAAGTCACTTCCAGAATGACCCAACCTAAAAATAATAGACATAACCAGTATGGAATTGTCGATATTATTATTGGCTTTCAAATGAATCAATCCGATTGCAAATCGCTTAAGTCGTTTCCGAGAAAAACGAAAATTACATATTCCATCCGCACAAGTCACTTCCAGAATGAACCAACAAAAATTATTCTATATCTCGGAAACTGTGAGTGCTAGGTAGACAATACCAGTATGGAATTGTAGATATTATTATTGGCTTTCAAATGAATCAATCCGATTGCAAATCGCTTCAGTCGTTTCCGAGAAAAACGAAAATTACATATTCCATCCGCACAAGTCACTTCCAGAATGACCCAACCTAAAAATAATCTATATCTCGGAAACGGTAAGTGCTAGGTAGAAAGAACCAGTATGTAATTATAGATATTATTATTGGCTTTCAAATGAATCAATCCGATTGCAAATCGTTTAAGTCGTTTCCGAGAAAAACGAAAATTACATATTCCATCCGCACAGGTCACTTCCAGAATGACCCAACCTAAAAATAATCTAAACCTCGGAAACGGTAAGTGCTAGGTAGAAAGAACCAGTACGGAATTATAGATATTATTATTGGTTTGCAAACGAATCAATCCGATTGCGAATCGGTTAAGTCGTTTCCGAGAAACACGAAAATTACATATTCCATCCACACAAGTCACATCAAGAATGAACCAACATAAAATTATCCTATATCTCGGAAACTGTGAGTGGTAGGTAGACAAAACCAGTATGGAATTGTAGATATTATTATTGGCTTTCAAATGAATCAATCCGATTGCAAATCGCCTAAGTCGTTTCCGAGAAAAACGAAAATTACATATTCCATCTGCACAAGTTACTTCCAGAATGAACCAATATAAAATTATTCTGTATCTCGGAAACTGTGAGTGCTAGGTAGACATAACCAGTATGGAATTGTCGATATTATTATTGGCTTTCAAATGAATCAATCCGATTGCAAATCGCTTAAGTCGTTTCCGAGAAAAACGAAAATTACATATTCCATCCGCACAAGTCACTTCCAGAATGAACCAACATAAAATTATTCTATATCTCGGAAACTGTGAGTGCTAGGTAGACAATACCAGTATGGAATTGTAGATATTATTATTGGCTTTCAAATGAATCAATCCGATTGCAAATCGCTTAAGTCGTTTCCGAGAAAAACGAAAATTACATATTCCATCCGCACAAGTCACTTCCAGAATGACCCAACCTAAAAATAATAGACATAACCAGTATGGAATTGTCGATATTATTATTGGCTTTCAAATGAATCAATCCGATTGCAAATCGCTTAAGTCGTTTCCGAGAAAAACGAAAATTACATATTCCATCCGCAAAAGTCACTTCCAGAATGAACCAACATAAAATTATTCTATATCTCGTAAACTGTGAGTGCTAGGTAGACAATACCAGTATGGAATTGTAGATATTATTATTGGCTTCCAAATGAATCAATCCGATTGCAAATCGCTTTAGTGTTTTCCGAGAAAAACGAAAATTACATATTCTATCCGCACAAGTCACTTCCAGAATGACCCAACCTAAAAATAATCTATATCTCGGAAACGGTAAGTGCTAGGTAGAAAGAACCAGTATGGAATTGTAGATATTATTATTGGCTTTCAAATGAATCAATCCGATTGCAAATCGCTTAAGTCGTTTCCGAGAAAAACGAAAATTACATATTCCATCCGCACAGGTCACTTCCAGAATGACCCAACCTAAAAATAATCTATATCTCGGAAACGGTAAGTGCTAGGTAGACATAACCAGTATGGAATTGTAGATATTATTTTTGGCTTTCAAATGAATCAGTCCGATTGCAAATCGTTTAAGTCGTTTCCGAGAAAAACGAAAATTACATATTCCATCCGCACAAGTCACTTCCAGAATGAACCAACATAAAATTATTCTATATCTCGGAAACTGTGAGTGCTAGGTAGACAATACCAGTATGGAATTGTAGATATTATTATTGGCTTTCAAATGAATCAATCCGATTGCAAATCGCCTAAGTCGTTTCCGAGAAAAACGAAAATTACATATTCCATCTGCACAAGTTACTTCCAGAATGAACCAACATAAAATTATTCTGTATCTCGGAAACAATGAGTGCTAGGTAGACATGACCAGTATGGAATTGTCAATATTATTATTGGCTTTCAAATGAATCAATCCGATTGCAAATCGCTTAAGTCGTTTCCGAGAAAAACGAAAATTACATATTCCATCCGCACAAGTCACTTCCAGAATGAACCAACCTAAAAATAATAGACATAACCAGTATGGAATTGTCGATATTATTATTGGCTTTCAAATGAATCAATCCGATTGCAAATCGCTTAAGTCGTTTCCGAGAAAAACGAAAATTACATATTCCATCCGCACAAGTCACTTCCAGAATGAACCAACATAAAATTATTCTATATCTCGGAAACTGTGAGTGCTAGGTAGACAATACCAGTATGGAATTGTAGATATTATTATTGGCTTCCAAATGAATCAATCCGATTGCAAATCGCTTTAGTGTTTTCCGAGAAAAACGAAAATTACATATTCCATCCGCACAAGTCACTTCCAGAATGACCCAACCTAAAAATAATCTATATCTCGGAAACGGTAAGTGCTAGGTAGAAAGAACCAGTATGGAATTGTAGATATTATTATTGGCTTTCAAATGAATCAATCCGATTGCAAATCGCTTAAGTCGTTTCCGAGAAAAACGAAAATTACATATTCCATCCGCACAGGTCACTTCCAGAATGACCCAACCTAAAAATAATCTATATCTCGGAAACGGTAAGTGCTAGGTAGACATTAACAGTATGGAATTGTAGATATTATTTTTGGCTTTCAAATGAATCAATCCGATTGCAAATCGTTTAAGTCGTTTCCGAGAAAAACGAAAATTACATATTCCATCCGCACAAGTCACTTCCAGAATGACCCAACATAAAATTATTCTATATCTCGGAAACTGTGAGTGCTAGGTAGACAAAACCAGTATGGAATTGTAGATATTATTTTTGGCTTTCAAAAATATCAATCCGATTGCAAATCATTTAAGTCGTTTCCGAGAAAAACGAAATTTACATATTCCATCCGCACAAGTCACTTCCAGAATGAACCAACATAAAATTATTCTATATCTCGGAAACTGTGAGTGCTAGGTAGACAATACCAGTATGGAATTGTAGATATTATTATTGGCTTTCAAATGAATCAATCCGATTGCAAATCATTTAAGTCGTTTCCGAGAAAAACGAAAATTACATATTCCATCTGCACAAGTTACTTCCAGAATGAACCAACATAAAATTATTCTGTATCTCGGAAACAATGAGTGCTAGGTAGACATGACCAGTATGGAATTGTCAATATTATTATTGGCTTTCAAATGAATCAATCCGATTGCAAATCGCTTTAGTCGTTTCCGAGAAAAACGAAAATTACATATTCCATCCGCACAAGTCACTTCCAGAATGACCCAACCTAAAAATAATCTATATCTCGGAAACGGTAAGTGCTAGGTAGAAAGAACCAGTATGGAATTATAGATATTATTATTGGCTTTCAAATGAATCAATCCGATTGCAAATCGTTTAAGTCGTTTCCGAGAAAAACGAAAATTACATATTCCATCCGCACAGGTCACTTCCAGAATGACCCAACCTAAAAATAATCTATGCCTCGGAAACGGTAAGTGCTAGGTAGAAAGAACCAGTATGGAATTATAGATATTATTATTGGTTTGCAAACGAATCAATCCGATTGCGAATCGGTTAAGTCGTTTCCGAGAAACACGAAAATTACATATTCCATCCACACAAGTCACATCAAGAATGAACCAACATAAAATTATCCTATATCTCGGAAACTGTGAGTGGTAGGTAGACAAAACCAGTATGGAATTGTAGATATTATTATTGGCTTTCAAATGAATCAATCCGATTGCAAATCGCCTAAGTCGTTTCCGAGAAAAACGAAAATTACATATTCCATCTGCACAAGTTACTTCCAGAATGAACCAATAAAAAATTATTCTGTATCTCGGAAACTGTGAGTGCTAGGTAGACATAACCAGTATGGAATTGTCGATATTATTATTGGCTTTCAAATGAATCAATCCGATTGCAAATCGCTTAAGTCGTTTCCGAGAAAAACGAAAATTACACATTCCATCCGCACAAGTCACTTCCAGAATGAACCAACATAAAATTATTCTATATCTCGGAAACTGTGAGTGCTAGGTAGACAATACCAGTATGGAATTGTAGATATTATTATTGGCTTTCAAATGAATCAATCCGATTGCAAATCGCTTAAGTCGTTTCCGAGAAAAACGAAAATTACATATTCCATCCGCACAAATCACTTCCAGAATGACCCAACCTAAAAATAATAGACATAACCAGTATGGAATTGTCGATATTATTATTGGCTTTCAAATGAATCAATCCGATTGCAAATCGCTTAAGTCGTTTCCGAGAAAAACGAAAATTACATATTCCATCCGCACAAGTCACTTCCAGAATGAACCAACATAAAATTATTCTATATCTCGGAAACTGTGAGTGCTAGGTAGACAATACCAGTATGGAATTGTAGATATTATTATTGGCTTCCAAATGAATCAATCCGATTGCAAATCGCTTTAGTGTTTTCCGAGAAAAACGAAAATTACATATTCCATCCGCACAAGTCACTTCCAGAATGACCCAACCTAAAAATAATCTATATCTCGGAAACGGTAAGTGCTAGGTAGAAAGAACCGGTATGGAATTGTAGATATTATTATTGGCTTTCAAATGAATCAATCCGATTGCAAATCGCTTAAGTCGTTTCCGAGAAAAACGAAAATTACATATTCCATCCGCACAGGTCACTTCCAGAATGACCCAACCTAAAAATAATCTATATCTCGGAAACGGTAAGTCCTAGGTAGACATAGCCAGTATGGAATTGTAGATATTATTTTTGGCTTTCAAATGAATCAATCCGATTGCAAATCGTTTAAGTCGTTTCCGAGAAAAACGAAAATTACATATTCCATCCGCACAAGTCACTTCCAGAATGACCCAACATAAAATTATTCTATATCTCGGAAACTGTGAGTGCTAGGTAGACAAAACCAGTATGGAATTGTAGATATTATTTTTGGCTTTCAAATAATTCAATCCGATTGCAAATCATTTAAGTCGTTTTCGAGAAAAACGAAATTTACATATTCCATCCGCACAAGTCACTTCCAGAATGAACCAACATAAAATTATTCTATATCTCGGAAACTGTGAGCGCTAGGTAGACAATACCAGTATGGAATTGTAGATATTATTATTGGCTTTCAAATGAATCAATCCGATTGCAAATCGCCTAAGTCGTTTCCGAGAAAAACGAAAATTATATATTCCATCTGCACAAGTTACTTCCAGAATGAACCAACATAAAATTATTCTGTATCTCGGAAACAATGAGTGCTAGGTAGACATGACCAGTATGGAATTGTCAATATTATTATTGGCTTTCAAATGAATCAATCCGATTGCAAATCGCTTTAGTCGTTTCCGAGAAAAACGAAAATTACATATTCCATCCGCACAAGTCACTTCCAGAATGAACCAACATAAAATTATTCTATATCTCGGAAACTGTGAGTGCTAGGTAGACAATACCAGTATGGAATTGTAGATATTATTATTGGCTTTCAAATGAATCAATCCGATTGCAAATCGCTTAAGTCGTTTCCGAGAAAAACGAAAATTACATATTCCATCCGCACAAGTCACTTCCAGAATGACCCAACCTAAAAATAATAGACATAACCAGTATGGAATTGTCGATATTATTATTGGCTTTCAAATGAATCAATCCGATTGCAAATCGCTTTAGTCGTTTCCGAGAAAAACGAAAATTACATATTCCATCCGCACAAGTCACTTCCAGAATGAACCAACATAAAATTATTCTATATCTCGGAAACTGTGAGCGCTAGGTATCAACATAAAATTATCCTATATCTCGGAAACTGTGAGTGGTAGGTAGACAAAACCAGTATGGAATTGTAGATATTATTATTGGCTTTCAAATGAATCAATCCGATTGCAAATCGCCTAAGTCGTTTCCGAGAAAAACGAAAATTACATATTCCATCTGCACAAGTTACTTCCAGAATGAACCAATATAAAATTATTCTGTATCTCGGAAACTGTGAGTGCTAGGTAGACATAACCAGTATGGAATTGTCGATATTATTATTGGCTTTCAAATGAATTAATCCGATTGCAAATCGCTTAAGTCGTTTCCGAGAAAAACGAAAATTACATATTCCATCCGCACAAGTCACTTCCAGAATGAACCAACATAAAATTATTCTATATCTCGGAAACTGTGAGTGCTAGGTAGACAATACCAGTATGGAATTGTAGATATTATTATTGGCTTTCAAATGAATCAATCCGATTGCAAATCGCTTAAGTCGTTTCCGAGAAAAACGAAAATTACATATTCCATCCGCACAAGTCACTTCCAGAATGACCCAACCTAAAAATAATAGACATAACCAGTATGGAATTGTCGATATTATTATTGGCTTTCAAATGAATCAATCCGATTGCAAATCGCTTAAGTCGTTTCCGAGAAAAACGAAATTTACATATTCCATCCGCACAAGTCACTTCCAGAATGAACCAACATAAAATTATTCTATATCTCGGAAACTGTGAGCGCTAGGTAGACAATACCAGTATGGAATTGTAGATATTATTATTGGCTTTCAAATGAATCAATCCGATTGCAAATCGCTTTAGTCGTTTCCGAGAAAAACGAAAATTACATATTCCATCCGCACAAGTCACTTCCAGAATGACCCAACCTAAAAATAATCTATATCTCGGAAACGGTAAGTGCTAGGTAGAAAGAACCAGTATGGAATTGTAGATATTATTATTGGCTTTCAAATGAATCAATCCGATTGCAAATCGTTTAAGTCGTTTCCGAGAAAAACGAAAATTACATATTCCATCCGCACAGGTCACTTCCAGAATGACCCAACCTAAAAATAATCTATATCTCGGAAACGGTAAGTGCTAGGTAGACATAACCAGTATGGAATTGTAGATATTATTTTTGGCTTTCAAATTAATCAATCCGATTGCAATTCGTTTAAGTCGTTTCCGAGAAAAACGAAAATTACATATTCCATCCGCACAAGTCACCTCCAGAATGACCCAACATAAAATTATTCTATATCTCGGAAACTGTGAGTGCTAGGTAGACAAAACCAGTATGGAATTGTCGATATTATTATTGGCTTTCAAATGAATCAATCCGATTGCAAATCATTTAAGTCGTTTCCGAGAAAAACGAAAATTACATATTCCATCCGCAAAAGTCACTTCCAGAATGGCCCAACAAAAAATTATTCTGTATCTCGGAAAATGTGAGTGTTAGGTAGACAAAACAAGTATGGAATTGTAGATACTATTATTGGCTTTCAAACGAATCAATCTGATTGCGAATCGGTAAAGTCGTTTCCGGGAAAAACGAAAATTGCATATTCCATCCGCACAAATTACATCCAGAATGACCCAACATAAAATTATTCTGTATCTCGGAAACTGTGAGTGCTAGGTAGACAAAACAGGTATGGAATTGTGGATATTATTATTGGTTTGCAAACGAATCAATCCGAAAGCGAATCGCTTAAGTCGTTTCCGAGAAAAACGAAAATTACATTTTCCATCCGCACAAGTCACTTCCAGAATGAACCAACATAAAATTATTCTATATCTCGGAAACTGTGAGTGCTAGGTAGACAATACCAGTATGGAATTGTAGATATTATTATTGGCTTTCAAATGAATCAATCCGATTGCAAATCATTTAAGTCGTTTCCGGGAAAAACGAAAATTGCATATTCCATCCGCACAAATTACATCCAGAATGACCCAACATAAAATTATTCTGTATCTCGGAAACTGTGAGTGCTAGGTAGACAAAACAGGTATGGAATTGTGGATATTATTATTGGCTTTCAAATGAATCAATCCGATTGCAAATCGCTTAAGTCGTTTCCGAGAAAAACGAAAATTATATATTCCATCCGCACAAGTCACTTCCAGAATGAACCAACATAAAATTATTCTGTATCTCGGAAACTGTGAGTGTTAGGTAGACAATACCAGTATGGAATTGTAGATATTATTATTGGCTTTCAAATGAATCAATCCGATTGCAAATCGCTTTAGTCGTTTCCGAGAAAAACGAAAATTACATATTCCATCCGCACAAGTCACTTCCAGAATGACCCAACCTAAAAATAATCTATATCTCGGAAACGGTAAGTGCTAGGTAGAAAGAACCAGTATGGAATTATAGATATTAAAGGGTGATTTTTTTGAGGTTAGGATTTTCATGCATTAGTATTTGACAGATCACGTGGGATTTCAGACATGGTGTCAAAGAGAAAGATGCTCAGTATGCTTTGACATTTCATCATGAATAGACTTACTAACGAGCAACGCTTGCAAATCATTGAATTTTATTACCAAAATCAGTGTTCGGTTCGAAATGTGTTCATTCACCGTTCAGCGATGAGGCTCATTTCTGGTTGAATGGCTACGTAAATAATCAAAATTGCCGCATTTGGAGTGAAGAGCAACCAGAAGCCGTTCAAGAACTGCCCATGCATCCCGAAAAATGCACTGTTTGGTGTGGTTTGTACGCTGGTGGAATCATTGGACCGTATTTGTTCAAAGATGCTGTTGGACGCAACGTTACGGTGAATGAACACATTTCGAACCGAACACTGATTTTGGTAATAAAATTCAATGATTTGCAAGCGTTGCTCGTTAGTAAGTCTATTCATGATGAAATGTCCAAGCATACTGAGCATCTTTCTCTTTGACACCATGTCTGAAATCCCACATGATCTGTCAAATACTAATGCATGAAAATCCTAACCTCAAAAAAATCACCCTTTATTATTGGTTTGCAAACGAATCAATCCGATTGCGAATCGGTTAAGTCGTTTCCGAGAAACACGAAAATTACATATTCCATCCACACAAGTCACATCAAGAATGAACCAACATAAAATTATCCTATATCTCGGAAACTGTGAGTGGTAGGTAGACAAAACCAGTATGGAATTGTAGATATTATTATTGGCTTTCAAATGAATCAATCCGATTGCAAATCGCCTAAGTCGTTTCCGAGAAAAACGAAAATTACATATTCCATCTGCACAAGTTACTTCCAGAATGAACCAACATAAAATTTTTCTGTATCTCGGAAACTGTGAGTGCTAGGTAGACATAACCAGTATGGAATTGTCGATATTATTATTGGCTTTCAAATGAATCAATCCGATTGCAAATCGCTTAAGTCGTTTCCGAGAAAAACGAAAATTACATATTCCATCCGCACAAGTCACTTCCAGAATGAACCAACATAAAATTATTCTATATCTCGGAAACTGTGAGTACTAGGTAGACAATACCAGTATGGAATTGTAGATATTATTATTGGCTATCAAATGAATCAATCCGATTGCAAATCGCTTTAGTCGTTTCCGAGAAAAACGAAAATTACATATTCCATCCGCACAAGTCACTTCCAGAATGACCCAACCTAAAAATAATCTATATCTCGGAAACGGTAAGTGCTAGGTAGAAAGAACCAGTATGGAATTGTAGATATTATTATTGGTTTGCAAACGAATCAATCCGATTGCGAATCGGTTAAGTCGTTTCCGAGAAACACGAAAATTACGTATTCCATCCACACAAGTCACATCAAGAATGAACCAACATAAAATTATCCTATATCTCGGAAACTGTGAGTGGTAGGTAGACAAAACCAGTATGGAATTGTAGATATTATTATTGGCTTTCAAATGAATCAATCCGATTGCAAATCGCCTAAGTCGTTTCCGAGAAAAACGAAAATTACATATTCCATCTGCACAAGTTACTTCCAGAATGACCCAACATAAAATTATTCTATATCTCGGAAACTGTGAGTGCTAGGTAGACAAAACCAGTATGGAATTGTAGATATTATTTTTGGCTTTCAAATGAATCAATCCGATTGCACATCGTTTAAGTCGTTTCCGAGAAAAACGAAAATTACATATTCCATCCGCACAGGTCACTTCCAGAATGACCCAACCTAAAAATAATCTATATCTCAGAAACGGCAAGTGCTAGGTAGACATAACCACTATGGAATTGTAGATATTATTTTTGGCTTTCAAATGAATCAATCCGATTGCAAATCGTTTAAGTCGTTTCCGAGAAAAACGAAATTTACATATTCCATCCGCACAAGTCACTTCCAGAATGACCCAACATAAAATTATTCTATATCTCGGAAACTGTGAGTGCTAGGTAGACAAAACCAGTATGGAATTGTAGATATTATTATTGGCTTTCAAATGAATCAATCCGATTGCAAATCATTTAAGTCGTTTCCGAGAAAAACGAAAATTACATATTCCATCCGCACAAGTCACTTCCAGAATGACCCAACATTAAATTGTTCTATATCTCGGAAACTGTGAGTGTTAGGTAGACAATACAAGTATGGAATTGTAGGTATTATTATTGGCTTTCAAACGAATCAATCCGATTGCAAATCGGTTACGTTGTCTACGAGAAACACGAAAATTAAATATTCCATCCGCAAAAGTCACTTCCAGAATGGCCCAACAAAAAATTATTCTGTATCTCGGAAACTGTGAGTGTTAGGTAGACAATACCAGTATGGAATTGTAGATATTATTATTGGCTTTCAAATGAATCAATCCGATTGCACATCGCCTAAGTCGTTTCCGAGAAAAACGAAAATTATATATTCCATCCGCACAAGTCACTTCCAGAATGAACCAACATAAAATTATTCTCTATCTCGGAAACTGTGAGTGTTAGGTAGACAATACCAGTATGGAATTGTAGATATTATTATTGGCTTTCAAATGAATCAATCCGATTGCAAATAGCTTAAGTCGTTTCCGAGAAAAACGAAAATTATATATTCCATCCGCACAAGTCACTTCCAGAATGACCCAACCTAAAAATAATAGACATAACCAGTATGGAATTGTAGATATTATTATTGGCTTTCAAATGAATCAATCCGATTGCAAATCGCTTTAGTCGTTTCCGAGAAAAACGAAAATTACATATTCCATCCGCACAAGTCACTTCCAGAATGACCCAACCTAAAAATAATCTATATCTCAGAAACGGTAAGTGCTAGGTAGAAAGAACCAGTATGGAATTATAGATATTAAAGGGTGATTTTTTTGAGGTTAGGATTTTCATGCATTAGTATTTGACAGATCACGTGGGATTTCAGACATGGTGTCAAAGAGAAAGATGCTCAGTATGCTTTGACATTTCATCATGAATAGACTTACTAACGAGCAACGCTTGCAAATCATTGAATTTTATTACCAAAATCAGTGTTCGGTTCGAAATGTGTTCATTCACCGTTCAGCGATGAGGCTCATATCTGGTTGAATGGCTACGTAAATAAGTAAAATTGCCGCATTTGGAGTGAAGAGCAACCAGAAGCCGTTCAAGAACTGCCCATGCATCCCGAAAAATGCACTGTTTGGTGTGGTTTGTACGCTGGTGGAATCATTGGACCGTATTTTTTCAAAGATGCTGTTGGACGCAACGTTACGGTGAATGAACACATTTCGAACCGAACACTGATTTTGGTAATAAAATTCAATGATTTGCAAGCGTTGCTCGTTAGTAAGTCTATTCATGATGAAATGTCAAAGCATACTGAGCATCTTTCTCTTTGACACCATGTCTGAAATCCCACATGATCTGTCAAATACTAATGCATGAAAATCCTAACCTCAAAAAAATCACCCTTTATTATTGGTTTGCAAACGAATCAATCCGATTGCGAATCGGTTAAGTCGTTTCCGAGAAACACGAAAATTACATATTCCATCCACACAAGTCACATCAAGAATGAACCAACATAAAATTATCCTATATCTCGGAAACTGTGAGTGGTAGGTAGACAAAACCAGTATGGAATTGTAGATATTATTATTGGCTTTCAAATGAATCAATCCGATTGCAAATCGCCTAAGTCGTTTCCGAGAAAAACGAAAATTACATATTCCATCTGCACAAGTTACTTCCAGAATGAACCAACATAAAATTATTCCGTATCTCGGAAACTGTGAGTGCTAGGTAGACATAACCAGTATGGAATTGTCGATATTATTATTGGCTTTCAAATGAATCAATCCGATTGCAAATCGCTTAAGTCGTTTCCGAGAAAAACGAAAATTACATATTCCATCCGCACAAGTCACTTCCAGAATGAACCAACATAAAATTATTCTATATCTCGGAAACTGTGAGTACTAGGTAGACAATACCAGTATGGAATTGTAGATATTATTATTGGCTATCAAATGAATCAATCCGATTGCAAATCGCTTTAGTCGTTTCCGAGAAAAACGAAAATTACATATTCCATCCGCACAAGTCACATCCAGAATGACCCAACCTAAAAATAATCTATATCTCGGAAACGGTAACTGCTAGGTAGAAAGAACCAGTATGGAATTATAGATATTATTATTGGGTTGCAAACGAATCAATCCGATTGCGAATCGGTTAAGTCGTTTCCGAGAAACACGAAAATTACATATTCCATCCACACAAGTCACATCAAGAATGAACCAACATAAAATTATCCTATATCTCGGAAACTGTGAGTGGTAGGTAGACAAAACCAGTATGGAATTGTAGATATTATTATTGGCTTTCAAATGAATCAATCCGATTGCAAATCGCCTAAGTCGTTTCCGAGAAAAACGAAAATTACATATTCCATCTGCACAAGTTACTTCCAGAATGACCCAACATAAAATTATTCTATATCTCGGAAACTGTGAGTGCTAGGTAGACAAAACCAGTATGGAATTGTAGATATTATTTTTGGATTTCAAATGAATCAATCCGATTGCAAATCGTTTAAGTCGTTTCCGAGAAAAACGAAAATTACATATTCCATCCGCACAGGTCACTTCCAGAATGACCCAACCTAAAAATAATCTATATCTCGGAAACGGCAAGTGCTAGGTAGACATAACCACTATGGAATTGTAGATATTATTTTTGGCTTTCAAATGAATCAATCCGATTGCAAATCGTTTAAGTCGTTTCCGAGAAAAACGAAAATTACATATTCCATCTGCACAAGTCTCTTCCAGAATGACCCAACATAAAATTATTCTATATCTCGGAAACTGTGAGTGCTAGGTAGACGAAACCAGTATGGAATTGTAGATATTATTATTGGCTTTCAAATGAATCAATCCGATTGCAAATCATTTAAGTCGTTTCCGAGAAAAACGAAAATTACATATTCCATCCGCAAAAGTCACTTCCAGAATGGCCCAACAAAAAATTATTCTGTATCTCGGAAACTGTGAGTGTTAGGTAGACAAAACAAGTATGGAATTGTAGATACTATTATTGGCTTTCAAACGAATCAATCTGATTGCGAATCGGTTAAGTCGTTTCCGGGAAAAACGAAAATTGCATATTCCATCCGCACAAATTACTTCCAGAATGACCCAACATAAAATTATTCTGTATCTCGGAAACTGTGTGTGGCAGGTAGACAAAACAGGTATGGAATTATAGATATTATTATTGGTTTGCAAACGAATCAATCCGATTGCGAATCGGTTAAGTCGTTTCCGAGAAACACGAAAATTACATATTCCATCCACACAAGTCACATCAAGAATGAACCAACATAAAATTATCCTATATCTCGGAAACTGTGAGTGCTAGGTAGACAATACCAGTATGGAATTGTAGATATTATTATTGGCTTTCAAATGAATCAATCAGATTGCAAGTCGCTTAAGTCGTTTCCGAGAAAAACGAAAATTACATATTCCATCCGCACAAGTCACTTCCAGAATGACCCAACCTAAAAATAATAGACATAACCAGTATGGAATTGTCGATATTATTATTGGCTTTCAAATGAATCAATCCGATTGCAAATCGCTTAAGTCGTTTCCGAGAAAAACGAAAATTACATATTCCATCCGCACAAGTCACTTCCAGAATGAACCAACATAAAATTATTCTATATCTCGGAAACTGTGAGTGCTAGGTAGACAATACCAGTATGGAATTGTAGATATTATTATTGGCTTTCAAATGAATCAATCCGATTGCAAATCGCTTTAGTCGTTTCCGAGAAAAACGAAAATTACATATTCCATCCGCACAAGTCACTTCCAGAATGACCCAACCTAAAAATAATCTATATCTCGGAAACGGTAAGTGCTAGGTAGACATAACCAGTATGGAATTGCAGATATTATTTTTGGCTTTCAAATGAATCAATCCGATTGCAAATCGTTTAAGTCGTTTCCGAGAAAAACGAAAATTACATATTCCATCCGCACAAGTCACTTCCAGAATGACCCAACATAAAATTATTCTATATCTCGGAAACTGTGAGTGCTAGGTAGACAAAACCAGTATGGAATTGTAGATATTATTATTGGCTTTCAAATGAATCAATCCGATTGCAAATCATTTAAGTCGTTTCCGAGAAAAACGAAAATTACATATTCCATCCGCACAAGTCACTTCCAGAATGAACCAACATAAAATTATTCTATATCTCGGAAACTGTGAGTGCTAGGTAGACAATACCAGTATGGAATTGTAGATATTATTATTGGCTTTCAAATGAATCAATCCGATTGCAAATCGCCTAAGTCGTTTCCGAGAAAAACGAAAATTACATATTCCATCTGCACAAGTTACTTCCAGAATGACCCAACAAAAAATTATTCTGTATCTCGGAAACTGTGTGTGGCAGGTAGACAAAACAGGTATGGAATTATAGATATTATTATTGGTTTGCAAACGAATCAATCCGATTGCGAATCGGCTAAGTCGTTTCCGAGAAACACGAAAATTACATATTCCATCCACACAAGTCACATCAAGAATGAACCAACATAAAATTATCCTATATCTCGGAAACTGTGAGTGGTAGGTAGACAAAACCAGTATGGAATTGTAGATATTATTATTGGCTTTCAAATGAATCAATCCGATTGCAAATCGCCTAAGTCGTTTCCGAGAAAAACGAAAATTACATATTCCATCTGCACAAGTTACTTCCAGAATGAACCAACATAAAATTATTCTGTATCTCGGAAACTGTGAGTGCTAGGTAGACATAACCAGTATGGAATTGTCGATATTATTATTGGCTTTCAAATGAATCAATCCGATTGCAAATCGCTTAAGTCGTTTCCGAGAAAAACGAAAATTACATATTCCATCCGCACAAGTCACTTCCAGAATGAACCAACATAAAATTATTCTATATCTCGGAAACTGTGAGTGCTAGGTAGACAATACCAGTATGGAATTGTAGATATTATTATTGGCTTTCAAATGAATCAATCCGATTGCAAATCGCTTAAGTCGTTTCCGAGAAAAACGAAAATTACATATTCCATCCGCACAAGTCATTTCCAGAATGACCCAACCTAAAAATAATAGACATAACCAGTATGGAATTGTCGATATTATTTTTGGCTTTCAAATGAATCAATCCGATTGCAAATCGTTTAAGTCGTTTCCGAGAAAAACGAAAATTACATATTCCATCCGCACAAGTCACTTCCAGAATGACCCAACATAAAATTATTCTATATCTCGGAAACTGTGAGTGCTAGGTAGACAAAACCAGTATGGAATTGTAGATATTATTATTGGCTTTCAAATGAATCAATCCGATTGCAAATCATTTAAGTCGTTTCCGAGAAAAACGAAAATTACATATTCCATCCGCAAAAGTCACTTCCAGAATGGCCCAACAAAAAATTATTCTGTATCTCGGAAACTGTGAGTGTTAGGTAGACAAAACAAGTATGGAATTGTAGATACTATTATTGGCTTTCAAACGAATCAATCTGATTGCGAATCGGTTAAGTCGTTTCCGGGAAAAACGAAAATTGCATATTCCATCCGCACAAATTACTTCCAGAATGACCCAACATAAAATTATTCTGTATCTCGGAAACTGTGTGTGGCAGGTAGACAAAACAGGTATGGAATTATAGATATTATTATTGGTTTGCAAACGAATCAATCCGATTGCGAATCGGTTAAGTCGTTTCCGAGAAACACGAAAATTACATATTCCATCCACACAAGTCACATCAAGAATGAACCAACATAAAATTATCCTATATCTCGGAAACTGTGAGTGCTAGGTAGACAATACCAGTATGGAATTGTAGATATTATTATTGGCTTTCAAATGAATCAATCAGATTGCAAGTCGCTTAAGTCGTTTCCGAGAAAAACGAAAATTACATATTCCATCCGCACAAGTCACTTCCAGAATGACCCAACCTAAAAATAATAGACATAACCAGTATGGAATTGTCGATATTATTATTGGCTTTCAAATGAATCAATCCGATTGCAAATCGCTTAAGTCGTTTCCGAGTAAAACGAAAATTACATATTCCATCCGCACAAGTCACTTCCAGAATGAACCAACATAAAATTATTCTATATCTCGGAAACTGTGAGTGCTAGGTAGACAATACCAGTATGGAATTGTAGATATTATTATTGGCTTTCAAATGAATCAATCCGATTGCAAATCGCTTTAGTCGTTTCCGAGAAAAACGAAAATTACATATTCCATCCGCACAAGTCACTTCCAGAATGACCCAACCTAAAAATAATCTATATCTCGGAAACGGTAAGTGCTAGGTAGACATAACCAGTATGGAATTGTAGATATTATTTTTGGCTTTCAAATGAATCAATCCGATTGCAAATCGTTTAAGTCGTTTCCGAGAAAAACGAAAATTACATATTCCATCCGCACAAGTCACTTCCAGAATGACCCAACATAAAATTATTCTATATCTCGGAAACTGTGAGTGCTAGGTAGACAAAACCAGTATGGAATTGTAGATATTATTATTGGCTTTCAAATGAATCAATCCGATTGCAAATCATTTAAGTCGTTTCCGAGAAAAACGAAAATTACATATTCCATCCGCACAAGTCACTTCCAGAATGAACCAACATAAAATTATTCTATATCTCGGAAACTGTGAGTGCTAGGTAGACAATACCAGTATGGAATTGTAGATATTATTATTGGCTTTCAAATGAATCAATCCGATTGCAAATCGCCTAAGTCGTTTCCGAGAAAAACGAAAATTACATATTCCATCTGCACAAGTTACTTCCAGAATGAACCAACATAAAATTATTCTGTATCTCGGAAGCTGTGTGTGCTAGGTAGACATAACCAGTATGGAATTGTAGATATTATTATTGGCTTTCAAATGAATCAATCCGATTGCAAATCGCCTAAGTCGTTTCCGAGAAAAACGAAAATTACATATTCCATCTGCACAAGTTACTTCCAGAATGAACCAACATAAAATTATTCCGTATCTCGGAAACTGTGAGTGCTAGGTAGACATAACCAGTATGGAATTGTCGATATTATTATTGGCTTTCAAATGAATCAATCCGATTGCAAATCGCTTAAGTCGTTTCCGAGAAAAACGAAAATTACATATTCCATCCGCACAAGTCACTTCCAGAATGAACCAACATAAAATTATTCTATATCTCGGAAACTGTGAGTACTAGGTAGACAATACCAGTATGGAATTGTAGATATTATTATTGGCTATCAAATGAATCAATCCGATTGCAAATCGCTTTAGTCGTTTCCGAGAAAAACGAAAATTACATATTCCATCCGCACAAGTCACATCCAGAATGACCCAACCTAAAAATAATCTATATCTCGGAAACGGTAACTGCTAGGTAGAAAGAACCAGTATGGAATTATAGATATTATTATTGGGTTGCAAACGAATCAATCCGATTGCGAATCGGTTAAGTCGTTTCCGAGAAACACGAAAATTACATATTCCATCCACACAAGTCACATCAAGAATGAACCAACATAAAATTATCCTATATCTCGGAAACTGTGAGTGGTAGGTAGACAAAACCAGTATGGAATTGTAGATATTATTATTGGCTTTCAAATGAATCAATCCGATTGCAAATCGCCTAAGTCGTTTCCGAGAAAAACGAAAATTACATATTCCATCTGCACAAGTTACTTCCAGAATGACCCAACATAAAATTATTCTATATCTCGGAAACTGTGAGTGCTAGGTAGACAAAACCAGTATGGAATTGTAGATATTATTTTTGGATTTCAAATGAATCAATCCGATTGCAAATCGTTTAAGTCGTTTCCGAGAAAAACGAAAATTACATATTCCATCCGCACAGGTCACTTCCAGAATGACCCAACCTAAAAATAATCTATATCTCGGAAACGGCATGTGCTAGGTAGACATAACCACTATGGAATTGTAGATATTATTTTTGGCTTTCAAATGAATCAATCCGATTGCAAATCGTTTAAGTCGTTTCCGAGAAAAACGAAAATTACATATTCCATCTGCACAAGTCTCTTCCAGAATGACCCAACATAAAATTATTCTATATCTCGGAAACTGTGAGTGCTAGGTAGACGAAACCAGTATGGAATTGTAGATATTATTATTGGCTTTCAAATGAATCAATCCGATTGCAAATCATTTAAGTCGTTTCCGAGAAAAACGAAAATTACATATTCCATCCGCAAAAGTCACTTCCAGAATGGCCCAACAAAAAATTATTCTGTATCTCGGAAACTGTGAGTGTTAGGTAGACAAAACAAGTATGGAATTGTAGATACTATTATTGGCTTTCAAACGAATCAATCTGATTGCGAATCGGTTAAGTCGTTTCCGGGAAAAACGAAAATTGCATATTCCATCCGCACAAATTACTTCCAGAATGACCCAACATAAAATTATTCTGTATCTCGGAAACTGTGTGTGGCAGGTAGACAAAACAGGTATGGAATTATAGATATTATTATTGGTTTGCAAACGAATCAATCCGATTGCGAATCGGTTAAGTCGTTTCCGAGAAACACGAAAATTACATATTCCATCCACACAAGTCACATCAAGAATGAACCAACATAAAATTATCCTATATCTCGGAAACTGTGAGTGCTAGGTAGACAATACCAGTATGGAATTGTAGATATTATTATTGGCTTTCAAATGAATCAATCAGATTGCAAGTCGCTTAAGTCGTTTCCGAGAAAAACGAAAATTACATATTCCATCCGCACAAGTCACTTCCAGAATGACCCAACCTAAAAATAATAGACATAACCAGTATGGAATTGTCGATATTATTATTGGCTTTCAAATGAATCAATCCGATTGCAAATCGCTTAAGTCGTTTCCGAGAAAAACGAAAATTACATATTCCATCCGCACAAGTCACTTCCAGAATGAACCAACATAAAATTATTCTATATCTCGGAAACTGTGAGTGCTAGGTAGACAATACCAGTATGGAATTGTAGATATTATTATTGGCTTTCAAATGAATCAATCCGATTGCAAATCGCTTTAGTCGTTTCCGAGAAAAACGAAAATTACATATTCCATCCGCACAAGTCACTTCCAGAATGACCCAACCTAAAAATAATCTATATCTCGGAAACGGTAAGTGCTAGGTAGACATAACCAGTATGGAATTGCAGATATTATTTTTGGCTTTCAAATGAATCAATCCGATTGCAAATCGTTTAAGTCGTTTCCGAGAAAAACGAAAATTACATATTCCATCCGCACAAGTCACTTCCAGAATGACCCAACATAAAATTATTCTATATCTCGGAAACTGTGAGTGCTAGGTAGACAAAACCAGTATGGAATTGTAGATATTATTATTGGCTTTCAAATGAATCAATCCGATTGCAAATCATTTAAGTCGTTTCCGAGAAAAACGAAAATTACATATTCCATCCGCACAAGTCACTTCCAGAATGAACCAACATAAAATTATTCTATATCTCGGAAACTGTGAGTGCTAGGTAGACAATACCAGTATGGAATTGTAGATATTATTATTGGCTTTCAAATGAATCAATCCGATTGCAAATCGCCTAAGTCGTTTCCGAGAAAAACGAAAATTACATATTCCATCTGCACAAGTTACTTCCAGAATGACCCAACAAAAAATTATTCTGTATCTCGGAAACTGTGTGTGGCAGGTAGACAAAACAGGTATGGAATTATAGATATTATTATTGGTTTGCAAACGAATCAATCCGATTGCGAATCGGCTAAGTCGTTTCCGAGAAACACGAAAATTACATATTCCATCCACACAAGTCACATCAAGAATGAACCAACATAAAATTATCCTATATCTCGGAAACTGTGAGTGGTAGGTAGACAAAACCAGTATGGAATTGTAGATATTATTATTGGCTTTCAAATGAATCAATCCGATTGCAAATCGCCTAAGTCGTTTCCGAGAAAAACGAAAATTACATATTCCATCTGCACAAGTTACTTCCAGAATGAACCAACATAAAATTATTCTGTATCTCGGAAACTGTGAGTGCTAGGTAGACATAACCAGTATGGAATTGTCGATATTATTATTGGCTTTCAAATGAATCAATCCGATTGCAAATCGCTTAAGTCGTTTCCGAGAAAAACGAAAATTACATATTCCATCCGCACAAGTCACTTCCAGAATGAACCAACATAAAATTATTCTATATCTCGGAAACTGTGAGTGCTAGGTAGACAATACCAGTATGGAATTGTAGATATTATTATTGGCTTTCAAATGAATCAATCCGATTGCAAATCGCTTAAGTCGTTTCCGAGAAAAACGAAAATTACATATTCCATCCGCACAAGTCATTTCCAGAATGACCCAACCTAAAAATAATAGACATAACCAGTATGGAATTGTCGATATTATTTTTGGCTTTCAAATGAATCAATCCGATTGCAAATCGTTTAAGTCGTTTCCGAGAAAAACGAAAATTACATATTCCATCCGCACAAGTCACTTCCAGAATGACCCAACATAAAATTATTCTATATCTCGGAAACTGTGAGTGCTAGGTAGACAAAACCAGTATGGAATTGTAGATATTATTATTGGCTTTCAAATGAATCAATCCGATTGCAAATCATTTAAGTCGTTTCCGAGAAAAACGAAAATTACATATTCCATCCGCAAAAGTCACTTCCAGAATGGCCCAACAAAAAATTATTCTGTATCTCGGAAACTGTGAGTGTTAGGTAGACAAAACAAGTATGGAATTGTAGATACTATTATTGGCTTTCAAACGAATCAATCTGATTGCGAATCGGTTAAGTCGTTTCCGGGAAAAACGAAAATTGCATATTCCATCCGCACAAATTACTTCCAGAATGACCCAACATAAAATTATTCTGTATCTCGGAAACTGTGTGTGGCAGGTAGACAAAACAGGTATGGAATTATAGATATTATTATTGGTTTGCAAACGAATCAATCCGATTGCGAATCGGTTAAGTCGTTTCCGAGAAACACGAAAATTACATATTCCATCCACACAAGTCACATCAAGAATGAACCAACATAAAATTATCCTATATCTCGGAAACTGTGAGTGCTAGGTAGACAATACCAGTATGGAATTGTAGATATTATTATTGGCTTTCAAATGAATCAATCAGATTGCAAGTCGCTTAAGTCGTTTCCGAGAAAAACGAAAATTACATATTCCATCCGCACAAGTCACTTCCAGAATGACCCAACCTAAAAATAATAGACATAACCAGTATGGAATTGTCGATATTATTATTGGCTTTCAAATGAATCAATCCGATTGCAAATCGCTTAAGTCGTTTCCGAGTAAAACGAAAATTACATATTCCATCCGCACAAGTCACTTCCAGAATGAACCAACATAAAATTATTCTATATCTCGGAAACTGTGAGTGCTAGGTAGACAATACCAGTATGGAATTGTAGATATTATTATTGGCTTTCAAATGAATCAATCCGATTGCAAATCGCTTTAGTCGTTTCCGAGAAAAACGAAAATTACATATTCCATCCGCACAAGTCACTTCCAGAATGACCCAACCTAAAAATAATCTATATCTCGGAAACGGTAAGTGCTAGGTAGACATAACCAGTATGGAATTGTAGATATTATTTTTGGCTTTCAAATGAATCAATCCGATTGCAAATCGTTTAAGTCGTTTCCGAGAAAAACGAAAATTACATATTCCATCCGCACAAGTCACTTCCAGAATGACCCAACATAAAATTATTCTATATCTCGGAAACTGTGAGTGCTAGGTAGACAAAACCAGTATGGAATTGTAGATATTATTATTGGCTTTCAAATGAATCAATCCGATTGCAAATCATTTAAGTCGTTTCCGAGAAAAACGAAAATTACATATTCCATCCGCACAAGTCACTTCCAGAATGAACCAACATAAAATTATTCTATATCTCGGAAACTGTGAGTGCTAGGTAGACAATACCAGTATGGAATTGTAGATATTATTATTGGCTTTCAAATGAATCAATCCGATTGCAAATCGCCTAAGTCGTTTCCGAGAAAAACGAAAATTACATATTCCATCTGCACAAGTTACTTCCAGAATGAACCAACATAAAATTATTCTGTATCTCGGAAGCTGTGTGTGGCAGGTAGACAAAACAGGTATGGAATTATAGATATTATTATTGGTTTGCAAACGAATCAATCCGATTGCGAATCGGCTAAGTCGTTTCCGAGAAACACGAAAATTACATATTCCATCCACACAAGTCACATCAAGAATGAACCAACATAAAATTATCCTATATCTCGGAAACTGTGAGTGGTAGGTAGACAAAACCAGAATAAGTCGTGAGTGAGGAAACTGTGAGTGCTAGGTAGACAAAACCAGTATGGAATTGTAGATATTATTATTGGCTTTCAAATGAATCAATCCGATTGCAAATCATTTAAGTCGTTTCCGAGAAAAACGAAAATTACATATTCCATCCACACAAGTCACATCAAGAATGAACCAACATAAAATTATCCTATATCTCGGAAACTGTGAGTGGTAGGTAGACAAAACCAGTATGGAATTGTAGATATTATTATTGGCTTTCAAATGAATCAATCCGATTGCAAATCGCCTAAGTCGAGAAAAACGAAAATTACAATTCCATCCGCACAAGTCACTTCCAGAATGACCCAACATAAAATTATTCTATATCTCGGAAACTGTGTCCGCTAGGTAGACAAAACAGGTATGGAATTGTGGATATTATTATTGGTTTGCAAACGAATCAATCCGAATGCGAATCGGTTAAGTCGTTTCCGAGAAAAACGAAAATTACGTATTCCATCCGCACAGGTCACTTCCAGAATGACCCAACCTAAAAATAATCTATATCTCGGAAACGGTAAGTGCTAGGTAGACATAACCAGTATGGAATTGTAGATATTATTATTGGCTTTCAAATGAATCAATCCGGTTGCAAATCGTTTAAGTCGTTTCCGAGAAAAACGAAAATTACATATTCCATCCGCACAAGTCACTTCCAGAATGATCCAACATAAAATTATTCTATATCTCGGAAACTGTGAGTGCTAGGTAGACAAAACCAGTATGGAATTGTAGATATTATTATTGGCTTTCAAATGAATCAATCCGATTGCAAATCATTTAAGCCGTTTCCGAGAAAAACGAAAATTACATATTCCATCCGCAAAAGTCACTTCCAGAATGGCCCAACAAAAAATTATTCTGTATCTCGGAAACTGTGAGTGTTAGGTAGACAAAACAAGTATGGAATTGTAGATACTATTATTGGGTTTCAAACGAATCAATCTGATTGCGAATCGGTTAAGTCGTTTCCGGGAAAAACAAAAATTGCATATTCCATCCGCACAAATTACTTCCAGAATGACCCAACATAAAATTATTCTGTATCTCGGAAAATGTGTGTGGCAGGTAGACAAAACAGGTATGGAATTATAGATATTATTATTGGTTTGCAAACGAATCAATCCGATTGCGAATCGGTTAAGTCGTTTCCGAGAAACACGAAAATTACATATTCCATCCACACAAGTCACATCAAGAATGAACCAACATAAAATTATCCTATATCTCGGAAACTGTGAGTGCTAGGTAGACAATACCAGTATAGAATTGTAGATATTATTATTGGCTTTCAAATGAATCAATCCGATTGCAAATCGCCTAAGTCGTTTCCGAGAAAAACGAAAATTACATATTCCATCTGCACAAGTTACTTCCAGAATGAACCAACATAAAATTATTCTGTATCTCGGAAACTGTGAGTATTAGGTAGACAATACCAGTATGGAATTGTAGATATTATTATTGGCTTTCAAATGAATCAATCCGATTGCAAATAGCTTAAGTCGTTTCCGAGAAAAACGAAAATTATATATTCCATCCGCACAAGTCACTTCCAGAATGACCCAACCTAAAAATAATAGACATAACCAGTATGGAATTGTGGATATTATTATTGGCTTTCAAATGAATCAATCCGATTGCAAATCGCTTTAGTCGTTTCCGAGAAAAACGAAAATTACATATTCCATCCGCACAAGTCACTTCCAGAATGACCCAACCTAAAAATAATCTATATCTCAGAAACGGTAGGTGCTAGGTAGAAAGAACCAGTATGGAATTATAGATATTAAAGGGTGATTTTTTTGAGGTTAGGATTTTCATGCATTAGTATTTGACAGATCACGTGGGATTTCAGACATGGTGTCAAAGAGAAAGATGCTCAGTATGCTTTGACATTTCATCATGAATAGACTTACTAACGAGCAACGCTTGCAAATCATTGAATTTTATTACCAAAATCAGTGTTCGGTTCGAAATGTGTTCATTCACCGTTCAGCGATGAGGCTCATATCTGGTTGAATGGCTACGTAAATAAGTAAAATTGCCGCATTTGGAGTGAAGAGCAACCAGAAGCCGTTCAAGAACTGCCCATGCATCCCGAAAAATGCACTGTTTGGTGTGGTTTGTACGCTGGTGGAATCATTGGACCGTATTTTTTCAAAGATGCTGTTGGACGCAACGTTACGGTGAATGAACACATTTCGAACCGAACACTGATTTTGGTAATAAAATTCAATGATTTGCAAGCGTTGCTCGTTAGTAAGTCTATTCATGATGAAATGTCAAAGCATACTGAGCATCTTTCTCTTTGACACCATGTCTGAAATCCCACATGATCTGTCAAATACTAATGCATGAAAATCCTAACCTCAAAAAAATCACCCTTTATTATTGGTTTGCAAACGAATCAATCCGATTGCGAATCGGTTAAGTCGTTTCCGAGAAACACGAAAATTACATATTCCATCCACACAAGTCACATCAAGAATGAACCAACATAAAATTATCCTATATCTCAGAAACTGTGAGTGGTAGGTAGACAAAACCAGTATGGAATTGTAGATATTATTATTGGCTTTCAAATGAATCAATCCGATTGCAAATCGCCTAAGTCGTTTCCGAGAAAAACGAAAATTACATATTCCATCTGCACAAGTTACTTCCAGAATGAACCAACATAAAATTATTCTGTATCTCGGAAACTGTGAGTGCTAGGTAGACATAACCAGTATGGAATTGTCGATATTATTATTGGCTTTCAAATGAATCAATCCGATTGCAAATCGCTTAAGTCGTTTCCGAGAAAAACGAAAATTACATATTCCATCCGCACAAGTCACTTCCAGAATGAACCAACATAAAATTATTCTATATCTCGGAAACTGTGAGTACTAGGTAGACAATACCAGTATGGAATTGTAGATATTATTATTGGCTATCAAATGAATCAATTCGATTGCAAATCGCTTTAGTCGTTTCCGAGAAAAACGAAAATTACATATTCCATCCGCACAAGTCACTTCCAGAATGACCCAACCTAAAAATAATCTATATCTCGGAAACGGTAACTGCTAGGTAGAAAGAACCAGTATGGAATTATAGATATTATTATTGGTTTGCAAACGAATCAATCCGATTGCGAATCGGTTAAGTCGTTTCCGAGAAACACGAAAATTACATATTCCATCCACACAAGTCACATCAAGAATGAACCAACATAAAATTATCCTATATCTCGGAAACTGTGAGTGGTAGGTAGACAAAACCAGTATGGAATTGTAGATATTATTATTGGCTTTCAAATGAATCAATCCGATTGCAAATCGCCTAAGTCGTTTCCGAGAAAAACGAAAATTACATATTCCATCTGCACAAGTTACTTCCAGAATGACCCAACATAAAATTATTCTATATCTCGGAAACTGTGAGTGCTAGGTAGACAAAACCAGTATGGAATTGTAGATATTATTTTTGGCTTTCAAATGAATTAATCCGATTGCAAATCGTTTAAGTCGTTTCCGAGAAAAACGAAAATTACATATTCCATCCGCACAGGTCACTTCCAGAATGACCCAACCTAAAAATAATCTATATCTCGGAAACGGCAAGTGCTAGGTAGACATAACCACTATGGAATTGTAGATATTATTTTTGGCTTTCAAATGAATCAATCCGATTGCAAATCGTTTAAGTCGTTTCCGAGAAAAACGAAAATTACATATTCCATCTGCACAAGTCTCTTCCAGAATGACCCAACATAAAATTATTCTATATCTCGGAAACTGTGAGTGCTAGGTAGACGAAACCAGTATGGAATTATAGATATTATTATTGGCTTTCAAATGAATCAATCCGATTGCAAATCATTTAAGTCGTTTCCGAGAAAAACGAAAATTACATATTCCATCCGCAAAAGTCACTTCCAGAATGGCCCAACAAAAAATTATTCTGTATCTCGGAAACTGTGAGTGTTAGGTAGACAAAACAAGTATGGAATTGTAGATACTATTATTGGCTTTCAAACGAATCAATCTGATTGCGAATCGGTTAAGTCGTTTCCGGGAAAAACGAAAATTGCATATTCCATCCGCACAAATTACTTCCAGAATGACCCAACATAAAATTATTCTGTATCTCGGAAACTGTGTGTGGCAGGTAGACAAAACAGGTATGGAATTATAGATATTATTATTGGTTTGCAAACGAATCAATCCGATTGCGAATCGGTTAAGTCGTTTCCGAGAAACACGAAAATTACATATTCCATCCACACAAGTCACATCAAGAATGAACCAACATAAAATTATCCTATATCTCGGAAACTGTGAGTGCTAGGTAGACAATACCAGTATGGAATTGTAGATATTATTATTGGCTTTCAAATGAATCAATCCGATTGCAAATCGCCTAAGTCGTTTCCGAGAAAAACGAAAATTACATATTCCATCTGCACAAGTTACTTCCAGAATGACCCAACATAAAATTATTCTGTATCTCGGAAACTGTGTGTGGCAGGTAGACAAAACAGGTTTGGAATTATAGATATTATTATTGGTTTGCAAACGAATCAATCCGATTGCGAATCGGTTAAGTCGTTTCCGAGAAACACGAAAATTACATATTCCATCCGCACAAGTCACTTCCAGAATGAACCAACATAAAATTATTCTATATCTCGGAAACTGTGAGTGCTAGGTAGACAATACCAGTATGGAATTGTAGATATTATTATTGGCTTTCAAATGAATCAATCCGATTGCAAATCATTTAAGTCGTTTCCGAGAAAAACGAAAATTACATATTCCATCCGCACAAGTCACTTCCAGAATGACCCAACCTAAAAATAATCTATATCTCGGAAACGGTAAGTGCTAGGTAGACATAACCAGTATGGAATTGTAGATATTATTTTTGGCTTTCAAATGAATCAATCCGATTGCAAATCGTTTAAGTCGTTTCCGAGAAAAACGAAAATTACATATTCCATCCGCACAAGTCACTTCCAGAATGACCCAACATAAAATTATTCTATATCTCGGAAACTGTGAGTGCTAGGTAGACAAAACCAGTATGGAATTGTAGATATTATTATTGGCTTTCAAATGAATCAATCCGATTGCAAATCATTTAAGTCGTTTCCGAGAAAAACGAAAATTACATATTCCATCCGCACAAGTCACTTCCAGAATGAACCAACATAAAATTATTCTATATCTCGGAAACTGTGAGTGCTAGGTAGACAATACCAGTATGGAATTGTAGATATTATTATTGGCTTTCAAATGAATCAATCCGATTGCAAATCGCCTAAGTCGTTTCCGAGAAAAACGAAAATTACATATTCCATCTGCACAAGTTACTTCCAGAATGACCCAACATAAAATTATTCTGTATCTCGGAAACTGTGTGTGGCAGGTAGACAAAACAGGTATGGAATTATAGATATTATTATTGGTTTGCAAACGAATCAATCCGATTGCGAATCGGTTAAGTCGTTTCCGAGAAACACGAAAATTACATATTCCATCCACACAAGTCACATCAAGAATGAACCAACATAAAATTATCCTATATCTCGGAAACTGTGAGTGGTAGGTAGACAAAACCAGTATGGAATTGTAGATATTATTATTGGCTTTCAAATGAATCAATCCGATTGCAAATCGCCTAAGTCGTTTCCGAGAAAAACGAAAATTACATATTCCATCTGCACAAGTTACTTCCAGAATGAACCAACATAAAATTATTCTGTATCTCGGAAACTGTGAGTGCTAGGTAGACATAACCAGTATGGAATTGTCGATATTATTATTGGCTTTCAAATGAATCAATCCGATTGCAAATCGCTTAAGTCGTTTCCGAGAAAAACGAAAATTACATATTCCATCCGCACAAGTCACTTCCAGAATGAACCAACATAAAATTATTCTATATCTCGGAAACTGTGAGTGCTAGGTAGACAATACAAGTATGGAATTGTAGATATTATTATTGGCTTTCAAATTAATCAATCCGATTGCAAATCGCTTAAGTCGTTTCCGAGAAAAACGAAAATTACATATTCCATCCGCACAAGTCATTTCCAGAATGACCCAACCTAAAAATAATAGACATAACCAGTATGGAATTGTCGATATTATTTTTGGCTTTCAAATGAATCAATCCGATTGCAAATCGTTTAAGTCGTTTCCGAGAAAAACGAAAATTACATATTCCATCCGCACAAGTCACATTCAGAATGACCCAACATAAAATTATTCTATATCTCGGAAACTGTGAGTGCTAGGTAGACAAAACCAGTATGGAATTGTAGATATTATTATTGGCTTTCAAATGAATCAATCCGATTGCAAATCATTTAAGTCGTTTCCGAGAAAAACGAAAATTACATATTCCTTCCACACAAGTCACATCAAGAATGAACCAACATAAAATTATCCTATACCTCGGAAACTGTGAGTGGTAGGTAGACAAAACCAGTATGGAATTGTAGATATTATTATTGGCTTTCAAATGAATCAATCCGATTGCAAATCGCCTAAGTCGTTTCCGAGAAAAACGAAAATTACATTCCATCCGCACAAGTCACTTCCAGAATGACCCAACATAAAATTATTCTATATCTCGGAAACTGTGTGTGCTAGGTAGACAAAACAGGTATGGAATTGTGGATATTATTATTGGTTTGCAAACGAATCAATCCGAATGCGAATCGGTTAAGTCGTTTCCGAGAAAAACGAAAATTACGTATTCCATTCGCACAGGTCACTTCCAGAATGACCCAACCTAAAAATAATCTATATCTCGGAAACGGTAAGTGCTAGGTAGACATAACCAGTATGGAATTGTAGATATTATTTTTGGCTTTCAAATGAATCAATCCGGTTGCAAATCGTTTAAGTCGTTTCCGAGAAAAACGAAAATTACATATTCCATCCGCACAAGTCACTTCCAGAATGACCCAACATAAAATTATTCTATATCTCGGAAACTGTGAGTGCTAGGTAGACAAAACCAGTATGGAATTGTAGATATTATTATTGGCTTTCAAATGAATCAATCCGATTGAAAATCATTTAAGCCGTTTCCGAGAAAAACGAAAATTACATATTCCATCCGCAAAAGTCACTTCCAGAATGGCCCAACAAAAAATTATTCTGTATCTCGGAAACTGTGAGTGTTAGGTAGACAAAACAAGTATGGAATTGTAGATACTATTATTGGCTTTCAAACGAATCGATCTGATTGCGAATCGGTTAAGTCGTTTCCGGGAAAAACGAAAATTGCATATTCCATCCGCACAAATTACTTCCAGAATGACCCAACATAAAATTATTCTGTATCTCGGAAACTGTGTGTGGCAGGTAGACAAAACAGGTATGGAATTATAGATATTATTATTGGTTTGCAAACGAATCAATCCGATTGCGAATCGGTTAAGTCGTTTCCGAGAAACACGAAAATTACATATTCCATCCACACAAGTCACATCAAGAATGAACCAACATAAAATTATCCTATATCTCGGAAACTGTGAGTGCTAGGTAGACAATACCAGTATGGAATTGTAGATATTATTATTGGCTTTCAAATGAATCAATCCGATTGCAAATCGCCTAAGTCGTTTCCGAGAAAAACGAAAATTACATATTCCATCTGCACAAGTTACTTCCAGAATGAACCAACATAAAATTATTCTGTATCTCGGAAACTGTGAGTGCTAGGTAGACATAACCAGTATGGAATTGTCGATATTATTATTGGCTTTCAAATGAATCAATCCGATTGCAAATCGCTTAAGTCGTTTCCGAGAAAAACGAAAATTACATATTCCATCCGCACAAGTCACTTCCAGAATGAACCAACATAAAATTATTCTATATCTCGGAAACTGTGAGTGCTAGGTAGACAATACCAGTATGGAATTGTAGATATTATTTTTGGCTTTCAAATGAATCAATCCGATTGCAAATCGCTTAAGTCGTTTCCGAGAAAAACGAAAATTACATATTCCATCCGCACAAGTCACTTCCAGAATGACCCAACCTAAAAATAATAGACATAACCAGTATGGAATTGTCGATATTATTATTGGCTTTGAAATGAATCAATCTGATTGCAAATCGCTTAAGTCGTTTCCGAGAAAAACGAAAATTACTTATTCCATCCGCACAAGTCACTTCCAGAATGAACCAACATAAAATTATTCTATATCTCGGAAACTGTGAGTGCTAGGTAGACAATACCAGTATGGAATTGTAGATATTATTATTGGCTTTCAAATGAATCAATCCGATTGCAAATCGCTTTAGTCGTTTCCGAGAAAAACGAAAATTACATATTCCATCCGCACAAGTCACTTCCAGAATGACCCAACCTAAAAATAATCTATATCTCGGAAACGGTAAGTGCTAGGTAGAAAGAACCAGTATGGAATTGTAGATATTATTATTGGCTTTCAAATGAATCAATCCGATTGCAAATCGTTTAAGTCGTTTCCGAGAAAAACGAAAATTACATATTCCATCCGCACAGGTCACTTCCAGAATGACACAACCTAAAAATAATCTACATCTCGGAAACGGTAAGTGCTATTTAGACATAACCAGTATGGAATTGTAGATATTATTATTGGCTTTCAAATGAATCAATCCGATTGCAAATCGTTTAAGTCGTTTCCGAGAAAAACGAAAATTACATATTCCATCCGCACAGGAAACTGTGAGTGCTAGGTAGACAATACCAGTATGGAATTGTAGATATTATTATTGGCTTTCAAATGAATCAATCCGATTGCAAATCGCTTTAGTCGTTTCCGAGAAAAACGAAAATTACATATTCCATCCGCACAAGTCACTTCCAGAATGACCCAACCTGAAAATAATCTATATCTCGGAAACGGTAAGTGCTAGGTAGAAAGAACCAGTATGGAATTGTAGATATTATTATTGGCTTTCAAATGAATCAATCCGATTACAAATCGTTTAAGTCGTTTCCGAGAAAAACGAAAATTACATATTCCATCCGCACAGGTCACTTCCAGAATGACACAACCTAAAAATAATCTATATCTCGGAAACGGTAAGTGCTAGGTAGACATAACCAGTATGGAATTGTAGATATTATTATTGGCTTTCAAATGAATCAATCCGATCGCAAATCGTTTAAGTCTTTTCCGAGAAAAACGAAAATTACATATTCCATCCGCACAGGTCACTTCCAGAATGACACAACCTAAAAATAATCTATATCTCGGAAACGGTAAGTGCTAGGTAGACATAACCAGTATGGAATTATAGATATTATTTTTGGCTTTCAAATGAATCAATCCGTCGTCGTTTCCGTCGTTTCCGAGAAAAACGAAAATTGCATATTCCATCCGCACAAGTCACTTCCAGAATGACCCAACATAAAATTATTCTATATCTCGGAAACTGTGAGTGCTAGGTAGACAAAACCAGTATGGAATTGTAGATATTATTATTGGCTTTCAAATGAATCAATCCGATTGCAAATCGCCTAAGTCGTTTCCGAGAAAAACGAAAATTACATATTCCATCTGCACAAGTTACTTCCAGAATGAACCAACATAAAATTATTCTGTATCTCGGAAACTGTGAGTGCTAGGTAGACATAACCAGTATGGAATTGTCGATATTATTATTGGCTTTCAAATGAATCAATCCGATTGCAAATCGCTTAAGTCGTTTCCGAGAAAAACGAAAATTACATATTCCATCCGCACAAGTCACTTCCAGAATGAACCAACCTAAAAATAATAGACATAACCAGTATGGAATTGTCGATATTATTTTTGGCTTTCAAATGAATCAATCCGATTGCAAATCGTTTAAGTCGTTTCCGAGAAAAACGAAAATTACATATTCCATCCGCACAGGTCACTTCCAGAATGACCCAACCTAAAAATAATCTATATCTCGGAGACGGTAAGTGCTAGGTAGACATAACCAGTATGGAATTGTAGATATTATTTTTGGCTTTCAAATGAATCAATCCGATTGCAAATCGTTTAAGTCGTTTCCGAGAAAAACGAAAATTACATATTCCATCCGCACAAGTCACTTCCAGAATGACCCCACATAAAATTATTCTATATCTCGGAAACTGTGAGTGCTAGGTAGACAAAACCAGTATGGAATTGTAGATATTATTATTGGCTTTCAAATGAATCAATCCGATTGCAAATCATTTAAGTCGTTTCCGAGAAAAACGAAAATTACATATTCCATCCGCAAAAGTCACTTCCAGAATGGCCCAACAAAAAAATATTCTGTATCTCGGAAACTGTGAGTGTTAGGTAGACAAAACAAGTATGGAATTGTAGATACTATTATTGGCTTTCAAACGAATCAATCTGATTGCGAATCGGTTAAGTCGTTTCCGGGAAAAACGAAAATTGCATATTCCATCCGCACAAATTACTTCCAGAATGACCCAACATAAAATTATTCTGTATCTCGGAAACTGTGTGTGGCAGGTAGACAAAACAGGTATGGAATTATAGATATTATTATTGGTTTGCAAACGAATCAATCCGATTGCGAATCGGTTAAGTCGTTTCCGAGAAACACGAAAATTACATATTCCATCCACACAAGTCACATTAAGAATGAACCAACATAAAATTATCCTATATCTCGGAAACTGTGAGTGGTAGGTAGACAAAACCAGTATGGAATTGTAGATATTATTATTGGCTTTCAAATGAATCAATCCGATTGCAAATCGCCTAAGTCGTTTCCGAGAAAAACGAAAATTACATATTCCATCTGCACAAGTTACTTCCAGAATGAACCAACAAAAAATTATTCTGTATCTCGGAAACTGTGAGTGCTAGGTAGACATAACCAGTATGGAATTTTCGATATTATTATTGGCTTTCAAATGAATCAATCCGATTGCAAATCGCTTAAGTCGTTTCCGAGAAAAACGAAAATTACATATTCCATCCGCACAAGTCACTTCCAGAATGAACCAACATAAAATTATTCTATATCTCGGAAACTGTGAGTGCTAGGTAGACAATACCAGTATGGAATTGTAGATATTATTATTGGCTTTCAAATGAATCAATCCAATTGCAAATCGCTTAAGTCGTTTCCGAGAAAAACGAAAATTTCATATTCCATCCGCACAAGTCAGTTCCAGAATGACCCAACCTAAAAATAATAGACATAACCAGTATGGAATTGTCGATATTATTATTGGCTTTCAAATGAATCAATCCGATTGCAAATCGCTTAAGTCGTTTCCGAGAAAAACGAAAATTACATATTCCATCCGCACAAGTCACTTCCAGAATGAACCAACATAAAATTATTCTATATCTCGGAAACTGTGAGTGCTAGGTAGACAATACCAGTATGGAATTGTAGATATTATTATTGGCTTTCAAATGAATCAATCCGATTGCAAATCGCTTTAGTCGTTTCCGAGAAAAACGAAAATTACATATTCCATCCGCACAAGTCACTTCCAGAATGACCCAACCTAAAAATAATCTATATCTCGGAAAGGGTAAGTGCTAGGTAGAAAGAACCAGTATGGAATTGTA
Source organism: Stomoxys calcitrans (assembly GCF_963082655.1). Classification (NCBI taxonomy): domain Eukaryota; kingdom Metazoa; phylum Arthropoda; class Insecta; order Diptera; family Muscidae; genus Stomoxys; species Stomoxys calcitrans. The sequence continues at coordinate 134,512,031 of NC_081552.1, read as the reverse complement.
GATATTATTATTGGCTTTCAAATGAATCAATCCGATTGCAAATCGTTTAAGTCGTTTCCGAGAAAAACGAAAATTACATATTCCATCCGCACAGGTCACTTCCAGAATGACCCAACCTAAGAATAATCTATATCTCGGAAACGGTAAGTGCTAGGTAGACATAACCAGTATGGAATTGTAGATATTATTTTTGGATTTCAAATGAATCAATCCGATTGCAAATCGTTTAAGTCGTTTCCGAGAAAAACGAAAATTACATATTCCATTCGCACAAGTCACTTCCAGAATGACCCAACATAAAATTATTCTATATCTCGGAAACTGTGAGTGCTAGGTAGACAAAACCAGTATGGAATTGTAGATATTATTATTGGCTTTCAAATGAATCAATCCGATTGCAAATCATTTAAGTCGTTTCCGAGAAAAACGAAAATTACATATTCCATCCGCACAAGTCACTTCCAGAATGAACCAACATAAAATTATTCTATATCTCGGAAACTGTGAGTGCTAGGTAGACAATACCAGTATGGAATTCTAGATATTATTATTGGCTTTCAAATGAATCAATCCGATTGCAAATCGCCTAAGTCGTTTCCGAGAAAAACGAAAATTACATATTCCATCCGCACAAGTCACTTCCAGAATGAACCAACATAAAATTATTCTATATCTCGGAAACTGTGAGTGCTAGGTAGACAATACCAGTATGGAATTGTAGATATTATTATTGGCTTTCAAATGAATCAATCCGATTGCAAATCGCCTAAGTCGTTTCCGAGAGAAACGAAAATTACATATTCCATCCGCACAGGTCACTTCCAGAATGACCCAACCTAAAAATAATCTATATCTCGGAAACGGTAAGTGCTAGGTAGACATAACCAGTATGGAATTGTAGATATTATTTTTGGCTTTCAAATGAATCAATCCGATTGCAAATCGTTTAAGTCGTTTCCGAGAAAAACGAAAATTACATATTCCATCCGCACAAGTCACTTCCAGAATGACCCAACATAAAATTATTCTATATCTCGGAAACTGTGAGTGCTAGGTAGACAAAACCAGTATGGAATTGTAGATATTATTATTGGCTTTCAAATGAATCAATCCGATTGCAAATCATTTAAGTCGTTTCCGAGAAAAACGAAAATTACATATTCCATCCGCACAAGTCACTTCCAGAATGAACCAACATAAAATTATTCTATATCTCGGAAACTGTGAGTGCTAGGTAGACAATACCAGTGTGGAATTGTAGATATTATTATTGGCTTTCAAATGAATCAATCCGATTGCAAATCGCTTAAGTCGTTTCCGAGAAAAACGAAAATTACATATTCCATCCGCACAAGTCACTTCCAGAATGACCCAACCTAAAAATAATAGATGGAATTGTCGATATTATTTTTGGCTTTCAAATGAATCAATCCGATTGCAAATCGTTTAAGTCGTTTCCGAGAAAAACGAAAATTACATATTCCATCCGCACAAGTCACTTCCAGAATGACCCAACATAAAATTATTCTATATCTCGGAAACTGTGAGTGCTAGGTAGACAAAACCAGTATGGAATTGTAGATATTATTATTGGCTTTCAAATGAATCAATCCGATTGCAAATCATTTAAGTCGTTTCCAAGAAAAACGAAAATTACATATTCCATCTGCACAAGTTACTTCCAGAATGACCCAACATAAAATTATTCTATATCTCGGAAACTGTGAGTGCTAGGTAGACAAAACCAGTATGGAATTGTAGATATTATTTTTGGCTTTCAAATGAATCAATCCGATTGCAAATCGTTTAAGTCGTTTCCGAGAAAAACGAAAACTACATATTCCATCCGCACAGTCACTTCCAGAATGACCCAACCTAAAAATAATCTATATCTCGGAAACGGTAAGTGCTAGGTAGACATAACCAGTATGGAATTGTAGATATTATTTTTGGCTTTCAAATGAATCAATCCGATTGCAAATCGTTTAAGTCGTTTCCGAGAAAAACGAAAATTACATATTCCATCCGCACAAGTCACTTCCAGAATGACCCAACATAAAATTATTCTATATCTCGGAAACTGTGAGTGCTAGGTAGACAAAACCAGTATGGAATTGTAGATATTATTATTGGCTTTCAAATGAATCAATCCGATTGCAAATCGTTTAAGTCGTTTCCGAGAAAAACGAAAATTACATATTCCATCCGCAAAAGTCACTTCCAGAATGGCCCAACAAAAAATTATTCTGTATCTCGGAAACTGTGAGTGTTAGGTAGACAAAACAAGTATGGAATTGTAGATACTATTATTGGCTTTCAAACGAATCAATCTGATTGCGAATCGGTTAAGTCGTTTCCGGGAAAAACGAAAATTGCATATTCCATCCGCACAAATTACTTCCAGAATGACCCAACATAAAATTATTCTGTATCTCGGAAACTGTGTGTGGCAGGTAGACAAAACAGGTATGGAATTATAGATATTATTATTGGTTTGCAAACGAATCAATCCGATTGCGAATCGGTTAAGTCGTTTCCGAGAAACACGAAAATTACATATTCCATCCACACAAGTCACATCAAGAATGAACCAACATAAAATTATCCTATATCTCGGAAACTGTGAGTGGTAGGTAGACAAAACCAGTATGGAATTGTAGATATTATTATTGGCTTTCAAATGAATCAATCCGATTGCAAATCGCCTAAGTCGTTTCCGAGAAAAACGAAAATTACATATTCCATCTGCACAAGTTACTTCCAGAATGAACCAACATAAAATTATTCTGTATCTCGGAAACTGTGAGTGCTAGGTAGACATAACCAGTATGGAATTTTCGATATTATTATTGGCTTTCAAATGAATCAATCCGATTGCAAATCGCTTAAGTCGTTTCCGAGAAAAACGAAAATTACATATTCCATCCGCACAAGTCACTTCCAGAATGAACCAACATAAAATTATTCTATATCTCGGAAACTGTGAGTGCTAGGTAGACAATACCAGTATGGAATTGTAGATATTATTATTGGCTTTCAAATGAATCAATCCGATTGCAAATCGCTTAAGTCGTTTCCGAGAAAAACGAAAATTTCATATTCCATCCGCACAAGTCACTTCCAGAATGACCCAACCTAAAAATAATAGACATAACCAGTATGGAATTGTCGATATTATTATTGGCTTTCAAATGAATCAATCCGATTGCAAATCGCTTAAGTCGTTTCCGAGAAAAACGAAAATCACATATTCCATCCGCACAAGTCACTTCCAGAATGAACCAACATAAAATTATTCTATATCTCGGAAACTGTGAGTGCTAGGTACACAATACCAGTATGGAATTGTAGATATTATTATTGCCTTTCAAATGAATCAATCCGATTGCAAATCGCTTTAGTCGTTTCCGAGAAAAACGAAAATTACATATTCCATCCGCACAAGTCACTTCCAGAATGACCCAACCTAAAAATAAACTATATCTCGGAAACGGTAAGTGCTAGGTAGAAAGAAGTCGTTTCCGAGAAAAACGAAAATTACATATTCCATCCGCACAGGTCACTTCCAGAATGACCCAACCTAAAAATAATCTATATCTCGGAAACGGTAAGTGCTAGGTAGACAAAACCAGTATGGAATTGTAGATATTATTATTGGCTTTCAAATGGATCAATCCGATTGCAAATCGTTTAAGTCGTTTCCGAGAAAAACGAAAATTACATATTCCATCCGCAAAAGTCACTTCCAGAATGGCCCAACAAAAAATTATTCTGTATCTCGGAAACTGTGAGTGTTAGGTAGACAAAACAAGTATGGAATTGTAGATACTATTATTGGCTTTCAAACGAATCAATCTGATTGCGAATCGGTTAAGTCGTTTCCGGGAAAAACGAAAATTGCATATTCCATCCGCACAAATTACTTCCAGAATGACCCAACATAAAATTATTCTGTATCTCGGAAACTGTGTGTGGCAGGTAGACAAAACAGGTATGGAATTATAGATATTATTATTGGTTTGCAAACGAATCAATCCGATTGCGAATCGGTTAAGTCGTTTCCGAGAAACACGAAAATTACATATTCCATCCACACAAGTCACATCAAGAATGAACCAACATAAAATTATCCTATATCTCGGAAACTGTGAGTGGTAGGTAGACAAAACCAGTATGGAATTGTAGATATTATTATTGGCTTTCAAATGAATCAATCCGATTGCAAATCGCCTAAGTCGTTTCCGAGAAAAACGAAAATTACATATTCCATCTGCACAAGTTACTTCCAGAATGAACCAACATAAAATTATTCTGTATCTCGGAAACTGTGAGTGCTAGGTAGACATAACCAGTATGGAATTTTCGATATTATTATTGGCTTTCAAATGAATCAATCCGATTGCAAATCGCTTAAGTCGTTTCCGAGAAAAACGAAAATTACATATTCCATCCGCACAAGTCACTTCCAGAATGAACCAACATAAAATTATTCTATATCTCGGAAACTGTGAGTGCTAGGTAGACAATACCAGTATGGAATTGTAGATATTATTATTGGCTTTCAAATGAATCAATCCGATTGCAAATCGCTTAAGTCGTTTCCGAGAAAAACGAAAATTTCATATTCCATCCGCACAAGTCACTTCCAGAATGACCCAACCTAAAAATAATAGACATAACCAGTATGGAATTGTCGATATTATTATTGGCTTTCAAATGAATCAATCCGATTGCAAATCGCTTAAGTCGTTTCCGAGAAAAACGAAAATTACATATTCCATCCGCACAAGTCACTTCCAGAATGAACCAACATAAAATTATTCTATATCTCGGAAACTGTGAGTGCTAGGTACACAATACCAGTATGGAATTGTAGATATTATTATTGCCTTTCAAATGAATCAATCCGATTGCAAATCGCTTTAGTCGTTTCCGAGAAAAACGAAAATTACATATTCCATCCGCACAAGTCACTTCCAGAATGACCCAACCTAAAAATAATCTATATCTCGGAAACGGTAAGTGCTAGGTAGAAAGAACCAGTATGGAATTGTAGATATTATTATTGGATTTCAAATGAATCAATCCGATTGCAAATCGTTTAAGTCGTTTCCGAGAAAAACGAAAATTACATATTCCATCCGCACAGGTCACTTCCAGAATGACCCAACCTAAAAATAATCTATATCTCGGAAACGGTAAGTGCTAGGTAGACAAAACCAGTATGGAATTGTAGATATTATTATTGGCTTTCAAATGGATCAATCCGATTGCAAATCGTTTAAGTCGTTTCCGAGAAAAACGAAAATTACATATTCCATCCGCAAAAGTCACTTCCAGAATGGCCCAACAAAAAATTATTCTGTATCTCGGAAACTGTGAGTGTTAGGTAGACAAAACAAGTATGGAATTGTAGATACTATTATTGGCTTTCAAACGAATCAATCTGATTGCGAATCGGTTAAGTCGTTTCCGAGAAAAACGAAAATTACATATTCCATCCGCACAAGTCACTTCCAGAATGACCCAACATAAAATTATTCTATATCTCGGAAACTGTGAGTGCTAGGTAGACAAAACCAGTATGGAATTGTAGATATTATTATTGGCTTTCAAATGAATCAATCCGATTGCAAATCGTTTAAGTCGTTTCCGAGAAAAACGAAAATTACATATTCCATCCGCAAAAGTCACTTCCAGAATGGCCCAACAAAAAATTATTCTGTATCTCGGAAACTGTGAGTGTTAGGTAGACAAAACAAGTATGGAATTGTAGATACTATTATTGGCTTTCAAACGAATCAATCTGATTGCGAATCGGTTAAGTCGTTTCCGGGAAAAACGAAAATTGCATATTCCATCCGCACAAATTACTTCCAGAATGACCCAACATAAAATTATTCTGTATCTCGGAAACTGTGTGTGGCAGGTAGACAAAACAGGTATGGAATTATAGATATTATTATTGGTTTGCAAACGAATCAATCCGATTGCGAATCGGTTAAGTCGTTTCCGAGAAACACGAAAATTACATATTCCATCCACACAAGTCACATCAAGAATGAACCAACATAAAATTATCCTATATCTCGGAAACTGTGAGTGGTAGGTAGACAAAACCAGTATGGAATTGTAGATATTATTATTGGCTTTCAAATGAATCAATCCGATTGCAAATCGCCTAAGTCGTTTCCGAGAAAAACGAAAATTACATATTCCATCTGCACAAGTTACTTCCAGAATGAACCAACATAAAATTATTCTGTATCTCGGAAACTGTGAGTGCTAGGTAGACATAACCAGTATGGAATTTTCGATATTATTATTGGCTTTCAAATGAATCAATCCGATTGCAAATCGCTTAAGTCGTTTCCGAGAAAAACGAAAATTACATATTCCATCCGCACAAGTCACTTCCAGAATGAACCAACATAAAATTATTCTATATCTCGGAAACTGTGAGTGCTAGGTAGACAATACCAGTATGGAATTGTAGATATTATTATTGCCTTTCAAATGAATCAATCCGATTGCAAATCGCTTTAGTCGTTTCCGAGAAAAACGAAAATTACATATTCCATCCGCACAAGTCACTTCCAGAATGACCCAACCTAAAAATAATCTATATCTCGGAAACGGTAAGTGCTAGGTAGAAAGAACCAGTATGGAATTGTCGATATTATTATTGGCTTTCAAATGAATCAATCCGATTGCAAATCGCTTAAGTCGTTTCCGAGAAAAACGAAAATTACATATTCCATCCGCACAAGTCACTTCCAGAATGAACCAACATAAAATTATTCTATATCTCGGAAACTGTGAGTGCTAGGTACACAATACCAGTATGGAATTGTAGATATTATTATTGCCTTTCAACTGAATCAATCCGATTGCAAATCGCTTTAGTCGTTTCCGAGAAAAACGAAAATTACATATTCCATCCGCACAAGTCACTTCCAGAATGACCCAACCTAAAAATAATCTATATCTCGGAAACGGTAAGTGCTAGGTAGAAAGAACCAGTATGGAATTGTAGATATTATTATTGGCTTTCAAATGAATCAATCCGATTGCAAATCGTTTAAGTCGTTTCCGAGAAAAACGAAAATTACATATTCCATCCGCACAGGTCACTTCCAGAATGACCCAACCTAAAAATAATCTATATCTCGGAAACGGTAAGTGCTAGGTAGACAAAACCAGTATGGAATTGTAGATATTTTTATTGGCTTTCAAATGGATCAATCCGATTGCAAATCGTTTAAGTCGTTTCCGAGAAAAACGAAAATTACATATTCCATCCGCAAAAGTCACTTCCAGAATGGCCCAACAAAAAATTATTCTGTATCTCGGAAACTGTGAGTGTTAGGTAGACAAAACAAGTATGGAATTGTAGATACTATTATTGGCTTTCAAACGAATCAATCTGATTGCGAATCGGTTAAGTCGTTTCCGAGAAAAACGAAAATTACATATTCCATCCGCACAAGTCACTTCCAGAATGACCCAACATAAAATTATTCTATATCTCGGAAACTGTGAGTGCTAGGTAGACAAAACCAGTATGGAATTGTAGATATTATTATTGGCTTTCAAATGAATCAATCCGATTGCAAATCGTTTAAGTCGTTTCCGAGAAAAACGAAAATTACATATTCCATCCGCAAAAGTCACTTCCAGAATGGCCCAACAAAAAATTATTCTGTATCTCGGAAACTGTGAGTGTTAGGTAGACAAAACAAGTATGGAATTGTAGATACTATTATTGGCTTTCAAACGAATCAATCTGATTGCGAATCGGTTAAGTCGTTTCCGGGAAAAACGAAAATTGCATATTCCATCCGCACAAATTACTTCCAGAATGACCCAACATAAAATTATTCTGTATCTCGGAAACTGTGTGTGGCAGGTAGACAAAACAGGTATGGAATTATAGATATTATTATTGGTTTGCAAACGAATCAATCCGATTGCGAATCGGTTAAGTCGTTTCCGAGAAACACGAAAATTACATATTCCATCCACACAAGTCACATCAAGAATGAACCAACATAAAATTATCCTATATCTCGGAAACTGTGAGTGGTAGGTAGACAAAACCAGTATGGAATTGTAGATATTATTATTGGCTTTCAAATGAATCAATCCGATTGCAAATCGCCTAAGTCGTTTCCGAGAAAAACGAAAATTACATATTCCATCTGCACAAGTTACTTCCAGAATGAACCAACATAAAATTATTCTGTATCTCGGAAACTGTGAGTGCTAGGTAGACATAACCAGTATGGAATTTTCGATATTATTATTGGCTTTCAAATGAATCAATCCGATTGCAAATCGCTTAAGTCGTTTCCGAGAAAAACGAAAATTACATATTCCATCCGCACAAGTCACTTCCAGAATGAACCAACGTAAAATTATTCTATATCTCGGAAACTGTGAGTGCTAGGTAGACAATACCAGTATGGAATTGTAGATATTATTATTGGCTTTCAAATGAATCAATCCGATTGCAAATCGCTTAAGTCGTTTCCGAGAAAAACGAAAATTTCATATTCCATCCGCACAAGTCACTTCCAGAATGACCCAACCTAAAAATAATAGACATAACCAGTATGGAATTGTCGATATTATTATTGGCTTTCAAATGAATCAATCCGATTGCAAATCGCTTAAGTCGTTTCCGAGAAAAACGAAAATTACATATTCCATCCGCACAAGTCACTTCCAGAATGAACCAACATAAAATTATTCTATATCTCGGAAACTGTGAGTGCTAGGTAGACAATACCAGTATGGAATTGTAGATATTATTATTGCCTTTCAAATGAATCAATCCGATTGCAAATCGCTTTAGTCGTTTCCGAGAAAAACGAAAATTACATATTCCATCCGCACAAGTCACTTCCAGAATGACCCAACCTAAAAATAATCTATATCTCGGAAACGGTAAGTGCTAGGTAGAAAGAACCAGTATGGAATTGTCGATATTATTATTGGCTTTCAAATGAATCAATCCGATTGCAAATCGCTTAAGTCGTTTCCGAGAAAAACGAAAATTACATATTCCATCCGCACAAGTCACTTCCAGAATGAACCAACATAAAATTATTCTATATCTCGGAAACTGTGAGTGCTAGGTACACAATACCAGTATGGAATTGTAGATATTATTATTGCCTTTCAAATGAATCAATCCGATTGCAAATCGCTTTAGTCGTTTCCGAGAAAAACGAAAATTACATATTCCATCCGCACAAGTCACTTCCAGAATGACCCAACCTAAAAATAATCTATATCTCGGAAACGGTAAGTGCTAGGTAGAAAGAACCAGTATGGAATTGTAGATATTATTATTGGCTTTCAAATGAATCAATCCGATTGCAAATCGTTTAAGTCGTTTCCGAGAAAAACGAAAATTACATATTCCATCCGCACAGGTCACTTCCAGAATGACCCAACCTAAAAATAATCTATATCTCGGAAACGGTAAGTGCTAGGTAGACAAAACCAGTATGGAATTGTAGATATTATTATTGGCTTTCAAATGGATCAATCCGATTGCAAATCGTTTAAGTCGTTTCCGAGAAAAACGAAAATTACATATTCCATCCGCAAAAGTCACTTCCAGAATGGCCCAACAAAAAATTATTCTGTATCTCGGAAACTGTGAGTGTTAGGTAGACAAAACAAGTATGGAATTGTAGATACTATTATTGGCTTTCAAACGAATCAATCTGATTGCGAATCGGTTAAGTCGTTTCCGAGAAAAACGAAAATTACATATTCCATCCGCACAAGTCACTTCCAGAATGACCCAACATAAAATTATTCTATATCTCGGAAACTGTGAGTGCTAGGTAGACAAAACCAGTATGGAATTGTAGATATTATTATTGGCTTTCAAATGAATCAATCCGATTGCAAATCGTTTAAGTCGTTTCCGAGAAAAACGAAAATTACATATTCCATCCGCAAAAGTCACTTCCAGAATGGCCCAACAAAAAATTATTCTGTATCTCGGAAACTGTGAGTGTTAGGTAGACAAAACAAGTATGGAATTGTAGATACTATTATTGGCTTTCAAACGAATCAATCTGATTGCGAATCGGTTAAGTCGTTTCCGGGAAAAACGAAAATTGCATATTCCATCCGCACAAATTACTTCCAGAATGACCCAACATAAAATTATTCTGTATCTCGGAAACTGTGTGTGGCAGGTAGACAAAACAGGTATGGAATTATAGATATTATTATTGGTTTGCAAACGAATCAATCCGATTGCGAATCGGTTAAGTCGTTTCCGAGAAACACGAAAATTACATATTCCATCCACACAAGTCACATCAAGAATGAACCAACATAAAATTATCCTATATCTCGGAAACTGTGAGTGGTAGGTAGACAAAACCAGTATGGAATTGTAGATATTATTATTGGCTTTCAAATGAATCAATCCGATTGCAAATCGCCTAAGTCGTTTCCGAGAAAAACGAAAATTACATATTCCATCTGCACAAGTTACTTCCAGAATGAACCAACATAAAATTATTCTGTATCTCGGAAACTGTGAGTGCTAGGTAGACATAACCAGTATGGAATTTTCGATATTATTATTGGCTTTCAAATGAATCAATCCGATTGCAAATCGCTTAAGTCGTTTCCGAGAAAAACGAAAATTACATATTCCATCCGCACAAGTCACTTCCAGAATGAACCAACGTAAAATTATTCTATATCTCGGAAACTGTGAGTGCTAGGTAGACAATACCAGTATGGAATTGTAGATATTATTATTGGCTTTCAAATGAATCAATCCGATTGCAAATCGCTTAAGTCGTTTCCGAGAAAAACGAAAATTTCATATTCCATCCGCACAAGTCACTTCCAGAATGACCCAACCTAAAAATAATAGACATAACCAGTATGGAATTGTCGATATTATTATTGGCTTTCAAATGAATCAATCCGATTGCAAATCGCTTAAGTCGTTTCCGAGAAAAACGAAAATTACATATTCCATCCGCACAAGTCACTTCCAGAATGAACCAACATAAAATTATTCTATATCTCGGAAACTGTGAGTGCTAGGTAGACAATACCAGTATGGAATTGTAGATATTATTATTGCCTTTCAAATGAATCAATCCGATTGCAAATCGCTTTAGTCGTTTCCGAGAAAAACGAAAATTACATATTCCATCCGCACAAGTCACTTCCAGAATGACCCAACCTAAAAATAATCTATATCTCGGAAACGGTAAGTGCTAGGTAGAAAGAACCAGTATGGAATTGTAGATATTATTATTGGCTTTCAAATGAATCAATCCGATTGCAAATCGTTTAAGTCGTTTCCGAGAAAAACGAAAATTACATATTCCATCCGCACAGGTCACTTCCAGAATGACCCAACATAAAATTATTCTATATCTCGGAAACTGTGAGTGGTAGGTAGACAAAACCAGTATGGAATTGTAGATATTATTATTGGCTTTCAAATGAATCAATCCGATTGCAAATCATTTAAGTCGTTTCCGAGAAAAACGAAAATTATATATTCCATCCGCACAAGTCACTTCCAGAATGAACCAACATAAAATTATTCTATATCTCGGAAACTGTGAGTGCTAGGTAGACAATACCAGTATGGAATTGTAGATATTATTATTGGCTTTCAAATGAATCAATCCGATTGCAAATCGCTTAAGTCGTTTCCGAGAAAAACGAAAATTACATATTCCATCCGCACAAGTCACTTCCAGAATGACCCAACCTAAAAATAGTAGATGGAATTGTCGATATTATTTTTGGCTTTCAATTGAATCAATCCGATTGCAAATCGTTTAAGTCGTTTCCGAGAAAAACGAAAATTACATATTCCATCCGCACAAGTCACTTCCAGAATGACCCAACATAAAATTATTCTATATCTCGGAAACTGTGAGTGCTAGGTAGACAAAACCAGTATGGAATTGTAGATATTATTATTGGCTTTCAAATGAATCAATCCGATTGCAAATCATTTAAGTCGTTTCCAAGAAAAACGAAAACTACATATTCCATCCGCACAGTCACTTCCAGAATGACCCAACCTAAAAATAATCTATATCTCGGAAACGGTAAGTGCTAGGTAGACATAACCAGTATGGAATTGTAGATATTATTTTTGGCTTTCAAATGAATCAATCCGATTGCAAAACGTTTAAGTCGTTTCCGAGAAAAACGAAAATTACATATTCCATCCGCACAAGTCACTTCCAGAATGACCCAACATAAAATTATTCTATATCTCGGAAACTGTGAGTGCTAGGTAGACAAAACCAGTATGGAATTGTAGATATTATTATTGGCTTTCAAATGAATCAATCCGATTGCAAATCGTTTAAGTCGTTTCCGAGAAAAACGAAAATTACATATTCCATCCGCAAAAGTCACTTCCAGAATGACCCAACATAAAATTATTCTGTATCTCGAAAACTGTGTGTGGCAGGTAGACAAAACAGGTATGGAATTGTAGATATTATTATTGGTTTGCAAACGAATCAATCCGATTGCGAATCGGTTAAGTCGTTTCCGAGAAACACGAAAATTACATATTCCATCCACACAAGTCACATCAAGAATGAACCAACATAAAATTATCCTATATCTCGGAAACTGTGAGTGGTAGGTAGACAAAACCAGTATGGAATTGTAGATATTATTATTGGCTTTCAAATGAATCAATCCGATTGCAAATCGCCTAAGTCGTTTCCGAGAAAAACGAAAATTACATATTCCATCTGCACAAGTTACTTCCAGAATGAACCAACATAAAATTATTCTGTATCTCGGAAACTGTGAGTGCTAGGTAGACATAACCAGTATGGAATTTTCGATATTATTATTGGCTTTCAAATGAATCAATCCGATTGCAAATCGCTTAAGTCGTTTCCGAGAAAAACGAAAATTACATATTCCATCCGCACAAGTCACTTCCAGAATGAACCAACGTAAAATTATTCTATATCTCGGAAACTGTGAGTGCTAGGTAGACAATACCAGTATGGAATTGTAGATATTATTATTGGCTTTCAAATGAATCAATCCGATTGCAAATCGCTTAAGTCGTTTCCGAGAAAAACGAAAATTTCATATTCCATCCGCACAAGTCACTTCCAGAATGACCCAACCTAAAAATAATAGACATAACCAGTATGGAATTGTCGATATTATTATTGGCTTTCAAATGAATCAATCCGGTTGCAAATCGCTTAAGTCGTTTCCGAGAAAAACGAAAATTACATATTCCATCCGCACAAGTCACTTCCAGAATGAACCAACATAAAATTATTCTATATCTCGGAAACTGTGAGTGCTAGGTAGACAATACCAGTATGGAATTGTAGATATTATTATTGCCTTTCAAATGAATCAATCCGATTGCAAATCGCTTTAGTCGTTTCCGAGAAAAACGAAAATTACATATTCCATCCGCACAAGTCACTTCCAGAATGACCCAACCTAAAAATAATCTATATCTCGGAAACGGTAAGTGCTAGGTAGAAAGAACCAGTATGGAATTGTAGATATTATTATTGGCTTTCAAATGAATCAATCCGATTGCAAATCGTTTAAGTCGTTTCCGAGAAAAACGAAAATTACATATTCCATCCGCACAGGTCACTTCCAGAATGACCCAACATAAAATTATTCTATATCTCGGAAACTGTGAGTGGTAGGTAGACAAAACCAGTATGGAATTGTAGATATTATTATTGGCTTTCAAATGAATCAATCCGATTGCAAATCATTTAAGTCGTTTCCGAGAAAAACGAAAATTATATATTCCATCCGCACAAGTCACTTCCAGAATGAACCAACATAAAATTATTCTATATCTCGGAAACTGTGAGTGCTAGGTAGACAATACCAGTATGGAATTGTAGATATTATTATTGGCTTTCAAATGAATCAATCCAATTGCAAATCGCTTAAGTCGTTTCCGAGAAAAACGAAAATTACATATTCCATCCGCACAAGTCACTTCCAGAATGACCCAACCTAAAAATAGTAGATGGAATTGTCGATATTATTTTTGGCTTTCAAATGAATCAATCCGATTGCAAATCGTTTAAGTCGTTTCCGAGAAAAACGAAAATTACATATTCCATCCGCACAAGTCACTTCCAGAATGACCCAACATAAAATTATTCTATATCTCGGAAACTGTGAGTGCTAGGTAGACAAAACCAGTATGGAATTGTAGATATTATTATTGGCTTTCAAATGAATCAATCCGATTGCAAATCATTTAAGTCGTTTCCAAGAAAAACGAAAATTACATATTCCATCTGCACAAGTTACTTCCAGAATGACCCAACATAAAATTATTCTATATCTCGGAAACTGTGAGTGCTAGGTAGACAAAACCAGTATGGAATTGTAGATATTATTTTTGGCTTTCAAATGAATCAATCCGATTGCAAATCGTTTAAGTCGTTTCCGAGAAAAACGAAAACTACATATTCCATCCGCACAGTCACTTCCAGAATGACCCAACCTAAAAATAATCTATATCTCGGAAACGGTAAGTGCTAGGTAGTCATAACCAGTATGGAATTGTAGATATTATTTTTGGCTTTCAAATGAATCAATCCGATTGCAAATCGTTTAAGTCGTTTCCGAGAAAAACGAAAATTACATATTCCATCCGCACAAGTCACTTCCAGAATGACCCAACATAAAATTATTCTATATCTCGGAAACTGTGAGTGCTAGGTAGACAAAACCAGTATGGAATTGTAGATATTATTATTGGCTTTCAAATGAATCAATCCGATTGCAAATCGTTTAAGTCGTTTCCGAGAAAAACGAAAATTACATATTCCATCCGCAAAAGTCACTTCCAGAATGGCCCAACAAAAAATTATTCTGTATCTCGGAAACTGTGAGTGTTAGGTAGACAAAACAAGTATGGAATTGTAGATACTATTATTGGCTTTCAAACGAATCAATCTGATTGCGAATCGGTTAAGTCGTTTCCGGGAAAAACGAAAATTGCATATTCCATCCGCACAAATTACTTCCAGAATGACCCAACATAAAATTATTCTGTATCTCGGAAACTGTGTGTGGCAGGTAGACAAAACAGGTATGGAATTATAGATATTATTATTGGTTTGCAAACGAATCAATCCGATTGCGAATCGGTTAAGTCGTTTCCGAGAAACACGAAAATTACATATTCCATCCACACAAGTCACATCAAAAATGAACCAACATAAAATTATCCTGTATCTCGGAAACTGTGAGTGGTAGGTAGACAAAACCAGTATGGAATTGTAGATATTATTATTGGCTTTCAAATGAATCAATCCGATTGCAAATCGCCTAAGTCGTTTCCGAGAAAAACGAAAATTACATATTCCATCTGCACAAGTTACTTCCAGAATGAACCAACATAAAATTATTCTGTATCTCGGAAACTGTGAGTGCTAGGTAGACATAACCAGTATGGAATTTTCGATATTATTATTGGCTTTCAAATGAATCAATCCGATTGCAAATCGCTTAAGTCGTTTCCGAGAAAAACGAAAATTACATATTCCATCCGCACAAGTCACTTCCAGAATGAACCAACATAAAATTATTCTATATCTCGGAAACTGTGAGTGCTAGGTAGACAATACCAGTATGGAATTGTAGATATTATTATTGGCTTTCAAATGAATCAATCCGATTGCAAATCGCTTAAGTCGTTTCCGAGAAAAACGAAAATTTCATATTCCATCCGCACAAGTCACTTCCAGAATGACCCAACCTAAAAATAATAGACATAACCAGTATGGAATTGTCGATATTATTATTGGCTTTCAAATGAATCAATCCGATTGCAAATCGCTTAAGTCGTTTCCGAGAAAAACGAAAATTACATATTCCATCCGCACAAGTCACTTCCAGAATGAACCAACATAAAATTATTCTATATCTCGGAAACGGTAAGTGCTAGGTAGAAAGAACCAGTATGGAATTGTAGATATTATTATTGGCTTTCAAATGAATCAATCCGATTGCAAATCGTTTAAGTCGTTTCCGAGAAAAACGAAAATTACATATTCCATCCGCACAGGTCACTTCCAGAATGACCCAACCTAAAAATAATCTATATCTCGGAAACGGTAAGTGCTAGGTAGACATAACCAGTATGGAATTGTAGATATTATTTTTGGCTTTCAAATGAATCAATCCGATTGCAAATCGTTTAAGTCGTTTCCGAGAAAAACGAAAATTACATATTCCATCCGCACAAGTCACTTCCAGAATGAACCAACATAAAATTATTCTATATCTCGGAAACTGTGAGTGCTAGGTAGACAATACCAGTATGGAATTGCAGATATTATTATTGGCTTTCAAATGAATCAATCCGATTGCAAATCGCCTAAGTCGTTTCCGAGAAAAACGAAAATTACATATTCCATCTGCACAAGTTACTTCCAGAATGAACCAACATAAAATTATTCTGTATCTCGGAAACTGTGAGTGCTAGGTAGACATAACCACTATGGAATTGTCGATATTATTATTGGCTTTCAAATGATCCAATCCGATTGCAAATCGCTTAAGTCGTTTCCGAGAAAAACGAAAATTACATATTCCATCCGCACAAGTCACTTCCAGAATGAACCAACATAAAATTATTCTATATCTCGGAAACTGTGAGTGCTAGGTAGACAATACCAGTATGGAATTGTAGATATTATTATTAGCTTTCAAATGAATCAATCCGATTGCAAATCGCTTAAGTCGTTTCCGAGAAAAACGAAAATTACATATTCCATCCGCACAAGTCACTTTCAGAATGACCCAACCTAAAAATAATAGACATAACCAGTATGGAATTGTCGATATTATTTTTGGCTTTCAAATGAATCAATCCGATTGCAAATCGTTTAAATCGTTTCCGAGAAAAACGAAAATTACATATTCCATCCGCACAAGTCACTTCCAGAATGACCCAACATAAAATTATTCTATATCTCGGAAACTATGAGTGCTAGGTAGACAAAACCAGTATGGAATTGTAGATATTATTATTGGCTTTCAAATGAATCAATCCGATTGCAAATCATTTAAGTCGTTTCCGAGAAAAACGAAAATTACATATTCCATCCACACAAGTCACATCAAGAATGAACCAACATAAAATTATCCTATATCTCGGAAACTGTGAGTGCTAGGTAGACAAAACCAGTATGGAATTGTAGATATTATTTTTGGCTTTCAAATGAATCAATCCGATTGCAAATCGTTTAAGTCGTTTCCGAGAAAAACGAAAATTATATATTCCATCCGCCCAAGTCACTTCCAGAATGACCCAATATAAAATTATGCTATATCTCGGAAACTGTGAGTGTTAGGTAGGCAAAACAAGTATGGAATTGTAGATATTATTATTGGCTTCCAAACGAATCAATCCGATTGCGAATCGGTTAAGTCGTTTACGAGAAACACGAAAATTACATATTCCATCCGCACAAGTCACTTCAAGAATGACCCAATATAAAATTATTCTATATCTCGGAAACTGTGTGTGCTAGGTAGGCAAGACAAGTATGGAATTGTAGATATTATTATTGGCTTCCAAACGAATCAATACGATTGCGAATCGGTTAAGTCGTTTCCGAGAAACACGAAAATTACATATTCCATCCGCACAAGTCACTTCCATAATGACCCAATATAAAATTATGCTATATCTCGGAAACTGTGAGTGTTAATTAGGCAAAACAAGTATTGCATTAAAGATATTATTTTTGGCTTTCAAACGAATCAATCCGATTACGAATCGGTTAAGTCGTTTCCGAGAAACACGATAATTACATATTCCATCCGCACAAGTCACTTCCAGAATGACCCTACATAAAATTATTCTATATCTCGGAAACTGTGAGTGTTAGGTAGACAAAAAAAGGATGAAATTGTAGATATTATTTTTGGCTTTCAAACGAATCAATCCGATTGCGAATCGGTTAAGTCGTTTCCGAGAAAAACGAAAATTACATATTCCATCCGCACAAGTCACTTCCAGAATGACCCAATATAAAATTATTCTATATCTCGGAAACTGTGTGTGCTAGGTAGACAAAACAAGAATGAAATTGTAGATATTATTATTGGCTTCCAAGCGAATCTATCCGATTGCGAATCAGTTAAATCGTTTCCGAGAAAAGCGAAAATTATATATTTCATCCGCACAAGTCACTTCCAGAATGACCCAACATAAAATTATTCTATATCTCGGAAACTGTGTGTGCTAGGTAGACAGAACAAGAATGGAATTGTAGGTATTATTAGTGGCTTTCAAACGAATCAATCCGATTGCAAATCGGTTACGGTGTTTACGAGAAACACGAAAATTACATATTCCATCCGCAAAAGTAACTTCCAGAATGGCCCAACAAAAAATTATTCTGTATCTCGGAAACTGTGAGTGTTAGGTAGACAAAACAAGTATGGAATTGTAGATATTATTATTGGCTTTCAAACGAATCAATCTGATTGCGAATCGGTTAAGTCGTTTCCGGGAAAAACGAAAATTGCATATTCCATCCGCACAAATTACTTCCAGAATGACCCAACATAAAATTATTCTGTATCTCGGAAACTGTGTGTGCTAGGTAGACAAAACAGGTATGGAATTATAGATATTATAATTGGTTTGCAAACGAAACAATCCGATTGCGAATCGGTTAAGTCGTTTCCGAGAAACACGAAAATTACATATTCCATTCGCACAACTCATTTCCAGAATGGCCCATCATAAAATTATTCTATATCTCGGAAACTGTGTGTGCTAGGTAGACAAAACAAGAATGGAATTGTAGATATTATTATTGGCTTCCAAACGAATCAATCCGATTGCGACTCGATTAAGTCGTTTCCGAGAAGTACGAAAATTGCATAATCCATCCGCACAAGTCACTTCCAGAATGACCCAACATAAAATTATTCTATATCTCGGAAACTGTGTGTGCTAGGTAGACAAAACAAGAATGGAATTGTAGGTATTATTATTGGCTTCCAAACGAATCAATCCGATTGCGAATCGGTTAAGTCGTTTCCGAGAAACACGAAAATTTCATATTCCATCCGCACAAGTCACTTCCAGAATGACCCAACATTAAATTGTTCTATATCTCGGAAACTGTAAGTGTTAGGTAGGCAAAACAAGTATGGAATTGTAGATATTATTATTGGCTTCCAAACGAATCAATCCGACTGCGAATCGGTTAAGTCGTTTACGAGAAACACGAAAATTACATATTCCATCCGCACAAGTCACTTCCAGAATGACCCAACCTAAAAATAATCTATATCTCGGAAACGGTAAGTGCTAGGTAGAAAGAACCAGTATGGAATTGTAGATATTATTATTGGCTTTCAAATGAATCAATCCGATTGCAAATCGTTTAAGTCGTTTCCGAGAAAAACGAAAATTACATATTCCATCCGCACAAGTCACTTCCAGAATGACCCTACATAAAATTATTCTATATCTCGGAAACTGTGAGTGTTAGGTAGACAAAAAAAGGATGAAATTGTAGATATTATTTTTGGCTTTCAAACGAATCAATCCGATTACGAATCGGTTAAGTCGTTTCCGAGAAACACGATAATTACATATTCCATCCGCACAAGTCACTTCCAGAATGACCCTACATAAAATTATTCTATATCTCGGAAACTGTGAGTGTTAGGTAGACAAAAAAAGGATGAAATTGTAGATATTATTTTTGGCTTTCAAACGAATCAATCCGATTGCGAATCGGTTAAGTCGTTTCCGAGAAAAACGAAAATTACATATTCCATCCGCACAAGTCACTTCCAGAATGACCCAATATAAAATTATTCTATATCTCGGAAACTGTGTGTGCTAGGTAGACAAAACAAGAATGAAATTGTAGATATTATTATTGGCTTCCAAGCGAATCTATCCGATTGCGAATCAGTTAAATCGTTTCCAAGAAAAGCGAAAATTATATATTTCATCCGCACAAGTCACTTCCAGAATGACCCAACATAAAATTATTCTATATCTCGGAAACTGTGTGTGCTAGGTAGACAGAACAAGAATGGAATTGTAGGTATTATTAGTGGCTTTCAAACGAATCAATCCGATTGCAAATCGGTTACGGTGTTTACGAGAAACACGAAAATTACATATTCCATCCGCACAAGTCACTTTCAGAATGACCCAACCTAAAAATAATAGACATAACCAGTATGGAATTGTCGATATTATTTTTGGCTTTCAAATGAATCAATCCGATTGCAAATCGTTTAAATCGTTTCCGAGAAAAACGAAAATTACATATTCCATCCGCACAAGTCACTTCCAGAATGACCCAACATAAAATTATTCTATATCTCGGAAACTATGAGTGCTAGGTAGACAAAACCAGTATGGAATTGTAGATATTATTATTGGCTTTCAAATGAATCAATCCGATTGCAAATCATTTAAGTCGTTTCCGAGAAAAACGAAAATTACATATTCCATCCACACAAGTCACATCAAGAATGAACCAACATAAAATTATCCTATATCTCGGAAACTGTGAGTGCTAGGTAGACAAAACCAGTATGGAATTGTAGATATTATTATTGGCTTTCAAATGAATCAATCCGATTGCAAATCGCCTAAGTCGTTTCAGAGAAAAACGAAAATTACAATTCCATCCGCACAAGTCACTTCCAGAATGACCCAACATAAAATTATTCTATATCTCGGAAACTGTGTGTGCTAGGTAGACAAAACAGGTATGGAATTGTGGATATTATTATTGTTTTGCAAACGAATCAATCCGAATGCGAATCGGTTAAGTCGTTTCCGAGAAAAACGAAAATTACATATTCCATCCGCACAGGTCACTTCCAGAATGACCCAACCTAAAAATAATAATAATCCAGAATGACCCAACCAGTATGGAATTGTAGATATTATTTTTGGCTTTCAAATGAATCAATCCGATTGCAAATCGTTTAAGTCGTTTCCGAGAAAAACGAAAATTATATATTCCATCCGCCCAAGTCACTTCCAGAATGACCCAATATAAAATTATGCTATATCTCGGAAACTGTGAGTGTTAGGTAGGCAAAACAAGTATGGAATTGTAGATATTATTATTGGCTTCCAAACGAATCAATCCGATTGCGAATCGGTTAAGTCGTTTACGAGAAACACGAAAATTACATATTCCATCCGCACAAGTCACTTCAAGAATGACCCAATATAAAATTATTCTATATCTCGGAAACTGTGTGTGCTAGGTAGGCAAGACAAGTATGGAATTGTAGATATTATTATTGGCTTCCAAACGAATCAATACGATTGCGAATCGGTTAAGTCGTTTCCGAGAAACACGAAAATTACATATTCCATCCGCACAAGTCACTTCCATAATGACCCAATATAAAATTATGCTATATCTCGGAAACTGTGAGTGTTAATTAGGCAAAACAAGTATTGCATTGAAGATATTATTTTTGGCTTTCAAACGAATCAATCCGATTACGAATCGGTTAAGTCGTTTCCGAGAAACACGATAATTACATATTCCATCCGCACAAGTCACTTCCAGAATGACCCTACATAAAATTATTCTATATCTCGGAAACTGTGAGTGTTAGGTAGACAAAAAAAGGATGAAATTGTAGATATTATTTTTGGCTTTCAAACGAATCAATCCGATTGCGAATCGGTTAAGTCGTTTCCGAGAAAAACGAAAATTACATATTCCATCCGCACAAGTCACTTCCAGAATGACCCAATATAAAATTATTCTATATCTCGGAAACTGTGTGTGCTAGGTAGACAAAACAAGAATGAAATTGTAGATATTATTATTGGCTTCCAAGCGAATCTATCCGATTGCGAATCAGTTAAATCGTTTCCGAGAAAAGCGAAAATTATATATTTCATCCGCACAAGTCACTTCCAGAATGACCCAACATAAAATTATTCTATATCTCGGAAACTGTGTGTGCTAGGTAGACAGAACAAGAATGGAATTGTAGGTATTATTAGTGGCTTTCAAACGAATCAATCCGATTGCAAATCGGTTACGGTGTTTACGAGAAACACGAAAATTACATATTCCATCCGCAAAAGTAACTTCCAGAATGGCCCAACAAAAAATTATTCTGTATCTCGGAAACTGTGAGTGTTAGGTAGACAAAACAAGTATGGAATTGTAGATATTATTATTGGCTTTCAAACGAATCAATCTGATTGCGAATCGGTTAAGTCGTTTCCGGGAAAAACGAAAATTGCATATTCCATCCGCACAAATTACTTCCAGAATGACCCAACATAAAATTATTCTGTATCTCGGAAACTGTGTGTGCTAGGTAGACAAAACAGGTATGGAATTATAGATATTATAATTGGTTTGCAAACGAAACAATCCGATTGCGAATCGGTTAAGTCGTTTCCGAGAAACACGAAAATTACATATTCCATTCGCACAACTCATTTCCAGAATGGCCCAACATAAAATTATTCTATATCTCGGAAACTGTGAGTGTTAGGTAGACAAAACAAGAATGGAATTGTAGATATTATTATTGGCTTCCAAACGAATCAATCCGATTGCGACTCGATTAAGTCGTTTCCGAGAAGTACGAAAATTGCATAATCCATCCGCACAAGTCACTTCCAGAATGACCCAACATAAAATTATTCTATATCTCGGAAACTGTGTGTGCTAGGTAGACAAAACAAGAATGGAATTGTAGGTATTATTATTGGCTTCCAAACGAATCAATCCGATTGCGAATCGGTTAAGTCGTTTCCGAGAAACACGAAAATTTCATATTCCATCCGCACAAGTCACTTCCAGAATGACCCAACATTAAATTGTTCTATATCTCGGAAACTGTAAGTGTTAGGTAGGCAAAACAAGTATGGAATTGTAGATATTATTATTGGCTTCCAAACGAATCAATCCGACTGCGAATCGGTTAAGTCGTTTACGAGAAACACGAAAATTACATATTCCATCCGCACAAGTCACTTCCAGAATGACCCAACCTAAAAATAATCTATATCTCGGAAACGGTAAGTGCTAGGTAGAAAGAACCAGTATGGAATTGTAGATATTATTATTGGCTTTCAAATGAATCAATCCGATTGCAAATCGTTTAAGTCGTTTCCGAGAAAAACGAAAATTACATATTCCATCCGCACAAGTCACTTCCAGAATGACCCTACATAAAATTATTCTATATCTCGGAAACTGTGAGTGTTAGGTAGACAAAAAAAGGATGAAATTGTAGATATTATTTTTGGCTTTCAAACGAATCAAACCGATTACTAATCGGTTAAGTCGTTTCCGAGAAACACGATAATTACATATTCCATCCGCACAAGTCACTTCCAGAATGACCCTACATAAAATTATTCTATATCTCGGAAACTGTGAGTGTTAGGTAGACAAAAAAAGGATGAAATTGTAGATATTATTTTTGGCTTTCAAACGAATCAATCCGATTGCGAATCGGTTAAGTCGTTTCCGAGAAAAACGAAAATTACATATTCCATCCGCACAAGTCACTTCCAGAATGACCCAATATAAAATTATTCTATATCTCGGAAACTGTGTGTGCTAGGTAGACAAAACAAGAATGAAATTGTAGATATTATTATTGGCTTCCAAGCGAATCTATCCGATTGCGAATCAGTTAAATCGTTTCCGAGAAAAGCGAAAATTATATATTTCATCCGCACAAGTCACTTCCAGAATGACCCAACATAAAATTATTCTATATCTCGGAAACTGTGTGTGCTAGGTAGACAGAACAAGAATGGAATTGTAGGTATTATTAGTGGCTTTCAAACGAATCAATCCGATTGCAAATCGGTTACGGTGTTTACGAGAAACACGAAAATTACATATTCCATCCGCAAAAGTAACTTCCAGAATGGCCCAACAAAAAATTATTCTGTATCTCGGAAACTGTGAGTGTTAGGTAGACAAAACAAGTATGGAATTGTAGATATTATTAGTGGCTTTCAAACGAATCAATCTGATTGCGAATCGGTTAAGTCGTTTCCGGGAAAAACGAAAATTGCATATTCCATCCGCACAAATTACTTCCAGAATGACCCAACATAAAATTATTCTGTATCTCGGAAACTGTGTGTGCTAGGTAGACAAAACAGGTATGGAATTATAGATATTATAATTGGTTTGCAAACGAAACAATCCGATTGCGAATCGGTTAAGTCGTTTCCGAGAAACACGAAAATTACATATTCCATTCGCACAACTCATTTCCAGAATGGCCCAACATAAAATTATTCTATATCTCGGAAACTGTGAGTGTTAGGTAGACAAAACAAGAATGGAATTGTAGATATTATTATTGGCTTCCAAACGAATCAATCCGATTGCGACTCGATTAAGTCGTTTCCGAGAAGTACGAAAATTGCATAATCCATCCGCACAAGTCACTTCCAGAATGACCCAACATAAAATTATTCTATATCTCGGAAACTGTGTGTGCTAGGTAGACAAAACAAGAATGGAATTGTAGGTATTATTATTGGCTTCCAAACGAATCAATCCGATTGCGAATCGGTTAAGTCGTTTCCGAGAAACACGAAAATTTCATATTCCATCCGCACAAGTCACTTCCAGAATGACCCAACATTAAATTGTTCTATATCTCGGAAACTGTAAGTGTTAGGTAGGCAAAACAAGTATGGAATTGTAGATATTATTATTGGCTTCCAAACGAATCAATCCGACTGCGAATCGGTTAAGTCGTTTACGAGAAACACGAAAATTACATATTCCATCCGCACAAGTCACTTCCAGAATGACCCAACCTAAAAATAATCTATATCTCGGAAACGGTAAGTGCTAGGTAGAAAGAACCAGTATGGAATTGTAGATATTATTATTGGCTTTCAAATGAATCAATCCGATTGCAAATCGTTTAAGTCGTTTCCGAGAAAAACGAAAATTACATATTCCATCCGCACAGGTCACTTCCAGAATGACCCAACCTAAAAATAATCTATATCTCGGTAACGGTAAGTGCTAGGTAGACATAACCAGTATGGAATTATAGATATTATTTTTGGCTTTCAAATGAATCAATCCGATTGCAAATCGTTTAAGTCGTTTCCGAGAAAAACGAAAATTACATATTCCATCCGCACAAGTCACTTCCAGAATGAACCAACATAAAATTATTCTATATCTCGGAAACTGTGAGTGCTAGGTAGACAACACCAGTATGGAATTGTAGATATTATTATTGGCTTTCAAATGAATCAATCCGATTGCAAATTACCTAAGTCGTTACCGAGAAAAACGAAAATTACTTATTCCATCTGCACAAGTTACTTCCAGAATGATCCAACATAAAATTATTCTGTATCTCGGAAACTGTGAGTGCTAGGTAGACATAACCAGTATGGAATTGTCGATATTATTATTGGCTTTCAAATGAATGAACCAACATAAAATTGTTCTATATCTCGGAAACTGTGAGTGGTAGGTAGACAAAACCAGTATGGAATTGTAGATATTATTATTGGATTTCAAATGAATCAATCCGATTGCAAATCGCTTAAGTCGTTTCCGAGAAAAACGAAAATTACATATTCCATCCGCACAGGTCACTTCCAGAATGACCCAACCTAAAAATAATCTATATCTCGGAAACGGTAAGTGCTAGGTAGACATAACCAGTATGGAATTGTAGATATTATTTTTGGCTTTCAAATGAATCAATCCGATTGCAAATCGTTTAAGTCGTTTCCGAGAAAAACGAAAATTACATATTCCATCCGCAAAAGTCACTTCCAGAATGGCCCAACAAAAAATTATTCTGTATCTCGGAAACTGTGAGTGTTAGGTAGACAAAACAAGTATGAAATTGTAGATACTATTATTGGCTTTCAAACGAATCAATCTGATTGCGAATCGGTTAAGTCGTTTCCGGGAAAAACGAAAATTGCATATTCCATCCGCACAAGTCACTTCCAGAATGACCCAACATAAAATTATTCTATATCTCGGAAACTGTGAGTGCTAGGTAGACAAAACCAGTATGGAATTGTAGATATTATTATTGGCTTTCAAATGAATCAATCCGATTGCAAATCATTTAAGTCGTTTCCGAGAAAAACGAAAATTACATATTCCATCCGCAAAAGTCACTTCCAGAATGGCCCAACAAAAAATTATTCTGTATCTCGGAAACTGTGAGTGTTAGGTAGACAAAACAAGTATGAAATTGTAGATACTATTATTGGCTTTCAAACGAATCAATCTGATTGCGAATCGGTTAAGTCGTTTCCGGGAAAAACGAAAATTGCATATTCCATCCGCACAAATTACTTCCAGAATGACCCAACATAAAATTATTCTGTATCTCGGAAACTGTGTGTGGCAGGTAGACAAAACAGGTATGGAATTATAGATATTATTGGTTTGCAAATGAATCAATCCGATTGCGAATCGGTTAAGTCGTTTCCGAGAAACACGAAAATTACATATTCCATCCACACAAGTCACATCAAGAATGAACCAACATAAAATTATTCTGTATCTCGGAAACTGTGAGTGCTAGGTAGACATAACCAGTATGGAATTGTCGATATTATTATTGGCTTTCAAATGAATCAATCCGATTGCAAATCGCTTAAGTCGTTTCCGAGAAAAACGAAAATTACATATTCCATCCGTACAAGTCACTTCCAGAATGAACCAACATAAAATTACTCTATATCTCGGAAACTGTGAGTGCTAGGTAGACAATACCAGTATGGAATTGTAGATATTATTATTGGCTTTCAAATGAATCAATCCGATTGCAAATCGCTTAAGTCGTTTCCGAGAAAAACGAAAATTACATATTCCATCCGCACAAGTCACTTCCAGAATGACCCAACCTAAAAATAATAGACATAACCAGTATGGAATTGTCGATATTATTATTGGCTTTCAAATGAATCAATCCGATTGCAAATCGCTTAAGTCGTTTCCGAGAAAAACGAAAATTACTTATTCCATTCGCACAAGTCACTTCCAGAATGAACCAACATAAAATTATTCTATATCTCGGAAACTGTGAGTGCTAGGTAGACAATACCAGTTTGGAATTGTAGATATTATTATTGGCTTTCAAATGAATCAATCCGATTGCAAATCGCTTTAGTCGTTTCCGAGAAAAACGAAAATTACATATTCCATCCGCACAAGTCACTTCCAGAATGAACCAACATAAAATTATTCTATATCTCGGAAACTGTGAGTGCTAGGTAGACAATACCAGTATGGAATTGTAGATATTATTATTGGCTTTCAAATGAATCAATCCGATTGTAAATCGCCTAAGTCGTTTCCGAGAAAAACGAAAATTACATATTCCATCTGCACAAGTTACTTCCAGAATGAACCAACATAAAATTATTCTGTATCTCGGAAACTGTGAGTGCTAGGTAGACATAACCACTATGGAATTGTCGATATTATTATTGGCTTTCAAATGAATCAATCCGATTGCAAATCGCTTAAGTCGTTTCCGAGAAAAACGAAAATTACATATTCCATCCGCACAAGTCACTTCCAGAATGACCCAACCTAAAAATAATAGACATAACCAGTATGGAATTGTCGATATTATTATTGGCTTTCAAATGAATCAATCCGATTGCAAATCGCTTAAGTCGTTTCCGAGAAAAACGAAAATTACTTATTCCATTCGCACAAGTCACTTCCAGAATGAACCAACATAAAATTATTCTATATCTCGGAAACTGTGAGTGCTAGGTAGACAATACCAGTTTGGAATTGTAGATATTATTATTGGCTTTCAAATGAATCAATCCGATTGCAAATCGCTTTAGTCGTTTCCGAGAAAAACGAAAATTACATATTCCATCCGCACAAGTCACTTCCAGAATGAACCAACATAAAATTATTCTATATCTCGGAAACTGTGAGTGCTAGGTAGACAATACCAGTATGGAATTGTAGATATTATTATTGGCTTTCAAATGAATCAATCCGATTGTAAATCGCCTAAGTCGTTTCCGAGAAAAACGAAAATTACATATTCAATCCGCACAGGTCACTTCCAGAATGACCCAACCTAAAAATAATCTATATCTCGGAAACTGTGAGTGCTAGGTAGACATAACCACTATGGAATTGTCGATATTATTATTGGCTTTCAAATGAATCAATCCGATTGCAAATCGCTTAAGTCGTTTCCGAGAAAAACGAAAATTACATATTCCATCCGCACAAGTTACTTCCAGAATGAACCAACATAAAATTATTCTATATCTCGGAAACTGTGAGTGCTAGGTAGACAATACCAGTATGGAATTGTAGATATTATTATTGGCTTTCAAATGAATCAATCCGATTGCAAATCATTTAAGTCGTTTCCGAGAAAAACGAAAATTACATATTCCATCCGCACAAGTCACTTCCAGAATGACCCAACCTAAAAATAATAGACATAACCAGTATAGAATTGTCGATATTATTTTTGGCTTTCAAATGAATCAATCCGATTGCAAATTGTTTAAGTCGTTTCCGAGAAAAACGAAAATTACATATTCCATCCGCACAAGTCACTTCCAGAATGACCCAACATTAAATTATTCTATATCTCGGAAACTGTGAGTGCTAGGTAGACAAAACTAGTATGGAATTGTAGATATTATTATTGGCTTTCAAATGAATCAATCCGATTGCAAATCATTTAAGTCGTTTCCGAGAAAAACGAAAATTACATTTTCCATCCACACAAGTCACTTCCAGAATGACCCAACATAAAATTATTCTATATCTCGGAAACTGTGAGTGCTAGGTAGACTAAACAGGTATGGAATTGTGGATATTATTATTGGTTTGCAAACGGATCAATCCGAATGCGAATCGGTTAAGTCGTTTCCGGGAAAAACGAAAATTACATATTCCATCCGCACAAGTCACTTCCAGAATGACCCAACATTAAATTGTTCTATATCTCGGAAACTGTGAGTGTAAGGTAGACAATACAAGTATGGAATTGTAGGTATTATTATTGGCTTTCAAACGAATCAAACCGATTGCAAATCGGTTACGTTGTTTACGAGAAACACGAAAATTAAATATTCCATCCGCAAAAGTCACTTCCAGAATGGCCCAACAAAAAATTATTCTGTATCTCGGAAACTGTGAGTGTTAGGTAGACAAAACAAGTATGGAATTGTAGATACTATTATTGGCTTTCAAACGAATCAATCTGATTGCGAATCGGTTAAGTCGTTTCCGGGAAAAACGAAAATTGCATATTCCATCCGCACAAATTACTTCCAGAATGACCCAACATAAAATTATTCTGTATCTCGGAAACTGTGTGTGGCAGGTAGACAAAACAGGTATGGAATTATAGATATTATTATTGGTTTGCAAACGATTCAATCCGAATGCGAATCGGTTAAGTCGTTTCCGAGAAAAAGCGAAAATTACATTTTCCATCCACACAAGTCACTTCCAGAATGACCCAACATAAAATTATTCTGTATCTCGGAAACTGTGAGTGCTAGGTAGACATAACCAGTATGGAATTGTAGATATTATTATTGGCTTTCAAATGAATCAATCCGATTGCAAATCGCTTAAGTCGTTTCCGAGAAAAACGAAAATTACATATTCCATCCGCACAAGTCACTTCCAGAATGACCCAACCTAAAAATAATAGACATAACCAGTATGGAATTGTCGATATTATTATTGGCTTTCAAATGAATCAATCCGATTGCAAATCGCTTAAGTCGTTTCCGAAAAAACGAAAATTACATATTCCATCCGCACAAGCCACTTCCAGAATGAACCAACATAAAATTATTCTATATCTCGGAAACTGTGAGTGCTAGGTAGACAATACCAGTATGGAATTGTAGATATTATTATTGGCTTTCAAATGAATCAATCCGATTGCAAATCGCCTAAGTCGTTTCCGAGAAAAACGAAAATTACATATTCCATCTGCACAAGTTACTTCCAGAATGAACCAAAATAAAATTATTCTGTATCTCGGAAACTGTGAGTGCTAGGTAGACATAACCAGTATGGAATTGTCGATATTATTATTGGCTTTCAAATGAATCAATCCGATTGCAAATCGCTTAAGTCGTTTCCGAGAAAAACGAAAATTACATATTCCATCCGCACAAGTCACTTCCAGAATGACCCAACATTAAATTGTTCTATATCTCGGGAACTGTGAGTGTTAGGTAGGCAAAACAAGTATTGCATTGAAGGTATTATTATTGGCTTTCAAACGAATCAATCCGATTGCAAATCGGTTAAGTCGTTTCCGAGAAAAACGAAAATTACATATTCCATCCGCAAAAGTCACTTCCAGAATGACCCTACATAAAATTATTCTATATCTCGGAAACTGTGAGTGTTAGGTAGACAAAATAAGGATGAAATTGTAGATATTATTTTTGGCTTTCAAACGAATCAATCCGATTGCGAATCGGTTAAGTCGTTTCCGAGAAAAACGAAAATTACATATTCCATCCGCACAAGTCACTTCCAGAATGACCCAATATAAAATTATTCTATATCTCGGAAACTGTGTGTGCTAGGTAGACAAAACAAGAATGGAATTGTAGGTATTATTATTGGCTTCCAAGCGAATCTATCCGATTGCGAATCAGTTAAATCGTTTCCGAGAAAAACGAAAATTATATATTTCATCCGCACAAGTCACTTCCAGAATGACCCAACATAAAATTATTCTATATCTCGGAAACTGTGTGTGCTAGGTAGACAGAACAAGAATGGAATTGTAGGTATTATTAGTGGCTTTCAAACGAATCAATCCGATTGCAAATCGGTTACGTTGTTTACGAGAAACACGAAAATTACATATTCCATCCGCACAAGTCACTTCCAGAATGACCCAATATAAAATTATGCTATATCTCGGAAACTGTGAGTGTTAGGTAGGCAAAACAAGTATGGAATTGTAGATATTATTATTGGCTTCCAAACGAATCAATCCGATTGCGAATCGGTTAAGTCGTTTACGAGAAACACGAAAATTACATATTCCATCCGCAAAAGTCACTTCCAGAATGACCCAATATAAAATTATTCTATATCTCGGAAACTGTGTGTGCTAGGTAGGCAAGACAAGTATGGAATTGTAGATATTATTATTGGCTTCCAAACGAATCAATACGATTGCGAATCGGTTAAGTCGTTTCCGAGAAACACGAAAATTATATATTTCATCCGCACAAGTCACTTTCAGAATGACCCAACATAAAATTATTCTATATCTCGGAAACTGTGTGTGCTAGGTAGACAGAACAAGAATGGAATTGTAGGTATTATTAGTGGCTTTCAAACGAATCAATCCGATTGCAAATCGGTTACGGTGTTTACGAGAAACACGAAAATTACATATTCCATCCGCAAAAGTAACTTCCAGAATGGCCCAACAAAAAA
Source organism: Stomoxys calcitrans (assembly GCF_963082655.1). NCBI lineage: Eukaryota > Metazoa > Arthropoda > Insecta > Diptera > Muscidae > Stomoxys > Stomoxys calcitrans. The sequence continues at coordinate 134,480,508 of NC_081552.1, read as the reverse complement.
TTATTCTGTATCTCGGAAACTGTGAGTGTTAGGTAGACAAAACAAGTATGGAATTGTAGATATTATTATTGGCTTTCAAACGAATCAATCTGACTGCGAATCGGTTAAGTCGTTTCCGGGAAAAACGAAAATTGCATATTCCATCCGCACAAATTACTTCCAGAATGACCCAACATAAAATTATTCTGTATCTCGGAAACTGTGTGTGCTAGGTAGACAAAACAGGTATGGAATTATAGATATTATTATGGTTTGCAAACGAAACAATCCGATTGCGAATCGGTTAAGTCGTTTCCGAGAAAAACGAAAATTACATATTCCATTCGCACAACTCATTTCCAGAATGGCCCAACATAAAATTATTCTATATCTCGGAAACTGTGAGTGTTAGGTAGACAAAACAAAAATGGAATTGTAGGTATTATTATTGACTTCCAAACGAATCAATCCGATTGCGAATCGGTTAAGTCGTTTCCGAGAAAAACGAAAATTATATATTTCATCAGCACAAGTCACTTCCAGAATGACCCAACATAAAATTATTCTATATCTCGGAAACTGTGTGTGCTAGGTAGACAGAACAAGAATGGAATTGTAGGTATTATTAGTGGCTTTCAAACGAATCAATCCGATTGCTAATCGGTTAAGTCGTTTCCGAGAAACACGAAAATTACATATTCCATCCGCACAAGTCACTTCCAGAATGGCCCAACAAAAAATTATACTGAATCTCGGTAACTGTAGGTGCTAGGTAGACAAAACAAGTATGGAATTATAGATATTATTATTGGCTTTCAAACGAATCAATCTGATTGCGAATCGGTTAAGTCGTTTCCGAGAAAAACGAAAATTACATATTCCATCCGCACAAGTCACTTCCAGAATGACCCAATATAAAATTATTCTATATCTCGGAAACTGTGTGTGCTAGGTAGACAAAACAATAATGGAAATGTAGGTATTATTATTGGCTTCCAAGCGAATCTATCCGATTGCGAATCAGTTAAATCGTTTCCGAGAAAAACGAAAATTATATATTTCATCAGCACAAGTCACTTCCAGAATGACCCAACATAAAATTATTCTATATCTCGGAAACTGTGTGTGCTAGGTAGACAGAACAAGAATGGAATTGTAGGTATTATTAGTGGCTTTCAAACGAATCAATCCGATTGCTAATCGGTTAAGTCGTTTCCGAGAAACACGAAAATTACATATTCCATCCGCACAAGTCACTTCCAGAATGGCCCAACAAAAAATTATACTGAATCTCGGTAACTGTAGGTGCTAGGTAGACAAAACAAGTATGGAATTATAGATATTATTATTGGCTTCCAAACGAATCAATCCGATTGCGAATCGGTTAATTCGTTTCCGAGAAACACGAAAATTACACATTTTATCCGCACAAGTCACTTCCAGAATGACCCAACATAAAATTATTCTATATCTCGGAAGCTGTGTGTGCTAGGTAGACAGAAAAAGAATGGAATTGTAGGTATTATTATTGGCTTCCAAACGAATCAATCCGATTGCGAATCGGTTAAGTCGTTTCCGAGAAACACGAAAATTACATATTCCATCCGCACAAGTCACTTCCAGAATGACCCAATATAATAATATGCTATATCTCGGAAACTGTGAGTGTTAGGTAGACAAAACAAGTATGGAATTGTAGATATTATTATTGGCTTCCAAACGAATCAATCCGATTGCGAATCGGTTAAGTCGTTTACGAGAAATACGAAAATTACATATTCCATCCGCACAAGTCACTTCCAGAATGACCCAATATAAAATTATGCTATATCTCGGAAACTGTGAGTGTTAGGTAGGCAAAACAAGTATGGAATTGTAGATATTGTTATTGGCTTCCAAACGAATCAATACGATTGCGAATCGGTTAAGTCGTTTCCGAGAAACACGAAAATTACATATTCCATCCGCACAAGTCACTTCCAGAATGACCCAATATAAAATTATGCTATATCTCGGAAACTGTGAGTGTTAGGTAGGCAAAACAAGTATTGAATTGTAGATATTATTTTTGGCTTTCAAACGAATCAATCCGATTTCGAATCGGTTAAGTCGTTTTCGAGAAACACGATAATTACATATTCCATCCGCACAAGTCACTTCCAGAATGACCCTACAAAAAATTATTCTATATCTCGGAAACTGTGAGTGTTAGGTAGACAAAATAAGGATGAAATTGTAGATATTATTATTGGCTTTCAAACGAATCAATCTGATTGCGAATCGGTTAAGTCGTTTCCGAGAAAAACGAAAATTACATATTCCATCCGCACAAGTCACTTCCAGAAGGACCCAATATAAAATTATTCTATATCTCGGAAACTGTGTGTGCTAGGTAGACAAAACAATAATGGAATTGTAGGTATTATTATTGGCTTCCAAGCGAATCTATCCGATTGCGAATCAGTTAAATCGTTTCCGAGAAAAACGAAAATTATATATTACATCAGCACAAGTCACTTCCAGAATGACCCAACATAAAATTATTCTATATCTCGGAAACTGTGTGTGCTAGGTAGACAGAACAAGAATGGAATTGTAGGTATTATTAGTGGCTTTCAAACGAATCAATCCGATTGCTAATCGGTTAAGTCGTTTCCGAGAAACACGAAAATTACATATTCCATCCGCACAAGTCACTTCCAGAATGGCCCAACAAAAAATTATACTGAATCTCGGTAACTGTAGGTGCTAGGTAGACAAAACAAGTATGGAATTATAGATATTATTATTGGCTTCCAAACGAATCAATCCGATTGCGAATCGGTTAATTCGTTTCCGAGAAACACGAAAATTACACATTTTATCCGCACAAGTCACTTCCAGAATGACCCAACATAAAATTATTCTATATCTCGGAAGCTGTGTGTGCTAGGTAGACAGAACAAGAATGGAATTGTAGGTATTATTATTGGCTTCCAAACGAATCAATCCGATTGCGAATCGGTTAAGTCGTTTCCGAGAAACACGAAAATTACATATTCCATCCGCACAAGTCACTTCCAGAATGACCCAATATAATAATATGCTATATCTCGGAAACTGTGAGTGTTAGGTAGACAAAACAAGTATGGAATTGTAGATATTATTATTGGCTTTCAAACGAATCAATCCGATTGCGAATCGATTAAGTCGTTTACGAGAAATACGAAAATTACATATTCCATCCGCACAAGTCACTTCCAGAATGACCCAATATAAAATTATGCTATATCTCGAGACTGTGAGTGTTAGGTAGGTAAAACAAGTATGGAATTGTAGATATTATTATTGGCTTCCAAACGAATCAATCCGATTGCGAATCGGTTAAGTTGTTTACGAGAAACACGAAAATTACATATTCCATCCGCACAAGTCACTTCCAGAATGACCCAATATAAAATTATGCTATATCTCGGAAACTGTAAGTGTTAGGTAGACAAAACAAGTATAGAATTGTAGATATTATTATTGGCTTTCAAACGAATCAATCCGATTGCGAATCGGTTAAGTCGTTTACGAGAAACACGAAAATTACATATTCCATCCGCACAAGTCACTTCCAGAATGACCCCATATAAAATTATGCTATATCTCGGAAACTGTGAGTGTTAGGTAGGCAAAACAAGTATGGAATTGTAGATATTATTATTGGCTTCCAAACGAATCAATACGATTGCGAATCGGTTAAGTCGTTTCCGAGAAACACGAAAATTACATATTCCATCCGCACAAGTCACTTCCAGAATGACCCAATATAAAATTATGCTATATCTCGGAAACTGTGAGTGTTAGGTAGGCAAAACAAGTATTGAATTGTAGATATTATTTTTGGCTTTCAAACGAATCAATCCGATTACGAATCGGTTAAGTCGTTTCCGAGAAACACGATAATTACATATTCCATCCGCACAAGTCACTTCCAGAATGACCCTACATAAAATTATTTTATATCTCGGAAACTGTGTGTGCAAGGTAGACAAAACAAGAATGGAATTGTAGATATTATTATTGGCTTCCAAACGAATCAATCCGACTGCGAATCGGTTAATTCGTTTCCGAGAAATACGAAAATTGCATAATCCATCCGCACAAGTCACTTCCAGAATGACCCAACATAAAATTATTCTATATCTCGGAAACTGTGTGTGCAAGTTAGACAAAACAAGAATGGAATTGTAGGTATTATTATTGGCTTCCAAACGAATCAATCCGATTGCGAATCGGTTAAGTCGTTTCCGAGAAACACGAAAATTACATATTCCATCCGCACAAGTCACTTCCAGAATGACCCAATATAAAATTATGCTATATCTCGGAAACTGTGAGTGTTAGGTAGGCAAAACAAGTATGGAATTGTAGATATTATTATTGGCTTCCAAACGAATCAATCCGATTGCGAATCGGTTAAGTCGTGTACGAGAAACACGAAAATTACATATTCCATCCGCACAAGACACTTCCAGAATGACCCAATATAAAATTATGCTATATCTCAAAACTGTGAGTGTTAGGTAGGCAAAACTAGTATGGAATTGTAGATATTATTATTGGCTTCCAAACGAATCAATCCGACTGCGAATCGGTTAATTCGTTTCCGAGAAATACGAAAAGTGCATAATCCATCCGCACAAGTCACTTCCAGAATGACCCAACATAAAATTATTCTGTATCTCGGAAACTGTGTGTGCTAGGTAGACAAAACAAGTATGGAATTGTAGATATTATTATTGGTTTGCAAACGAATCAATCCGATTGCGAATCGGTTAAGTCGTTTCCGAGAAAAACGAAAATTACATATTCCATCCGCACAAGTCACTTCCAGAATGGCCCAACATAAATTTATTCTATATCTCGGAAACTGTGTGTGCTAGGTAGACAAAACAAGAATGGAATTGTAGGTATTATTATTGGCTTCCAAACGAATCAATCCGATTGCGAATCGGTTAAGTCGTTTTCGAGAAACACGAAAATTATATATTCCATCCGCACAAGTCACTTCCAGAATGACCCAATATAAAATTATGCTATATCTCGGAAACTGTGAGTGTTAGGTAGGCAAAACAAGTATGAATTGTAGATATTATTATTGGCTTCCAAACGAATCAATACGATTGCAAATCGGTTAAGTCGTTTCCGAGAAACACGAAAATTACATATTCCATCCGCACAAGTCACTTCCAGAATGACCCAATATAAAATTATGCTATATCTCGGAAACTGTGAGTGTTAGGTAGGCAAAACGAGTATGAATTGTAGATATTATTATTGGCTCCAAACGAATCAATCCGATTGCAAATCGTTTTGTTTACGAGAAACACGAAAATTACATATTCCATCCGCAAAAGTCACTTCCAGAATGGCCCAACAAAAAATTATTCTGTATCTCGGAAACTCGGAAACAAGTATGGAATTGTAGATATTATTATTGGCTTTCAAACGCATCAATCTGATTGCGAATTGGTTAAGACGTTTCCGGGAAAAACGAAAATTGCATATTCCATCCGCACAAATTACTTCCAGAATGACCCAACATAAAATTATTCTGTATCTCGGAAACTGTGTGTGCTGGGTAGACAAAACAGGTATGGAATTATAGATATTATTATTGGTTTGCAAACGTAACAATCCGATTGCGAATCGGTTAAGTCGTTTCCGAGAAACACGAAAATTACATATTCCATCCGCACAAGTCACTTCCAGAATGGCCCAACATAAAATTATTCTATATCTCGGAAACTGTGAGTGTTAGGTAGACAAAACAAGAATGGAATTGTAGATATTATTATTGGCTTCCAAACGAATCAATCCGATTGCGAATCGGTTAATTCGTTTCCGAGAAATACGAAAAGTGCATAATCCATCCGCACAAGTCACTTCCAAAATGACCCAACATAAAATTATTCTATATCTCGGAAACTGTGTGTGCTAGGTAGACAAAACAAGAATGGAATTGTAGGTATTATTATTTGCTTCCAAACGAATCAATCCGATTGCGAATCGGTTAAGTCGTTTCCGAGAAACACGAAAATTACATATTCCATCCGCACAAGTCACTTCCAGAATGACCCAATATAAAGTTATGCTATATCTCGAAACTGTAAGTGTTAGGTAGGCAAAACAAGTATGGAATTGTAGATATTATTATTGGCTTCCAAACGAATCAATCCGATTGCAAATCGGTTAAGTCGTCTCCGAGAAACACGAAAATTACATATTCCATCCGCACAAGTCACTTCCAGAATGGCCCAACATAAAATTATTCTATATCTCGGAAACTGTGAGTGTTAGGTAGACAAAACAAGTATGGTATTGTAGATATTATTATTGGCTTCCAAACGAATCAATCCGATTGCGAATCGGTTAAGTCGTTTCCGAGAAACACGAAAATTACATATTTCATCTGCACAAGTCACTTCCAGAATGACCCAACATAAAATTATTCTATATCTCGGAAACTGTGAGTGTTATGTAGACAAAACGAGTATGGAATTGTAGATATAATTATTGGCTTCCAAACGAATCAATCCGATTGCGACTCGATTAAGTGGTTTCCGAGAAAGACGAAAATTACATATTCTATCTGCACAAGTCACTTCCAGAATGACCCAACATAAAATTATTCTATATCTCGGAAACTGTGAGTGTTAGGTAGACAAAACAAGTATAAAATTGTATATATTATTATTGGCTTTCAAACGAATCAATCCGATTGCGAATCGGTTAAGTCGTTTCCGAGAAACTCGAAAATTACATATTCCACCCGCACAAATCACTTCCAGAATGACCCTACATAAAATTATTCTATATCTCGGAAACTGTGAGTGTTAGGTAGACTAAACAAGGATGGAATTGTAGATATTATTTTTGGCTTTCAAACGAATCAATCCGTGTCCGAGAAATACGAAAATTACATATTCCATCCGCACAATTCACTTCCAGAATGACCCAATACAAAATTATTCTATATCTCGAAAACTGTGAGTGTTAGGTAGACAAAACAAGTTTGGAATTGTAGATACTATTATTATCTTCCAAACGAATCAATCCGATTGCGACTCGGTTAAGTCGTTTCCGAGAAACACGAAAATTACATATTCCATCCGCACAAGTCATTACCTGAATGACCCAAAAAAAAAATTATTCTGTGTCTCGGAAACTGAGTGTTATGTAGGCAAAACAAATATGGAATTGTAGATAATATTATTGGCTTCCAAACGAATCAATCCGATTGCAAGTCGGTTAAGTCGTCTCCGAGAAACACGAAAATTACATATTCCATCCGCACAATTCACTTCCAGAATGGCTCAACATAAAATTATTCTATATCTCGGAAACTGTGAGTGTTAGGTACACAAAACAAGTATGGAATTGTAGGTATCATTCTTGGCTTCCAAACGAATCAATCCGATTGCAAATCGGTTAAGTCGTTTCCGAGAAACACGAAAATTACATATTCTATCTGCACAAGTCACTTCCAGAATGACCCAACATAAATTTTTCTATAGCTCGGAAACTGTGAGTACTACTTAGACAAAACAAGGATGCAATTGTAGATATTATTATTGGCTTTCAAACGAATCAATCCGATTGCGAATCGGTTAAGTCGTTTCCGAGAAAAACGAAAATTATATATTCCATCCGCACAAGTCACTTCCAGAATGGCCCAACATAAAATTACTCTATATCTCGGAAACTGTGAGTTTTAGGTAGACAAAACAAGTATGGAATTGTAGATATTATTTTTGGCTTTCAAACGAATCAATCCGATTGCGAATCGGTTAAGTCGTTTCCGAGAAGCACTATTTCATCTGCACAAGTCACTTCCAGAATGACCCAACATAAAATTATTCTATATCTCGGAAACTGTGAGTGTTAGGTAGACAAAACAAGTATAGAATTGTAGATATTATTATTGGCTTTCACGAACGAATCAATCCGATTGCAAATCGGTTAAGTCGTTTCCGAGAAACACGAAAATTACATATTCCATCCGCACAAGTCACTTCCAGAATGAGCCAATACAAAATAATTCTATATCTCGGAAACTGTTAGTGTTAGGTAGACAAAACAAGTTTGGAATTGTAGATACTATTATTGGCTTCCAAACGAATCAATCCGATTGCGACTCGGTTAAGTCGTTTCCGAGAAACACGAAAATTACATATTCCATCTGCACAAGTCACTTCCAGAATGACGCAACATAAAATTATTCTATATCTCGGAAACTGTGAGTGTTATGTAGACAAAACGAGTATGGAATTGTAGATATTATTATTGGCTTCCAAACGAATCAATCCGATTGCGACTCGGTTAAGTCGTTTCCGAGAAACACGAAAATTACATATTCCATCTGCACAAGTCACTTCCAGAATGACCCAACATAAAATTATTCTATATCTCGGAAACTGTGAGTGTTAGGTAGACAAAACAAGTATAAAATTGTATATTTTACTATTGGCTTTCAAACGAATCAATCCGATTGCTAATCGGTTAAGTCGTTTCCGAGAAACTCGAAAATTACATATTCCACCCGCACAAATCACTTCCAGAATGACCCTACATAAAATTATTCTATATCTCGGAAACTGGGAGTGTTAAGTAGACTAAACAAGAATGGAATTGTAGATATTATTTTTGGCTTTCAAACGAATCAATCCGTTTCCGAGAAATACCTGAATGACCCAAAAAAATTATTCTGTGTCTCGGAAACTGTGAGTGATAGGTAGACTAAACAAGGATGGAATTGTAGATAATATTATTGGCTTTCAAACGAACCAATCCGATTGCGAATCGGTTACGTCGTTTCCGAGAAAAACGAAAATTACATATTCCATCCGCACAAGTCACTTCCAGAATGACCCAACATAAAATTATTCTATATCTCGGAAACTGTGAGCGCTAGGTATTATTCTATATGTCGGAAACTGTGAGAGCTATGTAGACAAAGCCAGTGTGGAATTGTAGATATTATTGTTGGCTTGCAAACGAATCAATCCGATTGCGACTCGGTTAAGTCGTTTCCGAGAAACACGAAAATTACATATTCCATCTGCATAAGTCACTTCCAGAATGACCCAACATAAAATTATTCTATATCTCGGAAACTGTGAGTGTTAGGTAGACAAAACAAGTATGGAATTGTAGATATTATTATTGGCTTCCAAACGAATCAATCCGATTGGGAATCGGTTAAGTCGTTTCCGAGAAACACGAAAATAACATATTCCATCCGCACAAGTCACTTCCAGAATGGCCCAACATAAAATTATTCTTTATCTCGGAAACTATGAGTGTTAGGTAAGCAAAACAAGTTTGGAATTGTAGATATTATTGTTGGCTTCCAAACGAATCAATCCAATTGCAAATCGGTTAAGTCGTCTCCGAGAAACACGGAAATTACATTTTCCATCTGCATAAGCCACTTCCAGAATGACCCAACATAAAATTATTGTATATCTCGGAAACTGTGAGTGTTAGGTAGACAAAACAAGTATGGAATTGTAGATATTATTATTGGCTTCCAAACGAATCCATCCGATTGAGAATTGGTTAAGTCGTTTCCGAGAAACACGAAAATTACATATTTCATCTGCACAAGTCACTTCCAGAATGACCCAACATAAAATTATTCTATATCTCGGAAACTGTGAGTGTTAGGTATACAAAACAAGTATGGAATTGTAGATATTATTATTAGTTTTCAAAGAATCAAACCGATTGCGAATCGGTTAAGTCGTTTCCGAGAAACACGAAATTTACATATTCCATCCGCACCAGTCATTTCCAGAATGACCCAATATAAAATTATTCTGTGTCTCGGAAACTGTGAGAGCTATGTAGACAAAGCCAGTGTGGAATTGTAGATATTATTTTTTGCTTCCAAACGAATCAATCCGATTGCGACTCGGTTAAGTCGTTTCCGAGAAACACGAAAATTACATATTCCATCTGCATAAGTCACTCCCAGAATGACCCAACATAAAATTATTCTATATCTCGGAAACTGTGAGTGTTAGGTAGACAAAACAAGTATGGAATTGTAGATATTATTATTGGCTTCCAAACGAATCAATCCGATTGGGAATCGGTTAAGTCGTTTCCGAGAAAAACGAAAATTACATATTCCATCTGCACAAGTCACTTCCAGAATGAACCAACATATAATTATTCTATATCCCGGAAACTGTGAGTGCTAGGTAAGCAAAACAAGTTTGGAATTGTAGATATAATTATTGGTTTTCAAACAAATCAATCCAATTGCAAATCGGTTAAGTCGTCTCCGAGAAACACGGAAATTACATATTCCATCCGCAAAAGTCACTTCCAGAATGAGCCAATACAAAATTATTCTATATCTCGGAAACTATTAGTGTTAGGTAGACAAAACAAGTTTGGAATTGTAGATACTATTATTGGCTTCCAAACGAATCTATCCGATTGCGACTCGGTTAAGTCGTTTCCGAGAAACACGAAAATTACATATTCCATCTGCACAAGTCACTTCCAGAATGACGCAACATAAAATTATTCTATATCTCGGAAACTGTGAGTGTTATGTAGACAAAACGAGTATGGAATTGTAGATATTATTATTGGCTTCCAAACGAATTAATCCGATTGCGACTCGGTTAAGTCGTTTCCGAGAAACACGAAAATTACATATTCCATCTGCACAAGTCACTTCCAGAATGACCCAACATAAAATTATTCTATATCTCGGAAACTGTGAGTGTTAGGTAGACAAAACAAGTATAAAATTGTATATTTTACTATTGGCTTTCAAACGAATCAATCCGATTGCTCATCGGTTAAGTCGTTTCCGAGAAACTCGAAAATTACATATTCCACCCGCACAAATCACTTCCAGAATGACCCTACATAAAATTATTCTATATCTCGGAAACTGGGAGTGTTAAGTAGACTAAACAAGGATGGAATTGTAGATATTATTTTTGGCTTTCAAACGAATCAATCCGTTTCCGAGAAATACCTGAATGACCCAAAAAAATTATTCTGTGTCTCGGAAACTGTGAGTGTTAGGTAGACAAAACATATATGGAATTGTAGATAATATTATTGGCTTTCAAACGAACCAATCCGATTGCGAATCGGTTACGTCGTTTCCGAGAAAAACGAAAATTTCATATTCCATCCGCACAAGTCACTTCCAGAATGACCCAACATAAAATTATTCTATATCTCGGAAACTGTGAGCGCTAGGTATTATTCTATATGTCGGAAACTGTGAGCGTTAGGTAGACAAAACAAGTATGGAATTGTAGATATTTTTATTGGCTTCCAAACGAATCAATCCGATTGCGAATCGGTTAAGTCGTTTCCGAGAAACACGAAAATTACATATTCCATCCGCGCAAGTCATTACCTGAATGACCCAAAAAAAAATTATTCTGTGTCTCGGAAACTGTGAGTGTTAGGTAGACAAAACAAGTATGGAATTGTAGATATTATTATTGGTTTTCAAAGAATCAAACCGATTGCGAATCGGTTAAGTCGTTTCCGAGAAACACGAAATTTACATATTCCATCCGCACCAGTCACTTCCAGAATGACCCAATATAAAATTATTCTTTTTCTCTGAAACTGTGAGAGCTATGTAGACAAAGCCAGTGTGGAATTGTAGATATTATTGTTGGCTTCCAAACGAATCAATCCGATTGCGACTCGGTTAAGTCGTTTCCGAGAAACACGAAAATTACATATTCCATCTGCATAAGTCACTTCCAGAATGACCCAACATAAAATTATTCTATATCTCGGAAACTGTGAGTGTTAGGTAGACAAAACAAGTTTGGAATTGTAGATATAATTATTGGTTTTCAAACAAATCAATCCAATTGCAAATCGGTTAAGTCGTCTCCGAGAAACACGGAAATTACATATTCCATCCGCAAAAGTCACTTCCAGAATGAGCCAATACAAAATTATTCTATATCTCGGAAACTATTAGTGTTAGGTAGACAAAACAAGTTTGGAATTGTAGATACTATTATTGGCTTCCAAACGAATCTATCCGATTGCGACTCGGTTAAGTCGTTTCCGAGAAACACGAAAATTACATATTCCATCTGCACAAGTCACTTCCAGAATGACGCAACATAAAATTATTCTATATCTCGGAAACTGTGAGTGTTATGTAGACAAAACGAGTATGGAATTGTAGATATTATTATTGGCTTCCAAACGAATCAATCCGATTGCGACTCGGTTAAGTCGTTTCCGAGAAACACGAAAATTACATATTCCATCTGCACAAGTCACTTCCAGAATGACCCAACATAAAATTATTCTATATCTCGGAAACTGTGAGTGTTAGGTAGACAAAACAAGTATAAAATTGTATATTTTACTATTGGCTTTCAAACGAATCAATCCGATTGCTCATCGGTTAAGTCGTTTCCGAGAAACTCGAAAATTACATATTCCACCCGCACAAATCACTTCCAGAATGACCCTACATAAAATTATTCTATATCTCGGAAACTGGGAGTGTTAAGTAGACTAAACAAGGATGGAATTGTAGATATTATTTTTGGCTTTCAAACGAATCAATCCGTTTCCGAGAAATACCTGAATGACCCAAAAAAAATTATTCTGTGTCTCGGAAACTGTGAGTGTTAGGTAGACAAAACATATATGGAATTGTAGATAATATTATTGGCTTTCAAACGAACCAATCCGATTGCGAATCGGTTACGTCGTTTCCGAGAAAAACGAAAATTACATATTCCATCCGCACAAGTCACTTCCAGAATGACCCAACATAAAATTATTCTATATCTCGGAAACTGTGAGCGCTAGGTATTATTCTATATGTCGGAAACTGTGAGCGTTAGGTAGACAAAACATGTATGGAATTGTAGATATTTTTATTGGCTTCCAAACGAATCAATCCGATTGCGAATCGGTTAAGTCGTTTCCGAGAAACACGAAAATTACATATTCCATCCGCACAAGTCATTACCTGAATGACCCAAAAAAAAATTATTCTGTGTCTCGGAAACTGTGAGTGTTAGGTAGACAAAACAAGTATGGAATTGTAGATATTATTATTGGTTTTCAAAGAATCAAACCGATTGCGAATCGGTTAAGTCGTTTCCGAGAAACACGAAATTTACATATTCCATCCGCACCAGTCACTTCCAGAATGACCCAATATAAAATTATTCTTTTTCTCGGAAACTGTGATAGCTATGTAGACAAAGCCAGTGTGGAATTGTAGATATTATTGTTGGCTTCCAAACGAATCAATCCGATTGCGACTCGGTTAAGTCGTTTCCGAGAAACACGAAAATTACATATTCCATCTGCATAAGTCACTTCCAGAATGACCCAACATAAAATTATTCTATATCTCGGAAACTGTGAGTGTTAGGTAGACAAAACAAGTATGGAATTGTAGATATTATTATTGGCTTCCAAACGAATCAATCCGATTGGAATCGGTTAAGTCGTTTCCGAGAAACACGAAAATAACATATTCCATCCGCACAAGTCACTTCCAGAATGGCCCAACATAAAATTATTCTTTATCTCGGAAACTATGAGTGTTAGGTAAGTAAAACAAGTTTGGAATTGTAGATATTATTGTTGGCTTCCAAACGAATCAATCCAATTGCAAATCGGTTAAGTCGTCTCCGAGAAACACGGAAATTACATTTTCCATCTGCATAAGCCACTTCCAGAATGACCCAACATAAAATTATTCTATATCTCGGAAACTGTGAGTGTTAGGTAGACAAAACAAGTATGGAATTGTAGATATTATTATTGGCTTCCAAACGAATCAATCCGATTGAGAATCGGTTAAGTCGTTTCCGAGAAACACGAAAATTACATATTTCATCTGCACAAGTCACTTCCAGAATGACCCAACATAAAATTATTCTATATCTCGGAAACTGTAAGTGTTAGGTATACAAAACAAGTATGGAATTGTAGATATTATTATTAGTTTTCAAAGAATCAAACCGATTGCGAATCGGTTAAGTCGTTTCCGAGAAACACGAAATTTACATATTCCATCCGCACCAGTCATTTCCAGAATGACCCAATATAAAATTATTCTGTGTCTCGGAAACTGTGAGAGCTATGAAGACAAAGCCAGTGTGGAATTGTAGATATTATTTTTTGCTTCCAAACGAATCAATCCGATTGCGACTCGGTTAAGTCGTTTCCGAGAAACACGAAAATTACATATTCCATCTGCATAAGTCACTCCCAGAATGACCCAACATAAAATTATTCTATATCTCGGAAACTGTGAGTGTTAGGTAGACAAAACAAGTATGGAATTGTAGATATTATTATTGGCTTCCAAACGAATCAATCCGATTGGGAATCGGTTAAGTCGTTTTCGAGAAAAACGAAAATTACATATTCCATCTGCACAAGTCACTTCACGAATGAACCAACATATAATTATTCTATATCCCGGAAACTGTGAGTGCTAGGTAGACAAAACAAGTTTGGAATTGTAGATATAATTATTGGTTTTCAAACAAATCAATCCAATTGCAAATCGGTTAAGTCGTCTCCGAGAAACACGGAAATTACATATTCCATCCGCACAAGTCACTTCCAGAATGAGCCAATACAAAATTATTCTATATCTCGGAAACTATTAGTGTTAGGTAGACAAAACAAGTTTGGAATTGTAGAAACTATTATTGGCTTCCAAACGAATCTATCCGATTGCGACTCGGTTAAATCGTTTCCGAGAAACACGAAAATTACATATTCCATCCGCACAAGTCATTACCTGAATGACCCAAAAAAAATTATTCTGTGTCTCGGAAACTGTGAGTGTTAGGTAGACAAAACAAGTATGGAATTGTAGATATTATTATTGGCTTCCAAACGAATCAATCCGATTGCGAATCGGTTAAGTCGTTTCCGAGAAACACGAAAATTACATATTCCATCCGCACAAGTCACTTCCAGAATGAGCCAATACAAAATTATTCTATATCTCGGAAACTATTAGTGTTAGGTAGACAAAACAAGTTTGGAATTGTAGAAACTATTATTGGCTTCCAAACGAATCTATCCGATTGCGACTCGGTTAAATCGTTTCCGAGAAACACGAAAATTACATATTCCATCCGCACAAGTCATTACCTGAATGACCCAAAAAAAATTATTCTGTGTCTCGGAAACTGTGAGTGTTAGGTAGACAAAACAAGTATGGAATTGTAGATATTATTATTGGCTTCCAAACGAATCAATCCGATTGCGAATCGGTTAAGTCGTTTCCGAGAAACACGGAAATTACATATTCCATCCGTACAAGTCACTTCACGAATGAGCCAATACAAAATTATTCTATATCTCGGAAACTGTTAGTGTTAGGTAGACAAAACAAGTTTGGAATTGTAGATACTATTATTGGCTTCCAAACGAATGAATCCAGTTGCGACTCGGTTAAGTCGTTTCCGAGAAACACGAAAATTACATATTCCATCTGCACAAGTCACTTCCAGAATGACGCAACATAAAATTATTCTATATCTCGGAAACTGTGAGTGTTATGTAGACAAAACGAGTATGGAATTGTAGATATTATTATTGGCTTCCAAACGAATCAATCCGATTGCGACTCGGTTAAGTCGTTTCCGAGAAACACGAAAATTACATATTCCATCTGCACAAGTCACTTCCAGAATGACCCAACATAAAATTATTCTATATCTCGGAAACTGTGAGTGTTAGGTAGACAAAACAAGTATAAAATTGTATATTTTACTATTGGCTTTCAAACGAATCAATCCGATTGCTAATCGGTTAAGTCGTTTCCGAGAAACTCGAAAATTACATATTCCACCCGCACAAATCACTTCCAGAATGACCCTACATAAAATTATTCTATATCTCGGAAACTGGGAGTGTTAAGTAGACTAAACAAGGATGGAATTGTAGATATTATTTTTGGCTTTCAAACGAATCAATCCGTTTCCGAGAAATACCTGAATGACCCAAAAAAATTATTCTGTGTCTCGGAAACTGTGAGTGTTAGGTAGACAAAACATATATGGAATTGTAGATAATATTATTGGCTTTCAAACGAACCAATCCGAGAAACACGAAAATTACATATTCCATCCGCACAAGTCATTACCTGAATGACCCAAAAAAAATTATTCTGTGTCTCGGAAACTATTAGTGTTAGGTAGACAAAACAAGTTTGGAATTGTAGAAACTATTATTGGCTTCCAAACGAATCTATCCGATTGCGACTCGGTTAAATCGTTTCCGAGAAACACGAAAATTACATATTCCATCCGCACAAGTCATTACCTGAATGACCCAAAAAAAATTATTCTGTGTCTCGGAAACTGTGAGTGTTAGGTAGACAAAACAAGTATGGAATTGTAGATATTATTATTGGCTTCCAAACGAATCAATCCGATTGCGAATCGGTTAAGTCGTTTCCGAGAAACACGGAAATTACATATTCCATCCGTACAAGTCACTTCACGAATGAGCCAATACAAAATTATTCTATATCTCGGAAACTGTTAGTGTTAGGTAGACAAAACAAGTTTGGAATTGTAGATACTATTATTGGCTTCCAAACGAATGAATCCAGTTGCGACTCGGTTAAGTCGTTTCCGAGAAACACGAAAATTACATATTCCATCTGCACAAGTCACTTCCAGAATGACGCAACATAAAATTATTCTATATCTCGGAAACTGTGAGTGTTATGTAGACAAAACGAGTATGGAATTGTAGATATTATTATTGGCTTCCAAACGAATCAATCCGATTGCGACTCGGTTAAGTCGTTTCCGAGAAACACGAAAATTACATATTCCATCTGCACAAGTCACTTCCAGAATGACCCAACATAAAATTATTCTATATCTCGGAAACTGTGAGTGTTAGGTAGACAAAACAAGTATAAAATTGTATATTTTACTATTGGCTTTCAAACGAATCAATCCGATTGCTAATCGGTTAAGTCGTTTCCGAGAAACTCGAAAATTACATATTCCACCCGCACAAATCACTTCCAGAATGACCCTACATAAAATTATTCTATATCTCGGAAACTGGGAGTGTTAAGTAGACTAAACAAGGATGGAATTGTAGATATTATTTTTGGCTTTCAAACGAATCAATCCGTTTCCGAGAAATACCTGAATGACCCAAAAAAATTATTCTGTGTCTCGGAAACTGTGAGTGTTAGGTAGACAAAACATATATGGAATTGTAGATAATATTATTGGCTTTCAAACGAACCAATCCGATTGCGAATCGGTTACGTCGTTTCCGAGAAAAACGAAAATTACATATTCCATCCGCACAAGTCACTTCCAGAATGACCCAACATAAAATTATTCTATATCTCGGAAACTGTGAGCGCTAGGTATTATTCTATATGTCGGAAACTGTGAGCGTTAGGTAGACAAAACAAGTATGGAATTGTAGATATTTTTATTGGCTTCCAAACGAATCAATCCGATTGCGAATCGGTTAAGTCGTTTCCGAGAAACACGAAAATTACATATTCCATCCGCACAAGTCATTACCTGAATGACCCAAAAAAAATTATTCTGTGTCTCGAAAACTGTGAGTGTTAGGTAGACAAAACAAGTATGGAATTGTAGATATTATTATTGGTTTTCAACGAATCAAACCGATTGCGAATCGGTTAAGTCGTTTCCGAGAAACACGAAATTTACATATTCCATCCGCACCAGTCACTTCCAGAATGACCCAATATAAAATTATTCTTTTTCTCGGAAACTGTGAGAGCTATGTAGACAAAGCCAGTGTGGAATTGTAGATATTATTGTTGGCTTCCAAACGAATCAATCCGATTGCGACTCGGTTAAGTCGTTTCCGAGAAACACGAAAATTACATATTCCATCTGCATAAGTCACTTCCAGAATGACCCAACATAAAATTATTCTATATCTCGGAAACTGTGAGTGTTAGGTAGACAAAACAAGTATGGAATTGTAGATATTATTATTGGCTTCCAAACGAATCAATCCGATTGGGAATCGGTTAAGTCGTTTCCGAGAAACACGAAAATGACATATTCCATCCGCACAAGTCACTTCCAGAATGGCCCAACATAAAATTATTCTTTATCTCGGAAACTATGAGTGTTAGGTAAGCAAAACAAGTTTGGAATTGTAGATATTATTGTTGGCTTCCAAACGAATCAATCCAATTGCAAATCGGTTAAGTCGTCTCCGAGAAACACGGAAATTACATTTTCCATCTGCATAAGCCACTTCCAGAATGACCCAACATAAAATTATTCTATATCTCGGAAACTGTGAGTGTTAGGTAGACAAAACAAGTATGGAATTGTAGATATTATTATTGGCTTCCAAACGAATCAATCCGATTGAGAATCGGTTAAGTCGTTTCCGAGAAACACGAAAATTACATATTTCATCTGCACAAGTCACTTCCAGAATGACCCAACATAAAATTATTCTATATCTCGGAAACTGTGAGTGTTAGGTATACAAAACAAGTATGGAATTGTAGATATTATTATTAGTTTTCAAAGAATCAAACCGATTGCGAATCGGTTAAGTCGTTTCCGAGAAACACGAAATTTACATATTCCATCCGCACCAGTCATTTCCAGAATGACCCAATATAAAATTATTCTGTGTCTCGGAAACTGTGAGAGCTATGTAGACAAAGCCAGTGTGGAATTGTAGATATTATTTTTTGCTTCCAAACGAATCAATCCGATTGCGACTCGGTTAAGTCGTTTCCGAGAAACACGAAAATTACATATTCCATCTGCATAAGTCACTCCCAGAATGACCCAACATAAAATTATTCTATATCTCGGAAACTGTGAGTGTTAGGTAGACAAAACAAGTATGGAATTGTAGATATTATTATTGGCTTCCAAACGAATCAATCCGATTGGGAATCGGTTAAGTCGTTTCCGAGAAAAACGAAAATTACATATTCCATCTGCACAAGTCACTTCACGAATGAACCAACATATAATTATTCTATATCCCGGAAACTGTGAGTGCTAGGTAAGCAAAACAAGTTTGGAATTGTAGATATAATTATTGGTTTTCAAACAAATCAATCCAATTGCAAATCGGTTAAGTCGTCTCCGAGAAACACGGAAATTACATATTCCATCCGCACAAGTCACTTCCAGAATGAGCCAATACAAAATTATTCTATATCTCGGAAACTATTAGTGTTAGGTAGATAAAACAAGTTTGGAATTGTAGATACTATTATTGGCTTCCAAACGAATCAATCCGATTGCGACTCGGTTAAGTCGTTTCCGAGAAACACGAAAATTACATATTCCATCTGCACAAGTCACTTCCAGAATGACGCAACATAAAATTATTCTATATCTCGGAAACTGTGAGTGTTATGTAGACAAAACGAGTATGGAATTGTAGATATTATTATTGGCTTCCAAACGAATCAATCCGATTGCGACTCGGTTAAGTCGTTTCCGAAAAACACGAAAATTACATATTCCATCTGCACAAGTCACTTCCAGAATGACCCAACATAAAATTATTCTATATCTCGGAAACTGTGAGTGTTAGGTAGACAAAACAAGTATAAAATTGTATATTTTACTATTGGCTTTCAAACAATTCAATCCGATTGCTAATCGGTTAAGTCGTTTCCGAGCAACTCGAAAATTACATATTCCACCCGCACAAATCACTTCCAGAATGACCCTACATAAAATTATTCTATATCTCGGAAACTGGGAGTGTTAAGTAGACTAAACAAGGATGGAATTGTAGATATTATTTTTGGCTTTCAAACGAATCAATCCGTTTCCGAGAAATACCTGAATGACCCAAAAAAATTATTCTGTGTCTCGGAAACTGTGAGTGTTAGGTAGACAAAGCATATATGGAATTGTAGATAATATTATTGGCTTTCAAACGAACCAATCCGATTGCGAATCGGTTACGTCGTTTCCGAGAAAAACGAAAATTACATATTCCATCCGCACAAGTCACTTCCAGAATGACCCAACATAAAATTATTCTATATCTCGGAAACTGTGAGCGCTAGGTATTATTCTATATGTCGGAAACTGTGAGCGTTAGGTAGACAAAACAAGTATGGAATTGTAGATATTTTTATTGGCTTCCAAACGAATCAATCCGATTGCGAATCGGTTAAGTCGTTTCCGAGAAACACGAAAATTACATATTCCATCCGCACAAGTCATTACCTGAATGACCCAAAAAAATTATTCTGTGTCTCGGAAACTGTGAGTGTTAGGTAGACAAAACAAGTATGGAATTGTAGATATTATTATTGGTTTTCAAAGAATCAAACCGATTGCGAATCGGTTAAGTCGTTTCCGAGAAACACGAAATTTACATATTCCATCCGCACCAGTCACTTCCAGAATGACCCAATATAAAATTATTCTTTTTCTCGGAAACTGTGAGAGCTATGTAGACAAAGCCAGTGTGGAATTGTAGATATTATTGTTGGCTTCCAAACGAATCAATCCGATTGCGACTCGGTTAAGTCGTTTCCTAGAAACACGAAAATTACATATTCCATCTGCATAAGTCACTTCCAGAATGGCCCAACATACAATTATTCTTTATCTCGGAAACTATGAGTGTTAGGTAAGCAAAACAAGTTTGGAATTGTAGATATTATTGTTGGCTTCCAAACGAATCAATCCAATTGCAAATCGGTTAAGTCGTCTCCGAGAAACACGGAAATTACATTTTCCATCTGCATAAGCCACTTCCAGAATGACCCAACATAAAATTATTCTATATCTCGGAAACTGTGAGTGTTAGGTAGACAAAACAAGTATGGAATTGTAGATATTATTATTGGCTTCCAAACGAATCAATCCGATTGAGAATCGGTTAAGTCGTTTCCGAGAAACACGAAAATTACATATTTCATCTGCACAAGTCACTTCCAGAATGACCCAACATAAAATTATTCTATATCTCGGAAACTGTGAGTGTTAGGTATACAAAACAAGTATGGAATTGTAGATATTATTATTAGTTTTCAAAGAATCAAACCGATTGCGAATCGGTTAAGTCGTTTCCGAGAAACACGAAATTTACATATTCCATCCGCACCAGTCATTTCCAGAATGACCCAATATAAAATTATTCTGTGTCTCGGAAACTGTGAGAGCTATGAAGACAAAGCCAGTGTGGAATTGTAGATATTATTTTTTGTTTCCAAACGAATCAATCCGATTGCGACTCGGTTAAGTCGTTTCCGAGAAACACGAAAATTACATATTCCATCTGCATAAGTCACTCCCAGAATGACCCAACATAAAATTATTCTATATCTCGGAAACTGTGAGTGTTAGGTAAACAAAACAAGTATGGAATTGTAGATATTATTATTGGCTTCCAAACGAATCAATCCGATTGGGAATCGGTTAAGTCGTTTCCGAGAAAAACGAAAATTGCATATTCCATCTGCACAAGTCACTTCACGAATGAACCAACATATAATTATTCTATATCCCGGAAACTGTGAGTGCTAGGTAAGCAAAACAAGTTTGGAATTGTAGATATAATTATTGGTTTTCAAACAAATCAATCCAATTGCAAATCGGTTAAGTCGTCTCCGAGAAACACGGAAATTACATATTCCATCCGCACAAGTCACTTCCAGAATGAGCCAATACAAAATTATTCTATATCTCGGAAACTATTAGTGTTAGGTAGACAAAACAAGTTTGGAATTGTAGATACTATTATTGGCTTCCAAACGAATCTATCCGATTGCGACTCGGTTAAGTCGTTTCCGACAAATACGAAAATTACATATTCCATCCGCACAAGTCATTACCTGAATGACCCAAAAAAAATTATTCTGTGTCTCGGAAACTGTGAGTGTTAGGTAGACAAAACAAGTATGGAATTGTAGATATTATTATTGGCTTCCAAACGAATCAATCCGATTGCGAATCGGTTAAGTCGTTTCCGAGAAACACGAAAATTACATATTTCATCTGCACAAGTCACTTCCAGAATGACCCAACATAAAATTATTCTATATCTCGGAAACTGTGAGTGTTAGGTAGACAAAACAAGTATGGAATTGTAGATATTATTATTGGCTTCCAAACGAATCAATCCGATTGGGAATCGGTTAAGTGGTTTCCGAGAAAAACGAAAATTACATATTCCATCTGCACAAGTCACTTCACGAATGAACCAACATAAAATTATTCTATATCCCGGAAACTGTGAGTGCTAGGTAAGCAAAACAAGTTTGGAATTGTAGATATAATTATTGGTTTTCAAACAAATCAATCCAATTGCAAATCGGATTTACATATTCCATCCGCACAAGTCATTTCCAGAATGAGCCAATACAAAATTATTCTATATCTCGGAAACTATTAGTGTTAGGTAGACAAAACAAGTTTGGAATTGTAGATACTATTATTGGCTTCCAAACGAATCAATCCGATTGCGACTCGGTTAAGTCGTTTCCGAGAAACACGAAAATTACATATTCCATCTGCACAAGTCACTTCCAGAATGACGCAACATAAAATTATTCTATATCTCGGAAACTGTGAGTGTTATGTAGACAAAACGAGTATGGAATTGTAGATATTATTATTGGCTTCCAAACGAATCAATCCGATTGCGACTCGGTTAAGTCGTTTCCGAAAAACACGAAAATTACATATTCCATCTGCACAAGTCACTTCCAGAATGACCCAACATAAAATTATTCTATATCTCGGAAACTGTGAGTGTTAGGTAGACAAAACAAGTATAAAATTGTATATTTTACTATTGGCTTTCAAACAATTCAATCCGATTGCTAATCGGTTAAGTCGTTTCCGAGAAACTCGAAAATTACATATTCCACCCGCACAAATCACTTCCAGAATGACCCTACATAAAATTATTCTATATCTCGGAAACTGGGAGTGTTAAGTAGACTAAACAAGGATGGAATTGTAGATATTATTTTTGGCTTTCAAACGAATCAATCCGTTTCCGAGAAATACCTGAATGACCCAAAAAAATTATTCTGTGTCTCAGAAACTGTGAGTGTTAGGTAGACAAAACATATATGGAATTGTAGATAATATTATTGGCTTTCAAACGAACCAATCCGATTGCGAATCGGTTACGTCGTTTCCGAGAAAAACGAAAATTACATATTCCATCCGCACAAGTCACTTCCAGAATGACCCAACATAAAATTATTCTATATCTCGGAAACTGTGAGCGCTAGGTATTATTCTATATGTCGGAAACTGTGAGCGTTAGGTAGACAAAACAAGTATGGAATTGTAGATATTTTTATTGGCTTCCAAACGAATCAATCCGATTGCGAATCGGTTAAGTCGTTTCCGAGAAACACGAAAATTACATATTCCATCCGCACAAGTCATTACCTGAATGACCCAAAAAAAATTATTCTGTGTCTCGGAAACTGTGAGTGTTAGGTAGACAAAACAAGTATGGAATTGTAGATATTATTATTGGTTTTCAAAGAATCAAACCGATTGCGAATCGGTTAAGTCGTTTCCGAGAAACACGAAATTTACATATTCCATCCGCACCAGTCACTTCCAGAATGACCCAATATAAAATTATTCTTTTTCTCGGAAACTGTGAGAGCTATGTAGACAAAGCCAGTGTGGAATTGTAGATATTATTGTTGGCTTCCAAACGAATCAATCCGATTGCGACTCGGTTAAGTCGTTTCCTAGAAACACGAAAATTACATATTCCATCTGCATAAGTCACTTCCAGAATGACCCAACATAAAATTATTCTATATCTCGGAAACTGTGAGTGTTAGGTAGACAAAACAAGTATGGAATTGTAGATATTATTATTGGCTTCCAAACGAATCAATCCGATTGGGAATCGGTTAAGTCGTTTCCGAGAAACACGAAAATAACATATTCCATCCGCACAAGTCACTTCCAGAATGGCCCAACATAAAATTATTCTTTATCTCGGAAACTATGAGTGTTAGGTAAGCAAAACAAGTTTGGAATTGTAGATATTATTGTTGGCTTCCAAACGAATCAATCCAATTGCAAATCGGTTAAGTCGTCTCCGAGAAACACGGAAATTACATTTTCCATCTGCATAAGCCACTTCCAGAATGACCCAACATAAAATTATTCTATATCTCGGAAACTGTGAGTGTTAGGTAGACAAAACAAGTATGGAATTGTAGATATTATTATTGGCTTCCAAACGAATCAATCCGATTGAGAATCGGTTAAGTCGTTTCCGAGAAACACGAAAATTACATATTTCATCTGCACAAGTCACTTCCAGAATGACCCAACATAAAATTATTCTATATCTCGGAAACTGTGAGTGTTAGGTATACAAAACAAGTATGGAATTGTAGATATTATTATTAGTTTTCAAAGAATCAAACCGATTGCGAATCGGTTAAGTCGTTTCCGAGAAACACGAAATTTACATATTCCATCCGCACCAGTCATTTCCAGAATGACCCAATATAAAATTATTCTGTGTCGCGGAAACTGTGAGAGCTATGAAGACAAAGCCAGTGTGGAATTGTAGATATTATTTTTTGCTTCCAAACGAATCAATCCGATTGCGACTCGGTTAAGTCGTTTCCGAGAAACACGAAAATTACATATTCCATCTGCATAAGTCACTCCCAGAATGACCCAACATAAAATTATTCTATATCTCGGAAACTGTGAGTGTTAGGTAGACAAAACAAGTATGGAATTGTAGATATTATTATTGGCTTCCAAACGAATCAATCCGATTGGGAATCGGTTAAGTCGTTTCCGAGAAAAACGAAAATTACATATTCCATCTGCAAAAGTCACTTCACGAATGAACCATCATATAATTATTCTATATCCCGGAAACTGTGAGTGCTAGGTAAGCAAAACAAGTTTGGAATTGTAGATATAATTATTGGTTTTCAAACAAATCAATCCAATTGCAAATCGGTTAAGTCGTCTCCGAGAAACACGGAAATTACATATTCCATCCGCACAAGTCACTTCCAGAATGAGCCAATACAAAATTATTCTATATCTCGGAAACTATTAGTGTTAGGTAGACAAAACAAGTTTGGAATTGTAGATACTATTATTGGCTTCCAAACGAATCTATCCGATTGCGACTCGGTTAAGTCGTTTCCGAGAAACACGAAAATTACATATTCCATCCGCACAAGTCATTACCTGAATGACCCAAAAAAAATTATTCTGTGTCTCGGAAACTGTGAGTGTTAGGTAGACAAAACAAGTATGGAATTGTAGATATTATTATTGGCTTCCAAACGAATCAATCCGATTGCGAATCGGTTAAGTCGTTTCCGAGAAACACGAAAATTACATATTTCATCTGCACAAGTCACTTCCAGAATGACCCAACATAAAATTATTCTATATCTCGGAAACTGTGAGTGTTAGGTAGACAAAACAAGTATGGAATTGTAGATATTATTATTGGCTTCCAAACGAATCAATCCGATTGGGAATCGGTTAAGTGGTTTCCGAGAAAAACGAAAATTACATATTCCATCTGCACAAGTCACTTCACGAATGAACCAACATAAAATTATTCTATATCCCGGAAACTGTGAGTGCTAGGTAAGCAAAACAAGTTTGGAATTGTAGATATAATTATTGGTTTTCAAACAAATCAATCCAATTGCAAATCGGTTAAGTCGTCTCCGAGAAACACGGAAATTACATATTCCATCCGCACAAGTCACTTCCAGAATGAGCCAATACAAAATTATTCTATATCTCGGAAACTATTAGTGTTAGGTAGACAAAACAAGTTTGGAATTGTAGATACTATTATTGGCTTCCAAACGAATCTATCCGATTGCGACTCGGTTAAGTCGTTTCCGAGAAACACGAAAATTACATATTCCATCTGCACAAGTCACTTCCAGAATGACGCAACATAAAATTATTCTATATCTCGGAAACTGTGAGTGTTATGTAGACAAAACGAGTATGGAATTGTAGATATTATTATTGGCTTCCAAACGAATCAATCCGATTGCAAATCGCCTAAGTCGTTTCCGAGAAAAACGAAAATTACATATTCCATCTGCACAAGTCACTTCCAGAATGACCCAACATAAAATTATTCTATATCTCGGAAACTGTGAGTGTTAGGTAGACAAAACAAGTATAAAATTGTATATTTTACTATTGGCTTTCAAACAATTCAATCCGATTGCTAATCGGTTAAGTCGTTTCCGAGAAACTCGAAAATTACATATTCCACCCGCACAAATCACTTCCAGAATGACCCTACATAAAATTATTCTATATCTCGGAAACTGGGAGTGTTAAGTAGACTAAACAAGGATGGAATTGTAGATATTATTTTTGGCTTTCAAACGAATCAATCCGTTTCCGAGAAATACCTGAATGACCCAAAAAAATTATTCTGTGTCTCGGAAACTGTGAGTGTTAGGTAGACAAAACATATATGGAATTGTAGATAATATTATTGGCTTTCAAACGAACCAATCCGATTGCGAATCGGTTACGTCGTTTCCGAGAAAAACGAAAATTACATATTCCATCCGCACAAGTCACTTCCAGAATGACCCAACATAAAATTATTCTATATCTCGGAAACTGTGAGCGCTAGGTATTATTCTATATGTCGGAAACTGTGAGCGTTAGGTAGACAAAACAAGTATGGAATTGTAGATATTTTTATTGGCTTCCAAACGAATCAATCCGATTGCGAATCGGTTAAGTCGTTTCCGAGAAACACGAAAATTACATATTCCATCCGCACAAGTCATTACCTGAATGACCCAAAAAAAATTATTCTGTGTCTCGGAAACTGTGAGTGTTAGGTAGACAAAACAAGTATGGAATTGTAGATATTATTATTGGTTTTCAAAGAATCAAACCGATTGCGAATCGGTTAAGTCGTTTCCGAGAAACACGAAATTTACATATTCCATCCGCACCAGTCACTTCCAGAATGACCCAATATAAAATTATTCTTTTTCTCGGAAACTGTGAGAGCTATGTAGACAAAGCCAGTGTGGAATTGTAGATATTATTGTTGGCTTCCAAACGAATCAATCCGATTGCGACTCGGTTAAGTCGTTTCCGAGAAACACGAAAATTACATATTCCATCTGCATAAGTCACTTCCAGAATGACCCAACATAAAATTATTCTATATCTCGGAAACTGTGAGTGTTAGGTAGACAAAACAAGTATGGAATTGTAGATATTATTATTGGCTTCCAAACGAATCAATCCGATTGGGAATCGGTTAAGTCGTTTCCGAGAAACACGAAAATAACATATTCCATCCGCACAAGTCACTTCCAGAATGGCCCAACATAAAATTATTCTTTATCTCGGAAACTATGAGTGTTAGGTAAGCAAAACAAGTTTGGAATTGTAGATATTATTGTTGGCTTCCAAACGAATCAATCCAATTGCAAATCGGTTAAGTCGTCTCCGAGAAACACGGAAATTACATTTTCCATCTGCATAAGCCACTTCCAGAATGACCCAACATAAAATTATTCTATATCTCGGAAACTGTGAGTGTTAGGTAGACAAAACAAGTATGGAATTGTAGATATTATTATTGGCTTCCAAACGAATCAATCCGATTGAGAATCGGTTAAGTCGTTTCCGAGAAACACGAAAATTACATATTTCATCTGCACAAGTCACTTCCAAAATGACCCAACATAAAATTATTCTATATCTCGGAAACTGTGAGTGTTAGGTATACAAAACAAGTATGGAATTGTAGATATTATTATTAGTTTTCAAAGAATCAAACCGATTGCGAATCGGTTAAGTCGTTTCCGAGAAACACGAAATTTACATATTCCATCCGCACCAGTCATTTCCAGAATGACCCAATATAAAATTATTCTGTGTCTCGGAAACTGTGAGAGCTATGAAGACAAAGCCAGTGTGGAATTGTAGATATTATTTTTGGCTTCCAAACGAATCAATCCGATTGCGACTCGGTTAAGTCGTTTCCGAGAAACACGAAAATTACATATTCCATCTGCATAAGTCACTCCCAGAATGACCCAACATAAAATTATTCTATATCTCGGAAACTGTGAGTGTTAGGTAGACAAAACAAGTATGGAATTGTAGATATTATTATTGGCTTCCAAACGAATCAATCCGATTGGGAATCGGTTAAGTCGTTTCCGAGAAAAACGAAAATTACATATTCCATCTGCACAAGTAACTTCACGAATGAACCAACATATAATTATTCTTTATCCCGGAAACTGTGAGTGCTAGGTAAGCAAAACAAGTTTGGAATTGTAGATATAATTATTGGTTTTCAAACAAATCAATCCAATTGCAAATCGGTTAAGTCGTCTCCGAGAAACACGGAAATTACATATTCCATCCGCACAAGTCACTTCCAGAATGAGCCAATACAAAATTATTCTATATCTCGGAAACTATTAGTGTTAGGTAGACAAAACAAGTTTGGAATTGTAGATACTATTATTGGCTTCCAAACGAATCAATCCGATTGCGACTCGGTTAAGTCGTTTCCGAGAAACACGAAAATTACATATTCCATCTGCACAAGTCACTTCCAGAATGACGCAACATAAAATTATTCTATATCTCGGAAACTGTGAGTGTTATGTAGACAAAACGAGTATGGAATTGTAGATATTATTATTGGCTTCCAAACGAATCAATCCGATTGCGACTCGGTTAAGTCGTTTCCGAGAAACACGAAAATTACATATTCCATCTGCACAAGTCACTTCCAGAATGACCCAACATAAAATTATTCTATATCTCGGAAACTGTGAGTGTTAGGTAGACAAAACAAGTATAAAATTGTATATTTTACTATTGGCTTTCAAACAATTCAATCCGATTGCTAATCGGTTAAGTCGTTTCCGAGAAACTCGAAAATTACATATTCCACCCGCACAAATCACTTCCAGAATGACCCTACATAAAATTATTCTATATCTCGGAAACTGGGAGTGTTAAGTAGACTAAACAAGGATGGAATTGTAGATATTATTTTTGGCTTTCAAACGAATCAATCCGTTTCCGAGAAATACCTGAATGACCCAAAAAAATTATTCTGTGTCTCGGAAACTGTGAGTGTTAGGTAGACAAAACATATATGGAATTGTAGATAATATTATTGGCTTTCAAACGAACCAATCCGATTGCGAATCGGTTACGTCGTTTCCGAGAAAAACGAAAATTACATATTCCATCCGCACAAGTCACTTCCAGAATGACCCAACATAAAATTATTCTATATCTCGGAAACTGTGAGCGCTAGGTATTATTCTATATGTCGGAAACTGTGAGCGTTAGGTAGACAAAACAAGTATGGAATTGTAGATATTTTTATTGGCTTCCAAACGAATCAATCCGATTGCGAATCGGTTAAGTCGTTTCCGAGAAACACGAAAATTACATATTCCATCCGCACAAGTCATTACCTGAATGACCCAAAAAAAATTATTCTGTGTCTCGGAAACTGTGAGTGTTAGGTAGACAAAACAAGTATGGAATTGTAGATATTATTATTGGTTTTCAAAGAATCAAACCGATTGCGAATCGGTTAAGTCGTTTCCGAGAAACACGAAATTTACATATTCCATCCGCACCAGTCACTTCCAGAATGACCCAATATAAAATTATTCTTTTTCTCGGAAACTGTGAGAGCTATGTAGACAATGCCAGTGTGGAATTGTAGATATTATTGTTGGCTTCCAAACGAATCAATCCAATTGCAAATCGGTTAAGTCGTCTGCGAGAAACACGGAAATTACATTTTCCATCTGCATAAGCCACTTCCAGAATGACCCCACATAAAATTATTCTATATCTCGGAAACTGTGAGTGTTAGGTAGACAAAACAAGTATGGAATTGTAGGTATTATTATTGGCTTCCAAACGAATCAATCCGATTGAGAATCGGTTAAGTCGTTTCCGAGAAACACGAAAATTACATATTTCATCTGCACAAGTCACTTCCAGAATAACCCAACATAAAATTATTCTATATCTCGGAAACTGTGAGTGTTAGGTATACAAAACAAGTATGGAATTGTAGATATTATTATTAGTTTTCAAAGAATCAAACCGATTGCGAATCGGTTAAGTCGTTTCCGAGAAACACGAAAATTACATATTCCATCTGCACAAGTCACTTCCAGAATGACCCAACATAAAATTATTCTATATATCGGAAACTGTGAGTGTTAGGTAGACAAAACAAGTATGGAATTGTAGATATTATTATTGGCTTCCAAACGAATCAATCCGATTGGGAATCGGTTAAGTCGTTTCCGAGAAAAACGAAAATTACATATTCCATCTGCACAAGTCACTTCACGAATGAACCAACATATAATTATTCTATATCCCGGAAACTGTGAGTGCTAGGTAAGCAAAACAAGTTTGGAATTGTAGATATAATTATTGGTTTTCAAACAAATCAATCCAATTGCAAATCGGTTAAGTCGTCTCCGAGAAACACGGAAATTACATATTCCATCCGCACAAGTCACTTCCAGAATGAGCCAATACAAAATTATTCTATATCTCGGAAACTATTAGTGTTAGGTAGACAAAACAAGTTTGGAATTGTAGATACTATTATTGGCTTCCAAACGAATATATCCGATTGCGACTCGGTTAAGTCGTTTCCGAGAAACACGAAAATTACATATTCCATCCGCACAAGTCATTACCTGAATGACAAAAAAAAAATTATTCTGTGTCTCGGAAACTGTGAGTGTTAGGTAGACAAAACAAGTATGGAATTGTAGATATTATTATTGGCTTCCAAACGAATCAATCCGATTGCGAATCGGTTAAGTCGTTTCCGAGAAACACGAAAATTACATATTTCATCTGCACAAGTCACTTCCAGAATGACCCAACATAAAATTATTCTATATCTCGGAAACTGTGAGTGTTAGGTAGACAAAACAAGTATGGATTTGTAGATATTATTATTGGCTTCCAAACGAATCAATCCGATTGGGAATCGGTTAAGTGGTTTCCGAGAAAAACGAAAATTACATATTCCATCTGCGCAAGTCACTTCACGAATGAACCAACATAAAATTATTCTATATCCCGGAAACTGTGAGTGCTAGGTAAGCAAAACAAGTTTGGAATTGTAGATATAATTATTGGTTTTCAAACAAATCAATCCAATTGCAAATCGGTTAAGTCGTCTCCGAGAAACACGGAAATTACATATTCCATCCGCACAAGTCACTTCCAGAATGAGCCAATACAAAATTATTCTATATCTCGGAAACTATTAGTGTTAGGTAGACAAAACAAGTTTGGAATTGTAGATACTATTATTGGCTTCCAAACGAATCTATCCGATTGCGACTCGGTTAAGTCGTTTCCGAGAAACACGAAAATTACATATTCCATCTGCACAAGTCACTTCCAGAATGACGCAACATAAAATTATTCTATATCTCGGAAACTGTGAGTGTTATGTAGACAAAACGAGTATGGAATTGTAGATATTATTATTGGCTTCCAAACGAATCAATCCGATTGCGACTCGGTTAAGTCGTTTCCGAGAAACACGAAAGTTACATATTCCATCTGCACAAGTCACTTCCAGAATGACCCAACATAAAATTATTCTATATCTCGGAAACTGTGAGTGTTAGGTAGACAAAACAAGTATAAAATTGTATATTTTACTATTGGCTTTCAAACAATTCAATCCGATTGCTAATCGGTTAAGTCGTTTCCGAGAAACTCGAAAATTACATATTCCACCCGCACAAATCACTTCCAGAATGACCCTACATAAAATTATTCTATATCTCGGAAACTGGGAGTGTTAAGTAGACTAAACAAGGATGGAATTGTAGATATCATTTTTGGCTTTCAAACGAATCAATCCGTTTCCGAGAAATACCTGAATGACCCAAAAAAATTATTCTGTGTCTCGGAAACTGTGAGTGTTAGGTAGACAAAACATATATGGAATTGTAGATAATATTATTGGCTTTCAAACGAACCAATCCGATTGCGAATCGGTTACGTCGTTTCCGAGAAAAACGAAAATTACATATTCCATCCGCACAAGTCACTTCCAGAATGACCCAACATAAAATTATTCTATATCTCGGAAACTGTGAGCGCTAGGTATTATTCTATATGTCGGAAACTGTGAGCGTTAGGTAGACAAAACAAGTATGGAATTGTAGATATTTTTATTGGCTTCCAAACGAATCAATCCGATTGCGAATCGGTTAAGTCGTTTCCGAGAAACACGAAAATTACATATTCCATCCGCACAAGTCATTACCTGAATGACCCAAAAAAAAATATTCTGTGTCTCGGAAACTGTGAGTGTTAGGTAGACAAAACAAGTATGGAATTGTAGATATTATTATTGGTTTTCAAAGAATCAAACCGATTGCGAATCGGTTAAGTCGTTTCCGAGAAACACGAAATTTACATATTCCATCCGCACCAGTCACTTCCAGAATGACCCAATGTAAAATTATTCTTTTTCTCGGAAACTGTGAGAGCTATGTAGACAATGCCAGTGTGGAATTGTAGATATTATTGTTGGCTTCCAAACGAATCAATCCAATTGCAAATCGGTTAAGTCGTCTGCGAGAAACACGGAAATTACATTTTCCATCTGCATAAGCCACTTCCAGAATGACCCCACATAAAATTATTCTATATCTCGGAAACTGTGAGTGTTAGGTAGACAAAACAAGTATGGAATTGTAGATATTATTATTGGCTTCCAAACGAATCAATCCGATTGAGAATCGGTTAAGTCGTTTCCGAGAAACACGAAAATTACATATTTCATCTGCACAAGTCACTTCCAGAATGACCCAACATAAAATTATTCTATATCTCGGAAACTGTGAGTGTTAGGTATACAAAACAAGTATGGAATTGTAGATATTATTATTAGTTTTCAAAGAATCAAACCGATTGCGAATCGGTTAAGTCGTTTCCGAGAAACACGAAAATTACATATTCCATCTGCACAAGTCACTTCCAGAATGACCCAACATAAAATTATTCTATATATCGGAAACTGTGAGTGTTAGGTAGACAAAACAAGTATGGAATTGTAGATATTATTATTGGCTTCCAAACGAATCAATCCGATTGGGAATCGGTTAAGTCGTTTCCGAGAAAAACGAAAATTACATATTCCATCTGCACAAGTCACTTCACGAATGAACCAACATATAATTATTCTATATCCCGGAAACTGTGAGTGCTAGGTAAGCAAAACAAGTTTGGAATTGTAGATATAATTATTGGTTTTCAAACAAATGAATCCAATTGCAAATCGGTTAAGTCGTCTCCGAGAAACACGGAAATTACATATTCCATCCGCACAAGTCACTTCCAGAATGAGCCAATACAAAATTATTCTATATCTCGGAAACTATTAGTGTTAGGTAGACAAAACAAGTTTGGAATTGTAGATACTATTATTGGCTTCCAAACGAATATATCCGATTGCGACTCGGTTAAGTCGTTTCCGAGAAACACGAAAATTACATATTCCATCCGCACAAGTCATTACCTGAATGACCCAAAAAAAATTATTCTGTGTCTCGGAAACTGTGAGTGTTAGGTAGACAAAACAAGTATGGAATTGTAGATATTATTATTGGCTTCCAAACGAATCAATCCGATTGCGAATCGGTTAAGTCGTTTCCGAGAAACACGAAAATTACATATTTCATCTGCACAAGTCACTTCCAGAATGACCCAACATAAAATTATTCTATATCTCGGAAACTGTGAGTGTTAGGTAGACAAAACAAGTTTGGAATTGTAGATATAATTATTGGTTTTCAAACAAATCAATCCAATTGCAAATCGGTTAAGTTGTCTCCGAGAAACACGGAAATTACATATTCCATCCGCACAAGTCACTTCCAGAATGAGCCAATACAAAATTATTCTATATCTCGGAAACTATTAGTGTTAGGTAGACAAAACAAGTTTGGAATTGTAGATACTATTATTGGCTTCCAAACGAATCTATCCGATTGCGACTCGGTTAAGTCGTTTCCGAGAAACACGAAAATTACATATTCCATCTGCACAAGTCACTTCCAGAATGACGCAACATAAAATTATTCTATATCTCGGAAACTGTGAGTGTTATGTAGACAAAACGAGTATGGAATTGTAGATATTATTATTGGCTTCCAAACGAATCAATCCGATTGCGACTCGGTTAAGTCGTTTCCGAGAAACACGAAAGTTACATATTCCATCTGCACAAGTCACTTCCAGAATGACCCAACATAAAATTATTCTATATCTCGGAAACTGTGAGTGTTAGGTAGACAAAACAAGTATAAAATTGTATATTTTACTATTGGCTTTCAAACAATTCAATCCGATTGCTAATCGGTTAAGTCGTTTCCGAGAAACTCGAAAATTACATATTCCACCCGCACAAATCACTTCCAGAATGACCCTACATAAAATTATTCTATATCTCGGAAACTGGGAGTGTTAAGTAGACTAAACAAGGATGGAATTGTAGATATTATTTTTGGCTTTCAAACGAATCAATCCGTTTCCGAGAAATACCTGAATGACCCAAAAAAATTATTCTGTGTCTCGGAAACTGTGAGTGTTAGGTAGACAAAACATATATGGAATTGTAGATAATATTATTGGCTTTCAAACGAACCAATCCGATTGCGAATCGGTTACGTCGTTTCCGAGAAAAACGAAAATTACATATTCCATCCGCACAAGTCACTTCCAGAATGACCCAACATAAAATTATTCTATATCTCGGAAACTGTGAGCGCTAGGTATTATTCTATATGTCGGAAACTGTGAGCGTTAGGTAGACAAAACAAGTATGGAATTGTAGATATTTTTATTGGCTTCCAAACGAATCAATCCGATTGCGACTCGGTTAAGTCGTTTCCGAGAAACACGAAAGTTACATATTCCATCTGCACAATTATTCTATATCTCGGAAACTATTAGTGTTAGGTAGACAAAACAAGTTTGGAATTGTAGATACTATTATTGGCTTCCAAACGAATCTATCCGATTGCGACTCGGTTAAGTCGTTTCCGAGAAACACGAAAATTACATATTCCATCTGCACAAGTCACTTCCAGAATGACGCAACATAAAATTATTCTATATCTCGGAAACTGTGAGTGTTATGTAGACAAAACGAGTATGGAATTGTAGATATTATTATTGGCTTCCAAACGAATCAATCCGATTGCGACTCGGTTAAGTCGTTTCCGAGAAACACGAAAGTTACATATTCCATCTGCACAAGTCACTTCCAGAATGACCCAACATAAAATTATTCTATATCTCGGAAACTGTGAGTGTTAGGTAGACAAAACAAGTATAAAATTGTATATTTTACTATTGGCTTTCAAACAATTCAATCCGATTGCTAATCGGTTAAGTCGTTTCCGAGAAACTCGAAAATTACATATTCCACCCGCACAAATCACTTCCAGAATGACCCTACATAAAATTATTCTATATCTCGGAAACTGGGAGTGTTAAGTAGACTAAACAAGGATGGAATTGTAGATATTATTTTTGGCTTTCAAACGAATCAATCCGTTTCCGAGAAATACCTGAATGACCCAAAAAAATTATTCTGTGTCTCGGAAACTGTGAGTGTTAGGTAGACAAAACATATATGGAATTGTAGATAATATTATTGGCTTTCAAACGAACCAATCCGATTGCGAATCGGTTACGTCGTTTCCGAGAAAAACGAAAATTACATATTCCATCCGCACAAGTCACTTCCAGAATGACCCAACATAAAATTATTCTATATCTCGGAAACTGTGAGCGCTAGGTATTATTCTATATGTCGGAAACTGTGAGCGTTAGGTAGACAAAACAAGTATGGAATTGTAGATATTTTTATTGGCTTCCAAACGAATCAATCCGATTGCGAATCAGTTAAGTCGTTTCCGAGAAACACGAAAATTACATATTCCATCCGCACAAGTCATTACCTGAATGACCCAAAAAAAAATATTCTGTGTCTCGGAAACTGTGAGTGTTAGGTAGACAAAACAAGTATGGAATTGTAGATATTATTATTGGTTTTCAAAGAATCAAACCGATTGCGAATCGGTTAAGTCGTTTCCGAGAAACACGAAATTTACATATTCCATCCGCACCAGTCACTTCCAGAATGACCCAATATAAAATTATTCTTTTTCTCGGAAACTGTGAGAGCAATGTAGACAAAGCCAGTGTGGAATTGTAGATATTATTGTTGGCTTCCAAACGAATCAATCCGATTGCGACTCGGTTAAGTCGTTTCCGAGAAACACGAAAATTACATATTCCATCTGCATAAGTCACTTCCAGAATGACCCAACATAAAATTATTCTATATCTCGGAAACTGTGAGTGTTAGGTAGACAAAACAAGTATGGAATTGTAGATATTATTATTGGCTTCCAAACGAATCAATCCGATTGGGAATCGGTTAAGTCGTTTCCGAGAAACACGAAAATAACATATTCCATCCGCACAAGTCACTTCCAGAATGGCCCAACATAAAATTATTCTTTATCTCGGAAACTATGAGTGTTAGGTAAGCAAAACAAGTTTGGAATTGTAGATATTATTGTTGGCTTCCAAACGAATCAATCCAATTGCAAATCGGTTAATTCGTCTCCGAGAAACACGGAAATTACATTTTCCATCTGCATAAGCCACTTCCAGAATGACCCAACATAAAATTATTCTATATCTCGGAATCTGTGAGTGTTAGGTAGACAAAACAAGTATGGAATTGTAGATATTATTATTGGCTTCCAAACGAATCAATCCGATTGAGAATCGGTTAAGTCGTTTCCGAGAAACACGAAAATTACATATTACATCTGCACAAGTCACTTCCAGAATGACCCAACATAAAATTATTCTATATCTCGGAAACTGTGAGTGTTAGGTATACAAAACAAGTATGGAATTGTAGATATTATTATTAGTTTTCAAAGAATCAAACCGATTGCGAATCGGTTAAGTCGTTTCCGAGAAACACGAAATTTACATATTCCATCCGCACCAGTCATTTCCAGAATGACCCAATATAAAATTATTCTGTGTCTCGGAAACTGTGAGAGCTATGAAGACAAAGCCAGTGTGGAATTGTAGATATTATTTTTTGCTTCCAAACGAATCAATCCGATTGCGACTCGGTTAAGTCGTTTCCGAGAAACACGAAAATTACATATTCCATCTGCATAAGTCACTCCCAGAATGACCCAACATAAAATTATTCTATATCTCGGAAACTGTGAGTGTTAGGTAGACAAAACAAGTATGGACTTGTAGATATTATTATTGGCTTCCAAACGAATCAATCCGATTGGGAATCGGTTAAGTCGTTTCCGAGAAAAACGAAAATTACATATTCCATCTGCACAAGTCACTTCACGAATGAACCAACATATAATTATTCTATATCCCGGAAACTGTGAGTGCTAGGTAAGCAAAACAAGTTTGGAATTGTAGATATAATTATTGGTTTTCAAACAAATCAATCCAATTGCAAATCGGTTAAGTCGTCTCCGAGAAACACGGAAATTACATATTCCATCCGCACAAGTCACTTCCAGAATGGCTTAACATAAAATTATTCTATATCTCGGAAACTGTGAGTGTTAGGTAGACAAAACAAGTATGGAATTGTAGATATTATTATTGGCTTCCAAACGAATCAATCCGATTGGGAGTCGGTTAAGTGGTTTCCGAGAAACACGAAAATTACATATTTCATCTGCACAAGTCACTTCCAGAATGACCGAACATAAAATTATTCTATATCTCGGAAACTATGAGTGTTAGGTAGACAAAACAAGTATAGAATTGTAGATATTATTATTGGCTTTCAAACGAATCAATCCGATTGCGAATTAGTTAAGTCGTTTTCGAGAAACACGAACATTACATATTCCATCCGCACAAGTCACTTCCAGAATGAGCCAATACAAAATTATTCTATATCTCGGAAACTGTTAGTGTTAGGTAGATAAAACAAGTTTGGAATTGTAGATACTATTATTGGCTTCCAAACGAATCTATCCGATTGCGACTCGGTTAAGTCGTTTCCGAGAAACACGAAAATTACATATTCCATCCGCACAAGTCATTACCTGAATGACCCAAAAAAAAATTATTCTGTGTCTCGGAAACTGTGAGTGTTAGGTAGACAAACCAAGTATGGAATTGTAGATATTATTATTGGCTTCCAAACGAATCAATCCGATTGCGAATCGGTTAAGTCGTTTCCGAGAAACTAGAAAATTGCATATTCCATCTGCAAAAGTCACTTCCAGAATGAACCAACATAAAATTATTCTATATCTCGGAAACTGTGAGTGTTAGGTATACAAAACAAGTATGAAATTGTATATATTATTATTGGTTTTCAAAGAATCAAACCGATTGCGAATCGGTTAAGTCGTTTCCGAGAAACACGAAATTTAAATATTCCATCCGCAACAGTCACTTCCAGAATGACCCAATATAAAATTATTATTTTTCTCGGAAACTGTGAGAGCTATGTAGACAAAGCCAGTGTGGAATTGTAGATATTATTGTTGGCTTCCACACGAATCAATCCAATTGCGACTCGGTTAAGTCGTTTCCGAGAAACACGAAAATTACATATTCCATCTGCATAAGTCACTTCCAGAATGACCCAACATAAAATTATTCTATATCTCGGAAACTGTGAGTGTTAGGTAGACAAAACAAGTATGGAATTGTAGATATTATTATTGGCTTCCAAACGAATCAATCCGATTGGGAATCGGTTAAGTCGTTTCCGAGAAACACGAAAATAACATATTCCATCCGCACAAGTCACTTCCAGAATGACCCAACATAAAATTATTCTATATCTCGGAAACTATGAGTGTTAGGTAAGCAAAACAAGTTTGGAATTGTAGATATTATTGTTGGCTTCCAAACGAATCAATCCAATTGCAAATCGGTTAAGTTTTCTCCGAGAAACACGGAAATTACATATTCCATCCGCACAAGTCACTTCCAGAATGGCTTAACATAAAATTATTCTTTATCTCGGAAACTGTGAGTGTTAGGTAGACAAAACAAGTATGGAATTGTAGATATTATTATTGGCTTCCAAACTAATCAATCCGATTGAGAATCGGTTAAGTCGTTTCCGAGAAACACGAAAATTACATATTTCATCTGCACAAGTCACTTCCAGAATGACCCAACATAAAATTATTCTATATCTCGGAAACTGTGAGTGTTAGGTAGACAAAACAAGTATAAAATTGTAGATATTATTATTGGCTTTCAAACGAATAAAACCGATTGCGAATCGGTTAAGTCGTTTCCGAGAAACACGAAATTTACATATTCCATCCGCACCAGTCACTTCCAGAATGACCCAATATAAAATTATTCTTTTTCTCGGAAACTGTGAGAGCTATGTAGACAAAGCCAGTGTGGAATTGTAGATATTATTATTGGCTTCCAAACGAATCAATCCGATTGCGACTCGGTTAAGTCGTTTCCGAGAAACACAAAAATTACATATTCCATCTGCATAAGTCACTTCCAGAATGACCCAACATAAAATTATTCTATATCTCGGAAACTGTGAGTGCTATGTAGACAAAACAAGTATGGAATTGTAGATATTATTATTGGCTTCCAAACGAATCAATCCGATTGGGAATCGGTTAAGTCGTTTCCGAGAAACACGAAAATAACATATTCCATCCGCACAAGTCATTACCTGAATGACCCAAAAAAAATAATCTGTGTCTCGGAAACTGTGAGTGTTAGGTAGACAAAACACATATGGAATTGTAGAAAATATTATTGGCTTTCAAATGAATCAATCCGATTGCGAATCGGTTAAGTCGTTTCCGAGAAAAACGAAAATTGCATATTCCATCTGCACAAGTCACTTCCAGAATGAACCAACATAAAATTATTCTATATCCCGGAAACTGTGAGTGTTAGGTAGACAAAGCAAGTTTGGAATTGTAGATAATATCATTGGCTTCCAAACGAATCAATCCGATCGCAAATCGGTTAAGTCGTTTCCGAGAAGCACGAAAATTACATATTCCATCTGCACAAGTC
The DNA here is from genome assembly GCF_963082655.1 of Stomoxys calcitrans. Taxonomy (NCBI): domain Eukaryota; kingdom Metazoa; phylum Arthropoda; class Insecta; order Diptera; family Muscidae; genus Stomoxys; species Stomoxys calcitrans. The sequence continues at coordinate 134,440,312 of NC_081552.1, read as the reverse complement.
ACTTCCAGAATGACCCAACATAAAATTATTCTATATCTCGGAAACTATGAGTGTTAGGTAGACAAAACAAGTATGGAATTGTAGATATTATTATTGGCTTTCAAACGAATAAAACCTATTGCGAACCAGTTAAGTCGTTTTCGAGAAACACGAACATTACATATTCCATCCGCACAAGTCACTTCCAGAATGAGCCAATACAAAATTATTCTATATCTCGGAAACTGTTAGTGTTAGGTAGACAAAACAAGTTTGGAATTGTAGATACTATTATTGGCTTCCAAACGAATCAATCCGATTGCGACTCGGTTAAGTCGTTTCCGAGAAAAACGAAAATTACATATTCCATCCGCACAAGTCATTACCTGAATGACCCAAAAAAAAATTATTCTGTGTCTCGGAAACTGTGAGTGTTAGGTAGACAAAACAAGTACGGAATTGTAGATATTATTATTGGCTTCCAAACGAATCAATCCGATTGCGAATCGGTTACGTCGTTTCCGAGAAAAACGAAAATTACATATTCCATCTGCACAAGTCACTTCCAGAATGAACCAACAAAAAATTATCCTGTATCTCGGAAACTGTGAGCGTTAGGTAGCCAAAACAAGTATGGAATTGTAGATATTATTATTGGCTTCCAAACGAATCAATCCGATTGCGAATCGGCTAAGTCGTTTCCGCGAAACACGAAAATTACATATTTCATCTGCACAAGTCACTTCCAGAATGACCCAACATAAAATTATTCTATATCTCGGAAACTGTGAGTGTTAGGTATACAAAACAAGTATGGAATTGTAGATATTATTATTGGTTTTCAAAGAATCAAACCGATTGCGAATCGGATAAGTCGTTTCCGAGAAACACGAAATTTACATATTCCATCCGCACCAGTCACTTCCAGAATGACCCAATATAAAATTATTCTTTTTCTCGGAAACTGTGAGAGCTATGTAGACAAAGCCAGTGTGGAATTGTAGATATTATTATTGGCTTCCAAACGAATCAATCCGATTGCGACTCGGTTAAGTCGTTTCCGAGAAACACAAAAATTACATATTCTATCTGCATAAGTCACTTCCAGAAAGACCCAACATAAAATTATTCTATATCTCGGAAACTGTGAGTGCTATGTAGACAAAACAAGTATGGAATTGTAGATATTATTATTGGCTTCCAAACGAATCAATCCGATTGGGAATCGGTTAAGTCGTTTCTGAGAAACACGAAAATAACATATTCTATCCGCACAAGTCACTACCTGAATGACCCAAAAAAATGATCTGTTTCTCGGAAACTGTGAGTGTTAGGTAGACAAAACAGATATGGAATTGTAGAAAATATTATTGGCTTTCAAATGAATCAATCCGATTGCGAATCGGTTAAGTTGTTTCCGAGAAAAACGAAAATTGCATATTCCATCTGCACAAGTCACTTCCAGAATGAACCAACATAAAATTATTCTATATCCCGGAAACTGTGAGTGCTAGGTAAACAAAACAAGTTTGGAATTGTAGATAATATTATTGGCTTCCAAACGAATCAATCCGATTGCAAATCGGTTAAGTCGTCTCCGAGAAACACGAAAATTACATATTCCATCCGCACAAGTCACTTCCAGAATGACCCAACATAAAATTATTCTATATCTCGGAAACTGTGAGTGTTAGGTAGACAAAACAAGTATGGAATTGTAGATATTATTATTGGCTTCCAAACGAATCAATCCGATTGAGAATTGGTTAAGTCGTTTCCGAGAAACACGAAAATTACATATTCCATCCGCACAAGTCATTACCTGAATGACCCAAAAAAATTATTCTGTGTCTCGGAAACTGTGAGTGTTAGGTAGACAAAACAAGTACGGAATTGTAGATATTATTATTGGCTTCCAAACGAATCAATCCGATTGCGAATCGGTTAAGTCGTTTCCGAGAAACACGAAAATTACATATTCCATCCGCACAAGTCATTACCTGAATGACCCAAAAAAAATTTATTCTGTGTCTCGGAAACTATGAGTGTTAGGTAGACAAAACAAGTATGGAATTGTAGATATTATTATTGGCTTCCAAACGAATCAATCCGATTGCGAATCGGTTAAGTCGTTTCCGAGAAACACGAAAATTACATATTTCATCTGCACAAGTCACTTCCAGAATGACCCAACATAAAATTATTCTATATCTCGGAAACTGTGAGTGTTAGGTAAAAAAAACAAGTATAAAATTGGCTTTCAAACGAATCAATCCGATTGCGAATCGGTTAAGTCGTTTCCGAGAAACACGAAAATTACATATTCCATCCGCACAAGTCACTTCCAGAATGAACCAATACAAAATTATTCTATATCTCGGAAACTGTTAGTGTTAGGTAGACAAAACAAGTTTGGAATTGTAGATACTATTATTGGCTTCCAAACGAATCAATCCGATTGCGACTCGGTTAAGTCGTTTCCGAGAAACACGAAAATAACATATTCCATCTGCACAAGTCACTTCCAGAACGACGCAACATAAAATTATTCTATATCTCGGAAACTGTGAGTGTTATGTAGACAAAACGAGTATGGAATTGTAGATATTATTATTGGCTTCCAAACGAATCAATCCGATTGCGACTCGGTTAAGTCGTTTCCGAGAAACTCGAAATTTATATATTCCATCCGCACCAGTCACTTCCAGAATGACCCAATATAAAATTAATCTTTTTCTCGGAAACTGTGAGAGCTATGTAGACAAAGCCAGTGTGGAATTGTAGATATTATTATTGGCTTCCAAACGAATCAATCCGATTGCGACTCGGTTAAGTCGTTTCCGAGAAACACGAAAATTACATATTCCATCTGCACAAGTCACTTCCAGAATGACGCAACATAAAATTATTCTATATCTCGGAAACTGTGAGTGTTAGGTAGACAAAACAAGTATAAAATTGTATATATTATTATTGGCTTTCAAACGAATCAATCCGTTTGCGAATCGGTTAAGTCGTTTCCGAGAAACTCGAATATTACATATTCCACCCGCACAAATCACTTCCAGAATGACCCTACATAAAATTATTCTATATCTCGAAAACTGGGAGTGTTAGGTAGACTAAACAAAGATGGAATTGTAGATATTATTTTTGGCTTGCAAACGAATCAATCCGTTTCCGAGAAATACGAAAGTTACATATTCCATCCGCACAAGTCATTACCTGAATGACCCAAAAAAATTATTCTGTGTCTCGGAAACTGTGAGTGTTAGGTAGACAAAACATATATGGAATTGTAGATAATATTATTGGCTTTCAAACGAATCAATCCGATTGCGAATCGGTTAAGTCGTTTCCGAGAAACACGAAAATTACATATTCCATCCGCACAAGTCACTTTCAGAATGAGCCAATACAACATTATTCTATATCTCGGAAACTGTGAGTGTTAGGTAGACAAAACAAGTATGGAATTGTAGATACTATTATTGGCTTCCAAACGAATCAATCCGATTGCGACTCGGTTAAGTCATTTCCGAGAAACACGAAAATTATATATTCCATCTGCACAAGTCACTTCCAGAATGACGCAACATAAAATTATTCTATATCTCGGAAACTGTGAGTGTTATGTAGACAAAACGAGTATGGAATTGTAGATATTATTATTGGCTTCCAAACGAATTAATCCGATTGCGAATCGGTTAAGTCGTTTCCGAGAAACACGAAAATTACATATTCCATCTTCACAAGTCACTTCCAAAATGACCCAACATAAAATTATTCTATATCTCGGAAACTGTGAGTGTTAGGTAGACGAAACAAGTATAAAATTGTATATATTATTATTAGCTTTCAAACGAATCAATCCGATTGCGAATCGGTTAAGTCGTTTCCGAGAAACTCGAAAATTACATATTCGACCCGCACAAATCACTTCCAGAATGACCCAACATAAAATTATTCTATATCTCGGAAACTGGGAGTGTTAGGTATACTAAACAAGGATGGAATTGTAGATATTATTTTTGGCTTTCAAACGAATCAATCCGTTTCCGAGAAATACGAAAATTACATATTCCATCCGCACAATTCACTTCCAGAATGACCAAATACAAAATTATTCTATATCTCGCAAACTGTGAGTGTTAGGTAGACAAAACAAGTATGGAATTGTAGATATTATTATTGGTTTTCAAATGAATCAATCCGATTGCGAATCGGTTAAGTCGTTTCCGAGAAACTCGAAATTTATATATTCCATCCGCACCAGTCACTTCCAGAATCACCCAATATAAAATTATTCTTTTTCTCGGAAACTGTGAGAGCTATGTAGACAAAGCCAGTGTGGAATTGTAGATATTATTATTGGCTTCCAAACGAATCAATCCGATTGCGACTCGGTTAAGTTGTTTCCGAGAAACACGAAAATTACATATTCCATCTGCATAAGTCACTTCCAGGATGACCCAACATAAAATTATTCTATATCTCGGAAACAGTGAGTGTTAGGTAGACAAAACAGGTATGGAATTGTAGATATTATTATTGGCTTTCAAACGAATCAATCCGATTGCGAATCGGTTACATCGTCTCCGAGAAAAACGAAAATTACATATTCCATCTGCACAAGTCACTTCCAGAATGAGCCAATACAAAATTATTCTATATATCGGAAAGTGTTAGTGTTAGGTAGACAAAACAAGTTTGGAATTGTAGATACTATTATTGCCTTTCAAACGAATCAATCCGATTGCGACTCGGTTAAGTCGTTTCCGAGAAACACGAAAATTACATATTCCATCTGCACAAGTCACTTCCAGAATGACGCAACATAAAATTATTCTATATCTCGGAAACTGTGAGTGTTATGTAGACAAAACGAGTATGGAATTGTAGATATTATTATTGGCTTCCAAACGAATCAATCCGATTGCGACTCGGTTAAGTCGTTTCCGAGAAACACGAAAATTACATATTCCATCTGCACAAGTCACTTCCAGAATGACCCAACATAAAATTATTCTATATCTCGGAAACTGTGAGTGTTAGGTAGACTAAACAATGATGGAATTGTAGATATTATTTTTGGCTTTCGAACGAATCAATCCGTTTCCGAGAAATACGAAAGTTACATATTTCATCCGCACAAGCCATTACCTGAATGACCCAAAAAAATTATTCTGTGTCTCGGAAACTGTGAGTGTTAGGTAGACAAAACATATATGGAATTGTAGATAATATTATTGGCTTTCAAACGAATCAATCCGATTGCGAATCGATTAAGTCGTTTCCGAGAAACACGAAAATTACATATTCCATCCGCACAAGTCACTTCCAGAATGAGCCAATACAAAATTATTCTTTTTCTCGGAAACTGTGAGTGTTAGGTAGACAAAACAAGTATGGAATTGTAGATACTATTATTGGCTTCCAAACAAATCAATCCGATTGCGACTCGGTTAAGTCATTTCCGAGAAACACGAAAATTATATATTCCATCTGCGCAAGTCACTTCCAGAATGACGCAACATAAAATTATTCTATATCTCGGAAACTGTGAGTGTTATGTAGACAAAACGAGTATGGAATTGTAGATATTATTATTGGCTTCCAAACGAATTAATCCGATTGCGACTCGGTTAAGTCGTTTCCGAGAAACACGAAAATTACATATTCCCTCCACACAATTCACTTCCAGAATGACCCAACATCAAATTATTCTATATCTCGGAAACTGTGAGTGTTAGGTAGACAAAACAAGTATAAAATTGTATATATTATTATTGGCTTTCAAACGAATCAATCCGATTGCGAATCGGTTAAGTCGTTTCCGAGAAACTCGAAAATTACATATTCCACCCGCACAAATCACTTCCAGAATGACCCAACATAAAATTATTCTATATCTCGGAAACTGGGAGTGTTAGGTAGACAAAACAAGTATGGAATTGTAGATATTATTATTGGTTTTCAAATGAATCAATCCGATTGCGAATAGGTTAAGTCGTTTCCGAGAAACTCGAAATTTATATATTCCATCCGCACAAGTCACTTCCAGAATGAACCAACATAAAATTATTCTATATCTCGGAAACTGTGAGTGCTAGGTAAACAAAACAAGTTTGGAATTGTAGATATAATTATTGGTTTTCAAACAAATCAATCCAATTGCAAATCGGTTAAGTCGTCTCCGAGAAACACGAAAATTACATATTCCATCCGCACAAGTCACTTCCAGAATGGCCCAACATAAAATTATTCTATATCTCGGAAACTGTGAGTGTTAGGTAGACAAAACAAGTATGGAATTGTAGATATTATTATTGGATCCAAACGAATCAATCCGATTGCGAATCGTTTAAGTCGTTTCTGAGAAACACGATAATTACATATTCCATCCGCACAAGTCACTTCCAGAATGACCCTACATAACATTATTCTATATCTCGGAAACTATGAGCGTTAGGTAAACAAAACAAGTATGGAATTGTAGATATTATTATTGGCTTCCAAACGAATCAATCCGATTGCGAATCGGTTAAGTCATTTCCGAGAAACACGAAAATTACATATTCCAACCGCACAAGTCACTTCCAGAATGACCCAAAAAAAATTATTCTGTGTCTCGGATACTGTGAGTGTTAGGTAGACAAAACAAGTATGGAATTGTAGATACTCTTATTGGCTTCCAAACGAATCAATCTGATTGCGACTCGGTTAAGTCATTTCCGAGAAACACGAAAATTATATATTCCATCTGCACAAGTCACTTCCAGAATGACGCAACATAAAATTATTCTATATCTCGGAAACTGTGAGTGTTATGTAGACAAAACGAGTATGGAATTGTAGATATTATTATTGGCTTCCAAACGAATTAATCCGATTGTGACTCGGTTAAGTCGTTTCCGAGAAACACGAAAATTACATATTCCATCTTCACAAGTCACTTCCAGAATGACCCAACATAAAATTATTCTATATCTCGGAAACTGTGAGTGTTAGGTAGACAAAACAAGTATAAAATTGTATATATTATTATTGGCTTTCAAACGAATCAATCCGATTGCGAATCGGTTAAGTCGTTTCCGAGAAACTCGAAAATTACATATTCCACCCGCACAAATCACTTCCAGAATGACCCAACATAAAATTATTCTATATCTCGGAAACTGGGAGTGTTAGGTATACTAAACAAGGATGGAATTGTAGATATTATTTTTGGCTTTCAAACGAATCAATCCGTTTCCGAGAAATACGAAAATTACATATTCCATCCGCACAATTCACTTCCAGAATGACCCAATACAAAATTATTCTATATCTCGCAAACTGTGAGTGTTAGGTAGACAAAACAAGTATGGAATTGTAGATATTATTATTGGTTTTCAAATGAATCAATCCGATTGCGAATCGGTTAAGTCGTTTCCGAGAAACTCGAAATTTATATATTCCATCCGCACTAGTCACTTCCAGAATGACCCAATATAAAATTATTCTTTTTCTCGGAAACTGTGAGAGCTACGTAGACAAAGCCAGTGTGGAATTGTAGATATTATTATTGGCTTCCAAACGAATCAATCCGATTGCAAATCGGTTAAGTCGTCTCCGAGAAACACGAAAATTACATATTCCATCTGCATAAGTCACTTCCAGAATGACCCAACATAAAATTATTCTATATCTCGGAAACAGTGAATGTTAGGTAGACAAAACAGGTATGGAATTGTAGATATTATGATTGGCTTCCAAACGAATCAATCCGATTGGGAATCGGTTAAGTCGTTTCCGAGAAACACGAAAATTATATATTCCATCCGCACAAGTCATTACCTGAATGACCCAAAAAAATTATTCTGTGTCTCGGAAACTGTGAGTGCTAGGTAAACAAAACAAGTTTGGAATTGTAGATATAATTATTGGTTTTCAAACAAATCAATCCAATTGCAAATCGGTTAAGTCGTCTCCGAGAAACACGAAAATTACACATTCCATCCGCACAAGTCACTTCCAGAATGGCCCAACATAAAATTATTCTATATCTCGGAAACTGTGAGTGTTAGGTAGACAAAACAAGTATGGAATTGTAGATATTATTATTGGCTTCCAAACGAATCAATCCGATTGCGAATCGTTTAAGTCGTTTCCGAGAAACACGATAATTACATATTCCATCCGCACAAGTCACTTCCAGAATGACGCAACATAAAATTATTCTATATCTCGGAAACTGTGAGTGTTATGTAGACAAAACGAGTATGGAATTGTAGATATTATTATTGGCTTTCAAACGAATTAATCCGATTGTGACTCGGTTAAGTCATTTCCGAGAAACACGAAAATTATATATTCCATCTGCACAAGTCACTTCCAGAATGAACCTACATAAAATTATTCTATGTCTCGGAAACTGTGAGTGTTATGTAGACAAAACGAGTATGGAATTGTAGATATTATTATTGGCTTCCAAACGAATTAATCCGATTGTGAATCGGTTAAGTCGTTTCCGAGAAACACGAAAATTACATATTCCATTTTCACAAGTCACTTCCAGAATGACCCAACATAAAATTATTCTATATCTCGGAAACTGTGAGTGTTAGGTAGACAAAACAAGTATAAAATTGTATATATTATTATTGGCTTTCAAACGAATCAATCCGATTGCGAATCGGTTAAGTCGTTTCCGAGAAAAACGAAAATTACATATTCCATCCGCACAAATCACTTCCAGAATGACCCAACATAAAATTATTCTGTATCTCGGAAACTGGGAGTGTTAGGTATACTAAACAAGGATGGAATTGTAGATATTATTTTTGGCTTTCAAACGAATCAATCCGTTTCCGAGAAATACGAAAATTACATATTCCATCCGCACAATTCACTTCCAGAATGACCCAATACAAAATTATTCTATATCTCGCAAACTGTGAGTGTTAGGTAGACAAAACAAGTATGGAATTGTAGATATTATTATTGGTTTTCAAATGAATCAATCCGATTGCGAATCGGTTAAGTCGTTTCCGAGAAACTCGAAATTTATATATTCCATCCGCACCAGTCACTTCCAGAATGACCCAATATAAAATTATTCTTTTTCTCGGAAACTGTGAGAGCTACGTAGACAAAGCCAGTGCGGAATTGTAGATATTATTATTGGCTTCCAAACGAATCAATCCGATTGCGACTCGGTTAAGTTGTTTCCGAGAAACACGAAAATTACATATTCCATCTGCATAAGTCACTTCCAGAATGACCCAACATAAAATTATTCTATATCTCGGAAACAGTGAGTGTTAGGTAGGCAAAACAGGTATGGAATTGTAGATATTATGATTGGCTTCCAAACGAATCAATCCGATTGGGAATCGGTTAAGTCGTTTCCGAGAAACACGAAAATTATATATTCCATCCGCACAAGTCATTACCTGAATGACCCAAAAAAATTATTCTGTGTCTCGGAAACTGTGAGTGTTAGGTAGACAAAACAAGTATGGTATTGTTGATATTATTATTGGCTTTCAAACGAATCAATCCGATTGCGAATCGGTTACATCGTTTCCGAGAAAAACGAAAATTACATATTCCATCTGCACAAGTCACTTCCAGAATGAACCAACATAAAATTATTCTGTATCTCGGAAACTGTGAGTGCTAGGTAAACAAAACAAGTTTGGAATTGTAGATATAATTATTGGTTTTCAAACAAATCAATCCAATTGCAAATCGGTTAAGTCGTCTCCGAGAAACACGAAAATTACATATTCCATCCGCACAAGTCATTACCTGAATGACCCAAAAACAAGTAAAAGCGTGCTAAGTTCGGCCGGGCCGAATCTTATATACCCTCCACCATGGAGCGCAGTTGTCGAGTTCTTTTCCCGACATCTCTTCTTAGGCAAAAAGTGATATAAGAAAAGATTTGCTCTGCTATTAGAGCGATATCAAGATATGGTCCGGTTTGGACCACAATTAAATTATATGCTGGAGGCCTGTGTAAAATGTCAGCCAATTCGAGTAAGAATTGCGCCCTTTGGGGGCTCAAGAAGTAAAATAGAGAGATCGATTTATATGGGAGCTGTATGGGGCTATAAACAGATTTAGACCATAATCAACACGTATGTTGATGGTCAAGGGAGGATCCATCGTACAAAATTTCAGGCAAATCGGATAATAATTGCGACTTCAAGAGGCTCAAGAAGTCAAGATCCCAGATCGGTTTACATGGCAGCTATAGCAGGTTATGAACCGATTTAAACCTTATTTGACACAGTGGTTGAAAGAAAAAATAAAAAATAAAAAAGTCATGCAAAATTTCAGCCAGATCAGGTAGGAATTGCGTCCTCTAGAAGCTCAAGAAGTCAAGTCCCCAAATCTGTTTATATGACAGCTATATCAGTTTATGAGCCGATTTGAACCATTTTTGGCACACTTGTTGGATATCATAAAAAAAACATGTCGTGCAAAATTTCATTCCAATCTGATAAGAATTGCGCACTTTAGAGGCTTAAGAAGTCAAGACCCAAGATCGGTTTATATGGCAGCTATATCAGGTTATGAACCGATTAGGACCATACTTGGCACAGTTGTTGAATATCATAACAAAACACGTCGTGCAAAATTTCATTCAAATCGGATAAGAATTGGGCACTTTAGAGGCTTAAGAAGCCAAGACCCAAGATCGGTTTATATGGCAGCTATATCAGGTTATGGACCGATTAGGACCATACTTGGCACAGTTGTTGAATATCATAACAAAACACGTCGTGCAAAATTTCATTGTAATCGGATAAGAATTGCGCACTCTAGAGGCTTAAGAAGTCAAGACCCAAGATCGGTTTATATGGCAGCTATATCAGGTTATGGACCGATTTGAACCATACTTGGCACAGTTGTTGAATATCATAACAAAACACGTCGTGCAAGATTTCATTCCAATCGGATAAGAATTGCGCACTCTAGAGGCTCAAGAATTCAAGACCCAAGATCGGTTAATATGGCAGCTATATCAGGTTATGGACCGATTTGAACCATATTTAGCACAGTTGTTGGATATCATAACAAAACACGTCGTGCCAAAATTCATTCAAATCGGATAAGAATTGGGCACTCTAGAGGCTCAAGAAGTCAAGACCCAAGATCGGTTTATATGGCAGCTATATCAGATTATGAACCGATTTGAACCATACTTGGCACAGTTGTTGGACATCATAACAAAACACGTCGTGCCAAAATTCATTCAAATCGGATAAGAATTGCGCACTCTAGAGGCTCAAGAAGTCAAGACCCAAGATCGGTTTATATGGCAGCTATATCAGATTATGAACCGATTTCAACCATACTTGGCACAGTTGTTGGATGTCAATACAAAACACGTCGTGCAAAATTTCGTGCCAATCGGATAAGAATTGCGCACTCTAGAGGTTCAAGAAGTCAAGACCCAAGATCGGTTTATATGGCAGCTATATCAAAACATGGACCGATATGGCCCATTTACAATACCAACCGACCTACACTAATAAGAAGTATTTGTGCAAAATTTCAAGCGGCTAGCTCTACTCCTTCGGAAGTTAGCGTGCTTTCGACAGACAGACGGACGGACGGACGGACGGACGGACGGACGGACAGACGGACGGACATGGCTAGATCGACATAAAATTTCACGACGATCAAGAATATATATACTTTATGGGGTCTCAGACGAATATTTCGAGTAGTTACAAACAGAATGACGAAATTAGTATACCCCCCATCTTATGGTGGAGGGTATAAAAATTATTCTGTGTCTCGGAAACTGTGAGTGTTAGGTAGACAAAACATATATGGAATTGTAGATATTATTGGCTTCCAAACGAATCAATCCGATTGCGAATCGGTTAAGTCGTTTCCGAGAAACACGATAATTACATATTCCATCCGCACAAGTCACTTCCAGAATGACCCTACATAAAATTATTCTATATCTCGGAAACTGTGAGCGTTAGGTAGACAAAACAAGTATGGAATTGTAGATATTATAATTGGCTTCCGAACGAATCAATCCGATTGCGAATCGGTTAAGTCGTTTCCGAGAAACACGAAAATTACATATTCCAACCGCACAAGTCACTTCCAGAATGACCAAAAAAAAAATTATTCTGTGTCTCGGATACTGTGAGTGTTAGGTAGACAAAACAAGTATGGTATTGTAGATATTATTATTGGCTTCCAAACGAATCAATCCGATTTCGAATCGGTTAAGTCGTTTCCGAGAAACACGAAAATTACATATTTAATCTGCACAAGTCACTTCCAGATTCACCCAACATAAAATTATTCTATATCTCGTAAACTGTGAGTGTTAGATAGACAAAACAAGGATAGAATTGTAGATATTATTATTGGCTTTCAAACGAATCAATCCGATTGCGAATCGGTTAAGTCGTCTCCGAGAAACACGAAAATTACATATTCCATCCGCACAAGTCACTTCCAGAATAAGCCAACACAAAATTATTCTTTATCTCGGAAACTGTGAGTGTTAGGTAGACAAAACAAGGATAGAATTGTAGATATTATTATTGGCTTTCAAACGAATCAATCCGATTGCGAATCGGTTAAGTCGTTTCCGAGAAACACGAAATTTACATATTCCAACCGCACAAGTCACTTCCAGAATGACCCAAAAAAAATTATTCTGTGTCTCGGATACTGTGAGTTTTAGGTAGACAAAACAAGTATGGAATTGTAGATACTCTTATTGGCTTCCAAACAAATCAATCCGATTGCGACTCGGTTAAGTCATTTCCGAGAAACACGAAAATTATATATTCCATCTGCACAAGTCACTTCCAGAATGACGCAACATAAAATTATTCTATATCTCGGAAACTGTGAGTGTTATGTGGACAAAACGAGTATGGAATTGTAGATATTATTATTGGCTTCCAAACGAATTAATCCGATTGCAACTCGGTTAAGTCGTTTCCGAGAAACACGAAAATTACATATTCCATCTTCACAAGTCACTTCCAGAATGACCCAACATAAAATTATTCTATATCTCGGAAACTGTGAGTGTTAGGTAGACAAAACAAGTATAAAATTGTATATATTATTATTGGCTTTCAAACGAATCAATCCGATTGCGAATCGGTTAAGTCGTTTTCGAGAAACTCGAAAATTACATATTCCACCCGCACAAATCACTTCCAGGATGACCCAACTTAAAATTATTCTATATCTCGGAAACTGGGAGTGTTAGGTATACTAAACAAGGATGGAATTGTAGATATTATTTTTGGCTTTCAAACGAATCAATCCGTTTCCGAGAAATACGAAAATTACATATTCCATCCGCACAATTCACTTCCAGAATGACCCAATACAAAATTATTCTATATCTCGCAAACTGTGAGTGTTAGGTAGACAAAACAAGTATGGAATTGTAGATATTATGATTGGCTTCCAAACGAATCAATCCGATTGCGAATCGGTTAAGTCGTTTCCGAGAAACTCGAAATTTATATATTCCATCCGCACTAGTCACTTCCAGAATGACCCAATATAAAATTATTCTTTTTCTCGGAAACTGTGAGAGCTACGTAGACAAAGCCAGTGTGGAATTGTAGATATTATTATTGGCTTCCAAACGAATCAATCCGATTGCGACTCGGTTAAGTTGTTTCCGAGAAACACGAAAATTACATATTCCATCTGCATAAGTCACTTCCAGAATGACCCAACATAAAATTATTCTATATCTCGGAAACAGTGAATGTTAGGTAGACAAAACAGGTATGGAATTGTAGATATTATGATTGGCTTCCAAACGAATCAATCCGATTGGGAATCGGTTAAGTCGTTTCCGAGAAACACGAAAATTATATATTCCATCCGCACAAGTCATTACCTGAATGACCCAAAAAAATTATTCTGTGTCTCGGAAACTGTGAGTGCTAGGTAAACAAAACAAGTTTGGAATTGTAGATATAATTATTGGTTTTCAAACAAATCAATCCAATTGCAAATCGGTTAAGTCGTCTCCGAGAAACACGAAAATTACACATTCCATCCGCACAAGTCACTTCCAGAATGGCCCAACATAAAATTATTCTATATCTCGGAAACTGTGAGTGTTAGGTAGACAAAACAAGTATGGAATTGTAGATATTATTATTGGCTTCCAAACGAATCAATCCGATTGCGAATCGTTTAAGTCGTTTCCGAGAAACACGATAATTACATATTCCATCCGCACAAGTCACTTCCAGAATGACGCAACATAAAATTATTCTATATCTCGGAAACTGTGAGTGTTATGTAGACAAAACGAGTATGGAATTGTAGATATTATTATTGGCTTCCAAACGAATTAATCCGATTGTGACTCGGTTAAGTCATTTCCGAGAAACACGAAAATTATATATTCCATCTGCACAAGTCACTTCCAGAATGACGCAACATAAAATCATTCTATGTCTCGGAAACTGTGAGTGTTATGTAGACAAAACGAGTATGGAATTGTAGATATTATTATTGGCTTCCAAACGAATTAATCCGATTGTGAATCGGTTAAGTCGTTTCCGAGAAACACGAAAATTACATATTCCATCTTCACAAGTCACTTCCAGAATGACCCAACATAAAATTATTCTATATCTCGGAAACTGTGAGTGTTAGGTAGACAAAACAAGTATAAAATTGTATATATTATTATTGGCTTTCAAACGAATCAATCCGATTGCGAATCGGTTAAGTCGTTTCCGAGAAAAACGAAAATTACATATTCCATCCGCACAAATCACTTCCAGAATGACCCAACATAAAATTATTCTATATCTCGGAAACTGGGAGTGTTAGGTATACTAAACAAGGATGGAATTGTAGATATTATTTTTGGCTTTCAAACGAATCAATCCGTTTCCGAGAAATACGAAAATTACATATTCCATCCGCACAATTCACTTCCAGAATGACCCAATACAAAATTATTCTATATCTCGCAAACTGTGAGTGTTAGGTAGACAAAACAAGTATGGAATTGTAGATATTATTATTGGTTTTCAAATGAATCAATCCGATTGCGAATCGGTTAAGTCGTTTCCGAGAAACTCGAAATTTATATATTCCATCCGCACCAGTCACTTCCAGAATGACCCAATATAAAATTATTCTTTTTCTCGGAAACTGTGAGAGCTACGTAGACAAAGCCAGTGCGGAATTGTAGATATTATTATTGGCTTCCAAACGAATCAATCCGATTGCGACTCGGTTAAGTTGTTTCCGAGAAACACGAAAATTACATATTCCATCTGCATAAGTCACTTCCAGAATGACCCAACATAAAATTATTCTATATCTCGGAAACAGTGAGTGTTAGGTAGGCAAAACAGGTATGGAATTGTAGATATTATGATTGGCTTCCAAACGAATCAATCCGATTGGGAATCGGTTAAGTCGTTTCCGAGAAACACGAAAATTATATATTCCATCCGCACAAGTCATTACCTGAATGACCCAAAAAAATTATTCTGTGTCTCGGAAACTGTGAGTGTTAGGTAGACAAAACAAGTATGGTATTGTTGATATTATTATTGGCTTTCAAACGAATCAATCCGATTGCGAATCGGTTACATCGTTTCCGAGAAAAACGAAAATTACATATTCCATCTGCACAAGTCACTTCCAGAATGAACCAACATAAAATTATTCTGTATCTCGGAAACTGTGAGTGCTAGGTAAACAAAACAAGTTTGGAATTGTAGATATAATTATTGGTTTTCAAACAAATCAATCCAATTGCAAATCGGTTAAGTCGTCTCCGAGAAACACGAAAATTATATATTCCATCTGCACAAGTCACTTCCAGAATGACGCAACATAAAATTATTCTATGTCTCGGAAACTGTGAGTGTTATGTAGACAAAACGAGTATGGAATTGTAGATATTATTATTGGCTTCCAAACGAATTAATCCGATTGTGAATCGGTTAAGTCGTTTCCGAGAAACACGAAAATTACATATTCCATCTTCACAAGTCACTTCCAGAATGACCCAACATAAAATTATTCTATATCTCGGAAACTGTGAGTGTTAGGTAGACAAAACAAGTATAACATTGTATATATTATTATTGGCTTTCAAACGAATCAATCCGATTGCGAATCGGTTAAGTCGTTTCCGAGAAAAACGAAAATTACATATTCCATCCGCACAAATCACTTCCAGAATGACCCAACATAAAATTATTCTATATCTCGGAAACTGGGAGTGTTAGGTATACTAAACAAGGATGGAATTGTAGATATTATTTTTGGCTTTCAAACGAATCAATCCGTTTCCGAGAAATACGAAAATTACATATTCCATCCGCACAATTCACTTCCAGAATGACCCAATACAAAATTATTCTATATCTCGCAAACTGTGAGTGTTAGGTAGACAAAACAAGTATGGAATTGTAGATATTATTATTGGTTTTCAAATGAATCAATCCGATTGCGAATCGGTTAAGTCGTTTCCGAGAAACTCGAAATTTATATATTCCATCCGCACCAGTCACTTCCAGAATGACCCAATATAAAATTATTCTTTTTCTCGGAAACTGTGAGAGCTACGTAGACAAAGCCAGTGCGGAATTGTAGATATTATTATTGGCTTCCAAACGAATCAATCCGATTGCGACTCGGTTAAGTTGTTTCCGAGAAACACGAAAATTACATATTCCATCTGCATAAGTCACTTCCAGAATGACCCAACATAAAATTATTCTATATCTCGGAAACAGTGAGTGTTAGGTAGGCAAAACAGGTATGGAATTGTAGATATTATGATTGGCTTCCAAACGAATCAATCCGATTGGGAATCGGTTAAGTCGTTTCCGAGAAACACGAAAATTATATATTCCATCCGCACAAGTCATTACCTGAATGACCCAAAAAAATTATTCTGTGTCTCGGAAACTGTGAGTGTTAGGTAGACAAAACAAGTATGGTATTGTTGATATTATTATTGGCTTTCAAACGAATCAATCCGATTGCGAATCGGTTACATCGTTTCCGAGAAAAACGAAAATTACATATTCCATCTGCACAAGTCACTTCCAGAATGAACCAACATAAAATTATTCTGTATCTCGGAAACTGTGAGTGCTAGGTAAACAAAACAAGTTTGGAATTGTAGATATAATTATTGGTTTTCAAACAAATCAATCCAATTGCAAATCGGTTAAGTCGTCTCCGAGAAACACGAAAATTACATATTCCATCCGCACAAGTCATTACCTGAATGACCCAAAAAAAATTATTCGGTGTCTCGGAAACTGTGAGTGTTAGGTAGACAAAACATATATGGAATTGTAGATATTATTATTGGCTTCCAAACGAATCAATCCGATTGCGAATCGGTTAAGTCGTTTCCGAGAAACACGATAATTACATATTCCATCCGCACAAGTCACTTCCAGAATGACCCTACATAAAATTATTCTATATCTCGGAAACTGTGAGCGTTAGGTAGACAAAACAAGTATGGAATTGTAGATATTATAATTGGCTTCCAAACGAATCAATCCGATTGCGAATCGGTTAAGTCGTTTCCGAGAAACACGAAAATTACATATTCCAACCGCACAAGTCACTTCCAGAATGACAAAAAAAAAAATTATTCTGTGTCTCGGATACTGTGAGTGTTAGGTAGACAAAACAAGTATGGTATTGTAGATATTATTATTGGCTTCCAAACGAATCAATCCGATTTCGAATCGGTTAAGTCGTTTCCGAGAAACACGAAAATTACATATTTAATCTGCACAAGTCACTTCCAGATTCACCCAACATAAAATTATTCTATATCTCGTAAACTGTGAGTGTTAGATAGACAAAACAAGGATAGAATTGTAGATATTATTATTGGCTTTCAAACGAATCAATCCGATTGCGAATCGGTTAAGTCGTCTCCGAGAAACACGAAAATTACATATTCCATCCGCACAAGTCACTTCCAGAATGAGCCAACACAAAATTATTCTTTATCTCGGAAACTGTGAGTGTTAGGTAGACAAAACAAGGATAGAATTGTAGATATTATTATTGGCTTTCAAACGAATCAATCCGATTGCGAATCGGTTAAGTCGTTTCCGAGAAACACGAAATTTACATATTCCAACCGCACAAGTCACTTCCAGAATGACCCAAAAAAAATTATTCTGTGTCTCGGATACTGTGAGTGTTAGGTAGACAAAACAAGTATGGAATTGTAGATACTCTTATTGGCTTCCAAACGAATCAATCCGATTGCGACTCGGTTAAGTCATTTCCGAGAAACACGAAAATTATATATTCCATCTGCACAAGTCACTTCCAGAATGACGCAACATAAAATTATTCTATATCTCGGAAACTGTGAGTGTTATGTGGACAAAACGAGTATGGAATTGTAGCTATTATTATTGGCTTCCAAACGAATTAATCCGATTGCGACTCGGTTAAGTCGTTTCCGAGAAACACGAAAATTACATATTCCATCTTCACAAGTCACTTCCAGAATGACCCAACATAAAATTATTCTATATCTCGGAAACTGTGAGTGTTAGGTAGACAAAACAAGTATAAAATTGTATATATTATTATTGGCTTTCAAACGAATCAATCCGATTGCGAATCGGTTAAGTCGTTTTCGAGAAACTCGAAAATTACATATTCCACCCGCACAAATCACTTCCAGGATGACCCAACTTAAAATTATTCTATATCTCGGAAACTGGGAGTGTTAGGTATACTAAACAAGGATGGAATTGTAGATATTATTTTTGGCTTTCAAACGAATCAATCCGTTTCCGAGAAATACGAAAATTACAATTCACTTCCAGAATGACCCAATACAAAATTATTCTACATCTCGCAAACTGTGAGTGTTAGGTAGACAAAACAAGTATGGAATTGTAGATATTATTATTGGTTTTCAAATGAATCAATCCGATTGCGAATCGGTTAAGTCGTTTCCGAGAAACTCGAAAATTACATATTCCATCCGCACCAGTCACTTCCAGAATGACCCAATATAAAATTATTCTTTTTCTCGGAAACTGTGAGAGCTATGTAGACAAAGCCAGTGTGGAATTGTAGATATTATTATTGGCTTCCAAACGAATCAATCCGATTGCGACTCGGTTAAGTTGTTTCCGAGAAACACGAAAATTACATATTCCATCTACACAAGTCACTTCCAGAATGAACCAACATAAAATTATTCTATATCTCGGAAACTGTGAGTGCTAGGTAAACAAAACAAGTTTGGAATTGTAGAAATAATTATTGGTTTTCAAACAAATCAATCCAATTGCAAATCGGTTAAGTCGTCTCCGAGAAACACGAAAATTACATATTCCATCCGCACAAGTCACTTCCAGAATGGCCCAACATGAAATTATTCTATATCTCGGATACTGTGAGTGTTAGGTAGACAAAACAAGTATGGAATTGTAGATACTCTTATTGGCTTCCAAACGAATCAATCCGATTGCGATTCGGTTAAGTCATTTCCGAGAAACACGAAAATTATATATTCCATCTGCACAAGTCACTTCCAGAATGGCCCAACATAAAATTATTCTATATCTCGGAAACTGTGAGTGTTAGGTAGACAAAACAAGTATGGAATTGTAGATATTATTATTGGCTTCCAAACGAATCAATCCGATTGCGACTCGTTTAAGTCGTTTCCGAGAAACACGATAATTACATATTCCATCCGCACAAGTCACTTCCAGAATGACCCTACATAAAATTATTCTATATCTCGGAAACTGTGAGCGTTAGGTAGACAAAACAAGTATGGAATTGTAGATATTATTATTGGCTTCCAAACGAATCAATCCGATTGCGAATCGGTTAAGTCGTTTCCGAGAAACACGAAAATTACATATTCCAACCGCACAAGTCACTTCCAGAATGACCCAAAAAAAATTATTCTGTGTCTCGGATACTGTGAGTGTTAGGTAGACAAAACAAGTATGGTATTGTAGATATTATTATTGGCTTCCAAACGAATCAATCCGATTGCGAATCGGTTAAGTCGTTTCCGAGAAACACGAAAATTACATATTTAATCTGCACAAGTCACTTCCAGATTCACCCAACATAAAATTATTCTATATCTCGTAAACTGTGAGTGTTAGGTAGACAAAACAAGGATAGAATTGTAGATATTATTATTGGCTTTCAAACGAATCAATCCGATTGCGAATCGGTTAAGTCATCTCCGAGAAACACGAAAATTACATATTCCATCCGCACAAGTCACTTCCAGAATGAGCCAATAAAAAATTATTCTTTATCTCGGAAACTGTGAGTGTTAGGTAGACAAAACAAGGATAGAATTGTACATATTATTATTGGCTTTCAAACGAATCAATCCGATTGCGAATCGGTTAAGTCGTTTCCGAGAAATACGAAATTTACATATTCCAACCGCACAAGTCACTTCCAGAATGACCCAAAAAAAATTATTCTGTGTCTCGGATACTATGAGTGTTAGGTAGACAAAACAAGTATGGAATTGTAGATACTCTTATTGGCTTCCAAACGAATCAATCCGATTGCGACTCGGTTAAGTCATTTCCGAGAAACACGAAAATTATATTTCCATCTGCACAAGTCACTTCCAGAGTGACGCAACATAAAATTATTCTATACCTCGGAAACTGTGAGTGTTATGTAGATAAAACAAGTATGGAATTGTAGATATTATTATTGGCTTCCAAACGAAACAATCCGATTACGACTCGGTTAAGTCGTTTTCGAGAAACACGAAAATTACATATTCCATCTGCACAAGTCACTTCCAGAATGACCCAACATAAAATTATTCTATATCTCGGAAACTGTGAGCGTTAGGTAGACAAAACAAGTATAAAATTGTATATATTATTATTGGCTTTCAAACGAATCAATCCGATTGCGAATCGGTTAAGTCGTTTCCGAGAAACTCGAAAATTACATATTCCACCCGCACAAATCACTTCCAGAATGACCCAACATAAAATTATTCTATATCTCGGAAACTGGGAGTGTTAGGTATACTAAACAAGGATGGAATTGTAGATATTATTTTTGGCTTTCAAACGAATCAATCCGTTTCCAAGAAATACGAAAATTATATATTCCATCCGCACAATTCACTTCCAGAATGACCCAATACAAAATTATTCCATATCTCGCAAACTGTGAGTGTTAGGTAGACAAAACAAGTATGGAATTGTAGATATTATTATTGGTTTTCAAATGAATCAATCCGATTGCGAATCGGTTAAGTCGTTTCCGAGAAACTCGAAATTTATATATTCCATCCGCACCAGTCACTTCCAGAATGACCCAATGAAAAATTATTCTTTTTCTCGGAAACTGTGAGAGCTATGTAGACAAAGCCAGTGTGGAATTGTAGATATTATTATTGGCTTCCAAAGGAATCAATCCGATTGCGACTCGGTTAAGTTGTTTCCGAGAAACACGAAAATTACATATTCCATCTGCATAAGTCACTTCCAGAATGACCCAACATAAAATTATTCAATATCTCGGAAACAGTGAGTGTTAGGTAGACAAAACAGGTATGGAATTGTAGATATTATGATTGGCTTTCAAACGAATCAATCCGATTGGGAATCGGTTAAGTCGTTTCCGAGAAACACGAAAATTATATATTCCATCCGCACAAGTCATTACCTGAATGACCCAAAAAAATTATTCTGTGTCTCGGAAACTGTGAGTGTTAGATAGACAAAACAAGTATGGTATTGTAGATATTATTATTGGCTTTCAAACGAATCAATCCGATTGCGAATCGGTTACATCGTTTCCGAGAAAAACGAAAATTACATATTCCATCTGCACAAGTCACTTCCAGAATGAACCAACATAAAATTATTCTATATCTCGGAAACTGTGAGTGTTATGTAGACAAAACGAGTATGAAATTGTAGATATTATTATTGGCTTCCAAACGCATCAATCCGATTGCGAATCGGTTAAGTCGTTTCCGAGAAACACGAAAATTACATATTTAATCTGCACAAGTCACTTCCAGATTCACCCAACATAAAATTATTCTATATCTCGGAAACTGTGAGTGCTAGGTAAACAAAACAAGTTTCGAATTGTTGATATAATTATTGGTTTTCAAACTAATCAATCCAATTGCAAATCGGTTAAGTCGTCTCCGAGAAACACGAAAATTACATATTCCATCCGCACAAGTCACTTCCAGAATGGCCCAACATGAAATTATTCTATATCTCGGAAACTGTGAGTGTTAGGTAGACAAAACAAGTATGGAATTGTAGATATTATTATTGGCTTCCAAACGAATCAATCCGATTGCGACTCGTTTAAGTCGTTTCCGAGAAACACGATAATTACATATTCCATTAGCACAAGTCACTTCCAGAATGACCCTACATAAAATTATTCTATATCTCGGAAACTGTGAGCGTTAGGTAGACAAAACAAGTATGGAATTGTAGATATTATTATTGGCTTCCAAACGAATCAATCCGATTGCGAATCGGTTAAGTCGTTTCCGAGAAACACGAAAATTACATATTCCAACCGCACAAGTCACTTCCAGAATGACCCAAAAAAAATTATTCTGTGTCTCGGATACTGTGAGTGTTAGGTAGACAAAACAAGTATGGAATTGTAGATACTCTTATTGGCTTCCAAACGAATCAATCCGATTGCGACTCGGTTAAGTCATTTCCGAGAAACACGAAAATTACATATTTAATCTGCACAAGTCACTTCCAGATTCACCCAACATAAAATTATTCTATATCTCGTAAACTGTGAGTGTTAGGTAGACAAAACAAGGATAGAATTGTAGATATTATTATTGGCTTTCAAACGAATCAATCCGATTGCGAATCGGTTAAGTCGTCTCCGAGAAACACGAAAATTACATATTCCAACCGCACAAGTCACTTCCAGAATGACCCAAAAAAAATTATTCTGTGTCTCGGATACTGTGAGTGTTAGGTAGACAAAACAAGTATGGTATTGTAGATATTATTATTGGCTTCCAAACGAATCAATCCGATTGCGAATCGGTTAAGTCGTTTCCGAGAAACTCGAAAATTACATATTCCACCCGCACAAATCACTTCCAGAATGACCCAACATAAAATTATTCTATATCTCGGAAACTGGGAGTGTTAGGTATACTAAACAAGGATGGAATTGTAGATATTATTTTTGGCTTTCAAACGAATCAATCCGTTTCCAAGAAATACGAAAATTATATATTCCATCCGCACAATTCACTTCCAGAATGACCCAATACAAAATTATTCCATATCTCGCAAACTGTGAGTGTTAGGTAGACAAAACAAGTATGGAATTGTAGATATTATTATTGGTTTTCAAATGAATCAATCCGATTGCGAATCGGTTAAGTCGTTTCCGAGAAACTCGAAATTTATATATTCCATCCGCACCAGTCACTTCCAGAATGACCCAATGAAAAATTATTCTTTTTCTCGGAAACTGTGAGAGCTATGTAGACAAAGCCAGTGTGGAATTGTAGATATTATTATTGGCTTCCAAAGGAATCAATCCGATTGCGACTCGGTTAAGTTGTTTCCGAGAAACACGAAAATTACATATTCCATCTGCATAAGTCACTTCCAGAATGACCCAACATAAAATTATTCTATATCTCGGAAACAGTGAGTGTTAGGTAGACAAAACAGGTATGGAATTGTAGATATTATGATTGGCTTTCAAACGAATCAATCCGATTGGGAATCGGTTAAGTCGTTTCCGAGAAACACGAAAATTATATATTCCATCCGCACAAGTCATTACCTGAATGACCCAAAAAAATTATTCTGTGTCTCGGAAACTGTGAGTGTTAGATAGACAAAACAAGTATGGTATTGTAGATATTATTATTGGCTTTCAAACGAATCAATCCGATTGCGAATCGGTTACATCGTTTCCGAGAAAAACGAAAATTACATATTCCATCTGCACAAGTCACTTCCAGAATGAACCAACATAAAATTATTCTATATCTCGGAAACTGTGAGTGTTATGTAGACAAAACGAGTATGAAATTGTAGATATTATTATTGGCTTCCAAACGCATCAATCCGATTGCGAATCGGTTAAGTCGTTTCCGAGAAACACGAAAATTACATATTTAATCTGCACAAGTCACTTCCAGATTCACCCAACATAAAATTATTCTATATCTCGGAAACTGTGAGTGCTAGGTAAACAAAACAAGTTTCGAATTGTTGATATAATTATTGGTTTTCAAACTAATCAATCCAATTGCAAATCGGTTAAGTCGTCTCCGAGAAACACGAAAATTACATATTCCATCCGCACAAGTCACTTCCAGAATGGCCCAACATGAAATTATTCTATATCTCGGAAACTGTGAGTGTTAGGTAGACAAAACAAGTATGGAATTGTAGATATTATTATTGGCTTCCAAACGAATCAATCCGATTGCGACTCGTTTAAGTCGTTTCCGAGAAACACGATAATTACATATTCCATTAGCACAAGTCACTTCCAGAATGACCCTACATAAAATTATTCTATATCTCGGAAACTGTGAGCGTTAGGTAGACAAAACAAGTATGGAATTGTAGATATTATTATTGGCTTCCAAACGAATCAATCCGATTGCGAATCGGTTAAGTCGTTTCCGAGAAACACGAAAATTACATATTCCAACCGCACAAGTCACTTCCAGAATGACCCAAAAAAAATTATTCTGTGTCTCGGATACTGTGAGTGTTAGGTAGACAAAACAAGTATGGAATTGTAGATACTCTTATTGGCTTCCAAACGAATCAATCCGATTGCGACTCGGTTAAGTCATTTCCGAGAAACACGAAAATTACATATTTAATCTGCACAAGTCACTTCCAGATTCACCCAACATAAAATTATTCTATATCTCGTAAACTGTGAGTGTTAGGTAGACAAAACAAGGATAGAATTGTAGATATTATTATTGGCTTTCAAACGAATCAATCCGATTGCGAATCGGTTAAGTCGTCTCCGAGAAACACGAAAATTACATATTCCAACCGCACAAGTCACTTCCAGAATGACCCAAAAAAAATTATTCTGTGTCTCGGATACTGTGAGTGTTAGGTAGACAAAACAAGTATGGTATTGTAGATATTATTATTGGCTTCCAAACGAATCAATCCGATTGCGAATCGGTTAAGTCGTTTCCGAGAAACACGAAAATTACATATTTAATCTGCACAAGTCACTTCCAGATTCACCCAACATAAAATTATTCTATATCTCGTAAACTGTGAGTGTTAGGTAGACAAAACAAGGATAGAATTGTAGATATTATTATTGGCTTTCAAACGAATCAATCCGATTTCGAATCGGTTAAGTCGTCTCCGAGAAACACGAAAATTACATATTCCATCCGCACAAGTCACTTCCAGAATGAGCCAATAAAAAATTATTCTTTATCTCGGAAACTGTGAGTGTTAGGTAGACAAAACAAGGATAGAATTGTAGATATTATTATTGGCTTTCAAACGAATCAATCCGATTGCGAATCGGTTAAGTCGTTTCCGAGAAATACGAAATTTACATATTCCAACCGCACAAGTCACTTCCAGAATGACCCAAAAAAAATTATTCTGTGTCTCGGATACTGTGAGTGTTAGGTAGACAAAACAAGTATGGAATTGTAGATACTCTTATTGGCTTCCAAACGAATCAATCCGATTGCGACTCGGTTAAGTCATTTCCGAGAAACACGAAAATAATATATTCCATCTGCACAAGTCACTTCCAGAATGACGTAACATAAAATTCTTCTATATCTCGGAAACTGTGAGTGTTATGTAGATAAAACAAGTATGGAATTGTAGATATTATTATTGGCTTCCAAACGAATCAATCCGATTACGACTCGGTTAAGTCGTTTTCGAGAAACAGATAAAACAAGTATGGAATTGTAGATATTATTATTGGCTTCCAAACGAATCAATCCGATTACGACTCGGTTAAGTCGTTTTCGAGAAACACGAAAATTACATATTCCATCTGCACAAGTCACTTCCAGAATGACCCAACATAAAATTATTCTATATCTCGGAAACTGTGAGCGATAGGTAGACAAAACAAGTATAAAATTGTATATATTATTATTGGCTTTCAAACGAATCAATCCGATTGCGAATCGGTTAAGTCGTTTCCGAGAAACTCGAAAATTACATATTCCACCCGCACAAATCACTTCCAGAATGACCCAACATAAAATTATTCTATATCTCGGAAACTGGGAGTGTTAGGTATACTAAACAAGGATGGAATTGTAGATATTATTTTTGGCTTTCAAACGAATCAATCCGTTTCCGAGAAATACGAAAATTATATATTCCATCCGCACAATTCACTTCCAGAATGACCCAATACAAAATTATTCCATATCTCGCAAACTGTGAGTGTTAGGTAGACAAAACAAGTATGGAATTGTAGATATTATTTTTGGTTTTCAAATGAATCAATCCGATTGCGAATCGGTTAAGTCGTTTCCGAGAAACTCGAAATTTATATATTCCATCCGCACCAGTCACTTCCAGAATGACCCAATGAAAAATTATTCTTTTTCTCGGAAACTGTGAGAGCTATGTAGACAAAGCCAGTGTGGAATTGTAGATATTATTATTGACTTCCAAAGGAATCAATCCGATTGCGACTCGGTTAAGTTGTTTCCGAGAAACACGAAAATTACATATTCCATCTGCATAAGTCACTTCCAGAATGACCCAACATAAAATTATTCTATATCTCGGAAACAGTGAGTGTTAGGTAGACAAAACAGGTATGGAATTGTAGATATTATGATTGGCTTCCAAACGAATCAATCCGATTGGGAATCGGTTAAGTCGTTTCCGAGAAACACGAAAATTATATATTCCATCCGCACCAGTTACTTCCAGAATGACCCAAAAAAATTTATTCTGTGTCTCGGATACTGTGAGTGTTAGGTAGACAAAACAAGTATGGAATTGTAGATACTCTTATTGGCTTCCAAACGAATCAATCCGATTGCGACTCGGTTAAGTCATTTCCGAGAAACACGAAAATTATATATTCCATCTGCACAAGTCACTTCCAGAATGACGTAACATAAAATTATTCTATATCTCGGAAACTGTGAGTGTTATGTAGATAAAACAAGTATGGAATTGTAGACATTATAATTGGCTTCCAAACGAATCAATCCGATTACGACTCGGTTAAGTCGTTTTCGAGAAACACGAAAATTACATATTTAATCTGCACAAGTTACTTCCAGATTCACCCAACATAAAATTATTCTATATCTCGTAAACTGTGAGTGTTAGGTAGACAAAACAAGGATAGAATTGTAGATATTATTATTGGCTTTCAAACGAATCAATCCGATTGCGAATCGGTTAAGTCGTCTCCGAGAAACACGAAAATTACATATTTCATCCGCACAAGTCACTTCCAGAATGAGCCAATACAAAATTATTCTTTATCTCGGAAACTGTGAGTGTTAGGTAGTCAAAACAAGGATAGAATTGTAGATATTATTATTGGCTTTCAAACGAATCAATCCGATTGCGAATCGGTTAAGTCGTTTCCGAGAAACACGAAATTTACATATTCCATCCGCACCAGTCACTTCCAGAATGACGCAATATAAAATTATTCTTTTTCTCGGAAACTGTGAGTGTTAGGTAGACAAAACAGATATGGAATTGTAGATAATATTATTGGCTTTCAAACGAATCAATCCGATTGCGACTCGGTTAAGTCGTTTCCGAGAAACACGAAAATTACATATTCCATATGCATAAGTCACTTCCAGAATGACCCAATGCAAAATTATTCTGTATCTCGGAAACTGTGAGTGTTAGGTAGACAAAACAAGTATGGAATTGTAGATATTATTATTGGCTTCCAAACGAATCAATCCGATTGGGAATCGGTTAAGTCGTTTCCGAGAAACGCGAAAATTACATATTCCATCCGCACAAGTCATTACCTGAATGACCCAAAAAAATTATTCTGTGTCTCGGAAACTGTGAGTGTTAGGTAGACAAATCAGATATGGAATTGTAGATACTATTATTGGCTTTCAAACGAATCAATCCGATTGCGAATCGGTTACGTCGTTTCCGAGACAAACGAAAATTACATATTGCATTTGCACAAGTCACTTCCAGAATGAACCAACATTAAATTATTCTATATCTCGGAAACTGTGAGTGCTAGGTAAACAAAACAAGTTTGGAGAAACGCGAAAATTACATATTCCATCCGCACAAGTCATTACCTGAATGACCCAAAAAAATTATTCTGTGTCTCGGAAACTGTGAGTGTTAGGTAGACAAATCAGATATGGAATTGTAGATACTATTATTGGCTTTCAAACGAATCAATCCGATTGCGAATCGGTTACGTCGTTTCCGAGACAAACGAAAATTACATATTGCATTTGCACAAGTCACTTCCAGAATGAACCAACATTAAATTATTCTATATCTCGGAAACTGTGAGTGCTAGGTAAACAAAACAAGTTTGGAATTGTAGACATAATTATTGGTTTTCAAACAAATCAATCCAATTGCAAATCGGTTAAGTCGTCTCCGAGAAACACGAAAATTACATATTCCATCTTCACAAGTCACTTCCAGAATGACCTAACATAAAATTATTTTATATCTCGGAAACTGTGAGTGTTAGGTAGACAAAACAAGTATGGAATTGTAGATATTATTATTGGCTTCCAAACGAATCAATCCGATTGCGAATCGGTTAAGACGTTTCCGAGAAACACGAAAATTACATATTCCATCCGCACAAGTCATTACCTGAATGACCCAAAAAAAATTATTCTGTGTCTCGGAAACTGTGAGTGTTAGGTAGACAAAACAGATATGGAATTGTAGATAATATTATTGGCTTTCAAACGAATCAATCCGATTGCGAATCGGTTACGTCGTTTCCGAGAAAAACGAAAATTACATATTCCATCCGCACCAGTCACTTCCAGAATGACCCAATATAAAATTATTCTTTTTCTTGGAAACTGTGAGAGCTATGTAGACAAAGTCAGTGTGGAATCGTAGATATTATTATTGGCTTCCAAACGAATCAATCCGTTTGCGACTCGGTTACATATTTTCATCCGGACAAGTCACTTCCAGAATGAGCCAATACAAAACTATTCTATATCTCGGAAACTATGAGTGTTAGGTAGACAAAACAAGTATGGTATTGTAGATATTATTATTGGCTTTCAAACGAATCAATCCGATTGCGAATCGGTTACATCGTTTCCGAGAAAAACGAAAATTACATATTCCATCTGCACAAGTCACTTCCAGAATGAACCAACATAAAATTATTCTATATCTCGGAAACTGTGAGTGTTATGTAGACAAAACGAGTATGGAATTGTAGATATTATTATTGGCTCCCAAACGCATCAATCCGATTGCGAATCGGTTAAGTCGTTTCCGAGAAACACGAAAATTACATATTTAATCTGCACAAGTCACTTCCAGATTCACCCAACATAAAATTATTCTATATCTCGTAAACTGTGAGTGTTAGGTAGACAAAACAAGGATAGAATTGTAGATATTATTATTGGCTTTCAAACGAATCAATCCGATTGCGAATCGGTTAAGTCGTCTCCGAGAAACACGAAAATTACATATTTCATCCGCACAAGTCACTTCCAGAATGAGCCAATACAAAATTATTCTTTATCTCGGAAACTGTGAGTGTTAGGTAGTCAAAACAAGGATAGAATTGTACATATTATTATTGGCTTTCAAACGAATCAATCCGATTGCGAATCGGTTAAGTCGTTTCCGAGAAATACGAAATTTACATATTCCAACCGCACAAGTCACTTCCAGAATGACCCAAAAAAAATTATTCTGTGTCTCGGATACTATGAGTGTTAGGTAGACAAAACAAGTATGGAATTGTAGATACTCTTATTGGCTTCCAAACGAATCAATCCGATTGCGACTCGGTTAAGTCATTTCCGAGAAACACGAAAATTACATATTCCATCTGCACAAGTCACTTCCAGAATGAACCAACATAAAATTATTCTATATCTCGGAAACTGTGAGCGTTAGGTAGACAAAACAAGTATGGAATTGTAGATATTATTATTGGTTTTCAAATGAATCAATCCGATTGCGAATCGGTTAAGTCGTTTCCGAGAAACTCGAAATTTATATATTCCATCCGCACCAGTCACTTCCAGAATGACCCAATGAAAAATTATTCTTTTTCTCGGAAACTGTGAGAGCTATGTAGACAAAGCCAGTGTGGAATTATAGATATTATTATTGGCTTCCAAAGGAATCAATCCGATTGCGACTCGGTTAAGTTGTTTCCGAGAAACACGAAAATTACATATTCCATCTGCATAAGTCACTTCCAGAATGACCCAACATAAAATTATTCTATATCTCGGAAACTGTGAGTGTTATGTAGATAAAACAAGTATGGAATTGTAGACATTATAATTGGCTTCCAAGCGAATCAATCCGATTACGACTCGGTTAAGTCGTTTTCGAGAAACACGAAAATTACATATTTAATCTGCACAAGTCACTTCCAGATTCACCCAACATAAAATTATTCTATATCTCGTAAACTGTGAGTGTTAGGTAGACAAAACAAGGATAGAATTGTAGATATTATTATTGGCTTTCAAACGAATCAATCCGATTGCGACTCGGTTAAGTCATTTCCGAGAAACACGAAAATTACATATTCCATCTGCACAAGTCACTTCCAGAATGAACCAACATAAAATTATTCTATATCTCGGAAACTGTGAGTGTTAGGTAGTCAAAACAAGGATAGAATTGTAGATATTATTATTGGCTTTCAAACGAATCAATCCGATTGCGAATCGGTTAAGTCGTTTCCGAGAAACACGAAATTTACATATTCCATCCGCACAAGTCACTTCCAGAATGAGCCAATAAAAAATTATTCTTTATCTCGGAAACTGTGAGTGTTAGGTAGACAAAACAAGGATGGAATTGTAGATATTATTTTTGGCTTTCAAACGAATCAATCCGTTTCCAAGAAATACGAAAATTATATATTCCATCCGCACAATTCACTTCCAGAATGACCCAATACAAAATTATTCCATATCTCGCAAACTGTGAGTGTTAGGTAGACAAAACAAGTATGGAATTGTAGATATTATTATTGGTTTTCAAATGAATCAATCCGATTGCGAATCGGTTAAGTCGTTTCCGAGAAACTCGAAATTTATATATTCCATCCGCACCAGTCACTTCCAGAATGACCCAATGAAAAATTATTCTTTTTCTCGGAAACTGTGAGAGCTATGTAGACAAAGCCAGTGTGGAATTGTAGATATTATTATTGGCTTCCAAAGGAATCAATCCGATTGCGACTCGGTTAAGTTGTTTCCGAGAAACACGAAAATTACATATTCCATCTGCATAAGTCACTTCCAGAATGACCCAACATAAAATTATTCTATATCTCGGAAACAGTGAGTGTTAGGTAGACAAAACAGGTATGGAATTGTAGATATTATGATTGGCTTCCAAACGAATCAATCCGATTGGGAATCGGTTAAGTCGTTTCCGAGAAACACGAAAATTATATATTCCATCCGCACAAGTCATTACCTGAATGACCCAAAAAAATTATTCTGTGTCTCGGAAACTGTGAGTGTTAGGTAGACAAAACAAGTATGGTATTGTAGATATTATTATTGGCTTCCAAACGAATCAATCCGATTGCGAATCGGTTAAGTCGTTTCCGAGAAACACGAAAATTACATATTTAATCTGCACAAGTCACTTCCAGATTCACCCAACATAAAATTATTCTATATCTCGTAAACTGTGAGTGTTAGGTAGACAAAACAAGGATAGAATTGTAGATATTATTATTGGCTTTCAAACGAATCAATCCGATTGCGAATCGGTTAAGTCGTCTCCGAGAAACACGAAAATTACATATTCCATCCGCACAAGTCACTTCCAGAATGACCCTACATAAAATTATTCTATATCTCGGAAACTGTGAGCGTTAGGTAGACAAAACAAGTATGGAATTGTAGATATTATTATTGGCTTCCAAACGAATCAATCCGATTGCGAATCGGTTAAGTCGTTTCCGAGAAACACGAAAATTACATATTCCAACCGCACAAGTCACTTCCAGAATGACCCAAAAAAAAATTATTCTGTGTCTCGGATACTGTGAGTGTTAGGTAGACAAAACAAGTATGGTATTGTAGATATTATTATTGGCTTCCAAACGAATCAATCCGATTGCGAATCGGTTAAGTCGTTTCCGAGAAACACGAAAATTACATATTTAATCTGCACAAGTCACTTCCAGATTCACCCAACATAAAATTATTCTATATCTCGTAAACTGTGAGTGTTAGGTAGACAAAACAAGGATAGAATTGTAGATATTATTATTGGCTTTCAAACGAATCAATCCGATTGCGAATCGGTTAAGTCGTCTCCGAGAAACACGAAAATTACATATTCCATCCGCACAAGTCACTTCCAGAATGAGCCAATAAAAAATTATTCTTTATCTCGGAAACTGTGAGTGTTAGGTAGACAAAACAAGGATAGAATTGTAGATATTATTATTGGCTTTCAAACGAATCAATCCGATTGCGAATCGGTTAAGTCGTTTCCGAGAAATACGAAATTTACATATTCCAACCGCACAAGTCACTTCCAGAATGACCCAAAAAAAATTATTCTGTGTCTCGGATACTGTGAGTGTTAGGTAGACAAAACAAGTATGGAATTGTAGATACTCTTATTGGCTTCCAAACGAATCAATCCGATTGCGACTCGGTTAAGTCATTTCCGAGAAACACGAAAATAATATATTCCATCTGCACAAGTCACTTCCAGAATGACGTAACATAAAATTATTCTATATCTCGGAAACTGTGAGTGTTATGTAGATAAAACAAGTATGGAATTGTAGATATTATTATTGGCTTCCAAACGAATCAATCCGATTACGACTCGGTTAAGTCGTTTTCGAGAAACAGATAAAACAAGTATGGAATTGTAGATATTATTATTGGCTTCCAAACGAATCAATCCGATTACGACTCGGTTAAGTCGTTTTCGAGAAACACGAAAATTACATATTCCATCTGCACAAGTCACTTCCAGAATGACCCAACATAAAATTATTCTATATCTCGGAAACTGTGAGCGTTAGGTAGACAAAACAAGTATAAAATTGTATATATTATTATTGGCTTTCAAACGAATCAATCCGAATGCGAATCGGTTAAGTCGTTTCCGAGAAACTCGAAAATTACATATTCCACCCGCACAAATCACTTCCAGAATGACCCAACATAAAATTATTCTATATCTCGGAAACTGGGAGTGTTAGGTATACTAAACAAGGATGGAATTGTAGATATTATTTTTGGCTTTCAAACGAATCAATCCGTTTCCGAGAAATACGAAAATTATATATTCCATCCGCACAATTCACTTCCAGAATGACCCAATACAAAATTATTCCATATCTCGCAAACTGTGAGTGTTAGGTAGACAAAACAAGTATGGAATTGTAGATATTATTTTTGGTTTTCAAATGAATCAATCCGATTGCGAATCGGTTAAGTCGTTTCCGAGAAACTCGAAATTTATATATTCCATCCGCACCAGTCACTTCCAGAATGACCCAATGAAAAATTATTCTTTTTCTCGGAAACTGTGAGAGCTATGTAGACAAAGCCAGTGTGGAATTGTAGATATTATTATTGACTTCCAAAGGAATCAATCCGATTGCGACTCGGTTAAGTTGTTTCCGAGAAACACGAAAATTACATATTCCATCTGCATAAGTCACTTCCAGAATGACCCAACATAAAATTATTCTATATCTCGGAAACAGTGAGTGTTAGGTAGACAAAACAGGTATGGAATTGTAGATATTATGATTGGCTTCCAAACGAATCAATCCGATTGGGAATCGGTTAAGTCGTTTCCGAGAAACACGAAAATTATATATTCCATCCGCACAAGTCATTACCTGAATGACCCAAAAAAATTATTCTGTGTCTCGGAAACTGTGAGTGTTAGGTAGACAAAACAAGTATGGTATTGTAGATATTATTATTGGCTTTCAAACGAATCAATCCGATTGCGAATCGGTTACATCGTTTCCGAGAAAAACGAAAATTACATATTCCATCTGCACAAGTCACTTCCAGAATGAACCAACATAAAATTATTCTATATCTCGGAAACTGTGAGTGTTATGTAGACAAAACGAGTATGGAATTGTAGATATTATTATTGGCTTCCAAACGCATCAATCCGATTGCGAATCGGTTAAGTCGTTTCCGAGAAACACGAAAATTACATATTTAATCTGCACAAGTCACTTCCAGATTCACCCAACATAAAATTATTCTATATCTCGTAAACTGTGAGTGTTAGGTAGACAAAACAAGGATAGAATGGTAGATATTATTATTGGCTTTCAAACGAATCTATCCGATTGCGAATCGGTTAAGTCGTCTCCGAGAAACACGAAAATTACATATTTCATCCGCACAAGTCACTTCCAGAATGAGCCAATACAAAATTATTCTTTATCTCGGAAACTGTGAGTGTTAGGTAGTCAAAACAAGGATAGAATTGTAGATATTATTATTGGCTTTCAAACGAATCAATCCGATTGCGAATCGGTTAAGTCGTTTCCGAGAAACACGAAATTTACATATTCCATCCGCACCAGTCACTTCCAGAATGACGCAATATAAAATTATTCTTTTTCTCGGAAACTGTGAGTGTTAGGTAGACAAAACAGATATGGAATTGTAGATAATATTATTGGCTTTCAAACGAATCAATCCGATTGCGACTCGGTTAAGTCGTTTCCGAGAAACACGAAAATTACATATTCCATATGCATAAGTCACTTCCAGAATGACCCAATACAAAATTATTCTGTATCTCGGAAACTGTGAGTGTTAGGTAGACAAAACAAGTATGGAATTGTAGATATTATTATTGGCTTCCAAACGAATCAATCCGATTGGGAATCGGTTAAGTCGTTTCCGAGAAACGCGAAAATTACATATTCCATCCGCACAAGTCATTACCTGAATGACCCAAAAAAATTATTCTGTGTCTCGGAAACTGTGAGTGTTAGGTAGACAAAACAGATATGGAATTGTAGATACTATTATTGGCTTTCAAACGAATCAATCCGATTGCGAATCGGTTACGTCGTTTCCGAGACAAACGAAAATTACATATTGCATTTGCACAAGTCACTTCCAGAATGAACCAACATTAAATTATTCTATATCTCGGAAACTGTGAGTGCTAGGTAAACAAAACAAGTTTGGAATTGTAGACATAATTATTGGTTTTCAAACAAATCAATCCAATTGCAAATCGGTTAAGTCGTCTCCGAGAAACACGAAAATTACATATTCCATCTTCACAAGTCACTTCCAGAATGACCCAACATAAAATTATTCTATATCTCGGAAACTGTGAGTGTTAGGTAGACAAAACAAGTATGGAATTGTAGATATTATTATTGGCTTCCAAACGAATCAATCCGATTGCGAATCGGTTAAGACGTTTCCGAGAAACACGAAAATTACATATTCCATCCGCACAAGTCATTACCTGAATGACCCAAAAAAAATTATTCTGTGTCTCGGAAACTGTGAGTGTTAGGTAGACAAAACAGATATGGAATTGTAGATAATATTATTGGCTTTCAAACGAATCAATCCGATTGCGAATCGGTTACGTCGTTTCCGAGAAAAACGAAAATTACATATTCCATCCGCACCAGTCACTTCCAGAATGACCCAATATAAAATTATTCTTTTTCTTGGAAACTGTGAGAGCTATGTAGACAAAGCCAGTGTGGAATCGTAGATATTATTATTGGCTTCCAAACGAATCAATCCGTTTGCGACTCGGTTACATATTCCATCCGGACAAGTCACTTCCAGAATGAGCCAATACAAAACTATTCTATATCTCGGAAACTATGAGTGTTAGGTAGACAAAACAAGGATGCAATTGTAGATATTATTATAGGCTTCCAAACGAATCAATCCGATTGCAAATCGGTTAAGTCGTCTCCGAGAAACACGAAAATTACATATTCCATCCGCATAAGTCACTTCCAGAATGACCCTACATAAAATTATTCTATATCTCGGAAACCGTGAGTGCTACGTAAACAAAACAAGTATGGAATTGTAGATATTATTATTGGCTTCGAAACGAATCAATCCGATTGCGACTCGGTTATGTCGTTTCCAAGAAACACGAAAATTACATATTCCATCTTCACAAGTCACTTCCTGAATGACCCAACATAAAATTATTCTATATCTCGGAAACTGTGAGTGTTATGTAGACAAAACGAGTATGGAATTGTAGATATTATTATTGGCTTCCAAACGAATCAATCCGATTGGGAATCGGTTAAGACGTTTCCGAGAAACACGAAAATTACTTATTCCATCCGCACAAGTCATTACCTGAATGACCCAAAAAAAATATTCTCTGTCTCGGAAACTGTGAGTGTTAGGTAGACAAAACAAGTATGGAATTGTAGATATTATTATTGGCTTCCAAACGAATCAATCCGATTGCGAATCGGTTACGTCGTTTCCGAGAAAAACGAAAATTACATATTCCATCTGCACAAGTCACTTCCAGAATGAACCAACATAAAATTATTCTATATCTCCGAAACTGTGAGTGCTAGGTGAACAAAACAAGTTTGGAATTGTAGATATAATTATTGGTTTTCAAACAAATCAACCCAATTGCAAATCGGTTAAGTCGTCTCCGAGAAACACGAAAATTACATATTCCATCTTCACAAGTCACTTCCAGAATGACCCTACATAAAATTATTTTATATCTCGTAAACTGTGAGTGTTAGGTAGACAAAGCAAGTATAGAATTGTAGATATTATTATTGGCTTTCAAACGAATCAATCCGATTGCGAATCGGTTAAGTCGTCTCCGAGAAACACGAAAATTACATATTCCATCCGCACAAGTCACTTCCAGAATGAGCCAATACAAAATTATTCTATATCTCGGAAACTGTGAGTGTTAGGTAGACAAAACAAGTATGGAATTGTAGATACTATTATTGGCTTCCAAACGAATCAATCCGACTGCGACTCGGTTAAGTTGTTTCCGAGAAACACGAAAATTACATATTCCATCTGCATAAGTCACTTCCAGAGTGACGCAACATAAAATTATTCTATACCTCGGAAACTGTGAGTGTTATGTAGACAAAACGAGTATGGAATTGTAGATATTACTTTTGGCTTTCAAACGAATCAATCCGTTTCCGAGAAATACGAAAATTACATATTCCATCCGCACAATTCAGTTCCAGAATGACCCAATACAAAATTATTCTATATCTCGAAAACTGTGAGTGTTAGGTAGACAAAACAAGTATGGAATTGTAAATATTATTATTGGCTTTCAAACGAATTAATCCGATTGCGAATCGGTTAAGTCGTTTCCGAGAAACTCGAAAATTACATATTCCATCCGCACAAATCACTTCCAGAATGACCCTACATAAAATTATTCTATACCTCGGAAACTGTGAGTGTTAGGTAGACTAAATAAGGATGGAATTGTATATATTATTTTTGGCTTTCAAACGAATCAATCCGTTTCCGAGAAATACGAAAATTACATATTCCATCCGCACAATTCACTTCCAGAATGACCCAATACAAAATTATTCTATATTTCGAAAACTGTGAGTGTTAGGTAGACAAAAAAAGTTAGGAATTCTAAATATTATTATTGGTTTTCAAATGAATCAATCCGATTGCGAATCGGTTAAGTCGTTTCCGAGAAACACGAAATTTACATATTCCATCCGCACCAGTCACTTCCAGAATGACCCAATATAAAATTATTCTTTTTCTCGGAAACTGTGAGTGATAGGTAGACAAAACAGATATGGAATTGTAGATAATATTATTGGCTTTCAAACGAATCAATCCGATTTCGACTCGGTTAGGTCGTCTCCGAGAAACACGAAAATTACATATTCCATCCGCACAAGTCACTTCCAGAATGGCCCAACATAAAATTATTCTATATCTCGGAAACTGTGAGTGTTAGGTAGACAAAACAAATATGGAATTGTAGATATTATTATTGGCTTCCAAACGAATCAATCCGATTGCGAATCGGTTAAGTCGTCTCCGAGAAACACGAAAATTACATATTCCATCCGCACAAGTCACTTCCAGAATGAGCCAATACAAAATTATTCTATATCTCGGAAACTGTGAGTGTTAGGTAGACAAAACAAGTATGGAATTGTAGATACTATTATTGGCTTCCAAACGAATCAATCCGACTGCGACTCGGTTAAGTTGTTTCCGAGAAACACGAAAATTACATATTCCATCTGCATAAGTCACTTCCAGAGTGACGCAACATAAAATTATTCTATACCTCGGAAACTGTGAGTGTTATGTAGACAAAACGAGTATGGAATTGTAGATATTACTTTTGGCTTTCAAACGAATCAATCCGTTTCCGAGAAATACGAAAATTACATATTCCATCCGCACAATTCAGTTCCATAATGACCCAATACAAAATTATTCTATATCTCGAAAACTGTGAGTGTTAGGTAGACAAAACAAGTATGGAATTGTAAATATTATTATTGGCTTTCAAACGAATCAATCCGATTGCGAATCGGTTAAGTCGTTTCCGAGAAACTCGAAAATTACATATTCCATCCGCACAAATCACTTCCAGAATGACCCTACATAAAATTATTCTATACCTCGGAAACTGTGAGTGTTAGGTAGACTAAATAAGGATGGAATTGTATATATTATTTTTGGCTTTCAAACGAATCAATCCGTTTCCGAGAAATACGAAAATTACATATTCCATCCGCACAATTCACTTCCAGAATGACCCAATACAAAATTATTCTATATTTCGAAAACTGTGAGTGTTAGGTAGACAAAAAAAGTTAGGAATTCTAAATATTATTATTGGTTTTCAAATGAATCAATCCGATTGCGAATCGGTTAAGTCGTTTCCGAGAAACACGAAATTTACATATTCCATCCGCACCAGTCACTTCCAGAATGACCCAATATAAAATTATTCTTTTTCTCGGAAACTGTGAGTGATAGGTAGACAAAACAGATATGGAATTGTAGATAATATTATTGGCTTTCAAACGAATCAATCCGATTTCGACTCGGTTAGGTCGTCTCCGAGAAACACGAAAATTACATATTCCATCCGCACAAGTCACTTCCAGAATGGCCCAACATAAAATTATTCTATATCTCGGAAACTGTGAGTGTTAGGTAGACAAAACAAGTATGGAATTGTAGATATTATTATTGGCTTCCAAACGAATCAATCCGATTGCGAATCGGTTAAGTCGTTTCCGAGATACACGAAAATTACATATTTCATCTGCACAAGTCACTTCCAGAATGACCCAACATAAAATTATTCTATATCTCGGAAACTGTGAGTGTTATGTAGACAAAACGAGTATGGAATTGTAGATATTATTATTGGCTTCCAAACGAATCAATCCGATTGCGACTCGGTTAAGTCGTTTCCGAGAAACACGAAAATTACATATTCCATCTGCACAAGTCACTTTCAGAATGACCCAACATAAAATTATTCTATATCTCGGAAACTGTGAGTGTTAGGTAGACAAAACAAGTATAAAATTATATATATTATTATTGGCTTTCAAACGAATCAATCCGATTCGAATCGGTTAAGTCGTTTCCGAGATACACGAAAATTACATATTCCATCCGCACCAGTCACTTCCAGAATGACCCAATATAAAATTATTCTTTTTCTTGGAAACTGTGAGAGCTATGTAGACAAAGCCAAAGTGGAATTGTAGATATTATTATTGGCTTCCAAACGAATCAATCCGATATCGGTTAAGTCGTTTCCGAGAAACACGAAAATTACATATTCCATCCGCACAATTCACTTCCAGAATGACCCAATACAAAATTATTCTATATCTCGACAACTGTGAGTGTTAGGTAGACAAAACAAGTATGGAATTGTAAATATTATTATTGGTTTTCAAATGAATCAATCCGATTGCGAATCGGTTAAGTCGTTTCCGAGAAACACGAAATTTACATATTTCATCCGCACCAGTCACTTCCAGAATGACCCAAAAAAAATTATTCTGTGTCTCGGATACTGTGAGTGTTAGGTAGACAAAACAAGTATGGAATTGTAGATACTCTTATTGGCTTCCAAACGAATCAATCCGATTGCGACTCGGTTAAGTCATTTCCGAGAAACACGAAAATTATATATTCCATCTGCACAAGTCACTTCCAGAATGACGTAACATAAAATTATTCTATATCTCGGAAACTGTGAGTGTTATGTAGATAAAACAAGTATGGAATTGTAGATATTATTATTGGCTTCCAAACGAATCAATCCGATTACGACTCGGTTAAGTCGTTTTCGAGAAACACGAAAATTACATATTCCATCTGCACAAGTCACTTCCAGAATGACCCAACATAAAATTATTCTATATCTCGGAAACTGTTAGCGTTAGGTAGACAAAACAAGTATAAAATTGTATATATTATTATTGGCTTTCAAACGAATCAATCCGATTGCGAATCGGTTAAGTCGTTTCCGAGAAACTCGAAAATTACATATTCCACCCGCACAAATCGCTTCCAGAATGACCCAACATAAAATTATTCTATATCTCGGAAACTGGGAGTGTTAGGTATACTAAACAAGGATGGAATTGTAGATATTATTTTTGGCTTTCAAACGAATCAATCCGTTTCCGAGAAATACGAAAATTATATATTCCATCCGCACA
This sequence comes from Stomoxys calcitrans, assembly GCF_963082655.1. Lineage (NCBI taxonomy): Eukaryota > Metazoa > Arthropoda > Insecta > Diptera > Muscidae > Stomoxys > Stomoxys calcitrans. Next base: position 134,399,341 of record NC_081552.1, on the reverse strand, counting down.
ATTCACTTCCAGAATGACCCAATACAAAATTATTCCATATCTCGCAAACTGTGAGTGTTAGGTAGACAAAACAAGTATGGAATTGTAGATATTATTATTGGTTTTCAAATGAATCAATCCGATTGCGAATCGGTTAAGTCGTTTCCGAGAAACTCGAAATTTATATATTCCATCCGCACCAGTCACTTCCAGAATGACCCAATGAAAAATTATTCTTTTTCTCGGAAACTGTGAGAGCTATGTAGACAAAGCCAGTGTGGAATTGTAGATATTATTATTGGCTTCCAAACGAATCAATCCGATTGCGACTCGGTTAAGTTGTTTCCGAGAAACACGAAAATTACATATTCCATCTGCATAAGTCACTTCCAGAATGACCCAACATAAAATTATTCTATATCTCGGAAACAGTGAGTGTTAGGTAGACAAAACAGGTATGGAATTGTAGATATTATGATTGGCTTCCAAACGAATCAATCCGATTGGGAATCGGTTAAGTCGTTTCCGAGAAACACGAAAATTATATATTCCATCCGCACAAGTCATTACCTGAATGACCCAAAAAAATTATTCTGTGTCTCGGAAACTGTGAGTGTTAGGTAGACAAAACAAGTATGGTATTGTAGATATTATTATTGGCTTTCAAACGAATCAATCCGATTGCGAATCGGTTACATCGTTTCCGAGAAAAACGAAAATTACATATTCCATCTGCACAAGTCACTTCCAGAATGAACCAACATAAAATTATTCTATATCTCGGAAACTGTGAGTGTTAGGTATACTAAACAAGGATGGAATTGTAGATATTATTTTTGGCTTTCAAACGAATCAATCCGTTTCCGAGAAATACGAAAATTATATATTTCATCCGCACCAGTCACTTCCAGAATGACCCAAAAAAAATTATTCTGTGTCTCGGATACTGTGAGTGTTAGGTAGACAAAACAAGTATGGAATTGTAGATACTCTTATTGGCTTCCAAACGAATCAATCCGATTGCGACTCGGTTAAGTCATTTCCGAGAAACACGAAAATTATATATTCCATCTGCACAAGTCACTTCCAGAATGACGTAACATAAAATTATTCTATATCTCGGAAACTGTGAGTGTTATGTAGATAAAACAAGTATGGAATTGTAGACATTATAATTGGCTTCCAAACGAATCAATCCGATTACGACTCGGTTAAGTCGTTTTCGAGAAACACGAAAATTACATATTCCATCTGCACAAGTCACTTCCAGAATGACCCAACATAAAATTATTCTATATCTCGGAAACTGTGAGCGTTAGGTAGACAAAACAAGTATAAAATTGTATATATTATTATTGGCTTTCAAACGAATCAATCCGATTGCGAATCGGTTAAGTCGTTTCCGAGAAACTCGAAAATTACATATTCCACCCGCACAAATCACTTCCAGAATGACCGAACATAAAATTATTCTATATCTCGGAAACTGGGAGTGTTAGGTATACTAAACAAGGATGGAATTGTAGATATTATTTTTGGCTTTCAAACGAATCAATCCGTTTCCGAGAAATACGAAAATTATATATTCCATCCGCACAATTCACTTCCAGAATGACCCAATACAAAATTATTCCATATCTCGCAAACTGTGAGTGTTAGGTAGACAAAACAAGTATGGAATTGTAGATATTATTATTGGTTTTCAAATGAATCAATCCGATTGCGAATCGGTTAAGTCGTTTCCGAGAAACTCGAAATTTATATATTCCATCCGCACCAGTCACTTCCAGAATGACCCAATGAAAAATTATTCTTTTTCTCGGAAACTGTGAGAGCTATGTAGACAAAGCCAGTGTGGAATTGTAGATATTATTATTGGCTTCCAAACGAATCAATCCGATTGCGACTCGGTTAAGTTGTTTCCGAGAAACACGAAAATTACATATTCCATCTGCATAAGTCACTTCCAGAATGACCCAACATAAAATTATTCTATATCTCGGAAACAGTGAGTGTTAGGTAGACAAAACAGGTATGGAATTGTAGATATTATGATTGGCTTCCAAACGAATCAATCCGATTGGGAATCGGTTAAGTCGTTTCCGAGAAACACGAAAATTATATATTCCATCCGCACAAGTCATTACCTGAATGACCCAAAAAAATTATTCTGTGTCTCGGAAACTGTGAGTGTTAGGTAGACAAAACAAGTATGGTATTGTAGATATTATTATTGGCTTTCAAACGAATCAATCCGATTGCGAATCGGTTACATCGTTTCCGAGAAAAACGAAAATTACATATTCCATCTGCACAAGTCACTTCCAGAATGAACCAACATAAAATTATTCTATATCTCGGAAACTGTGAGTGTTAGGTATACTAAACAAGGATGGAATTGTAGATATTATTTTTGGCTTTCAAACGAATCAATCCGTTTCCGAGAAATACGAAAATTATATATTTCATCCGCACCAGTCACTTCCAGAATGACCCAAAAAAAATTATTCTGTGTCTCGGATACTGTGAGTGTTAGGTAGACAAAACAAGTATGGAATTGTAGATACTCTTATTGGCTTCCAAACGAATCAATCCGATTGCGACTCGGTTAAGTCATTTCCGAGAAACACGAAAATTATATATTCCATCTGCACAAGTCACTTCCAGAATGACGTAACATAAAATTATTCTATATCTCGGAAACTGTGAGTGTTATGTAGATAAAACAAGTATGGAATTGTAGACATTATAATTGGCTTCCAAACGAATCAATCCGATTACGACTCGGTTAAGTCGTTTTCGAGAAACACGAAAATTACATATTCCATCTGCACAAGTCACTTCCAGAATGACCCAACATAAAATTATTCTATATCTCGGAAACTGTGAGCGTTAGGTAGACAAAACAAGTATAAAATTGTATATATTATTATTGGCTTTCAAACGAATCAATCCGATTGCGAATCGGTTAAGTCGTTTCCGAGAAACTCGAAAATTACATATTCCACCCGCACAAATCACTTCCAGAATGACCCAACATAAAATTATTCTATATCTCGGAAACTGGGAGTGTTAGGTATACTAAACAAGGATGGAATTGTAGATATTATTTTTGGCTTTCAAACGAATCAATCCGTTTCCGAGAAATACGAAAATTATATATTCCATCCGCACAATTCACTTCCAGAATGACCCAATACAAAATTATTCCATATCTCGCAAACTGTGAGTGTTAGGTAGACAAAACAAGTATGGAATTGTAGATATTATTATTGGTTTTCAAATGAATCAATCCGATTGCGAATCGGTTAAGTCGTTTCCGAGAAACTCGAAATTTATATATTCCATCCGCACCAGTCACTTCCAGAATGACCCAATGAAAAATTATTCTTTTTCTCGGAAACTGTGAGAGCTATGTAGACAAAGCCAGTGTGGAATTGTAGATATTATTATTGGCTTCCAAACGAATCAATCCGATTGCGACTCGGTTAAGTTGTTTCCGAGAAACACGAAAATTACATATTCCATCTGCATAAGTCACTTCCAGAATGACCCAACATAAAATTATTCTATATCTCGGAAACAGTGAGTGTTAGGTAGACAAAACAGGTATGGAATTGTAGATATTATGATTGGCTTCCAAACGAATCAATCCGATTGGGAATCGGTTAAGTCGTTTCCGAGAAACACGAAAATTATATATTCCATCCGCACAAGTCATTACCTGAATGACCCAAAAAAATTATTCTGTGTCTCGGAAACTGTGAGTGTTAGGTAGACAAAACAAGTATGGTATTGTAGATATTATTATTGGCTTTCAAACGAATCAATCCGATTGCGAATCGGTTACATCGTTTCCGAGAAAAACGAAAATTACATATTCCATCTGCACAAGTCACTTCCAGAATGAACCAACATAAAATTATTCTATATCTCGGAAACTGTGAGTGTTATGTAGACAAAACGAGTATGGAATTGTAGATATTATTATTGGCTTCCAAACGCATCAATCCGATTGCGAATCGGTTAAGTCGTTTCCGAGAAACACGAAAATTACATATTTAATCTGCACAAGTCACTTCCAGATTCACCCAACATAAAATTATTCTATATCTCGTAAACTGTGAGTGTTAGGTAGACAAAACAAGGATAGAATTGTAGATATTATTATTGGCTTTCAAACGAATCAATCCGATTGCGAATCGGTTAAGTCGTCTCCGAGAAACACGAAAATTACATATTTCATCCGCACAAGTCACTTCCAGAATGAGCCAATACAAAATTATTCTTTATCTCGGAAACTGTGAGTGTTAGGTAGTCAAAACAAGGATAGAATTGTAGATATTATTATTGGCTTTCAAACGAATCAATCCGATTGCGAATCGGTTAAGTCGTTTCCGAGAAACACGAAATTTACATATTCCATCCGCACCAGTCACTTCCAGAATGACGCAATATAAAATTATTCTCTTTCTCGGAAACTGTGAGTGTTAGGTAGACAAAACAGATATGGAATTGTAGATAATATTATTGGCTTTCAAACGAATCAATCCGATTGCGACTCGGTTAAGTCGTTTCCGAGAAACACGAAAATTACATATTCCATATGCATAAGTCACTTCCAGAATGACCCAATACAAAATTATTCTGTATCTCGGAAACTGTGAGTGTTAGGTAGACAAAACAAGTATGGAATTGTAGATATTATTATTGGCTTCCAAACGAATCAATCCGATTGGGAATCGGTTAAGTCGTTTCCGAGAAACGCGAAAATTACATATTCCATCCGCACAAGTCATTACCTGAATGACCCAAAAAAATTATTCTGTGTCTCGGAAACTGTGAGTGTTAGGTAGACAAAACAGATATGGAATTGTAGATACTATTATTGGCTTTCAAACGAATCAATCCGATTGCGAATCGGTTACGTCGTTTCCGAGACAAACGAAAATTACATATTGCATTTGCACAAGTCACTTCCAGAATGAACCAACATTAAATTATTCTATATCTCGGTAACTGTGAGTGCTAGGTAAACAAAACAAGTTTGGAATTGTAGACATAATTATTGGTTTTCAAACAAATCAATCCAATTGCAAATCGGTTAAGTCGTCTCCGAGAAACACGAAAATTACATATTCCATCTTCACAAGTCACTTCCAGAATGACCCAACATAAAATTATTCTATATCTCGGAAACTGTGAGTGTTAGGTAGACAAAACAAGTATGGAATTGTAGATATTATTATTGGCTTCCAAACGAATCAATCCGATTGCGAATCGGTTAAGACGTTTCCGAGAAACACGAAAATTACATATTCCATCCGCACAAGTCATTACCTGAATGACCCAAAAAAAATTATTCTGTGTCTCGGAAACTGTGAGTGTTAGGTAGACAAAACAGATATGGAATTGTAGATAATATTATTGGCTTTCAAACGAATCAATCCGATTGCGAATCGGTTACGTCGTTTCCGAGAAAAACGAAAATTACATATTCCATCTGCACAAGTCACTTCCAGAATGAACCAACATAAAATTATTCTATATCTCCGAAACTGTGAGTGCTAGGTGAACAAAACAAGTTTGGAATTGTAGATATAATTATTGGTTTTCAAACAAATCAACCCAATTGCAAATCGGTTAAGTCGTTTCCGAGAAACACGAAAATTACATATTTAATCTGCACAAGTCACTTCCAGATTCACCCAACATAAAATTATTCTATATCTCGTAAACTGTGAGTGTTAGGTAGACAAAACGAGTATGGAATTGTAGATATTATTATTGGCTTTCAAACGAATCAATCCGATTGCGAATCGGTTAAGTCGTCTCCGAGAAACACGAAAATTACATATTCCATCTGCACAAGTCACTTCCAGAATGACCCAACATAAAATTATTCTATATCTCGGAAACTGTGAGTGTTAGGTAGACAAAACAAGTATTAAATTGTATATATTATTATTGGCTTTCAAACGAATCAATCCGATTGCAAATCGGTTAAGTCGTTTCCGAGAAACACGAAAATTACATATTCCATCCGCACCAGTCACTTCCAGAATGACCCAATATAAAATTATTCTTTTTCTTGGAAACTGTGAGAGCTATGTAGACAAAGCCAGTGTGGAATCGTAGATATTATTATTGGCTTCCAAACGAATCAATCCGTTTGCGACTCGGTTACATATTCCATCCGGACAAGTCACTTCCAGAATGAGCCAATACAAAACTATTCTATATCTCGGAAACTATGAGTGTTAGGTAGACAAAACAAGGATGCAATTGTAGATATTATTATAGGCTTCCAAACGAATCAATCCGATTGCAAATCGGTTAAGTCGTCTCCGAGAAACACGAAAATTACATATTCCATCCGCATAAGTCACTTCCAGAATGACCCTACATAAAATTATTCTATATCTCGGAAACCGTGAGTGCTACGTAAACAAAACAAGTATGGAATTGTAGATATTATTATTGGCTTCCAAACGAATCAATCCGATTGCGACTCGGTTATGTCGTTTCCAAGAAACACGAAAATTACATATTCCATCTTCACAAGTCACTTCCAGAATGACCCAACATAAAATTATTCTATATCTCGGAAACTGTGAGTGTTATGTAGACAAAACGAGTATGGAATTGTAGATATTATTATTGGCTTCCAAACGAATCAATCCGATTGGGAATCGGTTAAGACGTTTCCGAGAAACACGAAAATTACTTATTCCATCCGCACAAGTCATTACCTGAATGACCCAAAAAAAAATATTCTCTGTCTCGGAAACTGTGAGTGTTAGGTAGACAAAACAAGTATGGAATTGTAGATATTATTATTGGCTTCCAAACGAATCAATCCGATTGCGAATCGGTTACGTCGTTTCCGAGAAAAACGAAAATTACATATTCCATCTGCACAAGTCACTTCCAGAATGAACCAACATAAAATTATTCTATATCTCCGAAACTGTGAGTGCTAGGTGAACAAAACAAGTTTGGAATTGTAGATATAATTATTGGTTTTCAAACAAATCAACCCAATTGCAAATCGGTTAAGTCGTCTCCGAGAAACACGAAAATTACATATTCCATCCGCACAAGTCACTTCCAGAATGGCCCAACATAAAATTATTCTATATCTCGGAAACTGTGAGTGTTAGGTAGACAAAACAAGTATGGAATTGTAGATATTATTATTGGCTTCCAAACGAATCAATCCGATTGCGAATCGTTTAAGTCGTTTCCGAGAAATACGATAATTACATATTCCATCCGCACAAGTCACTTCCAGAATGACCCTACATAAAATTATTTTATATCTCGGAAACTGTGAGCGTTAGGTAGACGAAACAAGTATGGAATTGTAGATATTATTATTGGCTTCCAAACGAATCAATCCGATTGCGAATCGGTTAAGTCGTTTCCGAGAAACACGAAAATTACATATTTAATCTGCACAAGTCACTTCCAGAATGACCCAACATAAAATTATTCTATATCTCGCAAACTGTGAGTGTTAGGTAGACAAAACAAGTATAGAATTGTAGATATTATTATTGGCTTTCAAACGAATCAATCCGATTGCGAATCGGTTAAGTCGTCTCCGAGAAACACGAAAATTACATATTCCATCCGCACAAGTCACTTCCAGAATGAGCCAATACAAAATTATTCTATATCTCGGAAACTGTGAGTGTTAGGTAGACACAACAAGTATGGAATTGTAGATACTATTATTGGCTTCCAAACGAATCAATCCGACTGCGACTCGGTTAAGTTGTTTCCGAGAAACACGAAAATTACATATTCCATCTGCATAAGTCACTTCCAGAGTGACGCAACATAAAATTATTCTATACCTTCCAAACTGTGAGTGTTATGTAGACAAAACGAGTATGGAATTGTAGATATTACTTTTGGCTTTCAAACGAATCAATCCGTTTCCGAGAAATACGAAAATTACATATACCATCCGCACAATTCAGTTCCAGAATGACCCAATACAAAATTATTCTATATCTCGAAAACTGTGAGCGTTAGGTAGACAAAACAAGTATGGAATTGTAAATATTATTATTGGCTTTCAAACGAATCAATCCGATTGCGAATCGGTTAAGTCGTTTCCGAGAAACTCGAAAATTACATATTCCATCCGCACAAATCACTTCCAGAATGACCCTACATAAAATTATTCTATACCTCGGAAACTGTGAGTGTTAGGTAGACTAAATAAGGATGGAATTGTATATATTATTTTTGGCTTTCAAACGAATCAATCCGTTTCCGAGAAATACGAAAATTACATATTCCATCCGCACAATTCACTTCCAGAATGACCCAATACAAAATTATTCTATATTTCGAAAACTGTGAGTGCTAGGTAGACAAAACAAGTTAGGAATTCTAAATATTATTATTGGTTTTCAAATGAATCAATCCGATTGCGAATCGGTTAAGTCGTTTCCGAGAAACACGAAATTTACATATTCCATCCGCACCAGTCACTTCCAGAATGACCCAATATAAAATTATTCTTTTTCTCGGAAACTGTGAGTGATAGGTAGACAAAACAGATATGGAATTGTAGATAATATTATTGGCTTTCAAACGAATCAATCCGATTTCGACTCGGTTAGGTCGTCTCCGAGAAACACGAAAATTACATATTCCATCCGCACAAGTCACTTCCAGAATGGCCCAACATAAAATTATTCTATATCTCGGAAACTGTGAGTGTTAGGTAGACAAAACAAGTATGGAATTGTAGCTATTATTATTGGCTTCCAAACGAATCAATCCGATTGCGAATCGGTTAAGTCGTTTCCGAGATACACGAAAATTACATATTTCATCTGCACAAGTCACTTCCAGAATGACCCAACATAAAATTATTCTATATCTCGGAAACTGTGAGTGTTATGTAGACAAAACGAGTATGGAATTGTAGATATTATTATTGGCTTCCAAACGAATCAATCCGATTGCGACTCGGTTAAGTCGTTTCCGAGAAACACGAAAATTACATATTCCATCTGCACAAGTCACTTCCAGAATGGACCAACATAAAATTATTCTATATCTCGGAAACTGTGAGTGTTAGGTAGACAAAACAAGTATAAAATTATATATATTATTATTGGCTTTCAAACGAATCAATCCGATTCGAATCGGTTAAGTCGTTTCCGAGATACACGAAAATTACATATTCCATCCGCACCAGTCACTTCCAGAATGACCCAATATAAAATTATTCTTTTTCTTGGAAACTGTGAGAGCTATGTAGACAAAGCCAAAGTGGAATTGTAGATATTATTATTGGCTTCCAAACGAATCAATCCGATATCGACTCGGTTAAGTCGTTTCCGAGAAACACGAAAATTACATATTCCATCCGCACAATTCACTTCCAGAATGACCCAATACAAAATTATTCTATATCTCGAAAACTGTGAGTGTTAGGTAGACAAAACAAGTATGGAATTGTAAATATTATTATTGGTTTTCAAATGAATCAATCCGATTGCGAATCGGTTAAGTCGTTTCCGAGAAACACGAAATTTACATATTTCATCCGCACCAGTCACTTCCAGAATGACCCAATATAAAATTATTCTTTTTCTTGGAAACTGTGAGAGCTATGTAGACAAAGCCAGTGTGGAATTGTAGATATTATTATTGGCTTCCAAACGAATCAATCCGATTGGGAATCGGTTAAGACGTTTCCGAGAAACACGAAAATTACATATTCCATCCGCACAAGTCATTACCTGAATGACCCAAAAAAAATTATTCTGTGTCTCGGAAACTGTGAGTGTTAGGTAGACAAAACAGATATGGAATTGTAGATAATATTATTGGCTTTCAAACGAATCAATCCGATTGCGAATCGGTTACGTCGTTTCCGAGAAAAACGAAAATTACATATTCCATCTGCACAAGTCACTTCCAGAATGAACCAACATAAAATTATTCTATATCTCCGAAACTGTGAGTGCTAGGTGAACAAAACAAGTTTGGAATTGTAGATATAATTATTGGTTTTCAAACAAATCAACCCAATTGCAAATCGGTTAAGTCGTCTCCGAGAAACACGAAAATTACATATTCCATCCGCACAAGTCACTTCCAGAATGGCCCAACATAAAATTATTCTATATCTCGGAAACTGTGAGTGTTAGGTAGACAAAACAAGTATGGAATTGTAGATATTATCATTGGCTTCCAAACGAATCAATCCGATTGCGAATCGTTTAAGTCGTTTCCGAGAAATACGATAATTACATATTCCATCCGCACAAGTCACTTCCAGAATGACCCTACATAAAATTATTCTATATCTCGGAAACTGTGAGCGTTAGGTAGACGAAACAAGTATGGAATTGTAGATATCATTATTGGCTTCCAAACTAATCAATCCGATTGCGAATCGGTTAAGTCGTTTCCGAGAAACACGAAAATTACATATTTAATCTGCACAAGTCACTTCCAGAATGACCCAATACAAAATTATTCTATATCTCGTAAACTGTGAGTGTTAGGTAGACAAAGCAAGTATAGAATTGTAGATATTATTATTGGCTTTCAAACGAATCAATCCGATTGCGAATCGGTTAAGTCGTCTCCGAGAAACACGAAAATTACATATTCCATCCGCACAAGTCACTTCCAGAATGAGCCAATACAAAATTATTCTATATCTCGGAAACTGTGAGTGTTAGGTAGACAAAACAAGTATGGAATTGTAGATATTATTATTGGCTTCCAAACGAATCAATCCGACTGCGACTCGGTTAAGTTGTTTCCGAGAAACACGAAAATTACATATTCCATCTGCATAAGTCACTTCCAGAGTGACGCAACATAAAATTATTCTATATCTCGGAAACTGTGAGTGTTATGTAGACAAAACGAGTATAGAATTGTAGATATTACTTTTTGCTTTCAAACGAATCAATCCGTTTCCGAGAAATACGAAAATTACATATTCCATCCGCACAATTCAGTTCCAGAATGACCCAATACAAAATTATTCTATATCTCGAAAACTGTGAGTGTTAGGTAGACAAAACAAGTATGGAATTGTAAATATTATTATTGGCTTTCAAACGAATCAATCCGATTGCGAATCGGTTAAGTCGTTTCCGAGAAACTCGAAAATTACATAATCCATCCGCACAAATCACTTCCAGAATGACCCTACATAAAATTATTCTATATCTCGGAAACTGTGAGTGTTAGGTAGACTTAATAAGGATGGAATTGTATATATTATTTTTGGCTTTCAAACGAATCAATCCGTTTCCGAGAAATACGAAAATTACATATTCTATCCGCACAATTCACTTCCAGAATGACCCAATACAAAATTATTCTATATTTCGAAAACTGTGAGTGTTAGGTAGACAAAACAAGTTAGGAAATGTAAATATTATTATTGGTTTTCAAATGAATCAATCCGATTGCGAATCGGTTAAGTCGTTTCCGAGAAAAACCAAAATTTACATATTCCATCCGCACCAGTCACTTCCAGAATGACCCAACATAAAATTATTCTTTTTCTCGGAAACTGTGAGTGTTAGGTAGACAAAACAGACATGGAATTGTAGATAATATTATTGGCTTTCAAACGAATCAATCCGATTTCGACTCGGTTAAGTCGTCTCCGAGAAACACGAAAATTACATATTCCATCCGCACAAGTCACTTCCAGAATGGCCCAACATAAAATTATTCTATATCTCGGAAACTGTGAGTGTTAGGTAGACAAAACAAGTATGGAATTGTAGATATTATTATTGGCTTCCAAACGAATCAATCCGATTGCGAATCGGTTAAGTCGTTTCCGAGATACACGAAAATTACATATTTCATCTGCACAAGTCACTTCCAGAATGACCCAACATAAAATTATTCTATATCTCGGAAACTGTGAGTGTTATGTAGACAAAACGAGTATGGAATTGTAGATATTATTATTGGCTTCCAAACGAATCAATCCGATATCGACTCGGTTAAGTCGTTTCCGAGAAACACGAAAATTACATATTCCATCTGCACAAGTCACTTCCAGAATGACCCAACATAAAATTATTCTATATCTCGGAAACTGTGAGTGTTAGGTAGACAAAACAAGTATAAAATTATATATATTATTATTGGCTTTCAAACGAATCAATCCGATTGCGAATCGGTTAAGTCGTTTCCGAGATACACGAAAATTACATATTCCATCCGCACCAGTCACTTCCAGAATGACCCAATATAAAATTATTCTTTTTCTTGGAAACTTTGAGAGCTATGTAGACAAAGCCAAAGTGGAATTGTAGATATTATTATTGGCTTCCAAACGAATCAATCCGATTGCGACTCGGTTAAGTCGTTTCCGAGAAACACGAAAATTACATATTCCATCTGCATAAGTCACTTCCAGAATGGCCCAACATAAAATTATTCTATATCTCGGAAACTGTGAGTGTTATGTAGATAAAACAAGTATGGAATTGTAGATATTATTATTGGCTTCCAAACGAATCAATCCGATTGGGAATCGGTTAAGTCGTTTCCGAGAAACACGAAAATTACATATTCCATCCGCACAAGTCATTACCTGAATGACCCAAAAAAATTATTCTGTGTCTCGGAAACTGTGAGTGTTAGGTAGACAAAACAGATATGGAATTGTAGATACTATTATTGGCTTTCAAACGAATCAATCCGATTGCGAATCGGTTACGTCGTCTCCGATAAAAACGAAAATTACATATTCCATCTGCACAAGTCACTTCCAGAATGAACCAACATAAAATTTTTCTATATCTCGGAAACTGTGAGTGCTAGGTAAACAAAACAAGTTTGGAATTGTAGACATAATTATTGGTTTTCAAACAAATCAATCCAATTGCAAATCGGTTAAGTCGTCTCCGAGAAACACGAAAATTACATATTTCAGCCGCACAAGTCACTTCCAGAATGGCCCAACATAAAATTATTCTATATCTCGGAAACTGTGAGTGTTAGGTAGACAAAACAAGTATGGAATTGTAGATATTATTATTGGCTTCCAAACGAATCAATCCGATTGCGAATCGGTTAAGTCGTTTCCGAGAAACACGAAAATTACATATTTCATCTACACAAGTCACTTCCAGAATGACCCAACATAAAATTATTCTATATCTCGGAAACTGTGAGTGTTAGCTAGACAAAACAAGTATAGAATTGTAGATATTATTATAGGCTTTCAAAAGAATAAAACCTATTGCGAATCAGTTAAGTCGTTTTCGAGAAACACGAACATTACATATTCCATCCGCACAAGTCACTTCCAGAATGACCCGACATAAAATTATTCTATATCTCGGAAACTGTGAGTGTTAGGTAGACAATACAAGTATAGAATTGTAGATATTGTTATTGGCTTTCAACGAATCAATCCGATTGCGAATCGGTTTAGTCGTTTCCGAGAAACACGAAAATTACATATTCCATCTGCACAAATCACTTCCAGAATGACCCAACATAAAATTATTCTATATCTCGGAAACTGTGAGTGTTAGGTAGACAAAACAAGTATGGAATTGTAGATATTATTATTGGCTTCCAAACGAATCAATCCGATTGCGACTCGGTTAAGTCGTTTCCAAGAAACACGAAAATTACATATTCCATCTTCACAAGTCACTTCCAGAATGACCCAACATAAAATTATTCTATATCTCGGAAACTGTGAGTGTTAGGTAGACAAAACAAGTATGGAATTGTAGATATTATTATTGGCTTCCAAACGAATCAATCCGATTGGGAATCGGTTGCGTCATTTCCGAGAAACACGAAAATTACATATTCCATCCGCACAAGTCATTACCTGAATGACCCAAAAAAATTATTCTGTGTCTCGGAAACTGTGAGTGTTAGGTAAACAAAACAGATATGGAATTGTAGATAATATTATTGGCTTTGAAACGAATCAATCCGATTGCGAATCGGTTACGTCGTTTCCGAGAAAAACGAAAATTACATATTCCATGTGCACAAGTCACTTCCAGAATGAACCAACATAAAATTATTCTATATCTCCGAAACTGTGAGTGCTAGGTAAACAAAACAAGTTTGGAATTGTAGATATTATTATTGGTTTTCAAACAAATCAAGCCAATTGCAAATCGGTTAAGTCGTCTCCGGGAAACACGAAAATTACATATTCCATCCGCACAAGTCACTTCCCGAATGGCCCAACATAAAATTATTCTATATCTCGGAAACTGTGAGTGTTAGGTAGACAAAACAAGTATGGAATTGTAGTTATTATTATTGGCTTCCAAACGAATCAATCCGATTGCGAATCGGTTAAGTCGTTTCCGAGAAACACGAAAATTACATATTTCATCTGCACAAGTCACTTCCAGAATGACCCAATATAAAATTATTCTATATCTCGGAAACTGTGAGTGTTAGCTAGACAAAACAAGTATAGAATTGTAGATATTATTATTGGTTTTCAAACAAATCAAGCCAATTGCAAATCGGTTAAGTCGTCTCCGAGAAACACGAAAATTACATATTCCATCCGCACAAGTCACTTCCAGAATGGCCCAACATAAAATTCTTCTATATCTCGGAAACTGTGAGTGTTAGGTAGACAAAACAAGTATAGAATTGTAGATATTGTTATTGGCTTTCAAACGAATCAATCCGATTGCGACTCGGTTAAGTCGTTTCCAAGAAACACGAAAATTACATATTCCATCTTCACAAGTCACTTCCAGAATGACCCAACATAAAATTATTCTATATCTCGGAAACTGTGAGTGTTAGGTAGACAAAACAAGTATGGAATTGTAGATTTTATTATTGGCTTCCAAACGAATCAATCCGATTGGGAATCGGTTAAGACGTTTCCGAGAAACACGAAAATTACATATTCCATCCGCACAAGTCATTACCTGAATGACCCAAAAAAATTATTCTGTGTCTCGGAAACTGTGAGTGTTAGGTAAACAAAACAGATATGGAATTGTAGATAATATTATTGGCTTTGAAACGAATCAATCCGATTGCGAATCGGTTACGTCGTTTCCGAGAAAAACGAAAATTACATATTCCATGTGCACAAGTCACTTCCAGAATGAACCAACATAAAATTATTCTATATCTCCGAAACTGTGAGTGCTAGGTAAACAAAACAAGTTTGGAATTGTAGATATTATTATTGGTTTTCAAACAAATCAAGCCAATTGCAAATCGGTTAAGTCGTCTCCGAGAAACACGAAAATTACATATTCCATCCGCACAAGTCACTTCCCGAATGGCCCAACATAAAATTATTCTATATCTCGGAAACTGTGAGTGTTAGGTAGACAAAACAAGTATGGAATTGTAGATATTATTATTGGCTTCCAAACGAATCAATCCGATTGCGAATCGGTTAAGTCGTTTCCGAGAAACACGAAAATTACATATTTCATCTGCACAAGTCACTTCCAGAATGACCCAATATAAAATTATTCTATATCTCGGAAACTGTGAGTGTTAGCTAGACAAAACAAGTATAGAATTGTAGATATTATTATTGGTTTTCAAACAAATCAAGCCAATTGCAAATCGGTTAAGTCGTCTCCGAGAAACACGAATATTACATATTCCATCCGCACAAGTCACTTCCAGAATGGCCCAACATAAAATTCTTCTATATCTCGGAAACTGTGAGTGTTAGGTAGACAAAACAAGTATAGAATTGTAGATATTGTTATTGGCTTTCAAACGAATCAATCCGATTGCGAATCGGTTACGTCGTTTCCGATAAAAACGAAAATTACATATTCCATCTGCACAAGTCACTTCCAGAATGAACCAACATAAAATTTTTCTATATCTCGGAAACTGTGAGTGCTAGGTAAACAAAACAAGTTTGGAATTGTAGATATTATTATTGGTTTTCAAACAAATCAAGCCAATTGCAAATCGGTTAAGTCGTCTCCGAGAAACACGAAAATTACATATTCCATCCGCACAAGTCACTTCCAGAATGGCCCAACATAAAATTATTCTATATCTCGGAAACTGTGAGTGTTAGGTAGACAAAACAAGTATGGAATTGTAGATATTATTATTGGCTTCCAAACGAATCAATCCGTTTGCAAATCGTTTAAATCGTTTCCAAGAAATACGATAATTACATATTCCATCCGCACAAGTCACTTCCAGAATGACCCTACATAAAATTATTCTATATCTCGGAAACTGTGAGCGTTAGGTAGACAAAACAAGTATGGAATTGTAGATATTATGATTGGCTTTTAAACGAATCAATCCGATTGCGAATCGGTTAAGTCGTTTCCGAGAAACACGAAAATTACATATTCCATCCGCACAAGTCACTTCCAGAATGAGCCAATACAAAATTATTCTATATCTCGGAAACTATGAGTGTTAGGTAGACAAAACAAGGATGCAATTGTAAATATTATTATAGGCTTCCAAACGAATCAATCCGATTGCAAATCGGTTAAGTCGTCTCCGAGAAACACGAAAATTACATATTCCATCCGCATAAGTCACTTCCAGAATGACCCTACATAAAATTATTCTATATCTCGTAAACTGTGAGTGTTAGGTAGACAAAACAAGTATAGAATTGTAGATATTATTATTGGCTTTCAAACGAATCAATCCGTTTGCGAATCGGTTCAGTCGTCTCCGAGAAACACGAAAATTACATATTCCATCCGCACAAGTCACTTCCAGAATGAGCCAATACAAAATTATTCTATATCTCGGAAACTGTGAGTGTTAGGTAGACAAAACAAGTATGGAATTGTAGATACTATTATTGGCTTCCAAACGAATCAATCCGACTGCGACTCGGTTAAGTTGTTTCCGAGAAACACGAAAATTACATATTCCATCTGCATAAGTCACTTCCAGAGTGACGCAACATAAAATTATTCTATATCTCGGAAACTGTGAGTGTTAGGTAGACTAAATAAGGATGGAATTGTATATATTATTTTTGGCTTTCAAACGAATCAATCCGTTTCCGAGAAATACGAAAATTACATATTCCATCCGCACAATTCACTTCCAGAATGACCCAATACAAAATTATTCTATATTTCGAAAACTGTGAGTGTTAGGTAGACAAAACAAGTATGGAATTGTAAATATTATTATTGGCTTTCAAACGATTCAATCCGATTGCGAATCGGTTAAGTCGTTTCCGAGAAACACGAAAATTACATATTTAATCTGCACAAGTCACTTCCAGAATGACCCAACATAAAATTATTCTATATCTCGGAAACTGTGAGTGTTATGTAGACAAAACGAGTATGGAATTGTAGATATTACTTTTGGCTTTCAAACGAATCAATCCGTTTCCGAGAAATACGAAAATTACATATTCCATCCGCACAATTCACTTCCAGAATGACCCAATACAAAATTATTCTATATTTCGAAAACTGTGAGTGTTAGGTAGACAAAACAAGTATGGAATTGTAAATATTATTATTGGCTTTCAAACGATTCAATCCGATTGCGAATCGGTTAAATTGTTTCCGAGAAACTCGAAAATTACATATTCCAACCGCACAAATCACTTCCAAAATGACCCTACATAAAATTATTCTATATCTCGGAAACTGTGAGTGTTAGGTAGACTAAATAAGGATGGAATTGTATATATTATTTTTGGCTTTCAAACGAATCAATCCGTTTCCGAGAAATGCGAAAATTACATATTCCATCCGCACAATTCACTTCCAGAATGACCCAATACAAAATTATTCTATATTCCGAAAACTGTGAGTGTTAGGTAGACAAAACAAGTATGGAATTGTAAATATTATTATTGGTTTTCAAATGAATCAATCCGATTGCGAATCGGTTAAGTCGTTTCCGAGAAACACGAAATTTACATATTCCATCCGCACCAGTCACTTCCAGAATGACCCAATATAAAATTATTCTTTTTCTCGGAAACTGTGAGTGTTAGGTAGACAAAACAGATATGGAATTGTAGATAATATTATTGGCTTTCAAACGAATCAATCCGATTTCAACTCGGTTAAGTCGTTTCCGAGAAACACGAAAATTACATATTCCATCTGCACAAGTCACTTCCCGAATGAACCAACATAAAATTATTCTATATCTCGGAAACTGTGAGTGCTAGGTAAACAAAACAAGTTTGGAATTGTAGATATTATTATTGGTTTTCAAACAAATCAAGCCAATTGCAAATCGGTTAAGTCGTCTTCGAGAAACACGAAAATTACATATTCCATCCGCACAAGTCACTTCCAGAATGGCCCAACATAAAATTATTCTATATCTCGGAAACTGTGAGTGTTAGGTAGACAAAACAAGTATGGAATTGTAGATATTATTATTGGCTTCCAAACGAATCAATCCGATTGCGAATCGTTTAAATCGTTTCCAAGAAATACGATAATTACATATTCCATCCGCACAAGTCACTTCCAGAATGACCCTACATAAAATTATTCTATATCTCGGAAACTGTGAGCGTTAGGTAGACAAAACAAGTATGGAATTGTAGATAATATTATTGGCTTTCAAACGAATCAATCCGATTGCGAATCGGTTAAGTCGTCTCCGAGAAATACGAAAATTACATATTTAATCTGCACAAGTCACTTCCAGAATGACCCAACATAAAATTATTCTATATCTCGTAAACTGTGAGTGTTAGGTAGACAAAACAAGTATAGAATTGTAGATATTATTATTGGCTTTCAAACGAATCAATCCGTTTGCGAATCGGTTAAGTCGTCTCCGAGAAACACGAAAATTACATATTCCAACCGCACAAATCACTTCCAAAATGACCCTACATAAAATTATTCTATATCTCGGAAACTGTGAGTGTTAGGTAGACTAAATAAGGATGGAATTGTATATATTATTTTTGGCTTTCAAACGAATCAATCCGTTTCCGAGAAATGCGAAAATTACATATTCCATCCGCACAATTCACTTCCAGAATGACCCAATACAAAATTATTCTATATTCCGAAAACTGTGAGTGTTAGGTAGACAAAACAAGTATGGAATTGTAAATATAATTATTGGTTTTCAAATGAATCAATCCGATTGCGAATCGGTTAAGTCGTTTCCGAGAAACACGAAATTTACATATTCCATCCGCACCAGTCACTTCCAGAATGACCCAATATAAAATTATTCTTTTTCTCGGAAACTGTGAGTGTTAGGTAGACAAAACAGATATGGAATTGTAGATAATATTATTGGCTTTCAAACGAATCAATCCGATTTCAACTCGGTTAAGTCCTTTCCGAGAAACACGAAAATTACATATTCCATCTGCATAAATCACTTCCAGAATGACCCAACATAAAATTATTTTATATCTCGGAAACTGTGAGTGTTAGGTAGACAAAACAAGTATGGAATTGTAGATATTATTATTGGCTTCCAAACGAATCAATCCGATTGGGAATCGGTTAAGTCGTTTCCGAGAAACACGAAAATTACATATTCCATCCGCACAAGTCATTACCTGAATGACCCAAAAAAAAATTTTCTGTGTCTCGGAAACTGTGAGTGTTAGGTAGACAAAACAGATATGGAATTGTAGATAATATTATTGGCTTTCAAACGAATCAATCCGATTGGGAATCGGTTACGTCGTTTCCGAGAAAAACCAAAATTATATATTCAATATGCACAAGTCACTTCCAGAATGACCCAATATAAAATTATGCTTTTTTCGGAAACTGTGAGAGCTATGTAGACAAAGCCAGTGTGGAATTGTTGGCTTCCAAACGAATCAATCCGATTGCGACTCGGTTAAGTCGTTTCCGAGAAACACGAAAATTACATATTCCATCTGCATAAGTCACTTCCAGAATGACCCAACATAAAATTATTCTATATCTCGGAAACTGTGAGTGTTAGGTAGACAAAACAGATATGGAATTGTAGAAAATATTATTGGCTTTCAAACTAATCAATCCGATTGCGAATCGGTTGCGTCATTTCCGAGAAAAACCAAAATTACATATTCCATCTGCACAAGTCACTTCCAGAATGAACCAACATTAAATTATTCCAAAACAAGTTTGGAATTGTAGACATAATTATTGGTTTTCAAACAAATCAATCCAATTGCAAATCGGTTAAGTCGTCTCCGAGAAACACGAAAATTACATATTCCATCCGCACAAGTCACTTCCAGAATGGCCCAACATAAAATTATTCTATATCTCGGAAACTGTGAGTGTTAGGTAGACAAAACAAGTATGGAATTGTAATACGAAAAATACGAAAATTACATATTCCATCCGCACAATTCACTTCCAGAATGACCCAATACAAAATTATTCTATATTTCGAAAACTGTGAGTGTTAGGTAGACAAAACAAGTATGGAATTGTAAATATTATTATTGGTTTTCAAATGAATCAATCCGATTGCGAATCGGTTAAGTCGTTTCCGAGAAACACGAAATTTACATATTCCATCCGCACCAGTCACTTCCAGAATGACCCAATATAAAATTATTCTTTTTCTCGGAAACTGTGAGTGTTAGGTAGACAAAACAGATATGGAATTGTAGATAATATTATTGGCTTTCAAACGAATCAATCCGATTTCGACTCGGTTAAGTCGTTTCCGAGAAACACGAAAATTACATATTCCATCTGCATAAGTCACTTCCAGAATGACCCAACATGAAATTATTTTATATCTCCTAAACTGCGAGTGTTAGGTAGACAAAACAAGTATGGAATTGTAGATATTATTATTGGCTTCCAAACGAATCAATCCGATTGGGAATCGGTTAAGTCGTTTCCGAGAAACACGACAATTACATATTCCATCCGCACAAGTCATTACCTGAATAACCCAAAAAAAAATTTTCTGTGTCTCGGAAACTGTGAGTGTTAGGTAGACAAAACAGATATGGAATTGTAGATAATATTATTGGCTTTCAAACGAATCAATCCGATTGCGAATCGGTTACGTCGTTTCCGAGAAAAACCAAAATTACATATTCCATCTGCATAAGTCACTTCCAGAATGACCCAACATGAAATTATTTTATATCTCGGAAACTGTGAGTGTTAGGTAGACAAAACAAGTATGGAATTGTAGATATTATTATTGGCTTCCAAACGAATCAATCCGATTGGGAATCGGTTAAGTCGTTTCCGAGAAACACGAAAATTACATATTCCATCCGCACAAGTCATTACCTGAATGACCCAAAAAAATTTTCTGTGTCTCGGAAACTGTGAGTGTTAGGTAGACAAAACAGATATGGAATTGTAGATAATATTATTGGCTTTCAAACGAATCAATCCGATTGCGAATCGGTTACGTCGTTTCCGAGAAAAACCAAAATTACATATTCCATCTGCATAAGTCACTTCCAGAATGACCCAACATGAAATTATTTTATATCTCGGAAACTGTGAGTGTTAGGTAGACAAAACAAGTATGGAATTGTAGATATTATTATTGGCTTCCAAACGAATCAATCCGATTGGGAATCGGTTAAGTCGTTTCCGAGAAACACGAAAATTACATATTCCATCCGCACAAGTCATTACCTGAATGACCCAAAAAAAAATTTTCTGTGTCTCGGAAACTGTGAGTGTTAGGTAGACAAAACAGATATGGAATTGTAGATAATATTATTGGCTTTCAAACGAATCAATCCGATTGGGAATCGGTTACGTCGTTTCCGAGAAAAACCAAAATTACATATTCCATATGCACAAGTCACTTCCAGAATGACCCAATATAAAATTATGCTTTTTCTCCAAAACTGTGAGAGCTATGTAGACAAAGCCAGTGTGGAATTGTTGATATTATTATTGGCTTCCAAACGAATCAATCCGATTGCGACTCGGTTAAGTCGTTTCCGAGAAACACGAAAATTACATATTCCATCTGCATAAGTCACTTCCAGAATGACCCAACATAAAATTATTCTATATCTCGGAAAGTGTGAGTGTTAGGTAGACAAAACAGATATGGAATTGTAATACGAGAAATACGAAAATTACATATTCCATCCGCACAATTCACTTCCAGAATGACCCAATACAAAATTATTCTATATTTCGAAAACTGTGAGTGTTAGGTAGACAAAACAAGTATGGAATTGTAAATATTATTATTGGTTTTCAAATGATTCAATCCGATTGCGAATCGGTTAAGTCGTTTCCGAGAAACACGAAATTTACATATTCCATCCGCACCAGTCACTTCCAGAATGACCCAATATAAAATTATTCTTTTTCTCGGAAACTGTGAGTGTTAGGTAGACAAAACAGATATGGAATTGTAGATAATATTATTGGCTTTCAAACGAATCAATCCGATTTCGACTCGGTTAAGTCGTTTCCGAGAAACACGAAAATTACATATTCCATCTGCATAAGTCACTTCCAGAATGACCCAACATGAAATTATTTTATATCTCCTAAACTGCGAGTGTTAGGTAGACAAAACAAGTATGGAATTGTAGATATTATTATTGGCTTCCAAACGAATCAATCCGATTGGGAATCGGTTAAGTCGTTTCCGAGAAACACGAAAATTACATATTCCATCCGCACAAGTCATTACCTGAATGACCCAAAAAAAAATTTTCTGTGTCTCGGAAACTGTGAGTGTTAGGTAGACAAAACAGATATGGAATTGTAGATAATATTATTGGCTTTCAAACGAATCAATCCGATTGCGAATCGGTTACGTCGTTTCCGAGAAAAACCAAAATTACATATTCCATCTGCATAAGTCACTTCCAGAATGACCCAACATGAAATTATTTTATATCTCGGAAACTGTGAGTGTTAGGTAGACAAAACAAGTATGGAATTGTAGATATTATTATTGGCTTCCAAACGAATCAATCCGATTGGGAATCGGTTAAGTCGTTTCCGAGAAACACGAAAATTACATATTCCATCCGCACAAGTCATTACCTGAATGACCCAAAAAAATTTTCTGTGTCTCGGAAACTGTGAGTGTTAGGTAGACAAAACAGATATGGAATTGTAGATAATATTATTGGCTTTCAAACGAATCAATCCGATTGCGAATCGGTTACGTCGTTTCCGAGAAAAACCAAAATTACATATTCCATCTGCATAAGTCACTTCCAGAATGACCCAACATGAAATTATTTTATATCTCGGAAACTGTGAGTGTTAGGTAGACAAAACAAGTATGGAATTGTAGATATTATTATTGGCTTCCAAACGAATCAATCCGATTGGGAATCGGTTAAGTCGTTTCCGAGAAACACGAAAATTACATATTCCATCCGCACAAGTCATTACCTGAATGACCCAAAAAAAAAATTTTCTGTGTCTCGGAAACTGTGAGTGTTAGGTAGACAAAACAGATATGGAATTGTAGATAATATTATTGGCTTTCAAACGAATCAATCCGATTGGGAATCGGTTACGTCGTTTCCGAGAAAAACCAAAATTACATATTCCATATGCACAAGTCACTTCCAGAATGACCCAATATAAAATTATGCTTTTTCTCCGAAACTGTGAGAGCTATGTAGACAAAGCCAGTGTGGAATTGTTGATATTATTATTGGCTTCCAAACGAATCAATCCGATTGCGACTCGGTTAAGTCGTTTCCGAGAAACACGAAAATTACATATTCCATCTGCATAAGTCACTTCCAGAATGACCCAACATAAAATTATTCTATATCTCGGAAACTGTGAGTGTTAGGTAGACAAAACAGATATGGAATTGTAATACGAGAAATACGAAAATTACATATTCCATCCGCACAATTCACTTCCAGAATGACCCAATACAAAATTATTCTATATTTCGAAAACTGTGAGTGTTAGGTAGACAAAACAAGTATGGAATTGTAAATATTATTATTGGTTTTCAAATGATTCAATCCGATTGCGAATCGGTTAAGTCGTTTCCGAGAAACACGAAATTTACATATTCCATCCGCACCAGTCACTTCCAGAATGACCCAATATAAAATTATTCTTTTTCTCGGAAACTGTGAGTGTTAGGTAGATAAAACAGATATGGAATTGTAGATAATATTATTAGCTTTCAAACGAATCAATCCGATTTCGACTCGGTTAAGTCGTTTCCGAGAAACACGAAAATTACATATTCCATCTGCATAAGTCACTTCCAGAATGACCCAACATAAAATTATTTTATATCTCGGAAACTGTGAGTGTTAGGTAGACAAAACAAGTATGGAATTGTAGATATTATTATTGGCTTCCAAACGAATCAATCCGATTGGGAATCGGTTAAGTCGTTTCCGAGAAACACGAAAATTACATATTCCATCCGCACAAGTCATTACCTGAATGACCCAAAAGAAAATTTTCTGTGTCTCGGAAACTGTGAGTGTTAGGTAGACAAAACAGATATGGAATTGTAGATAATATTATTGGCTTTCAAACGAATCAATCCGATTGCAAATCGGTTAAGTCGTTTCCGAGAAAAACCAAAATTACATATTCCATATGCACAAGTCACTTCCAGAATGACCCAATATAAAATTATGCTTTTTCTCGGAAACTGTGAGAGCTATGTTGACAAAGCCAGTGTGGAATTGTTGATATTATTATTGGCTTCCAAACGAATCAATCCGATTGCGACTCGGTTAAGTCGTTTCCGAGAAACACGAAAATTACATATTCCATCTGCATAAGTCACTTCCAGAATGACCCAACATAAAATTATTCTATATCTCGGAAACTGTGAGTGTTAGGTAGACAAAACAGATATGGAATTGTAGAAAATATTATTGGATTTCGAACTAATCAATCCGATTGCGAATCGGTTGCGTCGTTTCCAAGAAAAATGAAAATTACATATTCCATCTGCACAAGTCACTTCCAGAATGAACCAACATTAAATTATTCTATATCTCGGAAACTGTGAGTGCTAGGTAAACAAAACAAGTTTGGAATTGTAGACATAATTATTGGTTTTCAAACAAATCAATCCAATTGCAAATCGGATAAGTCGTCTCCGAGAAACACGAAAATTACATATTTCAGCCGCACAAGTCACTTCCAGAATGGCCCAACATAAAATTATTCTATATCTCGGAAACTGTGAGTGTTAGGTAGACAAAACAAGTATGGAATTGTAGATATTATTATTGGCTTCCAAACGAATCAATCCGATTGCGAATCGGTTAAGTCGTTTCCGAGAAACACGAAAATTACATATTTCATCTGCACAAGTCACTTCCAGAATGACCCAACATAAAATTATTCTATATCTCGGAAACTGTGAGTGTTAGCTAGACAAAACAAGTATAGAATTGTAGATATTATTATTGGCTTTTAAACGAATCAATCCGATTGCGAATCGGTTAAGTCGTTTCCGAGAAACACGAAATTTACATATTCCATCCGCACAAGTCACTTCCAGAATGAGCCAATACAAAATTATTCTATATCTCGGAAACTGTGAGTTCTACGGAAACAAAACAAGTATGGAATTGTAGATATTATTATTGGCTTTCAAACAAATAAAACCTATTGCGAATCAGTTAAGTCGTTTTCGAGAAACACGAACATTACATATTCCATCCGCACAAGTCACTTCCACAATGACAAAACATAAAATTATTCTATATCTCGTAAACTGTGAGTGTTAGGTAGACAAAACAAGTATAGAATTGTAGATATTATTATTGGCTTTCAAACGAATCAATCCGATTGCGAATCGGTTAAGTCGTCTCCGAGAAACACGAAAATTACATATTCCATCCGCACAAGTCACTTCCAGAATGAGCCAATACAAAATTATTCTATATCTCGGAAACTGTGAGTGTTAGGTAGACAAAACAAGTATGGAATTGTAGATACTAAAGGGTGATTTTTTTGAGGTTAGGATTTTCATGCATTAGTATTTGACAGATCACGTGGGATTTCAGACATGGTGTCAAAGAGAAAGATGCTCAGTATGCTTTGACATTTCATCATGAATAGACTTACTAACGAGCAACGCTTGCAAATCATTAATTTTATTACCAAAATCAGTGTTCGTTTCGAAATGTGTTCATTCAACGTAACGTTGCGTCCAACAGCATCTTTGAAAAAATACGGTCCAATGATTCCACCAGCGTACAAACCTCACCAAACAGTGCATTTTTCGGGATGCATGGGCAGTTCTTGAACGGCTTCTGGTTGCTCTTCACTCCAAATGCGGCAATTTTGCTTATTTACGTAGCCATTCAACCAGAAATGAGCCTCATCGCTGAACAAAATTTGTCAAAATTTGAACACATTTCGAACCGAACACTGATTTTGGTAATAAAATTCAATGATTTTCAAGCGTTGCTCGTTAGTAAGTCTATTCATGATGAAATGTCAAAGCATACTGAGCATCTTTCTCTTTGACACCATGTCTGAAATCCCACGTGATCTGTCAAATACTAATGCATGAAAATCCTAACCTCAAAAAAATCACCCTTTATTATTGGCTTCCAAACGAATCAATCCGACTGCGACTGGGTTAAGTTGTTTCCGAGAAACACGAAAATTACATATTCCATCTGCATAAGTCACTTACAGAGTGACGCAACATAAAATTATTCTATATCTCGGAAACTGTGAGCGTTAGGTAGACAAAACAAGTATGGAATTGTAGATATTATTATTGGCTTTCAAACGATTCAATCCGATTGCGAATCGGTTAAATTATTTCCGAGAAACTCGAAAATTACATATTCCAACCGCACAAATCACTTCCTGAATGACCCTACATAAAATTATTCTATATCTCGGAAACTGTGAGTGTTAGGTAGACTAAATAAGGATGGAATTGTATATATTATTTTTGGCTTTCAAACGAATCAATCCGTTTCCGAGAAATACGAATATTACATATTCCATCCGCACAATTCACTTCCAGAATGACCCAATACAAAATTATTCTATATTTCGAAAACTGTGAGTGTTGGGTAGACAAAACAAGTATGGAATTGTAAATATTATTATTGGCTTTCAAACGAATCAATCCTAATGGGAATCGGTTAAGTCGTTTCCGAGAAACACGAAAATTACATATTCCACCTGCACAGGTCACTTCCAGAATGAAACAACATAAAATTATTTTATATCTCGGAAACTGTGAGTGTTAGGTAGACAAAACAAGTATGGAATTGTAGATATTATTATTGGCTTCCAAACGAATCAATCCGATTGGGAATCGGTTAAGTCGTTTCCGAGAAACACGAAAATTACATATTCCATCCGCACAAGTCATTACCTGAATGACCCAAAAAAAAAATTTTCTGTGTCTCGGAAACTGTGAGTGTTAGGTAGACAAAACAGATATGGAATTGTAGATAATATTATTGGCTTTCAAACGAATCAATCCGATTGGGAATCGGTTACGTCGTTTCCGAGAAAAACCAAAATTATATATACCATATGCACAGGTCACTTCCAGAATGACCCAATATAAAATTATGCTTTTTCTCGGAAACTGTGAGAGCTATGTAGACAAAGCCAGTGTGGAATTGTTGATACTATTATTGGCTTCCAAACGAATCAATCCGATTGCGACTCGGTTAAGTCGTTTCCGAGAAACACGAAAATTACATATTCCATCTGCATAAGTCACTTCAAGAATGACCCAACATAAAATTATTCTATATCTCGGAAACTGTGAGTGTTAGGTAGACAAAACAGATATGGAATTGTAATACGAGAAATACGAAAATTACATATTCCATCCGCACAATTCACTTCCAGAATGACCCAATACAAAATTATTCTATATTTCGAAAACTGTGAGTGTTAGGTAGACAAAACAAGTATGGAATTGTAAATATTATTATTGGTTTTCAAATGATTCAATCCGATTGCGAATCGGTTAAGTCGTTTCCGAGAAACACGAAATTTACATATTCCATCCGCACCAGTCACTTCCAGAATGACCCAATATAAAATTATTCTTTTTCTCGGAAACTGTGAGTGTTAGGTAGATAAAACAGATATGGAATTGTAGATAATATTATTGGCTTTCAAACGAATCAATCCGATTTCGAGTGTTCGGTTCGAAATGTGTTCATTCAACGTAACGTTGCGTCCAACAGCATCTTTGAAAAAATAAGGTCCAATGATTCCACCAGCGTACAAACCTCACCAAACAGTGCATTTTTCGGGATGCATGGGCAGTTCTTGAACGGCTTCTGGTTGCTCTTCACTCCAAATGCGGCAATTTTGCTTATTTACGTAGCCATTTAACCAGAAATGAGCCTCATCGCTGAACAAAATTTGTCAAAATTTGAACACATTTCGAACCGAACACTGATTTTGGTAATAAAATTCAATGATTTGCAAGCGTTGCTCGTTAGTAAGTCTATTCATGATGAAATGTCAAAGCATACTGAGCATCTTTCTCTTTGACACCATGTCTGAAATCCCACGTGATCTGTCAAATACTAATGCATGAAAATCCTAACCTCAAAAAAATCACCCTTTATTATTGGCTTCCAAACGAATCAATCCGACTGCGACTGGGTTAAGTTGTTTCCGAGAAACACGAAAATTACATATTCCATCTGCATAAGTCACTTACAGAGTGACGCAACATAAAATTATTCTATATCTCGGAAACTGTGAGCGTTAGGTAGACAAAACAAGTATGGAATTGTAGATATTATTATTGGCTTTCAAACGATTCAATCCGATTGCGAATCGGTTAAATTATTTCCGAGAAACTCGAAAATTACATATTCCAACCGCACAAATCACTTCCTGAATGACCCTACATAAAATTATTCTATATCTCGGAAACTGTGAGTGTTAGGTAGACTAAATAAGGATGGAATTGTATATATTATTTTTGGCTTTCAAACGAATCAATCCGTTTCCGAGAAATACGAATATTACATATTCCATCCGCACAATTCACTTCCAGAATGACCCAATACAAAATTATTCTATATTTCGAAAACTGTGAGTGTTGGGTAGACAAAACAAGTATGGAATTGTAAATATTATTATTGGCTTTCAAACGAATCAATCCTAATGGGAATCGGTTAAGTCGTTTCCGAGAAACACGAAAATTACATATTCCACCTGCACAGGTCACTTCCAGAATGAAACAACATAAAATTATTCTTTTTCTCGTAAACTGTGAGTGTTAGGTAGACAAAACAGATATGGAATTGTAGATAATATTATTGGCTTTCAAACGAATCAATCCGATTTCGACTCGGTTAAGTCGTTTCCGAGAAACACGAAAATTACATATTCCATCTGCATAAGTCACTTCCAGAATGACCCAACATAAAATTATTTTATATCTCGGAAACTGTGAGTGTTAGGTAGACAAAACAAGTATGGAATTGTAGATATTATTATTGGCTTCCAAACGAATCAATCCGATTGGGAATCGGTTAAGTCGTTTCCGAGAAACACGAAAATTACATATTCCATCCGCACAAGTCATTACCTGAATGACCCAAAAAAAAATTTTCTGTGTCTCGGAAACTGTGAGTGTTAGGTAGACAAAACAGATATGGAATTGTAGATAATATTATTGGCTTTCAAACGAATCAATCCGATTGGGAATCGGTTACGTCGTTTCCGAGAAAAACCAAAATTATATATACCATATGCACAGGTCACTTCCAGAATGACCCAATATAAAATTATGCTTTTTCTCGGAAACTGTGAGAGCTATGTAGACAAAGCCAGTGTGGAATTGTTGATACTATTATTGGCTTCCAAACGAATCAATCCGATTGCGACTCGGTTAAGTCGTTTTCGAGAAACACGAAAATTACATATTCCATCTGCATAAGTCACTTCAAGAATGACCCAACATAAAATTATTCTATATCTCGGAAACTGTGAGTGTTAGGTAGACAAAACAGATATCGAATTGTAGAAAATATTATTGGCTTTCAAACTAATCAATCCGATTGCGAATCGGTTGCGTCGTTTCCGACAAAAACGAAAATTACATATTCCATCTGCACAAGTCACTTCCAGAATGAACCAACATTAAATTATTCTATATCTCGGAAACTGTGAGTGCTAGGTAAACAAAACAAGTTTGGAATTGTAGACATAATTATTGGTTTTCAAACAAATCAATCCAATTGCAAATCGGTTAAGTCGTCTCCGAGAAACACGAAAATTACATATTCCATCCGCACAAGTCACTTCCAGAATGGCCCAACATAAAATTATTCTATATCTCGGAAACTGTGAGTGTTAGGTAGACAAAACAAGTATGGAATTGTAATACGAGAAATACGAAAATTACATATTCCATCCGCACAATTCACTTCCAGAATGACCCAATACAAAATTATTCTATATTTCGAAAACTGTGAGTGTTGGGTAGACAAAACAAGTATGGAATTGTAAATATTATTATTGGCTTTTAAACGAATCAATCCGATTGCGAATCGGTTAAGTTGTTTCCGAGAAACTCGAAAATTACATATTCCAACCGCACAAATCACTTCCAGAATGACCCTACATAAAATTATTCTATATCTCGGAAACTGTGAGTGTTAGGTAGACTAAATAAGGATGGAATTGTATATATTATTTTTGGCTTTCAAAAGAATCAATCCGTTTCCGAGAAATACGAAAATTACATATTCCATCCGCACAATTCACTTCCAGAATGACCCAATACAAAATTATTCTATATTTCGAAAACTGTGAGTGTTGGGTAGACGAAACAAGTATGGAATTGTAAATATTATTATTGGCTTTCAAACGAATCAATCCGATTGCGAATCGGTTAAGTCGTTTCCGAGAAACACGAAATTTACATATTCCATCCGCACCAGTCACTTCCAGAATGACCCAATATAAAATTATTCTTTTTCTCGGAAACTGTGAGTGTTAGGTAGACAAAACAGATATGGAATTGTAGATAATATTATTGGCTTTCAAACGAATCAATCCGATTTCGACTCGGTTAAGTCGTTTCCGAGAAACACGAAAATTACATATTCCATCTGCATAAGTCACTTCCAGAATGACCCAACATAAAATTATTTTATATCTCGGAAACTGTGAGTGTTAGGTAGACAAAACAAGTATGGAATTGTAGATATTATTATTGGCTTCCAAACGAATCAATCCGATTGGGAATCGGTTAAGTCGTTTCCGAGAAACACGAAAATTACATATTCCATCCGCACAAGTCATTACCTGAATGACCCAAAAAAAATTTTCTGTGTCTCGGAAACTGTGAGTGTTAGGTAGACAAAACAGATATGGAATTGTAGATAATATTATTGGCTTTCAAACGAATCAATCCGATTGCGAATCGGTTACGTCGTTTCCGAGAAAAACCAAAATTACATATTCCATATGCACAAGTCACTTCCAGAATGACCCAATATAAAATTATGCTTTTTCTCGGATACTGTGAGAGCTATGTAGACAAAGCCAGTGTGGAATTGTTGATATTATTATTGGCTTCCAAACGAATCAATCCGATTGCGACTCGGTTAAGTCGTTTCCGAGAAACACGAAAATTACATATTCCATCTGCATAAGTCACTTCCAGAATGACCCAACATAAAATTATTCTATATCTCGGAAACTGTGAGTGTTAGGTAGACAAAACAGATATGGAATTGTAGAAAATATTATTGGCTTTCAAACTAATCAATCCGATTGCGAATCGGTTGCGTCGTTTCCGAGAAAAACGAAAATTACATATTCCATCTGCACAAGTCACTTCCAGAATGAACCAACATTAAATTATTCTATATCTCGGAAACTGTGAGTGCTAGGTAAACAAAACAAGTTTGGAATTGTAGACATAATTATTGGTTTTCAAACAAATCAATCCAATTGCAAATCGGTTAAGTCGTCTCCGAGAAACACGAAAATTACATATTCCATCCGCACAAGTCACTTCCAGAATGGCCCAACATAAAATTATTCTATATCTCGGAAACTGTGAGTGTTATGTAGACAAACCGAGTATGGAATTGTAGATATTATTATTGGCTTCCAAACGAATCAATCCGATTGCGACTCGGTTAAGTCGTTTCCGAGAAACACGAAAATTACATATTCCATCTGCACAAGTCACTTCCAGAATGACCCAACATAAAATTATTCTATATCTCGGAAACTGTGAGTGTTAGGTAGACAAAACAAGTATAAAATTATATATATTATTATTGGCTTTCAAACGAATCAATCCGATTGCGAATCGGTTAAGTCGTTTCCGAGATACACGAAAATTACATATTCCATCCGCACCAGTCACTTCCAGAATGACCCAATATAAAATTATTCTTTTTTTGGAAACTGTGAGAGCAATGTAGACAAAGCCAAAGTGGAATTGTAGATATTATTATTGGCTTCCAAACGAATGAATCCGATATCGACTCGGTTAAGTCGTTTCCGAGAAACACGAAAATTACATATTCCATCCGCACAATTCACTTCCAGAATGACCCAATACAAAATTATTCTATATCTCGAAAACTGTGAGTGTTAGGTAGACAAAACAAGTATGGAATTGTAAATATTATTATTGGTTTTCAATTGAAT
Source organism: Stomoxys calcitrans (assembly GCF_963082655.1). Taxonomy (NCBI): domain Eukaryota; kingdom Metazoa; phylum Arthropoda; class Insecta; order Diptera; family Muscidae; genus Stomoxys; species Stomoxys calcitrans. Next base: position 134,366,789 of record NC_081552.1, on the reverse strand, counting down.
CAATCCGATTGCGAATCGGTTAAGTCGTTTCCGAGAAACACGAAATTTACATATTTCATCCGCACCAGTCACTTCCAGAATGACCCAATAAAAAATTATTCTTTTTCTTGGAAACTGTGAGAGCTATGTAGACAAAGCCAGTGTGGAATTGTAGATATTATTATGGGCTTCCAAACGAATCAATCCGATTGCGACTCGGTTAAGTCGTTTCCGAGAAACACGAAAATTACATATTCCATCTGCATAAGTCACTTCCAGAATGACCCAACATAAAATTATTCTATATCTCGGAAACTGTGAGTGTTAGGTAGACAAAACAGATATCGAATTGTAGAAAATATTATTGGCTTTCAAACTAATCAATCCGATTGCGAATCGGTTGCGTCGTTTCCGACAAAAACGAAAATTACATATTCCATCTGCACAAGTCACTTCCAGAATGAACCAACATTAAATTATTCTATATCTCGGAAACTGTGAGTGCTAGGTAAACAAAACAAGTTTGGAATTGTAGACATAATTATTGGTTTTCAAACAAATCAATCCAATTGCAAATCGGTTAAGTCGTCTCCGAGAAACACGAAAATTACATATTCCATCCGCACAAGTCACTTCCAGAATGGCCCAACATAAAATTATTCTATATCTCGGAAACTGTGAGTGTTAGGTAGACAAAACAAGTATGGAATTGTAATACGAGAAATACGAAAATTACATATTCCATCCGCACAATTCACTTCTAGAATGACCCAATACAAAATTATTCTATATTTCGAAAACTGTGAGTGTTGGGTAGACAAAACAAGTATGGAATTGTAAATATTATTATTGGCTTTCAAACGAATCAATCCGATTGCGAATCGGTTAAGTCGTTTCCGAGAAACACGAAATTTACATATTCCACCCGCACCAGTCACTTCCAGAATGACCCAATATAAAATTATTCTTTTTCTCGGAAACTGTGAGTGTTAGGTAGACAAAACAGATATGGAATTGTAGATAATATTATTGGCTTTCAAACGAATCAATCCGATTTCGACTCGGTTAAGTCGTTTCCGAGAAACACGAAAATTACATATTCCATCTGCATAAGTCACTTCCAGAATGACCCAACATAAAATTATTTTATATCTCGGAAACTGTGAGTGTTAGGTAGACAAAACAAGTATGGAATTGTAGATATTATTATTGGCTTCCAAACGAATCAATCCGATTGGGAATCGGTTAAGTCGTTTCCGAGAAACACGAAAATTACATATTCCATCCGCACAAGTCATTACCTGAATGACCCAAAAAAAAATTTTCTGTGTCTCGGAAACTGAGTGTTAGGTAGACAAAACAGATATGGAATTGTAGATAATATTATTGGCTTTCAAACGAATCAATCCGATTGCGAATCGGTTACGTCGTTTCCGAGAAAAACCAAAATTACATATTCCATATGCACAAGTCACTTCCAGAATGACCCAATATAAAATTATGCTTTTTCTCGGAAACTGTGAGAGCTATGTAGACAAAGCCAGTGTGGAATTGTTGATATTATTATTGGCTTCCAAACGAATCAATCCGATTGCGACTCGGTTAAGTCGTTTCCGAGAAACACGAAAATTACATATTCCATCTGCATAAGTCACTTCCAGAATGACCCAACATAAAATTATTCTATATCTCGGAAACTGTGAGTGTTAGGTAGACAAAACACATATGGAATTGTAGAAAATATTATTGGCTTTCAAACTAATCAATCCGATTGCGAATCGGTTGCGTCGTTTCCGAGAAAAACGAAAATTACATATTCCATCTGCACAAGTCACTTCCAGAATGAACCAACATTAAATTATTCTATATCTCGGAAACTGTGAGTGCTAGGTAAACAAAACAAGTTTGGAATTGTAGACATAATTATTGGTTTTCAAACAAATCAATCCAATTGCAAATCGGTTAAGTCGTCTCCGAGAAACACGAAAATTACATATTCCATCCGCACAAGTCACTTCCAGAATGGCCCAACATAAAATTATTCTATATCTCGGAAACTGTGAGTGTTAGGTAGACAAAACAAGTATGGAATTGTAGATATTATTATTGGCTTTCAAACGAATCAATCCGATTGCGAATCGGTTAAGTCGTTTCCGAGATACACGAAAATTACCTATTTCATCTGCACAAGTCACTTCCAGAATGACCCAACATAAAATTATTCTATATCTCGGAAACTGTGAGTGTTATGTAGACAAACCGAGTATGGAATTGTAGATATTATTATTGGCTTGCAAACGAATCAATCCGATTGCGACTCGGTTAAGTCGTTTCCGAGAAACACGAAAATTACATATTCCATCTGCACAAGTCACTTCCAGAATGACCCAACATAAAATTATTCTATATCTCGGAAACTGTGAGTGTTAGGTAGACAAAACAAGTATAAAATTATATATATTATTATTGGCTTTCAAACGAATCAATCCGATTGCGAATCGGTTAAGTCGTTTCCGAGATACACGAAAATTACATATTCCATCCGCACCAGTCACTTCCAGAATGACCCAATATAAAATTATTCTTTTTTTGGAAACTGTGAGAGCAATGTAGACAAGGCCAAAGTGGAATTGTAGATATTATTATTGGCTTCCAAACGAATCAATCCGATATCGACTCGGTTAAGTCGTTTCCGAGAAACACGAAAATTACATATTCCATCCGCACAATTCACGTCCAGAATGACCCAATACAAAATTATTCTATATCTCGAAAACTGTGAGTGTTAGGTAGACAAAACAAGTATGGAATTGTAAATATTATTATTGGTTTTCAATTGAATCAATCCGATTGCGAATCGGTTAAGTCGTTTCCGAGAAACACGAAATTTACATATTTCATCCGCACCAGTCACTTCCAGAATGACCCAATAAAAAATTATTCTTTTTCTTGGAAACTGTGAGAGCTATGTAGACAAAGCCAGTGTGGAATTGTAGATATTATTAATGGCTTCCAAACGAATCAATCCGATTGCGACTCGGTTAAGTCGTTTCCGAGAAACACGAAAATTACATATTCCATCCGCACAATTCACTTCCAGAATGACCCAACATAAAATTATTCTATATCTCGGAAACTGTGAGTGTTAGGTAGACAAAAAAAATGGAATTGTAGATATTATTATTGGCTTCCAAACGAATTAATCCGATTGGGAATCGGTTAAGTCGTTTCCGAGAAACACGAAAATTACATATTCCATCCGCACAAGTCATTACCTGAATGACCCAAAAAAATTATTCTGTGTCTCGGAAACTGTGAGTGTTAGGTAGACAAAACAGATATGGAGTTGTAGATAATATTATTGGCTTTCAAACGAATCAATCCGATTGCGAATCGGTTACGTCGTTTCCGATAAAAACGAAAATTACATATTCCATCTGCACAAGTCACTTCCAGAATGAACCAACATAAAATTTTTCTATATCTCGGAAACTGTGAGTGTTAGGTAGACAAAACAGATATGGAATTGTAGATAATATTATTGGCTTTCAAACGAATCAATCCGTTTCCGAGAAATACGAAAATTACATATTCCATCCGCACAATTCACTTCCAGAATGACCCAATACAAAATTATTCTATATTTCGAAAACTGTGAGTGTTGGGTAGACAAAACAAGTATGGAATTGTAAATATTATTATTGGCTTTCAAACGAATCAATCCGATTGCGAATCGGTTAAGTCGTTTCCGAGAAACACGAAATTTACATATTCCATCCGCACCAGTCACTTCCAGAATGACCCAATATAAAATTATTCTTTTTCTCGGAAACTGTGAGTGTTAGGTAGACAAAACAGATATGGAATTGTAGATAATATTATTGGCTTTCAAACGAATCAATCCGATTTCGACTCGGTTAAGTCGTTTCCGAGAAACACGAAAATTACATATTCCATCTGCATAAGCCACTTCCAGAATGACCCAACATAAAATTATTTTATATCTCGGAAACTGTGAGTGTTAGGTAGACAAAACAAGTATGGAATTGTAGATATTATTATTGGCTTCCAAACGAATCAATCCGATTGGGAATCGGTTAAGTCGTTTCCGAGAAACACGAAAATTACATATTCCATCCGCACAAGTCATTACCTGAATGACCCAAAAAAAAATTTTCTGTGTCTCGGAAACTGTGAGTGTTAGGTAGACAAAACAGATATGGAATTGTAGATAATATTATTGGCTTTCAAACGAATCAATCCGATTGCGAATCGGTTACGTCGTTTCCGAGAAAAACCAAAATTACATATTCCATATGCACAAGTCACTTCCAGAATGACCCAATATAAAATTATGCTTTTTCTCGGAAACTGTGAGAGCTATGTAGACAAAGCCAGTGTGGAATTGTAGATATTATTATTGGCTTCCAAACGAATCAATCCGATTGCGACTCGGTTAAGTCGTTTCCGAGAAACACGAAAATTACATATTCCATCTGCATAAGTCACTTCCAGAATGACCCAACATAAAATTATTCTATATCTCGGAAACTGTGAGTGTTAGGTAGACAAAACAGATATGGAATTGTAGAAAATATTATTGGCTTTCAAACTAATCAATCCGATTGCGAATCGGTTGCGTCGTTTCCGAGAAAAACGAAAATTACATATTCCATCTGCACAAGTCACTTCCAGAATGAACCAACATTAAATTATTCTATATCTCGGAAACTGTGAGTGCTAGGTAAACAAAACAAGTTTGGAATTGTAGACATAATTATTGGTTTTCAAACAAATCAATCCAATTGCAAATCGGTTAAGTCGTCTCCGAGAAACACGAAAATTACATATTCCATCCGCACAAGTCACTTCCAGAAGGGCCCAACATAAAATTATTCTATATCTCGGAAACTGTGAGTGTTAGGTAGACAAAACAAGTATGGAATTGTAGATATTATTATTGGCTTCCAAACGAATCAATCCGATTGCGAATCGGTTAAGTCGTTTCCGAGATACACGAAAATTACCTATTTCATCTGCACAAGTCACTTCCAGAATGACCCAACATAAAATTATTCTATATCTCGGAAACTGTGAGTGTTATGTAGACAAACCGAGTATGGAATTGTAGATATTATTATTGGCTTCCAAACGAATCAATCCGATTGCGACTCGGTTAAGTCGTTTCCGAGAAACACGAAAATTACATATTCCATCTGCACAAGTCACTTCCAGAATGACCCAACATAAAATTATTCTATATCTCGGAAACTGTGAGTGTTAGGTAGACAAAACAAGTATAAAATTATATATATTATTATTGGCTTTCAAACGAATCAATCCGATTGCGAATCGGTTAAGTCGTTTCCGAGAAACACGAAAATTACATATTCCATCCGCACCAGTCACTTCCAGAATGACCCAATATAAAATTATTCTTTTTTTGGAAACTGTGAGAGCAATGTAGACAAAGCCAAAGTGGAATTGTAGATATTATTATTGGCTTCCAAACGAATCAATCCGATATCGACTCGGTTAAGTCGTTTCCGAGAAACACGAAAATTACATATTCCATCCGCACAATTCACTTCCAGAATGACCCAATACAAAATTATTCTATATCTCGAAAACTGTGAGTGTTAGGTAGACAAAACAAGTATGGAATTGTTAATATTATTATTGGTTTTCAATTGAATCAATCCGATTGCGAATCGGTTAAGTCGTTTCCGAGAAACACGAAATTTACATATTTCATCCGCACCAGTCACTTCCAGAATGACCCAATAAAAAATTATTCTTTTTCTTGGAAACTGTGAGAGCTATGTAGACAAAGCCAGTGTGGAATTGTAGATATTATTATGGGCTTCCAAACGAATCAATCCGATTGCGACTCGGTTAAGTCGTTTCCGAGAAACACGAAAATTACATATTCCATCTGCATAAGTCACTTCCAGAATGACCCAACATAAAATTATTCTATATCTCGGAAACTGTGAGTGTTAGGTAGACAAAACAGATATCGAATTGTAGAAAATATTATTGGCTTTCAAACTAATCAATCCGATTGCGAATCGGTTGCGTCGTTTCCGACAAAAACGAAAATTACATATTCCATCTGCACAAGTCACTTCCAGAATGAACCAACATTAAATTATTCTATATCTCGGAAACTGTGAGTGCTAGGTAAACAAAACAAGTTTGGAATTGTAGACATAATTATTGGTTTTCAAACAAATCAATCCAATTGCAAATCGGTTAAGTCGTCTCCGAGAAACACGAAAATTACATATTCCATCCGCACAAGTCACTTCCAGAATGGCCCAACATAAAATTACTCTATATCTCGGAAACTGTGAGTGTTAGGTAGACAAAACAAGTATGGAATTGTAATACGAGAAATACGAAAATTACATATTCCATCCGCACAATTCACTTCCAGAATGACCCAATACAAAATTATTCTATATTTCGAAAACTGTGAGTGTTGGGTAGACAAAACAAGTATGGAATTGTAAATATTATTATTGGCTTTCAAACGAATCAATCCGATTGCGAATCGGTTAAGTCGTTTCCGAGAAACACGAAATTTACATATTCCATCCGCACCAGTCACTTCCAGAATGACCCAATAAAAATTATTCTTTTTCTCGGAAACTGTGAGTGTTAGGTAGACAAAATAGATATGGAATTGTAGATAATATTATTGGCTTTCAAACGAATCAATCCGATTTCGACTCGGTTAAGTCGTTTCCGAGAAACACGAAAATTACATATTCCATCTGCATAAGTCACTTCCAGAATGACCCAACATAAAATTATTTTATATCTCGGAAACTGTGAGTGTTAGGTAGACAAAACAAGTATGGAATTGTAGATATTATTATTGGCTTCCAAACGAATCAATCCGATTGGGAATCGGTTAAGTCGTTTCCGAGAAACACGAAAATTACATATTCCATCCGCACAAGTCATTACCTGAATGACAAAAAAAAAATTTTCTGTGTCTCGGAAACTGTGAGCGTTAGGTAGACAAAACAGATATGGAATTGTAGATAATATTATTGGCTTTCAAACGAATCAATCCGATTGCGAATCGGTTACATCGTTTCCGAGAAAAACCAAAATTACATATTCCATATGCACAAGTCACTTCCAGAATGACCCAATATAAAATTATGCTTTTTCTCGGAAACTGTGAGAGCTATGTAGACAAAGCCAGTGTGGAATTGTTGATATTATTATTGGCTTCCAAACGAATCAATCCGATTGCGACTCGGTTAAGTCGTTTCCGAGAAACACGAAAATTACATATTCCATCTGCATAAGTCACTTCCAGAATGACCCAACATAAAATTATTCTATATCTCGGAAACTGTGAGTGTTAGGTAGACAAAACAGATATGGAATTGTAGAAAATATTATTGGCTTTCAAACTAATCAATCCGATTGCGAATCGGTTGCGTCGTTTCCGAGAAAAACGAAAATTACATATTCCATCTGCACAAGTCACTTCCAGAATGAACCAACATTAAATTATTCTATATCTCGGAAACTGTGAGTGCTAGGTAAACAAGACAAGTTTGGAATTGTAGACATAATTATTGGTTTTCAAACAAATCAATCCGATTGCGAATCGGTTACGTCGTTTCCGAGAAAAACCAAAATTACATAATCCATCCGCACAAGTCACTTCCAGAATGGCCCAACATAAAATTATGCTTTTTCTCGGAAACTGTGAGAGCTATGTAGACAAAGCCAGTGTGGAATTGTTGATATTATTATTGGCTTCCAAACGAATCAATCCGATTGCGACTCGGTTAAGTCGTTTCCGAGAAACACGAAAATTACATATTCCATCTGCATAAGTCACTTCCAGAATGACCCAACATAAAATTATTCTATATCTCGGAAACTGTGAGTATTAGGTAGACAAAACAGATATGGAATTGTAGAAAATATTATTGGCTTTCAAACTAATCAATCCGATTGCGAATCGGTTGCGTCGTTTCCGAGAAAAACGAAAATTACATATTCCATCTGCACAAGTCACTTCCAGAATGAACCAACATTAAATTATTCTATATCTCGGAAACTGTGAGTGCTAGGTAAACAAAACAAGTTTGGAATTGTAGACATAATTATTGGTTTTCAAACAAATCAATCCAATTGCAAATCGGTTAAGTCGTCTCCGAGAAACACGAAAATTACATATTCCATCCGCACAAGTCACTTCCAGAAGGGCCCAACATAAAATTATTCTATATCTCGGAAACTGTGAGTGTTAGGTAGACAAAACAAGTATGGAATTGTAGATATTATTATTGGCTTCCAAACGAATCAATCCGATTGCGAATCGGTTAAGTCGTTTCCGAGATACACGAAAATTACCTATTTCATCTGCACAAGTCACTTCCAGAATGACCCAACATAAAATTATTCTATATCTCGGAAACTGTGAGTGTTATGTAGACAAACCGAGTATGGAATTGTAGATATTATTATTGGCTTCCAAACGAATCAATCCGATTGCGACTCGGTTAAGTCGTTTCCGAGAAACACGAAAATTACATATTCCATCTGCACAAGTCACTTCCAGAATGACCCAACATAAAATTATTCTATATCTCGGAAACTGTGAGTGTTAGGTAGACAAAACAAGTATAAAATTATATATATTATTATTGGCTTTCAAACGAATCAATCCGATTGCGAATCGGTTAAGTCGTTTCCGAGATACACGAAAATTACATATTCCATCCGCACCAGTCACTTCCAGAATGACCCAATATAAAATTATTCTTTTTTTGGAAACTGTGAGAGCAATGTAGACAAAGCCAAAGTGGAATTGTAGATATTATTATTGGCTTCCAAACGAATCAATCCGATATCGACTCGGTTAAGTCGTTTCCGAGAAACACGAAAATTACATATTCCATCCGCACAATTCACTTCCAGAATGACCCAATACAAAATTATTCTATATCTCGAAAACTGTGAGTGTTAGGTAGACAAAACAAGTATGGAATTGTTAATATTATTATTGGTTTTCAATTGAATCAATCCGATTGCGAATCGGTTAAGTCGTTTCCGAGAAACACGAAATTTACATATTTCATCCGCACCAGTCACTTCCAGAATGACCCAATAAAAAATTATTCTTTTTCTTGGAAACTGTGAGAGCTATGTAGACAAAGCCAGTGTGGAATTGTAGATATTATTATGGGCTTCCAAACGAATCAATCCGATTGCGACTCGGTTAAGTCGTTTCCGAGAAACACGAAAATTACATATTCCATCTGCATAAGTCACTTCCAGAATGACCCAACATAAAATTATTCTATATCTCGGAAACTGTGAGTGTTAGGTAGACAAAACAGATATCGAATTGTAGAAAATATTATTGGCTTTCAAACTAATCAATCCGATTGCGAATCGGTTGCGTCGTTTCCGACAAAAACGAAAATTACATATTCCATCTGCACAAGTCACTTCCAGAATGAACCAACATTAAATTATTCTATATCTCGGAAACTGTGAGTGCTAGGTAAACAAAACAAGTTTGGAATTGTAGACATAATTATTGGTTTTCAAACAAATCAATCCAATTGCAAATCGGTTAAGTCGTCTCCGAGAAACACGAAAATTACATATTCCATCCGCACAAGTCACTTCCAGAATGGCCCAACATAAAATTACTCTATATCTCGGAAACTGTGAGTGTTAGGTAGACAAAACAAGTATGGAATTGTAATACGAGAAATACGAAAATTACATATTCCATCCGCACAATTCACTTCCAGAATGACCCAATACAAAATTATTCTATATTTCGAAAACTGTGAGTGTTGGGTAGACAAAACAAGTATGGAATTGTAAATATTATTATTGGCTTTCAAACGAATCAATCCGATTGCGAATCGGTTAAGTCGTTTCCGAGAAACACGAAATTTACATATTCCATCCGCACCAGTCACTTCCAGAATGACCCAATATAAAATTATTCTTTTTCTCGGAAACTGTGAGTGTTAGGTAGACAAAACAGATATGGAATTGTAGATAATATTATTGGCTTTCAAACGAATCAATCCGATTTCGACTCGGTTAAGTCGTTTCCGAGAAACACGAAAATTACATATTCCATCTGCATAAGTCACTTCCAGAATGACCCAACATAAAATTATTTTATATCTCGGAAACTGTGAGTGTTAGGTAGACAAAACAAGTATGGAATTGTAGATATTATTATTGGCTTCCAAACGAATCAATCCGATTGGGAATCGGTTAAGTCGTTTCCGAGAAACACGAAAATTACATATTCCATCCGCACAAGTCATTACCTGAATGACCCAAAAAAAAATTTTCTGTGTCTCGGAAACTGTGAGCGTTAGGTAGACAAAACAGATATGGAATTGTAGATAATATTATTGGCTTTCAAACGAATCAATCCGATTGCGAATCGGTTACGTCGTTTCCGAGAAAAACCAAAATTACATATTCCATATGCACAAGTCACTTCCAGAATGACCCAATATAAAATTATGCTTTTTCTCGGAAACTGTGAGAGTTATGTAGACAAAGCCAGTGTGGAATTGTTGATATTATTATTGGCTTCCAAACGAATCAATCCGATTGCAACTCGGTTAAGTCGTTTCCGAGAAACACGAAAATTACATATTCCATCTGCATAAGTCACTTCCAGAATGACCCAACATAAAATTATTCTATATCTCGGAAACTGTGAGTGTTAGGTAGACAAAACAGATATGGAATTGTAGAAAATATTATTGGCTTTCAAACTAATCAATCCGATTGCGAATCGGTTAAGTCGTTTCCGAGAAAAACGAAAATTACATATTCCATCTGCACAAGTCACTTCCAGAATGAACCAACATTAAATTATTCTATATCTCGGAAACTGTGAGTGCTAGGTAAACAAGACAAGTTTGGAATTGTAGACATAATTATTGGTTTTCAAACAAATCAATCCAATTGCAAATCGGTTAAGTCGTCTCCGAGAAACACGAAAATTACATATTCCATCCGCACAAGTCACTTCCAGGATGGCCCAACATAAAATTATTCTATATCTCGGAAACTGTGAGTGTTAGGTAGACAAAACAAGTATGGAATTGTAGATATTATTATTGGCTTCCAAACGAATCAATCCGATTGCGAATCGGTTAAGTCGTTTCCGAGATACACGAAAATTACCTATTTCATCTGCACAAGTCACTTCCAGAATGACCCAACATAAAATTATTCTATATCTCGGAAACTGTGAGTGTTATGTAGACAAACCGAGTATGGAATTGTAGATATTATTATTGGCTTCCAAACGAATCAATCCGATTGCGACTCGGTTAAGTCGTTTCCGAGAAACACGAAAATTACATATTCCATCTGCACAAGTCACTTCCAGAATGACCCAACATAAAATTATTCTATATCTCGGAAACTGTGAGTGTTAGGTAGACAAAACAAGTATAAAATTATATATATTATTATTGGCTTTCAAACGAATCAATCCGATTGCGAATCGGTTAAGTCGTTTCCGAGATACACGAAAATTACATATTCCATCCGCACCAGTCACTTCCAGAATGACCCAATATAAAATTATTCTTTTTTTGGAAACTGTGAGAGCAATGTAGACAAGGCCAAAGTGGAATTGTAGATATTATTATTGGCTTCCAAACGAATCAATCCGATATCGACTCGGTTAAGTCGTTTCCGAGAAACACGAAAATTACATATTCCATCCGCACAATTCACTTCCAGAATGACCCAATACAAAATTATTCTATATCTCGAAAACTGTGAGTGTTAGGTAGACAAAACAAGTATGGAATTGTAAATATTATTATTGGTTTTCAATTGAATCAATCCGATTGCGAATCGGTTAAGTCGTTTCCGAGAAACACGAAATTTACATATTTCATCCGCACCAGTCACTTCCAGAATGACCCAATAAAAAATTATTCTTTTTCTTGGAAACTGTGAGAGCTATGTAGACAAAGCCAGTGTGGAATTGTAGATATTATTAATGGCTTCCAAACGAATCAATCCGATTGCGACTCGGTTAAGTCGTTTCCGAGAAACACGAAAATTACATATTCCATCTGCATAAGTCACTTCCAGAATGACCCAACATAAAATTATTCTATATCTCGGAAACTGTGAGTGTTAGGTAGACAAAAAAAAATGGAATTGTAGATATTATTATTGGCTTCCAAACGAATTAATCCGATTGGGAATCGGTTAAGTCGTTTCCGAGAAACACGAAAATTACATATTCCATCCGCACAAGTCATTACCTGAATGACCCAAAAAAATTATTCTGTGTCTCGGAAACTGTGAGTGTTAGGTAGACAAAACAGATATGGAGTTGTAGATAATATTATTGGCTTTCAAACGAATCAATCCGATTGCGAATCGGTTACGTCGTTTCCGATAAAAACGAAAATTACATATTCCATCTGCACAAGTCACTTCCAGAATGAACCAACATAAAATTTTTCTATATCTCGGAAACTGTGAGTGCTAGGTAAACAAAATAAGTTTGGAATTGTAGACATAATTATTGGTTTTCAAACAAATCAATCCAATTGGAAATCGGTTAAGTCGTCTCCGAGAAACACGAAAATTACATATTTCAGCCGCACAAGTCACTTCCAGAATGGCCCAACATAAAATTATTCTATATCTCGGAAACTGTGAGTGTTAGGTAGACAAAACAAGTATGGAATTGTAGATATTATTATTGGCTTCCAAACGAATCAATCCGATTGCGAATCGGTTAAGTCGTTTCCGAGAAACACGAAAATTACATATTTCATCTGCACAAGTCACTTCCAGAATGACCCAACATAAAATTATTCTACATCTCGGAAACTGTGAGTGTTAGGTAGACAAAACAAGTATAAAATTATATATATTATTATTGGCTTTCAAACGAATCAATCCGATTGCGAATCGGTTAAGTCGTTTCCGAGAAACACGAAAATTACATATTCCATCCGCACCAGTCACTTCCAGAATGACCCAATATAAAATTATTCTTTTTTTTGGAAACTGTGAGAGCAATGTAGACAAAGCCAAAGTGGAATTGTAGATATTATTATTGGCTTCCAAACGAATCAATCCGATATCGACTCGGTTAAGTCGTTTCCGAGAAACACGAAAATTACATATTCCATCCGCACAATTCACTTCCAGAATGACCCAATACAAAATTATTCTATATCTCGAAAACTGTGAGTGTTAGGTAGACAAAACAAGTATGGAATTGTAAATATTATTATTGGTTTTCAAATGATTCAATCCGATTGCGAATCGGTTAAGTCGTTTCCGAGAAACACGAAATTTACATATTTCATCCGCACCAGTCACTTCCAGAATGACCCAATATAAAATTATTCTATATCTCGGAAACTGTGAGTGCTAGGTAAACAAGACAAGTTTGGAATTGTAGACATAATTATTGGTTTTCAAACAAATCAATCCAATTGCAAATCGGTTAAGTCGTCTCCGAGAAACACGAAAATTACATATTCCATCCGCACAAGTCACTTCCAGAATGGCCCAACATAAAATTATTCTATATCTCGGAAACTGTGAGTGTTAGGTAGACAAAACAAGTATGGAATTGTAGATATTATTATTGGCTTCCAAACGAATCAATCCGATTGCGAATCGGTTAAGTCGTTTCCGAGATACACGAAAATTACCTATTTCATCTGCACAAGTCACTTCCAGAATGACCCAACATAAAATTATTCTATATCTCGGAAACTGTGAGTGTTATGTAGACAAACCGAGTATGGAATTGTAGATATTATTATTGGCTTCCAAACGAATCAATCCGATTGCGACTCGGTTAAGTCGTTTCCGAGAAACACGAAAATTACATATTCCATCTGCACAAGTCACTTCCAGAATGACCCAACATAAAATTATTCTATATCTCGGAAACTGTGAGTGTTAGGTAGACAAAACAAGTATAAAATTATATATATTATTATTGGCTTTCAAACGAATCAATCCGATTGCGAATCGGTTAAGTCGTTTCCGAGATACACGAAAATTACATATTCCATCCGCACCAGTCACTTCCAGAATGACCCAATATAAAATTATTCTTTTTTTGGAAACTGTGAGAGCAATGTAGACAAGGCCAAAGTGGAATTGTAGATATTATTATTGGCTTCCAAACGAATCAATCCGATATCGACTCGGTTAAGTCGTTTCCGAGAAACACGAAAATTACATATTCCATCGGCACAATTCACTTCCAGAATGACCCAATACAAAATTATTCTATATCTCGAAAACTGTGAGTGTTAGGTAGACAAAACAAGTATGGAATTGTAAATATTATTATTGGTTTTCAATTGAATCAATCCGATTGCGAATCGGTTAAGTCGTTTCCGAGAAACACGAAATTTACATATTTCATCCGCACCAGTCACTTCCAGAATGACCCAATATAAAATTATTCTTTTTTTGGAAACTGTGAGAGCAATGTAGACAAAGCCAAAGTGGAATTGTAGATATTATTATTGGCTTCCAAACGAATCAATCCGATATCGACTCGGTTAAGTCGTTTCCGAGAAACACGAAAATTACATATTCCATCCGCACAATTCACTTCCAGAATGACCCAATACAAAATTATTCTATATCTCGAAAACTGTGAGTGTTAGGTAGACAAAACAAGTATGGAATTGTAAATATTATTATTGGTTTTCAAATGATTCAATCCGATTGCGAATCGGTTAAGTCGTTTCCGAGAAACACGAAATTTACATATTTCATCCGCACCAGTCACTTCCAGAATGACCCAATATAAAATTATTCTTTTTCTTGGAAACTGTGAGAGCTATGTAGACAAAGCCAGTGTGGAATTGTAGATATTATTATTGGCTTCCAAACGAATCAATCCGATTGCGACTCGGTTAAGTCGTTTCCGAGAAACACGAAAATTACATATTCCATCTGCATAAGTCACTTCCAGAATGACCCAACATAAAATTATTCTATATCTCGGAAACTGTGAGTGTTAGGTAGACAAAAAAAATGGAATTGTAGATATTATTATTGGCTTCCAAACGAATTAATCCGATTGGGAATAGGTTAAGTCGTTTCCGAGAAACACGAAAATTACATATTCCATCCGCACAAGTCATTACCTGAATGACCCAAAAAAATTATTCTGTGTCTCGGAAACTGTGAGTGTTAGGTAGACAAAACAGATATGGAATTGTAGATAATATTATTGGCTTTCAAACGAATCAATCCGATTGCGAATCGGTTACGTCGTTTCCGATAAAAACGAAAATTACATATTCCATCTGCACAAGTCACTTCCAGAATGAACCAACATAAAATTTTTCTATATCTCGGAAACTGTGAGTGCTAGGTAAACAAAACAAGTTTGGAATTGTAGACATAATTATTGGTTTTCAAACAAATCAATCCAATTGCAAATCGGTTAAGTCGTCTCCGAGAAACACGAAAATTACATATTTCAGCCGCACAAGTCACTTCCAGAATGGCCCAACATAAAATTATTCTATATCTCGGAAACTGTGAGTGTTAGGTAGACAAAACAAGTATGGAATTGTAGATATTATTATTGGCTTCCAAACGAATCAATCCGATTGCGAATCGGTTAAGTCGTTTCCGAGAAACACGAAAATTACATATTTCATCTGCACAAGTCACTTCCAGAATGACCCAACATAAAATTATTCTATATCTCGGAAACTGTGAGTGTTAGCTAGACAAAACAAATATAGAATTGTAGATATTATTATTGGCTTTTAAACGAATCAATCCGATTGCGAATCGGTTAAGTCGTTTCCGAGAAACACGAAAATTACATATTCCATCCGCACAAGTCACTTACAGAATGAGCCAATACAAAATTATTCTATATCTCAGAAACTGTGAGTTCTACGGAAACAAAACAAGTATGGAATTGTAGATATTATTATTGGCTTTCAAACAAATAAAACCTATTGCGAATCAGTTAAGTCGTTTTCGAGAAACACGAACATTACATATTCCATCCGCACAAGTCACTTCCACAATGACAAAACATAAAATTATTCTATATCTCGGAAACTGTGAGTGTTAGGTAGACAAAACAAGGGTGCAATTGTAGATATTATTATAGGTAGACAAAACAAGTATAAAATTATATATATTATTATTGGCTTTCAAACGAATCAATCCGATTGCGAATCGGTTAAGTCGTTTCCGAGATACACGAAATTTACATATTTCATCCGCACCAGTCACTTCCAGAATGACCCAATAAAAAATTATTCTTTTTCTTGGAAACTGTGAGAGCTATGTAGACAAAGCCAGTGTGGAATTGTAGATATTATTAATGGCTTCCAAACGAATCAATCCGATTGCGACTCGGTTAAGTCGATTCCGAGAAACACGAAAATTACATATTCCATCTGCATAAGTCACTTCCAGAATGACCCAACATAAAATTATTCTATATCTCGGAAACTGTGAGTGTTAGGTAGACAAAAAAAAATGGAATTGTAGATATTATTATTGGCTTCCAAACGAATTAATCCGATTGGGAATCGGTTAAGTCGTTTCCGAGAAACACGAAAATTACATATTCCATCCGCACAAGTCATTACCTGAATGACCCAAAAAAATTATTCTGTGTCTCGGAAACTGTGAGTGTTAGGTAGACAAAACAGATATGGAGTTGTAGATAATATTATTGGCTTTCAAACGAATCAATCCGATTGCGAATCGGTTACGTCGTTTCCGATAAAAACGAAAATTGCATATTCCATCTGCACAAGTCACTTCCAGAATGAACCAACATAAAATTTTTCTATATCTCGGAAACTGTGAGTGCTAGGTAAACAAAATAAGTTTGGAATTGTAGACATAATTATTGGTTTTCAAACAAATCAATCCAATTGGAAATCGGTTAAGTCGTCTCCGAGAAACACGAAAATTACATATTTCAGCCGCACAAGTCACTTCCAGAATGGCCCAACATAAAATTATTCTATATCTCGGAAACTGTGAGTGTTAGGTAGACAAAACAAGTATGGAATTGTAGATATTATTATTGGCTTCCAAACGAATCAATCCGATTGCGAATCGGTTAAGTCGTTTCCGAGAAACACGAAAATTACATATTTCATCTGCACAAGTCACTTCCAGAATGACCCAACATAAAATTATTCTACATCTCGGAAACTGTGAGTGTTAGGTAGACAAAACAAGTATAAAATTATATATATTATTATTGGCTTTCAAACGAATCAATCCGATTGCGAATCGGTTAAGTCGTTTCCGAGATACACGAAAATTACATATTCCATCCGCACCAGTCACTTCCAGAATGACCCAATATAAAATTATTCTTT
Organism: Stomoxys calcitrans; assembly: GCF_963082655.1. Classification (NCBI taxonomy): domain Eukaryota; kingdom Metazoa; phylum Arthropoda; class Insecta; order Diptera; family Muscidae; genus Stomoxys; species Stomoxys calcitrans. The sequence continues at coordinate 134,349,399 of NC_081552.1, read as the reverse complement.
TTTTTGGAAACTGTGAGAGCAATGTAGACAAAGCCAAAGTGGAATTGTAGATATTATTATTGGCTTCCAAACGAATCAATCCGATATCGACTCGGTTAAGTCGTTTCCGAGAAACACGAAAATTACATATTCCATCCGCACAATTCACTTCCAGAATGACCCAATACAAAATTATTCTATATCTCGAAAACTGTGAGTGTTAGGTAGACAAAACAAGTATGGAATTGTAAATATTATTATTGGTTTTCAAATGATTCAATCCGATTGCGAATCGGTTAAGTCGTTTCCGAGAAACACGAAATTTACATATTTCATCCGCACCAGTCACTTCCAGAATGACCCAATATAAAATTATTCTTTTTCTTGGAAACTGTGAGAGCTATGTAGACAAAGCCAGTGTGGAATTGTAGATATTATTATTGGCTTCCAAACGAATCAATCCGATTGCGACTCGGTTAAGTCGTTTCCGAGAAACACGAAAATTACATATTCCATCTGCATAAGTCACTTCCAGAATGACCCAACATAAAATTATTCTATATCTCGGAAACTGTGAGTGTTAGGTAGACAAAAAAAATGGAATTGTAGATATTATTATTGGCTTCCAAACGAATTAATCCGATTGGGAATAGGTTAAGTCGTTTCCGAGAAACACGAAAATTACATATTCCATCCGCACAAGTCATTACCTGAATGACCCAAAAAAATTATTCTGTGTCTCGGAAACTGTGAGTGTTAGGTAGACAAAACAGATATGGAATTGTAGATAATATTATTGGCTTTCAAACGAATCAATCCGATTGCGAATCGGTTACGTCGTTTCCGATAAAAACGAAAATTACATATTCCATCTGCACAAGTCACTTCCAGAATGAACCAACATAAAATTTTTCTATATCTCGGAAACTGTGAGTGCTAGGTAAACAAAACAAGTTTGGAATTGTAGACATAATTATTGGTTTTCAAACAAATCAATCCAATTGCAAATCGGTTAAGTCGTCTCCGAGAAACACGAAAATTACATATTTCAGCCGCACAAGTCACTTCCAGAATGGCCCAACATAAAATTATTCTATATCTCGGAAACTGTGAGTGTTAGGTAGACAAAACAAGTATGGAATTGTAGATATTATTATTGGCTTCCAAACGAATCAATCCGATTGCGAATCGGTTAAGTCGTTTCCGAGAAACACGAAAATTACATATTTCATCTGCACAAGTCACTTCCAGAATGACCCAACATAAAATTATTCTATATCTCGGAAACTGTGAGTGTTAGCTAGACAAAACAAATATAGAATTGTAGATATTATTATTGGCTTTTAAACGAATCAATCCGATTGCGAATCGGTTAAGTCGTTTCCGAGAAACACGAAAATTACATATTCCATCCGCACAAGTCACTTACAGAATGAGCCAATACAAAATTATTCTATATCTCAGAAACTGTGAGTTCTACGGAAACAAAACAAGTATGGAATTGTAGATATTATTATTGGCTTTCAAACAAATAAAACCTATTGCGAATCAGTTAAGTCGTTTTCGAGAAACACGAACATTACATATTCCATCCGCACAAGTCACTTCCACAATGACAAAACATAAAATTATTCTATATCTCGGAAACTGTGAGTGTTAGGTAGACAAAACAAGGGTGCAATTGTAGATATTATTATAGGCTCCCAAACGAATCAATCCGATTGCAAATCGGTTAAGTCGTTTCCGAGAAACACGACAATTACATATTCCATCTGCACAAGTCATTACCTGAATGACCCCAAACAAAATTATTCTATATCTCGGAAACTGTGAGTGTTAGGTAGACAAAACAAGTATGGAATTGTAGATATTATTATTGGCTTCCAAACGAATCAATCCGATTGCGAATCGGTTAAGTCGTTTCCGAGAAACACGAAAATTACATATTTCATCTGCACAAGTCACTTCCAGAATGACCCAACATAAAATTATTCTACATCTCGGAAACTGTGAGTGTTAGGTAGACAAAACAAGTATAAAATTATATATATTATTATTGGCTTTCAAACGAATCAATCCGATTGCGAATCGGTTAAGTCGTTTCCGAGATACACGAAAATTACATATTCCATCCGCACCAGTCACTTCCAGAATGACCCAATATAAAATTATTCTTTTTTTTGGAAACTGTGAGAGCAATGTAGACAAAGCCAAAGTGGAATTGTAGATATTATTATTGGCTTCCAAACGAATCAATCCGATATCGACTCGGTTAAGTCGTTTCCGAGAAACACTTAAATTACATATTCCATCCGCACAATTCACTTCCAGAATGACCCAATACAAAATTATTCTATATCTCGAAAACTGTGAGTGTTAGGTAGACAAAACAAGTATGGAATTGTAAATATTATTATTGGTTTTCAAATGATTCAATCCGATTGCGAATCGGTTAAGTCGTTTCCGAGAAACACGAAATTTACATATTCCATCCGCACCAGTCACTTCCAGAATGACCCAATATAAAATTGTTCTATTTCTTGGAAACTGTGAGAGCTATGTAGACAAAGCCAGTGTGGAATTGTAGATATTATTATTGGCTTCCAAACGAATCAATCCGATTGCGACTCGGTTAAGTCGTTTCCGAGAAACACGAAAATTACATATTCCATCTGCATAAGTCACTTCCAGAATGACCCAACATAAAATTATTCTATATCTCGGAAACTGTGAGTGTTAGGTAGACAAAAAAAATGGAATTGTAGATATTATTATTGGCTTCCAAACGAATTAATCCGATTGGGAATAGGTTAAGTCGTTTCCGAGAAACACGAAAATTACATATTCCATCCGCACAAGTCATTACCTGAATGACCCAAAAAAATTATTCTGTGTCTCGGAAACTGTGAGTGTTAGGTAGACAAAACAGATATGGAATTGTAGATAATATTATTGGCTTTCAAACGAATCAATCCGATTGCGAATCGGTTACGTCGTTTCCGATAAAAACGAAAATTACATATTCCATCTGCACAAGTCACTTCCAGAATGAACCAACATAAAATTTTTCTATATCTCGGAAACTGTGAGTGCTAGGTAAACAAAACAAGTTTGGAATTGTAGACATAATTATTGGTTTTCAAACAAATCAATCCAATTGCAAATCGGTTAAGTCGTCTCCGAGAAACACGAAAATTACATATTTCAGCCGCACAAGTCACTTCCAGAATGGCCCAACATAAAATTGTTCTATATCTCGGAAACTGTGAGTGTTAGGTAGACAAAACAAGTATGGAATTGTAGATATTATTATTGGCTTCCAAACGAATCAATCCGATTGCGAATCGGTTAAGTCGTTTCCGAGAAACACGAAAATTACATATTTCATCTGCACAAGTCACTTCCAGAATGACCCAACATAAAATTATTCTATATCTCGGAAACTGTGAGTGTTAGCTAGACAAAACAAATATAGAATTGTAGATATTATTATTGGCTTTTAAACGAATCAATCCGATTGCGAATCGGTTAAGTCGTTTCCGAGAAACACGAAAATTACATATTCCATCCGCACAAGTCACTTACAGAATGAGCCAATACAAAATTATTCTATATCTCAGAAACTGTGAGTTCTACGGAAACAAAACAAGTATGGAATTGTAGATATTATTATTGGCTTTCAAACAAATAAAACCTATTGCGAATCAGTTAAGTCGTTTTCGAGAAACACGAACATTACATATTCCATCCGCACAAGTCACTTCCACAATGACAAAACATAAAATTATTCTATATCTCGGAAACTGTGAGTGTTAGGTAGACAAAACAAGGGTGCAATTGTAGATATTATTATAGGCTCCCAAACGAATCAATCCGATTGCAAATCGGTTAAGTCGTTTCCGAGAAACACGACAATTACATATTCCATCTGCACAAGTCATTACCTGAATGACCCCAAACAAAATTATTCTGTGTCTCGAAAACTGTGAGTGTTAGGTAGACAAAACAAATAGGGAATTGTAGATAATATTATTGGCTTTCAAACGAATCAATCAGATTGCGAATCGGTTAAGTCGTTTCCGAGAAAAACGAAAATTAATATTCCATCTGCACAAGTCACTTCCAGAATGAACCAACATAAAATTATTCTATATCTCGGAAACTGTGAGTATTATGTAGACAAAACAAGTATGGAATTGTAGATATTATTATTGGCTTCCAAACGAATCAATCCGATTGCGACTCGGTTAAGTCGTTTCCGAGAAAATCGAAAATTACATATTCCATCTGCACAAGTCACTTCCAGAGTGACCCAACATAAAATTTTTCTATATCTCGGAAACTGTGAGTGTTAGGTAGACAAAATAAGTATAGAATTGTTGACATTATTATTAGCTTTCAAACGAATCAATCCGATTGCGAATCGGTTAAGTCGTTTCCGAGAAGCTCGAAAATTACATATTCCATCCGCACAAGTCACTTCCAGAATGAACCTACATAAAATTATTCTATATCTCGGAAACAGTGAGCGTTTGGTAGACTAAACAAGGATGGAATTGTAGATATTATTTTTGGCTTTCAAACGAATTAATCCGTTTTCGAGAAATACGAAAATTACATATTCCATCCGCACAATTCACTTCCAGAATTACCCAATACAAAATTATTCTATATGTCGGAAACTGTGAGTGTTAGGTAGACAAAACAAGTATGGAATTGTAGATATTATTATTGGCTTCCAAACGAATCAATCCGATTGCGAATCGGTTAAGTCGTTTCCGAGAAACACGAAAATTACATATTCCATTTGCACAAGTCACTTCCAGAATGACCCAACATAAAATTATTCTATATCTCGGAAACTGTGAGTGTTAGTTAGACAAAAAAAGTATGGAATTGTAGATATTATTATTGGTTTTCAAACGAATCAATCCGATTGCGACTCGGATAAGTCGTTTCCGACAATCACGAAATTTAAATATTCCATCCGCACCATTCACTTCCAGAATGACCCAATATAAAATTTTTCTTTATCTTGAAAACTGTGAGAGCTATGTAGACAAAGCCAGTGCGGAATTGTAGATATTATTATTGGCTTCCAAACGAACCAATCCGATTGCAAATCGGTTAAGTCGTTTCCGAGAAACACGAAAATTACATATTCCATATGCACAAGTCACTTCCAGAATGACCCAACATGAAATTATTCTATATCTCGGAAACTGTGAGTGTTAGGTAGACAAAACAAGTATAGAATTGTAGATATTATTATTAGCTTTCAAACGAATCAATCCGATTGCGAATCGGTTAAGTCGTTTTCGAGAAACTCGAAAATTACATATTCCATCCGCACAAGTCACTTTCAGAATGACCCAACATAAAATTATTCTATATCTCGGAAACTGTGAGTGTTAGGTAGACAAAACAAGGATGCAATTGTAGATATTATTATAGGCTCCCAAATGATTCAATACGATTGCAGATCGGTTAAGTCGTTTCCGAGAAACACGAAAATTACATATTCCATCCGCACGAGTTATTACCTGAATGACCCCAAAAAAAATTATTCTGTGTCTCGGAAACTGTGAGTGTTAGGTTGACAAAACAAATATGGAATTGTAGATATTATTATTGGCTTTCAAACGAATCAATCCGATTGCGAATCGGTTAAGTCGTTTCCGAGAAAAACGAAAACTAATATTCCATCTGCACAAGTCACTTCCAGAATGACCCAACATAAAATTATTTTATATCTCGGAAACTGTGAGTGTAAGGTAGACAAAACAAGTATAGAATTGTAGATATTATTATTGGCTTCCAAACGAATCAATCCGATTGCGACTCGGTTAAGTCGTTTCCGAGAAAATCGAAAATTACACATTCCATCTGCACAAGTTACTTCCAGAATGACCCAACATAAAATTATTCTATATCTCGGAAACTGTGAGTGTTAGGTAGACAAAACAAGTATAGAATTGTAGATATTATTATTGGCTTTCAAACGAATCAATCCGATTGCGAATCGGTTAAGTCGTTTCCGAGAAACTCGAAAATTACATATTCCATCCGCACAAGTCACTTCCAGAATGAACCTACATAAAATTAATCTATATCTCGGAAACAGTGAGTGTTTGGTAGACTAAACAAGGATGGAATTGTAGATATTATTTTTGGCTTTCAAACGAATTAATCCGTTTTCGAGAAATACGAAAATTACATATTCCATCCGCACAATTCACTTCCAGAATGACCCAACATAAAATTATTCTATATCTCGGAAACTGTGAGTGTTAGGTAGACAAAACAAGTAAAGAATTGTAGATATTATTATTGGCTCTCAAACGAATCAATCCGATTGCGAATCGGTTAAGTCGTTTCCGAGAAACTCGAAAATTACATATTCCATCCGCACAAGTCACTTCCAGAATGACCCTAAATTTGGTCACTTCTAGAATGACCCTAAAATTATTCTATATCTCGGAAACTGTGAGTGTTAGGTAGACAAAAAAAGTATGGAATTGTAGATATTATTATTGGTTTTCAAACGAATCAATCCAATTGCGACTCGGATAAGTCGTTTCCGAGAATCACGAAATTTAAATATTCCATCCGCACCATTCACTTCCAGAATGACCCAATATAAAATTATTCTTTATCTTGAAAACTGTGGGAGCTATGTAGACAAAACCAGTGCGGAATTGTAGATATTATTATTGGCTTCCAAACGAATTAATCCGATTGCAAATCGGTTAAGTCGTTTCCGAGAAACACGAAAATTACATATTCCATCTGCACAAATCACCTCCAGAATGACCCAACATAAAATTATTCTATATCTCGGAAACTGTGAGTGTTAGGTAGACAAAACAAGTATAGAATTGTAGATATTATTATTAGCTTTCAAACGAATCAATCCGATTGCGAATCGGTTAAGTCGTTTTTGAGAAACACGAAAATTACATATTCCATCCGCACAAGTCACTTTCAGAATGACCCAACAAAAAATTATTCTATATCTCGGAAACTGTGAGTGCTACGTAAACAAAACAAGTATAGAATTGTAGATATTATTATTGGCTTTCAAACGTATAAAACCTATTGCGAATCAGTTAAGTCGTTTTCGAGAAACACGAACATTACATATTCCATCCGCACAAGTCACTTCCAGAATGACCCAACATAAAATTATTCTATATCTCGGAAACTGTGAGTGTTAGGTAGACAAAACAAGGATGCAATTGTAGATATTATTATAGGCTCCCAAATGATTCAATACGATTGCAGATCGGTTAAGTCGTTTCCGAGAAACACGAAAATTACATATTCCATCCGCACAAGTCATTACCTGAATGACCCCAAAAAAATTTATTCTGTGTATCGGAAACTGTGAGTGTTAGGTAGACAAAACAAATATGGAATTGTAGATAATATTATTGGCTTTCAAACGAATCAATCCGATTGCGAATCGGTTAAGTCGTTTCCGAGAAAAACGAAAATTAATATTCCATCTGCACAAGTCACTTCCAGAATGAACCAACATAAAATTATTCTATATCTCGGAAACTGTGAGTATTATGTAAACAAAACAAGTATGGAATTGTAGATATTATTATTGGCTTCCAAACGAATCAATCCGATTGCGACTCGGTTAAGTCCTTTCCGAGAAACTCGAAAATTGCATATTCCATCCGCACAAGTCACTTCCAGAATGAACCTACATAAAATTAATCTATATCTCGGAAACAGTGAGTGTTTGGTAGACTAAACAAGGATGGAATTGTAGATATTATTTTTGGCTTTCAAACGAATTAATCCGTTTTCGAGAAATACGAAAATTACATATTCCATCCGCACAATTCACTTCCAGAATGACCCAATACAAAATTATTCTATATGTCGGAAACTGTGAGCGTTAGGTAGACAAAGCAAGTATGGAATTGTAGATATTATTATTGGCTTCCAAACGAATCAATCCGATTACGAATCGGTTAAGTCGTTTCCGAGAAACACGAAAATTACATATTCCATCTGCACAAGTCACTTCCAGAATGACCCAACATAAAATTATTCTATATCTCGGAAACTGTGAGTGTTAGGTAGACAAAACAAGTATGGAATTGTAGATATTATTATTGGTTTTCAAACGAATCAATCCAATTGCGACTCGGATAAGTCGTTTCCGAGAATCGCGAAATTTAAATATTCCACCCGCACCATTCACTTTCAGAATGACCCAATATAAAATTATTCTTTATCTCGAAAACTGTGAGAGCTATGTAGACAAAGCCAATGTGGAATTGTAGATGTTATTATTGGTTTCCAAACGAATCAATCCGATTGCAAATCGGTTAAGTCGTTTTCGAGAAACACGAAAATTACATATTCCATCTGCACAAATCACTTCCAGAATGACCCAACATAAAATTATTCTATATCTCGGAAACTGTGAGTGTTAGGTAGACAAAACAAGTAAAGAATTGTAGATATTATTATTGGCTCTCAAACGAATCAATCCGATTGCGAATCGGTTAAGTCGTTTCAGAGAAAATCGAAAATTACATATTCCATCCGCACAAGTCACTTCCAGAATGACCCTACATAAACTTATTCTATATCTCGGAAACTGTGAGTGCTACGTAAACAAAACCAGTATGGAATTGTAGATATTATTATTGGCTTTCAAACGAATAAAACCTATTGCGAATCAGTTAAGTCGTTTTCGAGAAACACGAAATTACATATTCCATCCGCACAAGTCACTTCCAGAATGACCCAACATAAAATTATTCTATATCTCGGAAACTGTGAGTGTTAGGTAGACAAAGCCAAAGTGGAATTGTAGATATTATTATTGGCTTCCAAACGAATCAATCCGATTGGGAATCGGTTAAGTCGTTTCCGAGAAACACGAAAATTACATATTCCATCCGCACAAGTCATTACCTGAATGACCCCAAAAAAAATTATTCTGTGTCTCGGAAACTGTGAGTGTTAGGTAAACAAAACAAATATGGAATTGTAGATAATATTATTGGCTTTCAAACGAATCAATCCGATTGCGATTCGGTTAAGTCGTTTCCGAGAAAAACGAAAATTAATATTCCACCTGCACAAGTCACTTCCAGAATGAAACAACATAAAATTATTCTATATCTCGGAAACTGTGAGTATTATGTAGACAAAACAAGTATGGAATTGTAGATATTATTATTGGCTTCCAAACGAATCAATCCGATTGCGAATCGGTTAAGTCGTTTTCGAGAAACACGAAAATTACATATTCCATCCGCACAATTCACTTCCAGAATGACCCAATACAAAATTATTCTATATGTCGGAAACTGTGAGCGTTAGGTAGACAAAGCAAGTATGGAATTGTAGATATTATTATTGGCTTCCAAACGAATCAATCCGATTGCGAATCGGTTAAGTCGTTTCCGAGAAACACGACAATTACATATTCCATCTGCACAAGTCACTTCCAGAATGACCCAACATAAAATTATTCTATATCTCGGAAACTGTGAGTGTTAGGTAGACAAAACAAGTATGGAATTGTAGATATTATTATTGGTTTTCAAACGAATCAATCCAATTGCGACTCGGATAAGTCGTTTCCGAGAATCGCGAAATTTAAATATTCCACCCGCACCATTCACTTTCAGAATGACCCAATATAAAATTATTCTTTATCTCGAAAACTGTGAGAGCTATGTAGACAAAGCCAATGTGGAATTGTAGATGTTATTATTGGTTTCCAAACGAATCAATCCGATTGCAAATCGGTTAAGTCGTTTTCGAGAAACACGAAAATTACATATTCCATCTGCACAAATCACTTCCAGAATGACCCAACATAAAATTATTCTATATCTCGGAAACTGTGAGTGTTAGGTAGACAAAACAAGTAAAGAATTGTAGATATTATTATTGGCTCTCAAACGAATCAATCCGATTGCGAATCGGTTAAGTCGTTTCAGAGAAAATCGAAAATTACATATTCCATCCGCACAAGTCACTTCCAGAATGACCCTACATAAACTTATTCTATATCTCGGAAACTGTGAGTGCTACGTAAACAAAACCAGTATGGAATTGTAGATATTATTATTGGCTTTCAAACGAATAAAACCTATTGCGAATCAGTTAAGTCGTTTTCGAGAAACACGAAATTACATATTCCATCCGCACAAGTCACTTCCAGAATGACCCAACATAAAATTATTCTATATCTCGGAAACTGTGAGTGTTAGGTAGACAAAGCCAAAGTGGAATTGTAGATATTATTATTGGCTTCCAAACGAATCAATCCGATTGGGAATCGGTTAAGTCGTTTCCGAGAAACACGAAAATTACATATTCCATCCGCACAAGTCATTACCTGAATGACCCCAAAAAAAATTATTCTGTGTCTCGGAAACTGTGAGTGTTAGGTAAACAAAACAAATATGGAATTGTAGATAATATTATTGGCTTTCAAACGAATCAATCCGATTGCGATTCGGTTAAGTCGTTTCCGAGAAAAACGAAAATTAATATTCCACCTGCACAAGTCACTTCCAGAATGAAACAACATAAAATTATTCTATATCTCGGAAACTGTGAGTATTATGTAGACAAAACAAGTATGGAATTGTAGATATTATTATTGGCTTCCAAACGAATCAATCCGATTGCGAATCGGTTAAGTCGTTTTCGAGAAACACGAAAATTACAAATTCCATCTGCACAAGTCACTTCCAGAATGACCCAACATAAAATTATTCTATATCTCGGAAACTGTGAGTGTTAGGTGGACAAAACAAGTATGGAATTGTAGATATTATTATTAGCTTCCAAACGAATCAATCCGATTGGGAGTCGGTTAAGTCGTTTCCGAGAAACACGAAAATTACATATTCCATCTGCACAAGTCACTTCCAGAATGACCCAACATAAAATTATTCTATATATCGGAAACTGTGAGTGTTAGGTAGACAAAACAAGTATGGAATTGTAGATATTATTATTGGCTTCCAAACGAATCAATCCGATTGCGACTCGGTTAAGTTGTTTCCGAGAAAAACGAAAATTACATATTCCATCTGCACAAGTCACTTCCAGAATGACCCAACATAAAATTTTTCTATATCTCGGAAACTGTGAGTGTTAGGTAGACAAAACAAGTATAGAATTGTAGATATTATTACTAGCTTTCAAACGAATCAATCCGATTGCGAATCGGTTAAGTCGTTTCCGAGAAATTCGAAAATTACATATTCCATCCTCACAAGTCACTTCCAGAATGAATCTACATAAAATTATTCTATATCCCGGAAACTGTGAGTGTTTGGGAGACTAAACAAGGATGGAATTGTAGATATTATTTTTGGCTTTCAAACGAATTAATCCGTTTTCGAGAAATACGCAAATTACATATTCCATCCGCACAATTCACTTCCAGAATGACCCAATACAAAATTATTCTATATGTCGGAAACTGTGAGTGTTAGGTAGACAAAACAAGTATGGAATTGTAGATATTATTATTAGCTTCCAAACGAATCAATCCGATTGCGAATCGGTTAAGTCGTTTCCGAGAAACCCGAAAATTACATATTCCATCTGCACAAGTCACTTCCAGAATGACCCAATATAAAATTATTCTATATCTCGGAAACTGTGAGTGCTGTGTGAGTGGCGAGAAAAACGAAAATTACATATTCCATCTGCACAAGTCACTTCCAGAATGACCCAACATAAAATTATTCCATATCTCGGAAACTGTATGTGTTAGGTAGACAAAGCATTGGCTTTCAAATGAATCAATCCGATTGCAAATCGGTTAAGTCGTTTCCGAGAAACACGAAAATTACATATTCCATCCGCACAAGTCATTACCTGAATGACCCCAAAAAAAAATTATTCTGTGTCTCGGAAACTGTGAGTGTTAGGTAAACAAAACAAATATGGAATTGTAGATAATATTATTGGCTTTCAAACGAATCAATCCGATTGCGAATCGGTTAAGTCGTTTCCGAGAAACACGAAATTAAAATATTCCATCCGCACCATTCACTTCCAGAATGACCCAATATAAAATTATTCTTTATCTCGAAAATTGTGAGAGCTATGTAGACAAAGCCAGTGTGGAATTGTAGATATTATTATTGGCTTCCAAACGAATCAATCCGATTGCAAATCGGTTAAGTCGTCTCCGAGAAACACGAAAATTACATATTCCATCCGCACAAGTCACTTCCAGAATGGCCCAACATAAAATTATTCTATATCTCGGAAACTGTGAGTGTTAGGTAGACAAAACAAGTATGAAATTGTAGATATCATTCTTGGCTTCCAAACGAATCAATCCGATTACAAATCGGTTAAGTCGTTTCCGAGAAACACGAAAATTACATATTCCATCTGCACAAGCCACTTCCAGAATGACCCAACATAAATTTTTCTATAGCTCGGAAACTGTGAGTACTACTTAGACAAAACAAGTATGGAATTGTAGATATTATTATTGGTTTTCAAACGAATAAAACCTATTGCGAATCAGTTAAGTCGTTTTTGAGAAACACGAACATTACATATTCCATCCGCACAAGTCACTTCCAGAATGACCCAAAGTAAAATTATTCTATATCTCGGAAACTGTGAGTGTTAGGTAGACAAAACAAGGATGCAATTGTAGATATTATTATTGGCTTTCAAACGAATCAAACCGATTGCGAATCGGTTAAGTCGTTTCCGAGAAAAACGAAAATTACATATTCCATCCGCACAAGTCACTTCCAGAATGGCCCAATATAAAATTACTCTATATCTCGGAAACTGTGAGTTTTAGATAGACAAAACAAGTATGGAATTGTAGATATTATTGTTGGCTTCCAAACGAATCAATCCGATTGCGAGTCGGTTAAGTCGTTTCCGAGAAGCACTATTTCATCTGCACAAGTCACTTCCAGAATGACCCAACATAAAATTATTCTATATCTCGGAAACTGTGAGTGTTAGGTAGACAAAACAAGTATAGAATTGTAGATATTATTATTGGCTTTCAAACGAATCAATCCGATTGCGAATCGGTTAAGTCGTTTCCGAGAAACACGAAAAATGCATATTCCATCCGCACAAGTCACTTCCAGAATGAGCCAATACAAAATTATTCTATATCTCGGAAACTGTGAGTGTTAGGTAGACAAAACAAGTATGGAATTGTAGATATTATTATTATTGGCTTCCAAACGAATCAATCCGATGGCGAATCGGTTAAGTCGTTTCCGAGAAACACGAAAATTACAAATTCCATCTGCACAAGCCACATCCAGAATGACCCAACATAAAATTATTCTTTATCTCATATCTCAACTGTGAGTGTTAGGTAGACAAAACAAGTATGGAATTGTAGATATTATTATCGGCTTCCAAACGAATCAATCCGATTGGGAGTCGGTTAAGTCGTTTCCGAGAAACACGAAAATTACATATTCCATCCGTACAAGTCACTTCCAGGATGATCCAACATACAATTATTCTATATCTTGGAAACTGTGGGTGCTAGGTAGACAAAACAAGTATGGAATTGTAGATATAATTATTGGCTTTCAAACGAATCAATCCGATTGCGAATCGGTTAAATCGTCTCCGAGAAACACGAAAATTACATATTCCATCCGCACAAGTCAATTCCAGAATGAACCAACATAAAATTATCCTATATCTTGGAAACTGTGAGTGCTAGGTAGACAAAACAAGTATGGAATTGTAGATATAATTATTGGCTTTCAAACGAATCAATCCGATTGCGAATCGGTTAAGTCGTCTCCGAGAAACACGAAAATTACATATTCCATCCGCACAAGTCAATTCTAGAATGAACCAACATAAAATTATTCTATATCTCGGAAACTGTGAGTATTATGTATGTACTACATAATGGAATTGTAGATATTATTATTGGCTTCCAAACGAATCAATCCGATTTCGACTCGGTTAAGTCGTTTCCTAGAAAAACGAAAATTACATATTCTATCTGCACAAGTCACTTCCTGAATGACCCAACATAAAATTATTCTATATCTCGGAAACTGTGAGTGTTAGGTAGACAAAACAAGTGTAGAATTGTAGATATTATTACTAGCTTTCAAACGAATCAATCCGATTGCGAATCGGTTAAGTCGTTTCCGAGAAACTCGAAAATTACATATTCCATCCGCACAAGTCACTTCCAGAATGAACCTACATAAAATTATTCTATATCTCGGAAACTGTGTTTGGTAGACTAAACAAGGATGGTATTGTAGATATTATTATTGGCTTCCAAACGAACCAATCCGATTGCGAATCGGTTAAGTCGTTTCCGAGAAACCCGAAAATTACATATTCCATCTGCACAAGTCACTTTCAGAATGACCCAATTAAAAATTATTCTATATCCCGGAAACTGTGAGTGCTGTGTGAGTGCCGAGAAAAACGCAAATTACATATTCCATCTGCACAAGTCACTTCCAGAATGACCCAACATAAAATTATTCTATATCTCGGAAACTGTGAGTGTTAGGTAGACAAAGCCAGTGTGGAATTGTAGATATTATTATTGGCTTCCAAACGAATCAATCCGATTGCGACTCGGTTAAGTCGTTTCCGAGAAAATCGAAAATTACACATTCCATCTGCACAAGTTACTTCCAAAAAGACCCAACATAAAATTATTCTATATCTCGGAAACTGTGAGTGTTAGGTAGACAAAACAAGTATAGAATTGTAGATATTATTATAGGCTTTCAAACGAATCAATCCGATTACGAATCGGTTAAGTCGTTTTCGAGAAACTCGAAAATTACATATTCCATCCGCACAAGTTACTTCCAGAATGAACCTACATAAAATTAATCTATATCTCGGAAACAGTGAGTGTTTGGTAGACTAAACAAGGATGGAATTGTAGATATTATTTTTGGCTTTCAAACGAATTAATCCGTTTTCGAGAAATACGAAAATTACATATTCCATCCGCACAATTCACTTCCAGAATGACCCAATACCAAATTATTCTATATGTCGGAAACTGTGAGCGTTAGGTAGACAAAACAAGTATGGAATTGTAGATATTATTATTGGCTTCCAAACGAATCAATCCGATTGCGAATCGGTTAAGTCGTTTCCGAGAAACACGAAAATTACATATTCCATCTGCACAAGTCACTTCCAGAATGACCCAACATAAAATTATTCTATATCTCGGAAACTGTGAGTGCTGTGTGAGTGCCGAGAAAAAAGAAAATTACATATTCCATCTGCACAAGTCACTTCAGTATGACCCAACATAAAATTATTCTATATCTCGGAAACTGTGAGTGTTAGGTAGACAAAACAAGTATGGAATTGTAGATATTATTATTGGTTTTCAAACGAATCAATCCAATTGCGACTCGAGATAAGTCGTTTCCGAGAATCGCGAAATTTAAATATTCCACCCGCACCATTCACTTTCAGAATGACCCAATAAAAATTATTCTCTATCTCGAAAACTGTGAGAGCTATGTAGACAAAGCCAACGTGGAATTGTAGATATTATTAATGGCTTCCAAACGAATCAATCCGATTGCAAATCGGTTAAGTCGTTTTCGAGAAACACGAAAATTACATATTCCATCTGCACAAATCACTTCCAGAATGACCCAACATAAAATTATTCTATATCTCGGAAAATGTTAGTGTTAGGTAGACAAAACAAGTAAAGAATTGTAGATATTATTATTGGCTCTCAAACGAATCAATCCGATTGCGAATCGGTTAAGTCGTTTCCGAGAAACTCGAAAATTACATATTCCATCCGCACAAGTCACTTCCAGAATGACCCTACATTAACTTACTCTATATCTCGGAAACTGTGAGTGCTACGTAAACAAAACAAGTACAGAATTGTAGATATTATTATTGGCTTTCAAACGAATCAATCCGATTGAAAATCAGTTAAGTCGTTTCCGAGAAACACGAAAATTACATATTCCATCTGCACAAGTCACTTCCAGAATGGCCCAACATAAAATTATTCTATATCGCGGAAACTATGTGTGCTTGGTAAACAAAACAGGTATGGAATTGTCGATATTATTATTGGTTTTCAAACGAACCAATCCGATTGCGAATCGGTTAAGTCCTCTCCAAAAGACACGAAAATTACATATTCCATCCGCACAAGTCACTTCCAGAATGACCCAACATAAAATTATTCTATAACTCGGAAACTGTGAGTGCTGTGTGAGTGCCGAGAAAAACGAAAATTACATACTCCATCCGCACGAGTCATTACCTAAATGGCCCAACATAAAATTATTCTATATCTCGGAAACTGTGAGTGTTAGGTAGACAAAACAAATATGGAATTATAGATATTATTATTGGCTTTCAAACGAATCAATCCGATTGCAAATCTGTTAAGACGTTTCCGAGAAACACGAAAATTACATATTCCATCCGCACAAGTCACTTCCAGGATGACCCAACATAAAATTATTTTATATCTCGGAAACTGTGAGTGCTGTGTGAGTGCCGAGAAAAACGAAAATTACATATTCCATTCGCACAAGTCACTTCCAGAATGACCCAACATAAATTTATTCTATATCTCGGAAACTGTGTGTGTTAGGTAGACAAATCAAGTACAGAATTGTAGATATTATTATTGGCTTTCAAACGAATCAATCCGATTGCGAATCGGTTAAGTCGTTTCCGAGAAACACGAAAATTACATATTCCATCTGCACAAGTCACTTCCAGAATGGCCCAACATAAAATTATTCTATATCTCGGAAACAATGTGTGCTTGGTAAACAAAACAGGTATGGAATTGTAGATATTATTATTGGTTTTCAAACGAATCAATCCAATTGCGAATCGGTTAAGTCGTTTCAGAGCAACACGAAAATTACATATTCCATCTGCACAAGTCACTTCCAGAATGGCCCAACATAAAATTATTCTATATCTCGGAAACTGTGAGTGCTGTGTGAGTGCCGAGAAAAACGAAAATTACATATTCCATCCGCACGAGTCATTACCTGAATGGCCCAACATAAAATTATTCTATATCTCGGAAACTGTGAGTGCTGCGTGAGTGCCGAGAAAAACGATGCTATATCTCGGAAACTGTGAGTGCTAGGTAGACAAAACAAGTATGGAATTGTAGATATTATTATTGGCTTTCAAACAAATCTATCCGATTGCGAATCGGTTAAGTCGTTTTGGAGAAAAACGAAAATTACATTTTCCATCCGCACAAGTCACTTCCAGAATGACCCAACATAAAATTATACTATATTCCGGAAACTGTGAGTGCTAGGTACACAAGACAATTATGAAATTGTAGATATTATTATTGGTTTTCAAACGAATCAATCCGATTGCGATTCGGTTAAGTCGCCTCCGAGAAACACGAAAATTACATATTCCATCCGCACAAGTCACTTCCAGAATGACCCAACATAAAATTATTCTATATCTCGTAAACTGTGTGTGTTAGGTAGACAAACCAAGTAAAGGATTGTAGATATTATTATTGGCTTTCGAACGAGTCAATCCGATTCCAAATCGGTAAGTCGTTTACGAGAAACACGAAAATTACATATTCCATCCGCATAAGTCACTTCCAGAATGACCCAACAAAAAATTATTCTATATCTCGGAAACTGTGAGTGTTAGGTAGACAAAAAAAAACTATGGAATTGTATATATTATTATTGGTTTTCAAACGAATCAATCCGATTGCAAATCGATTAAATCGTTTCCGAGAAACACGAAAATTACATATTCCATCCGCACGAGCCATTACCTGAATGACCCAACAAAAAATTATTCTGTATCTCGGAAATTGTGAGTGTTATGTAAACAAAACAAGTATAGAATTGTAGATATTATTATTGGCTTTCAAACGAATCAATCCGATTGCAAATCGGTTAAGTCGTTTCCGAGAAAAATGAAAATTACGTATTCCATCCGCACAAGTCACTTCCACAATGACCCAACAGAGAATTATTCTATATCTCGGAAACTGTGAGTGTTAGGTAGACAAAAAAAAACTATGGAATTGTAGATATTATAATTGGCTTTCAAACGAATCAATCCGATTGCGAATCGGTTAAAGTCGTCTCCGAGAAACACGAAAATTACCTATTTCATCTGCACCAGTCATTTCCAGAATGATCCATCAAAAAAATATGCTATATCTCGGAAACTGTGAGTGCTAGGTAGACAAAACTGTGAGTGCTAGGTAGGCATGGAATTGTAGATATTATTATTGGCTTTCAAACGAATCAATCCGATTGCGAATCGGTTAAGTCGTTTCCGAGAAAAACGAAAATTACATTTTCCATCCGCACAAGTCACTTCCAGAATGACCCAACATAAAATTATACTATATTCCGAAACTGTGAGTTCTAGGTATACAAGACAATTATGAAATTGTAGATATTATTATTGGTTTTCAAACGAATCAATCCGATTGCGATTCGGTTAAGTCGCCTTCGAGAAACACGAAAATTACATATTCCATCCGCACAAGTTACTTCTACAATGACCCAACATAAATTTATTCTATATCTCGGAAACTGTGTGTGTTAGGTAGACAAACCAAGTACAGAATTGTAGATATTATTATTGGCTTTCATAAAATTATTCCATATCTCGGAAACTTGAGTGTTAGGTAGACAAAACAAGTATGGAATTGTAGATATTATTATTGGCTTTAAAACGAATCAATCCGATTGCAAATCGGTTAAGTCGTTTACGAGAAACACGAAAATTACATATTCCATCCGCACGAGCCATTACTTGAATGACCCAACAAAAAATTATTCTGTACCTCGGAAATTGTGAGTGTTATGTAAACAAAACAAGTATAGAATTGTAGATATTATTATTGGCTTTCAAACGAATCAATCCGATTGCAAATCGGTTAAGTCGTTTCCGAGAAAAATGAAAATTACGTATCCCATCCGCACAAGTCACTTCCACAATGACCCAACAGAGAATTATTCTATATCTCGGAAACTGTGAGTGTTAGGTAGACAAAAAAAAACTATGAAATTGTAGATATTATAATTGGCTTTCAAACGAATCAATCCGATTGCGAATCGGTTAAAGTCGTCTCCGAGAAACACGAAAATTACCTATTTCATCTGCACCAGTCATTTCCAGAATGACCCATCAAAAAAATATGCTATATCTCGGAAACTGTGAGTGCTAGGTAGACAAAACTGTGAGTGCTAGGTAGGTATGGAATTGTAGATATGATTATTGGCTTTCAAACAAATCAATCCGATTGCGAATCGGTTAAGTCGTTTTGGAGAAAAACGAAAATTACATATTCCATCCGCACAAGTCACTTCCAGAATGACCCAACATAAAATTATACTATATTCCGGAAACTGTGAGTGCTAGGTATACAAGACAGTTATGAAATTGTAGATATTATTATTGGTTTTCAAACGAATCAATCCGATTGCGATTCGGTTAAGTCGCCTTCGAGAAACACGAAAATTACATATTCCATCCCCACAAGTTACTTCCACAATGACCCAACATAAATTTATTCTATATCTCGGAAACTGTGTGTGTTAGGTAGACAAACCAAGAACAGAATTGTAGATATTATTATTGGCTTTCAAACGAATCAATCCGATTGCGAATCGGTTAAGTCGTTTCCGAGAAACACGAAAATTACATATTCCATCTGCACAAGTCACTTCCAAAATGACATAGAATTATGTCTCGGAAAATATGTGTGCTAGGTAAACAAAACTGGTATGGAATTGTAGATATTATTATTGGTTTTCAAACGAATCAATCCGATTGCGAATCGGTTAAGTCGTCTCCGAGAAACACGAAAATTACATATTCCATCCGCACAAGTCACTTCCAGAATGACCCAACATAAAATTATTCTATATGTCGGAAACTGTGTGTGTTAGATAGACAAGCCAAGTACAGAATTGTAAATATTTTTATTGGTTTTCAAACGAATTAATCCGATTGCAAATCGGTTAACTCGTTTCCGAGAAACACCAAAATTACATATTCCATCTGCACAAGTCACTTCCAGAATGACCCAACATAAAATTATTCTATATCTCGGAAACTATGTGTGCTAGGTAAACAAAACAGGTATGGAATTGTAGATATTCTTATTGGTTTTCGAACGAATCAATCCGATTGCGAATCTGTTAAGTCGTCTCCGAGAAACACGAAAATTACATATTCCATCCGCACAAGTCACTTCCAGAATGACCCAACATAAAATTATTCTATATCTCGGAAACTTTGTGTGTTAGGTAGACAAACCAAGTAAAGGATTGTAGATATTATTATTGGCTTTCAAACGAATCAATCCGATTGCAAATCGGTAAGTCGTTTACGAGAAACACGAAAATTACATATTCCATCCGCATAAGTCACTTCCAGAATGACCCAACAAAAAATTATTCTATATCTCGGAAACTGTGAGTGTTAGGTAGACAAAAAAAAAACTATGGAATTGTAAAGGGTGATTTTTTTGAGGTTAGGATTTTCATGCATTAGTATTTGACAGATCACGTGGGATTTCAGACATGGTGTCAAAGAGAAAGATGCTCAGTATGCTTTGACATTTCATCATGAATAGACTTACTAACGAGCAACGCTTGCAAATCATTGAATTTTATTACCAAAATCAGTGTTCGGTTCGAAATGTGTTCAAATTTTGACAAATTGTGTTCAGCGATGAGGCTCATTTCTGGTTGAATGGCTACGTAAATAAGCAAAATTGCCGCATTTGGAGTGAAGAGCAACCAGAAGCCGTTCAAGAACTGCCCATGCATCCCGAAAAATGCACTGTTTGGTGTGGTTTGTATGCTGGTGGAATCATTGGACCGTATTTTTTCAAAGATGCTGTTGGACGCAACGTTACGGTGAATGAACACATTTCGAACCGAACACTGATTTTGGTAATAAAATTCAATGATTTGCAAGCGTTGCTCGTTAGTAAGTCTATTCATGATGAAATGTCAAAGCATACTGAGCATCTTTCTCTTTGACACCATGTCTGAAATCCCACGTGATCTGTCAAATACTAATGCATGAAAATCCTAACCTCAAAAAAATCACCCTTTATATATTATTATTGGCTTTCAAACGAATCAATCCGATTGCAAATCGGTTAAGTCGTTTACAAGAAACACGAAAATTACATATTCCATCTGCACGAGCCATTACCTGAATGACCCAACAAAAAATTATTCTGTATCTCGGAAATTGTGAGTGTTATGTAAACAAAACAAGTATAGAATTGTAGATATTATTATTGGCTTTCAAACGAATCAATCCGATTGCAAATCGGTTAAATCGTTTACGACAAACACGAAAATTACATATTCCATCCGCACGAGCCATTACCTGAATGACCCAACAAAAAATTATTCTGTATCTCGGAAATTGTGAGTGTTATGTAAACAAAACAAGTATAGAATTGTAGATATTATTATTGGTTTTCAAACGAATCAATTCGAAAGCAAATCGGTTAAGTCGTTTCCGAGAAAAATGAAAATTACGTATTCCATCCGCACAAGTCACTTCCACAATGACCCAACAGAGAATTATTCTTTATCTCGGAAACTGTGAGTGTTAGGTAGACAAAAAAAAAACTATGGAATTGTAGATATTATAATTGGCTTTCAAACGAATCAATCCGATTGCGAATCGGTTAAAGTCGTCTCCGAGAAACACGAAAATAACCTATTTCATCTGCACCAGTCATTTCCAGAATGACCCATCAAAAGATATGCTATATCTCGGAAACTGTGAGTGCTAGGTAGACAAAACAAGTATGGAATTGTAGATATTATTATTGGCTTTCAAACAAATCAATCCGATTGCGAATCGGTTAAGTCGTTTTGGAGAAAAACGAAAATTACATTTTCCATCCGCACAAGTCACTTCCAGAATGACCCAACATAAAATTATACTATATTCCGGAAACTGTGAGTGCTAGGTAGACAAAACAAATATCGAATTATAGATATTATTATTGGCTTTCAAACGAATCAATCCTATTGCAAGTCTGTTAAGTCGTTTCCGAGAAACACGAAAATTACATATTCCATCCGCACAAGTCACTTCCAGAAAGACCCATCAAAAAATATTCTATATCTCGGAAACTGTGAGTGCTAGGTAGACAGAACAAGTATGGAATTGTATATATTATTATTGGTTTTCAAAGGAAACAATCCGATTGCGAATCGGTTAAGTCGTCTCCGAGAAACACGAAAATTACATATTCCATCCGCATAAGTCACTTCCAGAATGACCCAACAAAAAATTATTCTATATCTCGGAAACTGTGAGCCCTAGGTAGACAAAACAAGTATGGAATTGTATATATTATTATTGGTTTTCAAACGAATCAATCCGATTGCGATTCGGTTAAGTCGCCTCCGAGAAACACGAAAATTACATATTCCATCCGCACAAGTTACTTCCAGAATGACCCAACATAAATTTATTCTATATCTCGGAAACTGTGTGTGTTAGGTAGACAAACCAAGTACAGAATTGTAGATATTATTATTGGCTTTCAAACGAATCAATCCAATTGCGAATTGGTTAAGTCGTTTCCGAGAAACACGAAAATTACATATTCCATCTGCACAAGTCACTTCCAGAATGGCCCAACATAAAATTATTCTATATCTCGGAAACTGTGAGTGCTGTGTGAGTGCCGAGAAAAACGAAAATTACATATTCCATCCGCACGAGTCATTACCTGAATGGCCCAACATAAAATTATTCTATATCTCGGAAACTGTGAGTGCTGCGTGAGTGCCGAGAAAAACGAAAATTACATATTCCATCCGCACGAGTCATTACCTGAATGGCCCAACATAAAATTATTCTATATCTCGGAAACTGTGAGTGTTAGGTAGACAAAACAAATATGGAATAATAGATATTATTATTGGCTTTCAAACGAATCAATCCTATTGCAAATCTGCTAAGTCGTTTCCGAGAAACACGAAAATTACATATTCCATCCGCTCAAGTCACTTCCAGAATGACCCAACATAAATTTATTCTATATCTCGGAAACTGTGTGTGTTAGGTAGACAAACCAAGTACAGAATTGTAGATATTATTATTGGCTTTCAAACGAATCAATCCGATTGAAAATCGGTTAAGTCGTTTCCGAGAAACACGAAAATTACATATTCCATCTGCACAAGTCACTTCCAGAATGGCCCAACATAAAATTATTCTATATCGCGGAAACTATGTGTGCTTGGTAAACAAAACAGGTATGGAATTGTCGATATTATTATTGGTTTTCAAACGAATCAATCCGATTGCGAATCGGTTAAGTCGTCTCCAAAAGACACGAAAATTACATATTCCATCCGCACAAGTCACTTCCAGAATGACCCAACATAAAATTATTCTATAACTCGGAAACTGTGAGTGCTGTGTGAGTGCCGAAAAAAACGAAAATTACATATTCCATCCGCACGAGTCATTACCTGAATGGCCCAACATAAAATTATTCTATATCTCGGAAACTGTGAGTGTTAGGTAGACAAAACAAATATGGAATTATAGATGTTATTATTGGCTTTCAAACGAATCAATCCTATTGCAAATCTGTTAAGACGTTTCCGAGAAACACGAAAATTACATATTCCATCCGCACAAGTCACTTCCAGAATGACCCAACATAAAATTATTTTATATCTCGGAAACTGTGAGTGCTGTGTGAGTGCCGAGAAAAACGAAAATTACATATTCCATTCGCACAAGTCACTTCCAGAATGACCCAACATAAATTTATTCTATATCTCGGAAACTGTGTGTGTTAGGTAGACAAATCAAGTACAGAATTGTAGATATTATTATTGGCTTTCAAACGAATCAATCCGATTGCGAATCGGTTAAGTCGTTTCCGAGAAACACGAAAATTACATATTCCATCTGCACAAGTCACTTCCAGAATGGCCCAACATAAAATTATTCTATATCTCGGAAACAATGTGTGCTTGGTAAACAAAACAGGTATGGAATTGTAGATATTATTATTGGTTTTCAAACGAATCAATCCGATTGCGAATCGGCTAAGTCGTCTCCAAAAGACACGAAAATTACATATTCCATCCGCACAAGTCACTTCCAGAATGACCCAACATAAAATTATTCTATATCTCGGAAACTGTGAGTGCTGTGTGAGTGCCGAGAAAAACGAAAATTACATATTCCATCCGCACGAGTCATTACCTGAATGGCCCAACATAAAATTATTCTATATCTCGGAAACTGTGAGTGTTAGGTAGACAAAACAAATATCGAATTATAGATATTATTATTGGCTTTCAAACGAATCAATCCGATTGCAAGTCTGTTAAGTCGTTTCCGAGAAACACGAAAATTACATATTCCATCCGCACAAGTCACTTCCAGAATGACCCATCAAAAAATATTCTATATCTCGGAAACTGTGAGTGCTAGGTAGACAGAACAAGTATGGAATTGTATATATTATTATTGGTTTTCAAACGAAACAATCCGATTGCAAATCGGTTAAGTCGTTTACGAGAAACACGAAAATTACATATTCCATCCGCACAAGTCACTGCCAGAATGACCCAACATAAAATTATTCTATATCCCGGAAACTGTGAGTGCTAGGTAGACAAACCAAGTACAGA
This sequence comes from Stomoxys calcitrans, assembly GCF_963082655.1. Lineage (NCBI taxonomy): Eukaryota > Metazoa > Arthropoda > Insecta > Diptera > Muscidae > Stomoxys > Stomoxys calcitrans. Next base: position 134,324,710 of record NC_081552.1, on the reverse strand, counting down.
ATTGTAGATATTATTATTGGCTGTCGAACGAATCAATCCGATTGCAAATCGGCTAAGTCGTTTACGAGAAACACGAAAATTACATATTCCATTCGCATAAGTCACTTCCAGAATGACCCAACAAAAAAATATTTTATATCTCGGAAACTGTAAGTGTTAGGTACACAAAAAAAACTATGGAATTGTATATATTATTATTGGTTTTCAAACGAATCAATCCGATTGCAAATCGATTAAATCTTTTCCGAGAAACACGAAAATTAAATATTCCATCCGCATAAGTCACTTCCAGAATGGTCGAACATAAAATTATTCCATATCTCGGAAACTTGAGTGTTAGGTAGACAAAACAAGGATGCAATTGTAGATATTATTATTGGTTTTCAAACGAATCAATCCGATTGCAAATCGGTTAAGTCGTTTACAAGAAACACGAAAATTACATATTCCATCCGCACGAGTCATTACCTGAATGACCCAACAAAAAAATATTCTGTATCTCGGAAATTGTGAGTGTTATGTAGACAAAACAAGTATAGAATTGTAGATATTATTATTGGCTTTCAAACGAATCAATCCGATTGCAAATCGGTTAAGTCGTTTCCGAGAAAAATGAAAATTATGTATTCCATCCGCACAAGTCACTTCCACAATGACCCAACAGAGAATTATTCTATATCTCGGAAACTGTGAGTGATAGGTAGAAAAAAAAAACTATGGAATTGTATATATTATTATTGGCTTTCAAACGAATCAATCCGATTGCGAATCGGTTAAGTCGTCTCCGAGAAACACGAAAATTACCTATTTCATCTGCACCAGTCATTTCCAGAATGACCCATCAAAAAATATTCTATATCTCGGAAACTGTGAGTGCTAGGTAGACAAACCAAGTACATAATTGTAGATATTATTATTGGCTTTCGAACGAATCAATCCGATTGCAAATCTGTAAAGTCGTTGCCGTGAAACTCGAAAATTACATATTCCATCCGCACAAGTCACTTCCAGAATGACCCATCAAAAAATATTCTATATCTCGGAAACTGTGAGTGCTAGGTAGACAAAACAAGTATGGAATTGTAAATATTATTATTGGTTTTCAAACGAATCAATCCGTTTGCGAATCGGATAAGTCGTCTCCAAAAGACACGAAAATTACATATTCCATCCGCACAAGTCACTTCCAGAATGACCCAACATAAAATTATTTTATATCTCGGAAACTGTGTGTGTTAGGTAGACAAACCAAGTACATAATTGTAGATATTATTATTGGCTTTCGAACGAATCAATCCGATTGCAAATCGGTTAAGTCGTTTACGAGAAACACGAAAATTACATATTCCATCCGCACAAGTCACTGCCAGAATGACCCAACATAAAATTATTCTATATCCCGGAAACTGTGAGTGCTAGGTAGACAAACCAAGTACAGAATTGTAGATATTATTATTGGCTGTCGAACGAATCAATCCGATTGCAAATCGGCTAAGTCGTTTACGAGAAACACGAAAATTACATATTCCATCCGCATAAGTCACTTCCAGAATGACCCAACAAAAAATTATTCTATATCTCGGAAACTGTGAGTGTTAGGTACACAAAAAAAATTATGGAATTGTATATATTATTATTGGTTTTCAAACGAATCAATCCGATTGCAAATCGATTAAATCTTTTCCGAGAAACACGAAAATTAAATATTCCATCCGCATAGGTCACTTCCAGAATGGTCCAACATAAAATTATTCCATATCTCGGAAACTTGAGTGTTAGGTAGACAAAACAAGTATGGAATTGTAGATATTATTATTGGCTTTCAAACGAATCAATCCGATTGCAAATCGGTTAAATCGTTTACGAGAAACACGAAAATTACATATTCCATCCGCACGAGTCATTACCTGAATGACCCAACAAAAAATTATTCCGTATCTCGGAAATTGTGAGTGTTATGTAGACAAAACAAGTATGGAATTGTAGATATTATTATTGGATTTCAAACGAATCAATCCGATTGCAAATCGGTTAAGTCGTTTCCGAGAAAAATGAAAATTATGTATTCCATCCGCACAAGTCACTTCCACAATGACCCAACAGAGAATTATTCTATATCTCGGAACCTGTGAGTGATAGGTAGAAAAAAAACTATGAAATTGTATATATTATTATTGGCTTTCAAACGAATCAATCCGATCGCGAATCGGTTAAGTCGCCTCCGAGAAACACGAAAATTACATATTCCATCCGCACAAGTCACTTTCAGAATGACCCAACATAAAATTATTCTATATCTCGGAAACTGTGTGTGTTAGGTAGACAAACCAAGTACAGAATTGTAGATATTATTATTGGCTTTCAAACGAATCAATCCGATTTCGAATCGGTTAATTTGTTTCCGAGAAACACGAAAATTATATATTCCATCTGCACAAGTCACTTCCAGAATGACATAAAATTATTCTATATCTCGGAAACTATGTGTGCTAGGTAAACAAAACAGGTAAGGAATTGTAGATATCATTATTGGTTTTCAAACGAATCAATCCGATTGCGAATCGGTTAAGTCGTCTCCGAGAAACACGAAAATTACATATTCCATCCGCACAAGTCACTTCCAAAATGACCCAACAAAAAATTATTCTGTATCTCGGAAATTGTGTGTTAGGTAGACAAAACAAGTATGGAATTGTAGATATTATTATTGGCTTTCAAACTAATCAATCCGATTGCAAGTCGGTTAAGTCGTTTCCGAGAAAAATGAAAATTACATTTTCCATCCGCACAAGTCACTTCCACAATGACCCAATATAGAATTATTCTATATCTCGGAAACGGTGAGTGTTAGGTAGACAAAAACAAGTAAAAGCGTGCTAAGTTCGACCGGGCCGAATCTTATATCCCCTCCACCATGGATCGCATTTGTCGAGTTCTTTTCCCGGCATCTCTTCTTAGGCAAAAAAGGATATAAGAAAAGAGTTGCTCTGCTATTAAAACGATATCAAGATATGGTCCGGTTCGGATCACAATTATATTATATGTTGGAGACCTGTGTAATATTTCAGCCAATTCGTATAAAAATTGCGCCCATTGGGGCTCACGAAGTAAAATAGACAGAACGATTTATATGGGATCTGTATCGGGCTATAGACCGATTCAGACCATAATAAACACGTTTGTTGATGGTCATGAGAGGATCCGTCGTACAAAATTTCAGGCATATCGGATAATAAAGGGTGATTTTTTTGAGGTTAGGATTTTCATGCATTAGTATTTGACAGATCACGTGGGATTTCAGACATGGTGTCAAAGAGAAAGATGCTCAGTATGCTTTGACATTTCATCATGAATAGACTTACTAACGAGCAACGCTTGCAAATCATTGAATTTTATTACCAAAATCAGTGTTCGGTTCGAAATGTGTTCAAATTTTGACAAATTGTGTTCAGCGATGAGGCTCATTTCTGGTTGAATGGCTACGTAAATAAGCAAAATTGCCGCATTTGGAGTGAAGAGCAACCAGAAGCCGTTCAAGAACTGCCCATGCATCCCGAAAAATGCACTGTTTGGTGTGGTTTGTACGCTGGTGGAATCATTGGACCGTATTTTTTCAAAGATGCTGTTGGACGCAACGTTACGGTGAATGAACACATTTCGAACCGAACACTGATTTTGGTAATAAAATTCAATGATTTGCAAGCGTTGCTCGTTAGTAAGTCTATTCATGATGAAATGTCAAAGCATACTGAGCATCTTTCTCTTTGACACCATGTCTGAAATCCCACGTGATCTGTCAAATACTAATGCATGAAAATCCTAACCTCAAAAAAATCACCCTTTAATTGCGACCTCTACGGGTCAAGAAGTCAAGATCCCAGATCGGTTTATATGGCAGCTATATCAGGTTATGAACCGATTTGAACCTTATTTGACACAGTTGTTGAAAATAATAAAATAAATAAATAAAATACGTCATGCAAAATTTCAGCCAAATCGGATAGGAATTGCGCCCTCTAGAAGCTCAAGAAGTCAAATCCCCAGAACTGTTTATATGACAGCTATATCAGGTTATCGACCGATTTCAACCATACTTGGCACAGTTGTTGAATATCATAACGAAATACCTCGTGCAAAAATTTATTCAAATCGGATAAGAATTGTGCCCTCTAGAGGTTGAAGAAATCAAGACCCAAGATCGGTTTATATGGCAGCTATATCAGGTTATGGACCGATTTAAACCATGCTTGGCATCGTTGTTGGGTATCATAACAAAACACGTCGTGCGAAATTCCATTCCATTCGGATAAGAATTGCGCCCTCTAGAGTCTCAAGAAGTCAAGACCCAAGATCAATTTATATGGCAGCTATATTAGGTTATGGACCGATTTCAACCATACTTGGCACAGTTGTTGAATATCATAACGAAATACCTCGTGCAAAAATTTATTCAAATCGGATAAGAATTGTGCCCTCTAGAGGTTGAAGAAATCAAGACCCAAGATCGGTTTATATGGCAGCTATATCAGGTTATGGACCGATTTAAACCATGCTTGGCATCGTTGTTGGGTATCATAACAAAACACGTCGTGCGAAATTCCATTCCATTCGGATAAGAATTGCGCCCTCTAGAGTCTCAAGAAGTCAAGACCCAAGATCAATTTATATGGCAGCTATATTAGGTTATGGACCGATTGTAACCATACTTGGCACAGTTGTTGGATATCATAACAAAACACGTCGTGCAAAATTTCATTTCAATCGGATAAGAATTGCGCAGTCTAGAGGCTCAAGAAGTCAAGACCCAAGATCGGTTTATATGGCAGCTATATCAGTTTATAAACGGATTTGAATCATACTTAGCACAGTTGTTGGATATCATAACGAAACACGTGCAAAATTTCATTCCAATCGGATAAGAATTGCGCCCTCTAGAGGCTCAAGAAGTCAAGACCCAAGAGCAATTTGTATGGCAGCTATATCAGGTTATAGACCGATTTGAACCATACTTGGCACAGTTGTTGGATATCATAACAAAACACGTCGTGCAAAATTTCATTTCAATCGGATAAGAATTGCGCACTCTAGAGGCTCAAGAAGTCAAGACCCAAGATCGGTTTATATGGCAGCTATATCAAAATATGGACCGATATGGCCCATTTACAATACCAACCGACCCACAATAATAATAAGTATTTGTGCAAAATTTCAAGCGGCTAGCTTTACTCCTTCGGAAGTTAGCGTGCTTTCGACAGACAGACGGACGGACGGACAGACGGACGGACATGGCTAGATCGACATAAAATGTCACGACGATCAAGAATATATATACTTAATGGGGTCTCAGACGAATATTTCGAGTAGTTACAAACAGAATGACGAAATTAGTATACCCCCCATCTTATGGTGGAGGGTATAAAAACTATGGAATTGTATATATTATTATTGGCTTTCAAACGAATCAATCCGATTGCGAATCGCTTAAGTCGTCTCCGAGAAACACGAAAATTACCTATTTCATCTGCACCAGTCACTTCCAGAATGAACCAACAAAAAATTATTCTATATCTCGGAAACTGTGAGTGCTAGGTAGACAAAACAAGTATGGAATTGTAGATATTATTATTGGTTTTCAAACGAATCAATCCGATTGCGAATCGCTTAAGTCGTTTCCGAGAAACACGAAAATTACATATTCCATCTGCACAAGTCACTTCCAGAAAGACCCAACATAAAATTATTCTATATCTCGGAAACTGTGAGTGCTGTGTGAGTGCCGAGAAAAACGAAAATTACATATTCCATCCGCACGAGTCATTACCTAAATGGCCCAACATAAAATTATTCTATATCTCGGAAACTGTGAGTGTTAGGTAGACAAAACAAATATGGAATTATAGATATTATTATTGGCTTTTAAACGAATCAATCCTATTGCAAATCTGTTAAGTCGTTTCCGAGAAACACGAAAATTATATATTCCATCCGCATAAGTCACTTCCAGAATGACCCATCAAAAAATATTCTATATCTCGGAAACTGTGAGTGCTAGGTAGACAAAACAAGTATGGAATTGTAGATATTATTATTGGTTTTCAAACGAATCAATCCGATTGCAAATCGGTTAAGTCGTTTTCGAGAAAAACGAAAATTACATTTTCCATCCGCACAAGTCACTTCCAGAATGACCCAACAAAAAATTATTCTATATCCCGGAAACTGTGAGTGCTAGGTATACAAGACAATAATGAAATTGTAGATATTATTATTGGCTTTCAAACGAATCAATCCGATTGCGAATCGGTTAAGTCGTTTCCGAGAAACACGAAAATTACATATTCCATCTGCACAAGTCACTTCCAGAATGACATAAAATTATTCTATATCTCGGAAACTATGTGCGCTTGGTAAACAAAACAGGTATCGAATTGTAGATATTATTATTGGTTTTCAAACGAATCAATCCGATTGCGAATCGGTTAAGTCGTCTCCGAGAAACACGAAAATTATATATTCCATCCGCACAAGTCACTTCCAGAATGACCCAACATAAAATTATTCTGTATCTCGGAAATTGTGTGTTAGGTAGACAAAACAAGTATAGAATTGTAGATATTATTATTGGCTTTCAAACGAATCAATCCGATTGCAAGTCGGTTAAGTCGTTTCCGAGAAAAATGAAAATTACATTTTCCATCCGCACAAGTCACTTCCACAATGACCGAACATAGAATTATTCTATATCTCGGAAACTGTGAGTGTTAGCTAGAAAAAAAACTATGGAATTGTATATATTATTATTGGCTTTCAAACGAATCAATCCGATTGCGAATCGCTTTAGTCGTCTCCGAGAAACACGAAAATTATATATTCCATCTGCACAAGTCACTTCCAGAATGACCCAACAAAAAATTATTCTATATTTCGGAAACTATGTGTGCTAGGTAGACAAAACAAGTATGGAATTGTAGATATTATTATTGGTTTTCAAACGAACCAATCCGATTGCGAATCGCTTAAGTCGTTTCCGAGAAACACGAAAATTACATATTCCATCTGCACAAGTCACTTCCAGAAAGACCCAACATAAAATTATTATATATCTCGGAAACTGTGAGTGCTGTGTGAGTGCCGAGAAAAACGAAAATTACATATTCCATCCGCACGAGTCATAACCTAAATGGCTCAACATAAAATTATTCTATATCTCGGAAACTGTGAGTGTTAGGTAGACAAAACAAATATGGAATTATAGATATTATTATTGGCTTTCAAACAAATCAATCCTATTGCAAATCTGTTAAGTCGTTTCCGAGAAACACGAAAATTACATATTCCATCCGCACAAGTCACTTCCAGAATGACCCATCAAAAAATATTCTATATCTCGGAAACTCTGAGTGCTAGGTAGACAAAACAAGTATGGAATTGTAGATATTATTATTGGTTTTCAAACGAATCAATCCGATTGCAAATCGGTTAAGTCGTTTTCGAGAAAAACGAAAATTACTTTTTCCATCCGCACAAGTCACTTCCAGAATGACCCAACATAAAATTATTCTATATCCCGGAAACTGTAAGTGCTAGGTATACAAGACAATAATGAAATTGTAGATATTATTATTGGTTTTCAAACGAATCAATCCGATTGCGAATCGGATAAGTCGCCTCCGAGAAACACGAAAATTACATACTCCATCCGCACAAGTCACTTTCAGAATGACCCAACATAAAATTATTCTATATCTCGGAAACTGTGTGTGTTAGGTAGACAAACCAAGTACAGAATTGTAGATATTATTATTGGCTTTCAAACGAATCAATCCGATTGCGAATCTGTTAAGTCGTTTCCGAGAAACACGAAAATTACATATTCCATCTGCACCAGTCACTTCCAGAATGACCCAACATAAAATTATTCTATATCTCGGAAACTATGTGTGCTTGGTAAACAAAACAGGTATGGAATTGTAGATATTATTATTGGGTTTCAAACGAATCAATCCGATTGCGAATCGGCTAAGTCGTCTCCGAGAAACACGAAAATTATATATTCCATCCGCACAAGTCACTTCCAGAATGACCCAACAAAAAATTATTCTGTATCTCGGAAATTGTGTGTTAGGTAGACAAAACAAGTATGGAATTGTAGATATTATTATTGGCTTTCAAACGAATCAATCCGATTGCAAGTCGGTTAAGTCGTTTCCGAGAAAAATTAAAATTACATTTTCCATCCGCACAAGTCACTTCCACAATGACCCAACATAAAATTATTCTATATCTCGGAAACTATGTGTGCTTGGTAAACAAAACAGGTATGGAATTGTAGGTATTATTATTGGTTTTCAAACGAATCAATCCGATTGCGAATCGGTTAAGTCGTCTCCGAGAAACACGAAAACTATATATTTCATCTGCACCAGTCACTTCCAGAATAAACCTACAAAAAATTATTCTATATCTCAGAAACTGTGTGTGTTAGGCAGACAAACCAAGTACAGAATTGTAGATATTATTATTGGCTTCCAAACGAATCAATCCGATTGCAAATCGGTTAAGTCGTCTCCGAGAAACACGAAAATTACATATTCCATCCGCACAAGTCACTTCCAGAATGACCCAACAAAAAATTATTCAATATCTCAGAAACTGTGAGTGCTAGGTAGACAAAACAAGTATGCAATTGTAGATATTATTACTGGTTTTCAAATCTGTTAAGTCGTTTACGAGAAACACGAAAATTACCTATTTTATCTGCACCAGCCACTTCCAGAATGAACCAACAAAAATTTATTCTATATCTCGGAAACTGTGAGTGATAGGTAGACAAAACAAGTATGGAATTTTAGATATTATTATTGGTTTTTAAACGAATCAACCCCATTGCGAATCGGTTAAGTCGTTTCCGAGAAACACGAAAATTACATATTCCATCTGCACAAGTCACTTCCAGAATGACATAAAATTATTCTATATCTCGGAAACTATGTGTGCTAGGTAAACAAAACAAGTATGGAATTGTAGATATTATTACTGGTTTTAAAATCTGTTAAGTCGTTTACGAGAAACACGAAAATTACCTATTTCATCTGCACCAGCCACTTCCAGAATGAACCAAGAAAAATTTATTCTATATCTCGGAAACTGTGAGTGATAGGTAGACAAAACAAGTATAGAATTTTAGATATTATTATTGGTTTTCAAACGAATCAACCCCATTGCGAATCGGTTAAGTCGTTTCCGAGAAACACGAAAATTACATATTCCATCTGCACAAGTCACTTCCAGAAAGACCCAACATAAAATTATTCTATATCTCGGAAACTGTGAGTGCTATGTGAGTGCCGAGAAAAACGAAAATTACATATTCCATCCGCACGAGTCATTACCTAAATGGCCCAACATAAAATTATTCTATATCTCGGAAACTGTGAGTGTTAGGTAGACAAAAAAAACTATGGAATTGTATATATTATTATTGGCTTTCAAACGAATCAATCCTATTGCGAATCGGTTAAGTCGCCTCCGAGAAACACGAAAATTACATATTCCATCCGCACAAGTTATTTCCAGAATGAGCCAACATAAAATTATTCTATACCTCGGAAACTGTTTGTGTTAGGTAGACAAACCAAGTACAGAATTGAAGATATTATTATTGGCTTTCAAACGAATCAACCCCATTGCGAATCGGTTAAGTCGTTTCCGAGAAACACGAAAATTACATATTCCATCTGCACAAGTCACTTCCAGAATGACATAAAATTATTCTATATCTCGGAAACTATGTGTGCTAGGTAAACAAAACAGGTATAGTATTGTAGATATTATTATTAGCTTTCGAACGAATCAATCCGATTGCAACTCGGTTAAGTCGTTTACGAGAAACACGAAAATTACATATTCCATCTGCACAAGTCACTTCCAGAATGACCCAACATAAAATTATTCCATATCCAGGAAACTGTGAGTGTTAGGTAGACAAGACAATTATGAAATTGTAGATATTTTATTGGTTTTCAAACGATTCAATCCGATTGCGAATCGGTTAAGTCGTTTCCGAGAAACACGAAAATTACATATTCCATCTGCACGAGTCACTTCCAAAATGACATAAAATTATATCTCGGAAACTGTGTATGTTAGGTAGACAAACCAAGTACAGAATTGTAGATATTATAATTGGCTTTCAAACGAATCAATCCGATTGCAAATCGGTTAAGTCGTTTACGAGAAACATGAAAATTACATATTCCATCCGCACAAGTCACTTCCAGAATGACCCAACATAAAATTATTCTGTATCTCAGAAACTGTGTGTGTTAGATAGACAAACCAAGTACAGAATTGCAGATATTTTTATTGGCTTTCAAACGTATTAATCCGATTGCGAATCGGTTAAGTCCTTTCCGAGAAACACGAAAATTACATATTCCATCTGCACAAGTCACTTCCAGAATGACCCAACATAAAATTATTCTATATCTCGGAAACTATGTGTGCAGGGTAAACGAAACAGGTATGGAATTGTAGATATTATTATTGGTTTTCGAACGAATCAATCCGATTGCAAATCGGTTAAGTCGTTTACGAGAAACACGAAAATTAAATATTCCATCCGCATAAGTCACTTCCAGAATGACCCAACAAAAAATTATTCTATATCTCGGAAACTGTGAGTGATAGGCAGACAAAACAAGTATGGAATTTTAGATATTATTATTGGTTTTCAAACGAATCAATCCGATTGCGAATCGGTTAAGTCGCCTCCGAGAAACACGAAAATTACATATTCCATCCGCACAAGTCACTTCCAGAATGACCCAACATAAAATTATTCTATATCTCGGAAACTGTGTGTGTTAGGTAGAAAAACCAAGTACAGAATTGTAGATATTATTATTGGCTTTTAAACGAATCAACCCCATTGCGAATCGGTTAAGTCGTTTCCGAGAAACACGAAAATTTCATATTCCATCTGCACAAGTCACTTCCAGAATGACATAAAATTATTCTATATCTCGGAAACTATGTGTGCTAGGTAAACAAAACAGGTATAGTATTGTAGATATTATTATTAGCTTTCGAACGAATTAATCCGATTGCAACTCGGTTAAGTCGTTTACGAGAAACCCGAAAATTACATATTCCATCTGCACAAGTCACTTCCAGAATGACCCAATATAAAATTATTCTATATCTCGGAAACTATGTGTGCTAGGTAAACGAAACAGGTATGGAATTGTAGATATTATTATTGGTTTTCGAACGAATCAATCCGATTGCGAATCGGTTAAGTCGTCTCCGAGAAACACGAAAATTACATATTCCATCCGCACAAGTCACTTCCAGAATGACCCAACATAAAATTATTCTATATCTCGGAAACTTTGTGTGTTAGGTAGACAAACCAAGTACAGAATTGTAGATATTATTATTGGCTTTCAAACGAATCAATCCGATTGCGAATCGGTTAAGTCGTTTCCGAGAAACACGAAAATTACATATTCCATCTGCACAAGTCACTTCCAGAATGACCCAACATAAAATTATTCTATATCTCGGAAACTATGTGTGCTAGGTAAACGAAACAGGTATGGAATTGTAGATATTATTATTGGTTTTCGAACGAATCAATCCGATTGCGAATCGGTTAAGTCGTCTCCGAGAAACACGAAAATTACATATTCCATCCGCACAAGTCACTTCCAGAATGACCCAACATAAAATTATTCTATATCTCGGAAACTTTGTGTGTTAGGTAGACAAACCAAGTACAGAATTGTAGATATTATTATTGGTTTTCGAACGAATCAATCCGATTGCGAATCGGTTAAGTCGTCTCCGAGAAACACGAAAATTACATATTCCATCCGCACAAGTCACTTCCAGAATGACCCAACATAAAATTATTCTATATCTCGGAAACTTTGTGTGTTAGGTAGACAAACCAAGTACAGAATTGTAGATATTATTATTGGCTTTCAAACGAATCAATCCGATTGCGAATCGGTTAAGTCGTTTCCGAGAAACACGAAAATTACATATTCCATCTGCACAAGTCACTTCCAGAATGACCCAACAAAAAATTATTCTGTATCTCGGAAATTGTGTGTTAGGTAGACAAAACAAGTATGGAATTGTAGATATTATTATTGGCTTTCAAACGAATCAATCCGATTGCAAGTCGGTTAAGTCGTTTCCGAGAAAAATTAAAATTACATTTTCCATCTGCACAAGTCACTTCCACAATGACCCAACATAGAATTATTCTATATCTCGGAAACTTTGAGTGTTAGGTAGAAAAAAAAACTATGGAATTGTATATATTATTATTGGCTTTCAAACGAATCAATCCGATTGCGAGTCGCTTAAGTCGTCTCCGAGAAACACGAAAATAACCTATTTCATCTGCACCAGTCACTTCCAGAATAAACCTACAAAAAATTATTCTATATCTCAGAAACTGTGTGTGTTAGGTAGACAAACCAAGTACAGAATTGTAGATATTATTATTGGCTGTCGAAAGAATCAATCCGATTGCAAATCGGTTAAGTCGTCTCCGAGAAACATGAAAATTACATATTCCATCCGCACAAGTCACTTCCAGAATGACCCAACAAAAAATTATTCAATATCTCGGAAACTGTGAGCGCTAGGTAGACAAAACAAGTATGGAATTGTAGATATTATTACTGGTTTTCAAATCTGTTAAGTCGTTTACGAGAAACACGAAAATTACCTATTTCATCTGCACCAGCCACTTCCAGAATGAACCAACAAAAATTTATTCTATATCTCGGAAACTGTGAGTGATAGGTAGACAAAACAAGTATGGAATTTTAGATATTATTATTGATTTTTAAACGAATCAACCCCATTGCGAATCGGTTAAGTCGTTTCCGAGAAACACGAAAATTACATATTCCATCTGCACAAGTCACTTCCAGAATGACATAAAATTATTCTATATCTCGGAAACTATGTGTGCTAGGTAAACAAAACAAGTATGGAATTGTAGATATTATTACTGGTTTTAAAATCTGTTAAGTCGTTTACGAGAAACACCAAAATTACCTATTTCATTTGCACCAGCCACTTCCAGAATGAACCAAGAAAAATTTATTCTATATCTCGGAAACTGTGAGTGATAGGTAGGCAAAACAAGTAAAGAATTTTAGATATTATTATTGGTTTCAAACGAATCAACCCCATTGCGAATCGGGTAAGTCGTTTCCGAGAATCACGAAAATTACATATTCCATCTGCACAAGTCACTTCCAGAAAGACCCAACATAAAATTATTTTATATCTCGGAAACTGTGAGTGCTATGTGAGTGCCGAGAAAACGAAAATTACATATTCCATCCGCACGAGTCATTACCTAAATGGCCCAACATAAAATTATTCTATATCTCGGAAACTGTGAGTGTTAGGTAGACAAAAAAACTATGGAATTGTATATATTATTATTGGCTTTCAAACGAATCAATCCTATTGCGAATCGGTTAAGTCGCCTCCGAGAAACACGAAAATTACATATTCCATTCGCACAAGTTACTTCCAGAATGACCCAACATAAAATTATTCTATATCTCGGAAACTGTGTGTGTTAGGTAGACAAACCAAGTACAGAATTGAAGATATTATTATTGGCTTTCAAACGAATCAACCCCATTGCGAATCGGTTAAGTCGTTTCCGAGAAACACGAAAATTACATATTCCATCTGCACAAGTCACTTCCAGAATGACATAAAATTATTCTATATCTCGGAAACTATGTGTGCTAGGTAAACAAAACAGGTATAGTATTGTAGATATTATTATTAGCTTTCGAACGAATCAATCCGATTGCAACTCGGTTAAGTCGTTTACGAGAAACACGAAAATTACATATTCCATCTGCACAAGTCACTTCCAGAATGACCCAACATAAAATTATTCCATATCCAGGAAACTGTGAGTGTTAGGTAGACAAGACAATTATGAAATTGTAGATATTTTATTGGTTTTCAAACGATTCAATCCGATTGCCAATCGGTTAAGTCGTTTCCGAGAAACACGAAAATTACATATTCCATCTGCACAAGTCACTTCCAAAATGACATAAAATTATATCTCGGGAACTGTGTATGTTAGGTAGACAAACCAAGTACAGAATTGTAGATATTATAATTGGCTTTCGAACGAATCAATCCGATTGCAAATCGGTTAAGTCGTTTACGAGAAACACGAAAATTACGTATTCCATCTGCACAAGTCACTTCCAGAATGACCCAACATAAAATTATTCTATATCTCAGAAACTGTGTGTGTTAGATAGACAAACCAAGTACAGAATTGCAGATATTTTTATTGGCTTTCAAACGTATTAATCCGATTGCGAATCGGTTAAGTCCTTTCCGAGAAACACGAAAATTACATATTCCATCTGCACAAGTCACTTCCAGAATGACCCAACATAAAATTATTCTATATCTCGGAAACTATGTGTGCAGGGTAAACGAAACAGGTATGGAATTGTAGATATTATTATTGGTTTTCGAACGAATCAATCCGATTGCAAATCGGTTAAGTCGTTTACGAGAAACACGAAAATTAAATATTCCATCCGCATAAGTCACTTCCAGAATGACCCAACAAAAAATTATTCAATATCTCGGAATCTGTGAGCGCTAGGTAGACAAAACAAGTATGGAATTGTAGATATTATTACTGGTTTTCAAATCTGTTAAGTCGTTTACGAGAAACACGAAACTTACCTATTTCATCTGCACCAGCCACTTCCAGAATGAACCAACAACAATTTATTCTATATCTCGGAAACTGTGAGTGATAGGCAGACAAAACAAGTACAGAATTGTAGATATTATTATTGGTTTTCAAACGAATCAATCCGATTGCGAATCGGTTAAGTCGCCACCGAGAAACACGAAAATTACATATTCCATCCGCACAAGTCACTTCCAGAATGACCCAACATAAAATTATTCTATATCTCGGAAACTGTGAGTGTTAGGTAGACAAACCAAGTACAGAGTTGTAGATATTATTATTGGCTTTTAAACGAATCAACCCCATTGCGAATCGGTTAAGTCTTTTCCGAGAAACACGAAAATTACATATTCCATCTGCACAAGCCACTTCCAGAATGACATAAAATTATTCTATATCTCGGAAACTATGTGTGCTAGGTAAACAAAACAGGTATAGTATTGTAGATATTATTATTAGCTTTCGAACGAATCAATCCGATTGCAACTCGGTTAAGTCGTTTACGAGAAACACGAAAATTACATATTCCATCTGCACAAGTCACTTCCAGAATGACCCAACATAAAATTATTCTATATCTCGGAAACTATGTGTGCTAGGTAAACGAAACAGATGTGGAATTGTAGATATTATTATTGGTTTTCGAACGAATCAATCCGATTGCGAATCGGTTAAGTCGTCTCCGAGAAACACGAAAATTACATATTCCATCCGCACAAGTCACTTCCAGAATGACCCAACATAAAATTATTCTATATCTCGGAAACTGTGTGTGTTAGGTAGACAAACCAAGTAAAGAATTGTAGATGCTATTATTGGCTTTCGAACGAATCAATCCGATTGCAAATCTGTTAAGTCGTTTACGAGAAACACGAAAATTACATATTCCATCAGCATAAGTCACTTCCAGAATGACCCAACAAAAAATTATTCTATATCTCGGAAACCGTGAGTGTTAGGTACACAAAAAAAACTATGGAATTGTATATATTATTATTGGTTTTCAAACGAATCAATCTGATTGCAAATCGATTAAATCTTTTCCGAGAAACACGAAAATTAAATATTCCATCCGCATAAGTCACTTCCAGAATGGTCCAATATAAAATTATTCCATATCTCGGAAACTTGAGTGTTAGGTAGACAAAACAAGTATGGAATTTTAGATATTATTATTGGTTTTCAAACGAATCAATCCGATTGCGAATCGGTTAAGTCGCCTCCGAGAAACACGAAAATTACATATTCCATCCGCACAAGTTACTTCCAGAATGACCCAACATAAAATTATTCTAAATCTCGGAAACTGTGTGTGTTAGGTAGACAAACCAAGTACAGAATTGTAGATATTATTATTGGCTTTCAAACGAATCAACCCCATTGCCAATCGGTTAAGTCGTTTCTGAGAAACACGAAAATTACATATTCCATCTGCACAAGTCACTTCCAGAATGACCCAACAAAAAATTATTCTATATCTCGGAAACTATGTGTGCTAGGTAAACGAAACAGGTATGGAATTGTAGATATTATTATTGGTTTTCGAACGAATCAATCCGATTGCAAATCGGTTAAGTCGTTTATGAGAAACTCGAAAATTACATATTCCATCTGCACAAGTCACTTCCAGAATGACCCAACATAAAATTATTCCATATCCAGGAAACTGTGAGTGTTAGGTAGACAAGACAATTATGAAATTGTAGATATTTTATTGGTTTTCAAACGATTCAATCCGATTGCGAATCGGTTAAGTCGTTTCCGAGAAACACGAAAATTACATATTCCATCTGCACAAGTCACTTCCAAAATGACATAAAATTATATCTCGGAAAATATGTGTGCAAGGTAAACAAAACAGGTATGGAATTGTAGATATTATTATTGGTTTTCAAACGAATCAATCCGATTGCGAATCGGTTAAGTCGTACTCCATCCGCACAAGTCATTTCCAGAATGACCCAACATAAAATTATTTTATATCCCGGAAACTGTGTATGTTAGGTAGACAAACCAAGTACAGAATTGTAGATATTATAATTGGCTTTCGAACGAATCAATCCGATTGCGAATCGGTTAAGTCGTTTCCGAGAAACACGAAAATTACATATTCCATCTGCACAAGTCACTTCCAGAATGACCCAATATAAAATTATTCTATATCTCAGAAACTGTGTGTGCTAGGTAAACGAAACAGGTATGGAATTGTAGATATTATTATTGGTTTTCGAACGAATCAATCCGATTGCGAATCGGTTAAGTCGTCTCCGAGAAACACGAAAATTACATATTCCATCCGCACAAGTCACTTCCAGAATGACCCAACATAAAATTATTCTATATCTCGGAAACTGTGTGTGTTAGGTAGACAAACCAAGTAAAGAATTGTAGATATTATTATTGGCTTTCGAACGAATCAATCCGATTGCAAATCGGTTAAGTCGTTTACGAGAAACACGAAAATTACATATTCCATCCGCATAAGTCACTTCCAGAATGACCCAACAAAAAATTATTCTATATCTCGGAAACCGTGAGTGAAAGGTACAGAAAAAAAACTATGGAATTGTATATATTATTATTGGTTTTCAAACGAATCAATCCGATTGCAAATCGATTAAATCTTTTCGAGAAACACGAAAATTACATATTCCATCCGCACGAGTCATTACCTGAATGACCCAACAAAAAATTATTCTGTATCTCGGAAATTGTGAGTATGTAGACATGTAGAGTATGTATTATGTAGACAAAACAAGTATAGAATTGTAGATATTATAATTGGCTTTCGAACGAATCAATCCGATTGCGAATCGGTTAAGTCGTCTCCGAGAAACACGAAAATTACATATTCCATCCGCACAAGTCATTTCCAGAATGACCCAACATAAAATTATTTTATGTCTCGGAAACTGTGTATGTTAGGTAGACAAACCAAGTACAGAATTGTAGATATTATAATTGGCTTTCGAACGAATCAATCCGATTGCGAATCGGTTAAGTCGTCTCCGAGAAACACGAAAATTACATATTCCATCCGCACAAGTCATTTCCAGAATGACCCAACATAAAATTATTTTATATCTCGGAAACTGTGTATGTTAGGTAGACAAACCAAGTACAGAATTGTAGATATTATAATTGGCTTTCGAACGAATCAATCCGATTGCGAATCGGTTAAGTCGTCTCCGAGAAACACGAAAATTACATATTTCATCCGCACAAGTCATTTCCAGAATGACCCAACATAAAATTATTTAATATCTCGGAAACTGTGTATGTTAGGTAGACAAACCAAGTACAGAATTGTAGATATTATTATTGGTTTTCAAACGAATCAATCCGATTGCGAATCGGTTAAGTCGTTTCCGAGAAACACGAAAATTACATATTCCATCTGCACAAGTCACTTCCAGAATGACCCAACATAAAATTATTTTATATCTCGGAAACTGTGTATGTTAGGTAGACAAACCAAGTACAGAATTGTAGATATTATAATTGGCTTTCGAACGAATCAATCCGATTGCGAATCGGTTAAGTCGTCTCCGAGAAACACGAAAATTACATATTCCATCCGCACAAGTCATTTCCAGAATGACCCAACATAAAATTATTTAATATCTCGGAAACTGTGTGTGTTAGGTAGACAAACCAAGTAAAGAATTGTAGATGCTATTATTGGCTTTCGAACGAATCAATCCGATTGCAAATCTGTTAAGTCGTTTACGAGAAACACGAAAATTACATATTCCATCAGCATAAGTCACTTCCAGAATGACCCAACAAAAAATTATTCTATATCTCGGAAACCGTGAGTGTTAGGTACACAAAAAAAACTATGGAATTGTATATATTATTATTGGTTTTCAAACGAATCAATCTGATTGCAAATCGATTAAATCTTTTCCGAGAAACACGAAAATTAAATATTCCATCCGCATAAGTCACTTCCAGAATGGTCCAATATAAAATTATTCCATATCTCGGAAACTTGAGTGTTAGGTAGACAAAACAAGTATGGAATTTTAGATATTATTATTGGTTTTCAAACGAATCAATCCGATTGCGAATCGGTTAAGTCGTTTCCGAGAAACACGAAAATTACATATTCCAATTGCACAAGTCACTTCCAGAATAACCCAACATAAAATTATTCTAAATCTCGGAAACTGTGTGTGTTAGGTAGACAAACCAAGTACAGAATTGTAGATATTATTATTGGCTTTCAAGCGAATCAACCCCATTGCGAATCGGTTAAGTCGTTTCTGAGAAACACGAAAATTACATATTCCATCTGCACAAGTCACTTCCAGAATGACCCAACAAAAAATTATTCTATATCTCGGAAACTATGTGTGCTAGGTAAACGAAACAGGTATGGAATTGTAGATATTATTATTGGTTTTCGAACGAATCAATCCGATTGCAAATCGGTTAAGTCGTTTATGAGAAACTCGAAAATTACATATTCCATCTGCACAAGTCACTTCCAGAATGACCCAACATAAAATTATTCCATATCCAGGAAACTGTGAGTGTTAGGTAGACAAGACAATTATGAAATTGTAGATATTTTATTGGTTTTCAAACGATTCAATCCGATTGCGAATCGGTTAAGTCGTTTCCGAGAAACACGAAAATTACATATTCCATCTGCACAAGTCACTTCCAAAATGACATAAAATTATATCTCGGAAAATATGTGTGCAAGGTAAACAAAACAGGTATGGAATTGTAGATATTATTATTGGTTTTCAAACGAATCAATCCGATTGCGAATCGGTTAAGTCGTATTCCATCCGCACAAGTCATTTCCAGAATGACCCAACATAAAATTATTTTATATCTCGGAAACTGTGTATGTTAGGTAGACAAACCAAGTACAGAATTGTAGATATTATAATTGGCTTTCGAACGAATCAATCCGATTGCGAATCGGTTAAGTCGTTTCCGAGAAACACGAAAATTACATATTCCATCTGCACAAGTCACTTCCAAAATGACATAAAATTATATCTCGGGAACTGTGTATGTTAGGTAGACAAACCAAGTACAGAATTGTAGATATTATAATTGGCTTTCGAACGAATCAATCCGATTGCGAATCGGTTAAGTCGTTTCCGAGAAACACGAAAATTACATATTCCATCTGCACAAGTCACTTCCAGAATGACCCAATATAAAATTATTCTATATCTCAGAAACTGTGTGTGCTAGGTAAACGAAACAGGTATGGAATTGTAGATATTATTATTGGTTTTCGAACGAATCAATCCGATTGCGAATAGGTTAAGTCGTCTCCGAGAAACACGAAAATTACATATTCCATCCGCACAAGTCACTTCCAGAATGACCCAACATAAAATTATTCTATATCTCGGAAACTGTGTGTGTTAGGTAGACAAACCAAGTAAATAATTGTAGATATTATTATTGGCTTTCGAACGAATCAATCCGATTGCAAATCGGTTAAGTCGTTTACGAGAAACACGAAAATTACATATTCCATCCGCATAAGTCACTTCCAGAATGACCCAACAAAAAATTATTCTATATCTCGGAAACCGTGAGTGAAAGGTACAGAAAAAAAACTATGGAATTGTATATATTATTATTGGTTTTCAAACGAATCAATCCGATTGCAAATCGATTAAATCTTTTCGAGAAACACGAAAATTACATATTCCATCCGCACGAGTCATTACCTGAATGACCCAACAAAAAATTATTCTGTATCTCGGAAATTGTGAGTATGTAGACATGTAGAGTATGTATTATGTAGACAAAACAAGTATAGAATTGTAGATATTATAATTGGCTTTCGAACGAATCAATCCGATTGCGAATCGGTTAAGTCGTCTCCGAGAAACACGAAAATTACATATTCCATCCGCACAAGTCATTTCCAGAATGACCCAACATAAAATTATTTTATATCTCGGAAACTGTGTATGTTAGGTAGACAAACCAAGTACAGAATTGTAGATATTATAATTGGCTTTCGAACGAATCAATCCGATTGCGAATCGGTTAAGTCGTCTCCGAGAAACACGAAAATTACATATTCCATCCGCACAAGTCATTTCCAGAATGACCCAACATAAAATTATTTTATATCTCGGAAACTGTGTATGTTAGGTAGACAAACCAAGTACAGAATTGTAGATATTATAATTGGCTTTCGAACGAATCAATCCGATTGCGAATCGGTTAAGTCGTCTCCGAGAAACACGAAAATTACATATTCCATCCGCACAAGTCATTTCCAGAATGACCCAACATAAAATTATTTAATATCTCGGAAACTGTGTATGTTAGGTAGACAAACCAAGTACAGAATTGTAGATATTATTATTGGTTTTCAAACGAATCAATCCGATTGCGAATCGGTTAAGTCGTTTCCGAGAAACACGAAAATTACATATTCCATCTGCACAAGTCACTTCCAGAATGACCCAATATAAAATTAGTCTATATCTCGGAAACTATGTGTGCTAGGTAAACAAAACAGGTATAGAATCGTAGATATTATTATTGGTTTTCAAACGAATCAATCCGATTGCAAGTCGGTTAAGTCGTTTCCGAGAAAAATGAAAATTACATTTTCCATCCGCACAAGTCACTTCCACAATGACCCAACATAGAATTATTCTATATCTCGGAAACTGTGAGCGTTAGGTAGACAAAAAAACTATGGAATTGTATATATTATTATTGGCTTTCAAACGAATCAATCCGATTGCGAATCGCTTAAGTCGTCTCCGAGAAACACGAAAATTACCTATTTCATCTGCACCAGTCACTTCCAGAATGACCCAACAAAAAATTATTCTGTATCTCGGAAATTGTGTTAGGTAGACAAAACAAGTATGGAATTGTGTATATTATTATTGGCTTTCAAACGAATCAATCCGATTGCGAATCGGTTAAGTCGTTTCCGAGAAAAATGAAAATTACATATTCCATCCGCACAAGTCACTTCCACAATGACCCAACATAGAATTATTCTATATCTCGGAAACTGTGAGTGTTAGGTAGACAAAAAAAACTATGAAATTGTAGATATTATTATTGGCTTTCAAACGAATCAATCCGATTGCGAATCGCTTAAGTCGTCTCTGAGAAACACGAAAATTACCTATTTCATCTGCACCAGTCACTTCCAGAATGAACCAACAAAAAATTATTCAATATCTCGGAAACTGTGAGCGCTAGGTAGTCAAAACAAGTATGGAATTGTAGATATTATTATTGGCTTTCAAACGAATCAATCCGATTGCGAATCGCTTAAGTCGTCTCCGAGAAACACGAAAATTACCTATTTCATCTGCACCAGTCACTTCCAGAATGAACCAACAAAAAATTATTCTATATCTCGGAAACTGTGAGTGCTAGGTAGACAATTGTAGATATTATTATTAGTTTTCAAACGAATCAATCCGATTGCGAATCGCTTAAGTCGTTTCCGAGAAACACGAAAATTACATATTCCATCTGCACAAGTCACTTCCAGAAAGACCCAACATAAAATTATTCTATATCTCGGAAACTGTGAGTGCTGTGTGAGCGCCGAGAAAAACGAAAATTACATATTCCATCCGCACGAGTCATTACCTAAATGGCCCAACATAAAATTATTCTATATCTCGGAAACTGTGAGTGTTAGGTAGACAAAACAAATATGGAATTATAGATATTATTATTGGCTTTCAAACGAATCAATCCTAGCAAATCTGTTACGTCGTTTTCGAGAAACACGAAAATTACATAGTCCATCCGCACAAGTCACTTCCAGAATGACCCATCAAAAATATTCTATATCTCGGAAACTGTGAGTGCTAGGTAGACAAAACAAGTATGGAATTGTAGATATTATTATTGGTTTTTAAACGAATCAATCCGATTGCAAATCGGTGAAGTCGTTTTCGAGAAAAACGAAAATTACATTTTCCATCCGCACAAGTCACTTCCAGAATGACCCAACATAAAATTATTCTATATCCCGGAAACTGTGAGTGCTAGGTATACAAGACAATAATGAAATTGTAGATATTATTATTGGTTTTCAAACGAATCAATCCGATTGCGAATCGGATAAGTCGCCTCCGAGAAACACGAAAATTACATACTCCATCCGCACAAGTCACTTCCAGAATGACCCAACATAAAATTATTCTATATCTCGGAAACTGTGAGTGCTAGGTAGACAAAACAAGTATGGTATTGTAGATATTATTATTGGTTTTCAAACGAATCAATCCGATTGCGAATCGGTTAAGTCGTTTCCGAGAAACACGAAAATTACATATTCCATCTGCACAAGTCACTTCCAGAAAGACCCAACATAAAAATATTCTATATCTCGGAAACTGTGAGTGCTGTGTGAGTGCCGAGAAAAACGAAAATTACATATTCCATCCGCACGAGTCATTACCTAAATGGCTCAACATAAAATTATTCTATATCTCGGAAACTGTGAGTGGTATGTAGACAAAACAAATATGGAATTATAGATATTATTATTGGCTTTCAAACGAATCAATCCTATTGCAAATCTGTTAAGTCGTTTCCGAGAAACACGAAAATTACATATTCCATCCGCACAAGTCACTTCCAGAATGACCCATCAAAAAATATTCTATATCTCGGAAACTGTGAGTGCTAGGAAGACAAAACAAGTATGGAATTGTAGATATTATTATTGGTTTTCAAACGAATCAATCCGATTGCAAATCGGTTAAGTCGTTTTCGAGAAAAACGAAAATTACATTTTCCATCCGCACAAGTCACTTCCAGAATGACCCAACATAAAATTATTCTATATCTCGGAAACTGTGAGTGTTAGGTAGACAAAACAAATATGGAATTGTAGATATTATTATTGGCTTTCGAACGATTCAATCCGATTGCGAATCGGTTAAGTCGTTTACGAGAAGCACGAAAATTACATATTCCATCCGCATAAGTCACTTCCAGAATGACCCAACAAAAAATTATTCTATATCTCGGAAACTGCGAGCGCTAGGTAGACAAAACAAGTATGGAATTGTAGATATTATTATTGGTTTTCAAACGAGTCAATCCGATTGCGAATCGGTTAAGTCGTCTCCGAGAAACACGAAAATTACATATTCCATCCACATAAGTCATATCCAGAATGTCCCAACAAAAAATTATTCTGTATCTCGGAAACTGTGAGTGTTAGGTAGACAAAACAAGGATGCAATTGTAGATATTATTATTGGTTTTCAAACGAATCAATCAGATTAAAAATCTGTTAGGGCGTTTAGAGAAACACGAAAATTACACATTTCGTCCACACAAGTCATTTCCAGAATGACCCAACAAAAAATTATTCTGTATCTCGGAAACTGTGAGCGCTAGGTAGACAAAACAAGTATGGAATTGTAGATACTATTACTGGTTTTCAAACGAATCAATCCGATTGCGAATCGCTTAAGTCGTTTCCGAGAAACACGAAAATTACATATTCCATCTGCACAAGTCACTTCCAGAAAGACCCAACATAAAAATATTCTATATCTCGGAAACTGTGAGTGCTGTGTGAGTGCCGAGAAAAACGAAAATTACGTATTCCATCCGCACGAGTCATTACCTGAATGACCCAACAAAAAATTATTCTGTATCTCGGAAATTGTGAGTATGTAGACATGTAGAGTATGTATTATGTAGACAAAACAAGTATAGAATTGTAGATATTATAATTGGCTTTCGAACGAATCAATCCGATTGCGAATCGGTTAAGTCGTCTCCGAGAAACACGAAAATTACATATTCCATCCGCACAAGTCATTTCCAGAATGACCCAACATAAAATTATTTTATATCTCGGAAACTGTGTATGTTAGGTAGACAAACCAAGTACAGAATTGTAGATATTATAATTGGCTTTCAAACGAATCAATCCGATTGCGAATCGAATAAGTCGCCTCCGAGAACCACGAAAATTACATACTCCATCCGCACAAGTCACTTCCACAATGACCCAACATAGAATTATTCTATATCTCGGAAACTGTGAGTGTTAGGTAGACAAAAAAAACTATGGAATTGTATTATTATTATTGGCTTTCAAACGAATCAATCCGATTGAGAATCGCTTAAGTCGTCTCCGAGAAACACGAAAATTACATACTTCATCTGCACCAGTCACTTCCAGAATGAACCAACAAAAAATTATTCTATATCTCGGAAACTGTGAGTGCTAGGTAGACAAAACAAGTATGGAATTGTAGATATTATTATTGGTTTTCAAACGAATCAATCCGATTGCGAATCGCTTAAGTCGTTTCCGAGAAACACGAAAATTACATATTCCATCTGCACAAGTCACTTCCAGAAAGACCCAACATAAAAATATTCTATATCTCGGAAACGGTGAGTGCTGTGTGAGTGCCGAGAAAAACGAAAATTACGTATTCCATCCGCACGAGTCATTACCTAAATGGCCCAACATAAAATTATTCTATATCTCGGAAACTGTGAGTGTTAGGTAGACAAAACAAATATGGAATTATAGATATTATTATTGGCTTTCAAACGAATCAATGCTATTGCAAATCTGTTAAATCGTTTCCGAGAAACACGAAAATTACATATTCCATCCGCACAAGTCACTTCCAGAATGACCCATCAAAAAATGTTCTATATCTCGGAAACTGTGAGTGCTAGGAAGACAAAACAAGTATGGAATTGTAGATATTATTATTGGTTTTCAAACGAATCAATCCGATTGGAAATCGGTTAAGGCGTTTTCGAGAAAAACGAAAAATACATTTTCCATCCGCACAAGTCACTTCCAGAATGACCCAACATAAAATTATTCTATATCTCGGAAACTGTGAGTGTTAGGTAGACAAAACAAATATGGAATTGTAGATATTATTATTGGCTTTCGAACGATTCAATCCGATTGCAAATCGGTTAAGTCGTTTACGAGAAACACGAAAATTGCATATTCCATCCGCACAAGTCACTTCCAGAATGACCCAACATAAAATTATTCTATATCCCGGAAACTGTGAGTGCTAGGTAGACAAACCAAGTACAGAATTGTAGATATTATTATTGGCTGTCGAACGAATCAATCCGATTGCAAATCGGTTAAGTCGTTTACGAGAAGCACGAAAATTACATATTCCATCCGCATAAGTCACTTCCAGAATGACCCAACAAAAAATTATTCAATATCTCGGAAACTGTGAGCGCTAGGTAGACAAAACAAGTATGGAATTGTAGATATTATTACTGGTTTTCAAACGAATCAATCCGATTGCAAATCGGTTAAGTCGTTTCCGAGAAACACGAAAATTACATATTCCATCTGCATAAGTCACTTCCAGAATGACCCAACAAAAAATTATTCAATATCTCGGAAAATGTGAGCGCTAGGTAGTCAAAACAAGTTTGGCATTGTAGATATTATTATTGGTTTTCAAACGAGTCAATCCGATTGCGAATCGGTTAAGTCGTTTCCGAGAAACACGAAAATTACATATTCCATCCACATAAGTCATATCCAGAATGTCCCAACAAAAAATTATTCTGTATCTCGGAAACTGTGAGTGTTAGGTAGACAAAACAAGGATGCAATTGTAGATATTATTATTGGTTTTCAAACGAATCAATCAAATTAAAAATCTGTTAGGGCGTTTAGAGAAACACGAAAATTACATATTTCGTCCACACAAGTCATTTCCAGAATGACCCAACAAAAAATTATTCTGTATCTCGGAAACTGTGAGCGCTAGGTAGACAAAACAAGTATGGAATTGTAGATACTATTACTGGTTTTCAAATCTGTTAAGTCGTTTACGAGAAACACGAAAATTACCTATTTCGTCTGCACCAGCCACTTCCAGAATGAACCAACAAAAATTTATTCTATATCTCGGAAACTGTGAGTGATAGGTAGACAAAACAAGTATGGAATTTTAGATATTATTATTGGTTTTCAAACGAATCAATCCGATTGCGAATCGGTTAAGTCGCCTCCGAGAAACACGAAAATTACATATTCCATCCGCACAAGTTACTTCCAGAATGACCCAACATAAAATTATTCTATATCTCGGAAACTGTGTGTTAGGTAGACAAACTAAGTACAGAATTGTAAATATTATTATTGGCTTTCAAACGAATCAACCCCATTGCGAATCGGTTAAGTCGTTTCCGAGAAACACGAAAATTACATATTCCATCTGCACAAGTCACTTCCAGAATGACATAAAATTATTCTATATCTCGAAAACTATGTGTGCTAGGTAAACAAAACAGGTATAGTATTGTAGATATTATTATTAGCTTTCGAACGAATCAATCCGATTGCAACTCGGTTAAGTCGTTTACGAGAAACACGAAAATTACATATTCCATCTGCACAAGTCACTTCCAGAATGACCCAACATAAAATTATTCCTTATCCAGGAAACTGTGAGTGTTAGGTAGACAAGACAATTATGAAATTATAGATATTTTATTGGTTTTCAAACTATTCAATCCGATTGCGAATCGGTTAAGTCGTTTCCGAGAAACACGAAAATTACATATTCCATCTGCACAAGTCACTTCCAAAATTACATAAAATTATATCTCGGAAAATATGTGTGCTAGGTAAACAAAACAGGTATGGAATTGTAGATATTATTATTGGTTTTCAAACGAATCAATCCGATTGCGAATCGGTTAAGTCGTCTCCGAGAAACACGAAAATTACATATTCCATCCGCACAAGTCATTTCCAGAATGACCCAACATAAAATTATTTTATATCTCGGAAACTGTGCATGTTAGGTAGACAAACCAAGTACAGAATTGTAGATATTATAATTGGCTTTCGAACGAATCAATCCGATTGCAAATCGGTTAAGTCGTTTACGAGAAACACGAAAATTACATATTCCATCCGCACAAGTCACTTCCAGAATGACCCAACATAAAATTATTTTATATCTCGGAAACTGTGTGTGTTAGATAGACAAACCAAGTACAGAATTGCAGATATTTTTATTGGCTTTCAAACGTATTAATCCGATTGCGAATCGGTTAAGTCCTTTCCGAGAAACACGAAAATTACATATTCCATCTGCACAAGTCACTTCCAGAATAACCCAACATAAAATTATTCTATATCTCGGAAACTATGTGTGCTAGGTAAACGAAACAGGTATGGAAATGTAGATATTATTATTGGCTTTCGAACGAATCAATCCGATTGCAAATCGGTTAAGTCGTTTTGGAGAAAAACGAAAATTACATATATCATCCGCACAAGTCACTTCCAGAATGACCCAACATAAAATTATTCTATATCTCGGAAACTGTGTGTGTTAGGTAGACAAACCGAGTAAAGAGTTGTAGATATTATTATTGGCTTTCGAACGAATCAATCCGATTGCAAATCGGTTAAGTCGTTTACGAGAAACACGAAAATTACATATTCCATCCGCATAAGTCACTTCCAGAATGACCCAACAAAAAATTATTCTATATCTCGGAAACTGTGAGTGTTAGGTACACAAAAAAAAACTATGGAATTGTATATATTATTATTGGTTTTCAAACGAATCAATCCGATTGCAAATCGATTAAATCTTTTCCGAGAAACACGGAAATTAAATATTCCATCCGCATAAGTCACTTCCAGAATGGTCCAACATAAAATTATTCCATATCTCGGAAACTTGAGTGTTAGGTAGACAAAACAAGTATGGAATTGTAGATATTATTATTGGCTTTCAAACGAATCAATCCGATTGCAAATCGGTTAAGTCGTTTACGAGAAACACGAAAATTACATATTCCATCCGCACGAGTCATTACCTGAATGACCCAACAAAAAATTATTCTGTATCTCGGAAATTGTGAGTATGTAGACATGTAGAGTATGTATTACGTAGACAAAACAAGTATAGAATTGTAGATATTATTATTGGCTTTCAAACGAATCAATCCGATTGCAAATCGGTTAAGTCGTTTCCGAGAAAAATGAAAATTATGTATTCCATTCGCACAAGTCACTTCCACAATGACCCAACAGAGAATTATTCTATATCTCGGAAACTGTGAGTGTTAGGTAGGCAAAACAAGTATGGAATTTTAGATATTATTATTGGTTTTCAAACGAATCAATCCGATTGCAAATCGGTTAAGTCGTTTCCGAGAAACACGAAAATTATATATTCCATCTGCACAAGTCACTTCCAGAATGACATAAAATTATTCTATATCTCGGAAACTACGTGTGCTAGGTTTTCAAACGAATCAATCCGATTGCGAATCGGTTAAGTCGTCTCCGAGAAACACGAAAATTACATATTCCATCCGCACAAGTCAATTCCAGAATCACCCAACAAAAAATTATTCTGTATCTCGAAAATTGTGTTAGGTAGACAAAACAAGTATGGAATTGTAGATATTATTATTGGCTTTCAAACGAATCAATCCGATTGCAAGTCGGTTAAGTCGTTTCCGAGAAAAATGAAAATTACATTTTCCATCCGCACAAGTCACTTCCACAATGACCCAACATAGAATTATTCTATATCTCGGAAACTGTGAGTGTTAGGTAGACAAAAAAACTATGGAATTGTATATATTATTATTGGCTTTCAAACGAATCAATCCGATTGCGAATCGCTTAAGTCGTCTCCGAGAAACACGAAAATTACATATTCCATCCGCACTAGTCACTTCCAGAATGAACCAACAAAAAATTATTCAATATCTCGGAAACTTGAGTGCTAGGTAGACAAAACAAGTATGGAATTGTAGATATTATTATTAGTTTTCAAACGAATCAATCCGATTGCGAATCGCTTAAGTCGTCTCCGAGAAACACGAAAATTACCTATTTCATCTGCTCCAGTCACTTCCAGAATGAACCAACAAAAAATTATTCAATATCTCGGAAACTTGAGTGCTAGGTAGACAAAACAAGTATGGAATTGTAGATATTATTATTAGTTTTCAAACGAATCAATCCGATTGCGAATGGCTTAAGTCGTTTCCGAGAAACACGAAAAATACATATTCCATCCGCATAAGTCACTTCCAGAATGACCCAACAAAAAATTATTCTATATCTCGGAAACTGTGAGTGTTAGGTACACAAAAAAACTATGGAATTGTATATATTATTATTGGTTTTCAAACGAATCAATCCGATTGCAAATCGATTAAATCTTTTCCGAGAAACACGAAAATTAAATATTCCATCCGCATAAGTCACTTCCAGAATGGTCCAACATAAAATTATTCCATATCTCGGAAACTTGAGTGTTAGGTAGACAAAACAAGTATGGAATTGTAGATATTATTATTGGCTTTCAAACGAATCAATCCGATTGCAAATCGGTTAAGTCGTTTACGAGAAACACGAAAATTACATATTCCATCCGCACGAGTCATTACCTGAATGACCCAACAAAAAATTATTCTGTATCTCGGAAATTGTGAGTATGTAGACATGTAGAGTATGTATTACGTAGACAAAACAAGTATAGAATTGTAGATATTATTATTGGCTTTCAAACGAATCAATCCGATTGCAAATCGGTTAAGTCGTTTCCGAGAAAAATGAAAATTATGTATTCCATTCGCACAAGTTACTTCCACAATGACCCAACAGAGAATTATTCTATATCTCGGAAACTGTGAGTGTTAGGTAGGCAAAACAAGTATGGAATTTTAGATATTATTATTGGTTTTCAAACGAATCAATCCGATTGCAAATCGGTTAAGTCGTTTCCGAGAAACACGAAAATTATATATTCCATCTGCACAATTCACTTCCAGAATGACCCAACATAAAATTATTCTATATCTCGGAAACTACGTGTGCTAGGTTTTCAAACGAATCAATCCGATTGCGAATCGGTTAAGTCGTCTCCGAGAAACACGAAAATTACATATTCCATCCGCACAAGTCACTTCCAGAATCACCCAACAAAAAATTATTCTGTATCTCGAAAATTGTGTTAGGTAGACAAAACAAGTATGGAATTGTAGATATTATTATTGGCTTTCAAACGAATCAATCCGATTGCAAGTCGGTTAAGTCGTTTCCGAGAAAAATGAAAATTACATTTTCCATCCGCACAAGTCACTTCCACGATGACCCAACATAGAATTATTCTATATCTCGGAAACTGTGAGTGTTAGGTAGACAAAAAAAACTATGGAATTGTATATATTATTATTGGCTTTCAAACGAATCAATCCGATTGCGAATCGCTTAAGTCGTCTCCGAGAAACACGAAAATTACCTATTTCATCTGCACTAGTCACTTCCACAATGAACCAAAAAAAATTATTCAATATCTCGGAAACTTGAGTGCTAGGTAGACAAAACAAGTATGGAATCGTAGATATTATTATTAGTTTTCAAACGAATCAATCCGATTGCGAATAGCTTAAGTCGTTTCCGAGAAACACGAAAATTACATATTCCATCTGCACAAGTCACTTCCAGAAAGACCCAACATAAAATTATTCTATATCTCGGAAACTGTGAGTGCTGTGTGAGTGCCGAGAAAAACGAAAATAACATATTCCATCCGCACGAGTCATTACCTAAATGGCCCAACATAAAAATTTTCTATATCTCGGAAACTGTGAGTGTTAGGTAGACAAAACAAATATGGAATTATAGATATTATTATTGGCTTTCAAACGAATCAGTCCTATTGCATATCTGTTAAGTCGTTTCCGAGAAACACGAAAATTACATATTCCATCCGCACAAGTCACTTCCAGAATGACCTATCAAAAAATATTCTATATCTCGGAAACTGTGAGTACTAGGTAGACAAAACAAGTACAGAATTGTAGATATTATTATTGGTTTTTAAACGAATCAATCCGATTGCAAATCGGTTAAGTCGTTTTCGAGAAAAACGAAAATTACATTTTCCATCCGCACAAGTCACTTCCAGAATGACCCAACATAAAATTATTCTATATCCCGGAAACTGTGAGTGCTAGGTATACAAGACAATAATGAAATTGTAGATATTGTTATTAGTTTTCAAACGAATCAATCCGATTGCGAATCGGATAAGTCGCCTCCGAGAAACACGAAAATTACATACTCCATCCACACAAGTCACTTCCAGAATGACCCAACATAAAATTATTCTATATCTCGGAAACTGTGAGTGTTAGGTAGACAAACCAAGTACAGAATTGTAGATATTATTATTGGCTTTCAAACGAATCAATCCGATTGCGAATCGGTTAAGTCGTTTCCGAGAAACACAAAAATTACATATTCCATCTGCACAAGCCACTTCCAGAATGACATAACATTATTCTATATCTCGGAAACTATGTGTGCTTGGTAAACAAAACAGGTATGGAAATGTAGATATTATTATTGGTTTTCAAACGAATCAATCCGATTGCGAATCGGTTAAATCGTCTCCGAGAAACACGAAAATTACATATTCCATCCGCACAAGTCACTTCCAGAATGACCCAACAAAAAATTATTCTGTATATCGGAAATTGTGTGTTAGGTAGACAAAACAAGTATGGAATTGTAGATATTATTATTGGCTTTCAAACGAATCAATCCGATTGCAAGTCGGTTAAGTCGTTTCCGAGAAAAATGAAAATTACATTTTCCATCCGCACAAGTCACTTCCACAATGACCCAACATAGAATTATTCTATATCTCGGAAACTGTGAGTGTTAGGTAGACAAAAAAAACTATGGAATTGTATATATTATTATTGGCTTTCAAACGAATCAATCCGATTGCGAATCGCTTAAGTCGTCTCCGAGAAACACGAAAATTACCTATTTCATCTGCACCAGTCACTTCCAGAATGAACCAACAAAAAATCATTCTATATCTCGGAAACTGTGAGTGCTAGGTAGACAAAACAAGTATGGAATTGTAGATATTATTATTGGTTTTCAAACGAATCAATCCGATTGCGAATCGCTTATGTCGTTTCCGAGAAACACGAAAATTCTATATTCCATCTGCACAAGTCACTTCCAGAAAGACCCAACATAAAAATATTCTATATCTCGGAAACTGTGAGTGCTGTGTGAGTGCCGAGAAAAACGAAAATTACATATTCCATCCGCACGAGTCATTACCTAAATGGCCCAACATAAAATTATTCTATATCTCGGAAACTGTGAGTGTTAGGTAGACAAAACAAATATGGAATTATAGATATTATTATTGGCTTTCAAACGAATCAATCCTATTGCAAATCTGTTAAGTCGTTTCCGAGAAACACGAAAATTACATATTCCATCCGCACAAGTCACTTCCAGAATGACCCATCAAAAAATATTCTATATCTCGGAAACTGTGAGTGCTAGGAAGACAAAACAGGTATGGAATTGTAGATATTATTATTGGTTTTCAAACGAATCAATCCGATTGCAAATCGGTTAAGTCGTTTTCGAGAAAAACGAAAATTACATTTTTTATCCGCACAAGTCACTTCCAGAATGACCCAACATAAAATTATTCTATATCTCGGAAACTGTGAGTGTTAGGTAGACAAAACAAATATGGAATTGTAGATATTATTATTGGCTTTCGAACGATTCAATCCGATTGCAAATCGGTTAAGTCGTTTACGAGAAACACGAAAATTACATATTCCATCCGCACAAGTCACTTCCAGAATGACCCAACATAAAATTATTCTATATCCCGGAAACTGTGAGTGTTAGGTACACAAACCAAGTACAGAATTGTAGATATTATTATTGGCTGTCGAACAAATCAATCCGATTGCAAATCGGTTAAGTCGTTTACGAGAAACACGAAAATTACATATTCCATCCGCATAAGTCACTTCCAGAATGACCCAACAAAAAATTATTCAATATCTCGGAAACTGTGAGCGCTAGGTAGACAAAACAAGTATGGAATTGTAGATATTATTACTGGGTTTCAAACGAATCAATCCGATTGCAAATCGGTTTAGTCGTTTCCGAGAAACACGAAAATTACATACTCCATCCGCATAAGTCACTTCCAGAATGACCCAACAAAAAATTATTCAATATCTCGGAAACTGTGAGCGCTAGGTAGACAAAACAAGTATGGAATTGTAGATATTATTATTGGTTTTCAAACGAGTCAATCCGATTGCGAATCGGTTAAGTCGTTTCCGAGAAACACGAAAATAACATATTCCATCCGCACAAGTCACTTCCAGAATGACCCAACATAAAATTATTCTATATCTCGGAAACTGTGTGTGTTAGGTAGACAAACCAAGTACAGAATTGTTGATATTATTATTGGTTTTCAAACGAATCAATCCGATTGCAAATCGGTTAAGTCGTGTTCGAGAAAAACGAAAATTATATTTTCCATCCGCACAAGTCACTTCCAGAATGACCCAACATAAAATTATTCTGTATCTCGGAAACTGTGAGTGTTAGGTAGACAAAACTGGGATGCAATTGTAGATATTATTATTGGTTTTCAAACGAATCAATCAGATTGAAAATCTGTTAAGGCGTTTAAGAGAAACACGAAAATTACATATTCCATCCACACAAGTCATTTCCAGAATGACTCAACAAAAAATTATAGTGTAACTCGGAAACTGTTAGTGTTAGGTAGACAAAACAAGTATGGAATTGTAGATATTATTATTGGTTTTCAAACGAATCAATTTGAATTCGAATCGGTTAAGTCGCCTCCGAGAAACACGAAAATTACATATTCCATCCGCACAAGTCACTTCCAGAATGACCCAACATAAAATTATTCTATATCTCGGAAACTGTGTGTGTTAGGTAGACAAACCAAGTACAGAATTGTTGATATTATTATTGGCTTTCAAACGAATCAATCAGATTGCGAATCGGTTAAGTCGTTTCCGAGAAACACGAAAATTACATATTCCATCTGCACAAGTCACTTCCAGAATGACATAAAATTATTCTATATCTCGGAAACTATGTGTGCTTGGTAAACAAAACAGGTATGGAATTGTAGATAATATTATTGGTTTTCAAACGAATCAATCCGATTGTGAATCGGTTAAGTCGTCTCCGAGAGACACGAAAATTACATATTCCATCCGCACAAGTCACTTCCAGAATGACCCAACATAAAATTATTTTATATCTCGGAAACTGTGTGTGTTAGGTAGACAAAACAAGTACATAATTGTAGATATTATTATTGGCTTTCGAACGAATCAATCCGATTGCGAATCGGTTAAGTCGTTTACGAGAAACGCGAAAATTACATATTCCATCCGCACAAGTCACTTCCAGAATGACTCAACATAAAATTATTATATATCCCGGAAACTGTGAGTGCTAGGTAGACAAACCAAGTACAGAATTGTAGATATTATTATTGGCTGTCGAACGAATCAATCCGATTGCAAATCGGTTAAGTCGTTTACGAGAAACACGAAAATTACATATTCCATCCGCATAAGTCACTTCCAGAATGACCCAACAAAAAATTATTCAATATCTCGGAAACTGTGAGTGCTAGGTAGACAAGACAAGTATAGAATTGTAGATATTATTATTGGCCTTAAACGAATCAATCCGATTGCAAGTCGGTTAAGTCGTTTCCGAGAAAAATGAAAATTACATATTCCATCCGCGCAAGTCACTTCCAGAATGACCTAACATAAAATTATTCTATATCTCGGAAACTGTGAGTGCTAGGTAGACAAAACAAGTATAGAATTGTAGATATTATTATTGGCTTTCGAACGAATCAATCCGATTGCAAATCGGTTAAATCGTTTACGAGAAACACGAAAATTACATATTCTATCCGCACAAGTCATTACCTGAATGACCCAAAAAAATTATTCTGTGTCTCGGAAACTGTAAGTGCTAGGTAGACAAAACAAGTATCTCGGAAACTGTGTGTGTTAGGTAGACAAACCAAGTACAGAATTGTTGATATTATTATTGGCTTTCGAACGAATCAATCCGATTGCGAATCGGTTAAGTCGTCTCCGAGAAACACGAAAATTACATATTCCATCCGCACAAGTCACTTGAAAAATGACTCAACATAAAATTATTCTATATCACAGAAACTGTGAGTGCTATGTAGACAAAACAAGTATGGTATTGTAGATATTATTATTGGTTTTCAAACGAATCAATCCGATTGCGAATCGGTTAAGTCGTTTCCGAGAAACACGAAAATTACATATTCCAATTGCACAAGTCACTTCCAGAATAACCCAACATAAAATTATTCTATATCTCGGAAACTGTGAGTGTTAGGTAGACAAAACAAGTATGGAATTGTAGATATTATTATTGGTTTTCAAAAGAATTAATCCTATTGCGAATCGGTTAAGTCGTTTGCGAGAAAAACGAAAATTACATATTCCATCCGCACAAGTCACTTCCAGAATGACCCAACATAAAATTATTCTATATCTCGGAAACTGTAAGTGCTAGGTAGACAAAACAAGTAAAAGCGTGCTAAGTTCGGCCGGGCCAAATCTTATATACCCTCCACCATGGATCGCATTTGTCGAGTTATTTTCCGGGCATCCCTTTTTTGGGAAAAAAATGATATAAGAAAAGATTTCCTCTGCTATTAGAGCGATATCAAAATATGGTCCGGTTTGGACCACAATTAAATTATATGTTGGAGGCCTATGTAAAATGTCAGCCAATTCGAATAAGAATTGCGCCCTTTGGGGGCTCAAGAAGTAAATAGAGAGATCGATTTATATGGGAGCTGTATCGGGCTATAGACCGATTCAGACCATAATAAACACGCATGTTGATGATCATGAGAGAATCCGTCGTACAAAATTTCAGGCAAATCGGATAATAATTGTGACCTCGAATCGGTTAAGTCGTCTCCGAGAAACACGAAAATTACATATTCCATCCGCACACGTCACTTCCAGAATGAACCAACAAAAAATTATTCAATATCTCGGAAACTGTGACCGCTAGGTAGACAAAACAAGTATGGAATTGTAGATATTATTATTGGTTTTCAAACGAATCTATCCGATTGCGGATCGGTTAAGTCGTCTCCGAGAAACACGAAAATTACATATTCCATCCGCACCAGTCACTTCCAGAATGACCCAACATAAAATTATTCTATATCTCGGAAACTGTATGTGTTAGGTAGTCAAACCAAGTACAGAATTGTAGATATTATTATTGGCTTTCGGACGAATCAATCCGATTGCAAATCGGTTAAGTCGTTTACGAGAAAAACGAAAATTATATATTCCATCCGCATAAGTCACTTCCAGAATGACCCAACAAAAAATTATTCAATATCTCGGAAACTGTGAGCGATAGGTACACAAAACAAGTATAGAATTGTAGATATTACTATTGGCTTTCGAACGAATCAATCCGACAGCGAATCGGTTAAGTCGTCTCCGAGAAACACGAAAATTACATATTCCATCCGCACAAGTCACATGAAGAATGACTCAACATCAAATTATTCTATATCTCGGAAACTGTGAATGCTAGGTAAACAAAACAAATTCAGAATTGTAGATATTATTATTGGTTTTCAAACGAATCAATCCGATTGCAAATCGCTTAAGTCGTTTCCGAGAAAAACGAAAATTACATATTCCATCCGCACAAGTCACTTCCAGAATGACCCAACATAAAATTATTTTATATCTCGGAAACTGTGTGCGTTAGGTAGACGAACCAAGTACAGAATTGTAGATATTATTATTGGCTTTCGAACGAATCAATCCGATTGCAAATCGGTTAAGTCGTTTACGAGAAACATGAAAATTACATATTCCATCCGCACACGTCACTTCCAGAATGAATCGGTTAAGTCGTTTCCGAGAAACACGAAAATTACATATTCCATCCGCATAAGTCACTTCCAGAAGGACCCAACAAAAAATTATTCAACATCTCGGAAACTGTGAGCGCTAGGGAGACAAAACAAGTATGGAATTGTAGATATTATTATTGGCTTCCAAACGAATCAATCCGATTGGGACTCGGTTAAGTCGTTTCCGAGAAACAACAAAATTACATATTCCATCTGCACAAGTCACTTCCAGAATGACCCAACATAAAATTATTCTATATCTCGGAAACTGTAAGTGCTAGGTAGACAAAACAAGTAAAAGCGTGCTAATTTCGGCCGGGCCGAATCTTATTTACCCTCCACCATGGATCGCATTTGTCGAGTTCTTTTCCGGGCATCTCTTTTTTGGGAAAAAAGGATATAAAAAAAGATTTCCTCTGCTATTAGAGCGATATCAAGATATGGTCCGGTTTGGACCACATTTAAATTATATGTTGGAGGCCTGTATAAAATATCAGCCAATTCGAATAAGAATTGCGCCCTTTGGGGGCTCAAGAAGTAAAATAGAGAGATCGATTTATATGGGAGCTGTATCGGGCTATAGACGATTCAGACCATAATAAACGCGTATGTTGATGGTCATGAGAGAATCCGTCGTACAAAATTTCAGGCAAATTGGATAATAATTGCGACCTCTAGAGGCTCAAGAAGTCAAGACCCAAGATCGGTTTATATGACAGCTATATCAGGTTATAGACCGATTTGAACCATTCTTGGCATAGTTGTTGGATATCATGACAAAACACGTCGTGCGAAATTTCATTCCAATCGGATAAGAATTGCGCCCTCTAGAGGCTCTAGAAGTCAAGACCCAAGATCGGTTTATATGGCAGCTATATCAGGTTGTGGACCGATTTGAACCATGCTTAGCACAGTTGTTGGATATCATAACAAAACACGTAGTGCAAAAATTCATCCCAATCGGATAAGAATTGCGCCCTCTAGAGGCTCAAGAAGTCAAGACCCAAGATCGGTTTATATGACAGCTATATCAAAACATGGACCGATATGGCCCATTTACAATACCAACCGACCTACACTAATAAGAAGTATTTGTGCAAGTATTTGTGCAAAATTTCAAGCGGCTAGCTTTACTCTTTCGGAAGTTAGCGTGCTTTCGACAGACAGACGGACGGACGGGCAGACGGACATGGCTAGATCGACATAAAATGTCACGACGATCAAGAATATATATACTTTATGGGGTCTCAGACGAATATTTCGAGTAGATACAAACAGAATGACGAAATTAGTATACCCCCCATCTCATGGTGGAGGGAATAAAAAGTATGGAATTTTAGATATTATTATTGGTTTTCAAACGAATCAATCCAATTGCGAATCGGTTAAATCGTTTACGAGAAACACGAAAATAACATATTCCATCTGCACGAGTCACTTCCAGAATGACCCAACATAAAATTATTCTATATCTCGGAAACTGTGAGTGTTAGGTAGACAAAACCAGGATGCAATTGTAGATATTTTATTGGCTTCCAAACGAATCAATCCGATTGCAAATCGGTTAAGTCGTTTCCGAGAAACACGAAAATTACATATTCCATCCGCATAAGTCACTTCCAGAAGGACCCAACAAAAAATTATTCAATATCTCGGAAACTGTGGGCGCTAGGTAGACAAAACAAGTATAGAATTGTAGATATTATTATTGGCTTTCGAACGAATCAATCCGATAGCGAATCGGTTAAGTCGTCTCCGAGAAACACGAAAATTACATATTCCATCCGCACAAGTCACTTCCAGAATGACCCAACATAAAATTATCCTATATCTCGGAAACTGTGAATGCTAGGTAAACAAAACAAGAATGGAATTGTAGATATTATTATTGTTCCAGTCCAGTCACTTCCAGAATGACCCAACATAAAATATCCTCTAGTTCGGAAACTGTGAGTGCAAGGTAGACAAAACAAGAATGGAATTGTAGATATTATTATTGGATTCCAAACAAATCAAACCGATTGCAAATCGGTTAAGTCATTTCCGAGAAACACGAAAATTACATATTCCATCCGCACAAGTCACTTCCAGAATGGCCCAACAAAAACTATTCTATATCTCGGAAACTGTGAGTGCTAGGTAGACAAAATAAGTATGGAATTGTAGATATTATTATTGGTTTTCAAACGAATTAATCCTATTACGAATCGGTTAAGTCGTTTCCGAGAAACACGAAAATTATTCTATATCTCGGAAACTGTGAATGCTAGGTAAACAAAACAAGAATGGAATTGTAGATATTATTATTGTTCCAGTCCAGTCACTTCCAGAATGACCCAACATAAAATATCCTCTAGTTCGGAAACTGTGAGCGCTAGGTAGACAAAACAAGTATAGAATTGTAGATATTATTATTGGCTTTCGAACGAATCAAACCGATAGCGAATCGGTTAAATCGTCTCCGAGAAACACGAAAATTACATATTCCATCCGCACAAGTCACTTGAAGACGAATCAGTTAAGTCGTTTTCGAGAAACACGAAAATTACATATTCCATCCGCACGAGTCACTTCCAGAATGACTCAACATAAAATTATTCTATATCTCGGAAACTGTGAATGCTAGGTAAACAAAACAAGTATGGAATTGTAGATATTATTATTGGTTTTCAAACGAATTAATCCTATTTCGAATCAGTTAAGTCGTTTCCGAGAAAAACGAAAATTACATATTCCATCCGCACAAGTCACTTCCAGAATGACCCAATATAAAATTATTCTATATCTCGGAAACTGTAAGTGCTAGGTAGAAAAAACAAGTAAAAGCGTGCTAAATTCGGCCGGGCCGAATCTTATATACCCTCCACCATGGATCGCATTTGTCGAGTTCTATTCCGGGCATCTCTTTTTTGGGAAAAAAAGGATATAAAAAAAGATTTCCTCTGCTATTAGAGCGATATCAAGATATGGTCCGGTTTGGACCACAATTAAATTACATGTTGGAGACCTGTGTAAAATGTCAGCCAATTCGGATAAGAATTGCGCTCTTTGTGGGCTCAAGAAGTAAAATAGAGAGATCGATTTATATGGGAGC
Source organism: Stomoxys calcitrans (assembly GCF_963082655.1). NCBI lineage: Eukaryota > Metazoa > Arthropoda > Insecta > Diptera > Muscidae > Stomoxys > Stomoxys calcitrans. The sequence continues at coordinate 134,284,005 of NC_081552.1, read as the reverse complement.
TGTATCGGGCTATAGACCGATTCAGACCATAAAAAACACGTATGTTGATGGTCATGAGAGAATCCGTCGTACAAAATTTCAGGCAAATCGGATAATAATTGTGACCTCTAGAGGCTCTAGAAGTCAAGACCCAAGATCGGTTTATATGACAGCTATATCAGGTTATAGACCGATTTGAACCATTCTTGGCATAGTTGTTGGATATCATTACAAAACACGTCGTGCCAAAATTCATCCCAATTGGATAAGAATTGCGCACTTTAGAGGCTCTAGAAGTCAAGACCCAAGATCGGTTTATATGGCAGCTATATCAGGTTATGGACCGATTTGAACCATACTTAGCACAGTTGTTGGATATTATAACAAAACACGTCGTGCAAAATTCCATTCCAATCGGACAAGAATTGCACACTCTAGAGGCTCAAGAATACAAGACCCAAGATCGGTTTATATGGCAGCTATATCAGGTTATGGACCGATTTGAACCATACTTAGCACAGTTGTTGGATATCATAACGAAACACGTAGTGCCAAAATTCATTCAAATCGGATAAGAATTGCGCCCTCTAGAGGCTCAAGAAGTCAAGACCCAAGATCGGTTTATATGACAGCTATATCAGGTTATAGACCGATTTGAACCATTCTTGGCATAGTTGTTGGATATCATGACAAAACACGTCGTGCGAAATTTCATTCCAATCGGATAAGAATTGCGCACTCTAGAGGCTCAAGATCGGTTTATATGGCAGCTATATCAGGTTATGGACTGATTTGAACCATACTTAGCACAGTTGTTGGATATCATAACAAAACACGTAGTGCCAAAATTCATTCAAATCGGATAAGAATTGCGCCCTCTAGAGGCTCAAGAAGTCAAGACCCAAGATCGGTTTATATGGCAGCTATATCAAAACATGGACCGATATGGCCCATTTACAATACCAACCGACCTACACTAATAAGAAGTATTTGTGCAAAATTTCAAGCGGCTAGCTTTACTCCTTCGGAAGTTAGCGTGCTTTCGACAGACAGACGGACGGACATGGCTAGATCGACATAAAATGTCACGACGATCAAGAATATATATACTTTATGGGGTCTCAAACGAATATTTCGAGTAGATAAAACAGAATGACGAAATTAGTATACCCCCCATCTTTTGGTGGAGGGTATAAAAAGTATGGAATTTTAGATATTATTATTGGTTTTCAAACGAATCAATCCGATTGCGAATCGGTTAAATCGTTTCCGAGAAACACGAAAATAACATATTCCATCCGCACCAGTCACTTCCAGAATGACCCAGTATAAAATTGTTCTTTATCTCGGAAACTGTGAGTGCTAGGTAGACAAAGCGGGGATGGAATTGTAGATATTATTATTGGCTTCCAAACGAATCAATCCGATTGCGAATCGGTTAAGTCATTTCCGAGAAACACGAAAATTACATATTCCATCTGCACAAGTCACTTCCAGAATGACCCAACATAAAATTACTCTATAGCTCGGAAACTGTGAGTGCTACGTAGACAAAACAAGTATGGAATTGTAGATATTATTACTGGCTTTCAAACGAATAAAACGAATCAGTTAAGTCGAGAAACACGAAAATTACTTATTCCATCCGCACAAGTCACTTCCAGAATGACCCAACATAAAATTATTCTATATCTCGGAAACTGCGAGTGTTAGGAGACAAAACCAGGATGCAATTGTAGATATTATTATTGGATTCCAAACGAATCAAACCGATTGCAAATCGGTTAAGTCATTTCCGAGAAACACGAAAATTACATATTCCATCCGCACAAGTCACTTCCAGAATGGCCCAACAAAAACTATTCTATATCTCGGAAACTGTGAGTGCTAGGTAGACAAAACAAGTATGGAATTGTAGATATTATTATTGGTTTTCAAGCGAATCAATCCGATTGCGAATCGGTTAAGTCGTTTACGAGAAAAACGAAAATTACATATTCCATCCGCACAAGTCACTTGAAGAATGACTCAACACAAAATTATTCTATATCTCGGAAACTGTGAATGCTAGGTAAACAAAACAAGTGTGGAATTGTAGATATTATTATTGGTTTTCAAACGAATTAATCCTTACGAATCAGTTAAGTCGTTTCCGAGAAAAACGAAAATTACATATTCCATCCGCACAAGTCACTTCCAGAATGACCCAATATAAAATTATTCTATATCTCGGAAACTGTAAGTGCTAGGTAGAAAAAACAAGTAAAAGCGTGCTAAGTTCGGCCGGGCCGAATCTTATATACCCTCCACCATGGATCGCATTTTTCGAGTTCTTTTCCCGGCATCTCTTTTTTGGGAAAAAAGGATATAAAAAAGATTGCCTCTGCTATTAGAGCGATATCAAGATATGGTCCGGTTTGGACCACAATTAAATTATATGTTGGAGGCCTGTGTAAAGCCAATTCGAATAAGAATTGCGCCCTTTGGGGGCTCAAGAATTAAAATAGAGAGATCGATTTATATGGGAGCTGTATCGGGCTATAGACCGATTCAGACCATAATAAACACGTATATTGATGGTCATGAGAGAATCCGTCGTACAAAATTTCAGGCAAATCGGATAATAATTGTGACCTCTAGAGGCTCAAGAAGTCAAGACCCAAGATCGGTTTATATGACAGCTATATCAGGTTATAGACCGATTTGAACCATTCTTGGCATAGTTGTTGGATATCATGACAAAACACGTCGTGCGAAATTTCATTCCAATCGGATAAGAATTGCGCACTCTAGAGGCTCTAGAAGTCAAGACCCAAGATCGGTTTATATGGCAGCTATATCAGGTTATGGACCGATTTGAACCATGCTTAGCACAGTTGTTGGATATCATAACAAAACACGTAGTGCAAAAATTCATTCAAATCGGATAAGAATTGCGCCCTCTAGAGGCTCAAGAAGTCAAGACCCAAGATCGGTTTATATGGCCCATTTACAATACGATATGGCCCATTTACAATACCAACCGACCTACACTAATAAGAAGTATTTGTGCAAAATTTCAAGCGGCTAGCTTTACTCCTTCGGAAGTTAGCGTGCTTTCGACAGACAGACGGACGGACGGACGAACAGACGGACATGGCTAGATCGACATAAAATGTCACGACGATCAAGAATATATATACTTTATGGGGTCTCAGACGAATATTTCAAGTAGATACAAACAGAATGACGAAATTAGTATACCCCCCATCTTATGGTGGAGGGTATAAAAAGTATGGAATTTTAGATATAATTATTGGTTTTCAAACGAATCAATCCGATTGCGAATCGATTATATCGTTTCCGAGAAACACGAAAATAATATATTCCATCCGCACCAGTCACTTCCAGAATGACCCAATATAAAATTATTCTTTATCTCGGAAACTGTGAGCGCTAGGTAGACAAAACAAGTATGGAATTGTAGATATTATTATTGGCTTTCAAACGAATCAATCCGATTGCGAATCGGTTAATCGTTTCCGAGAAAAACGAAAATTACATATACCATCTGCACAAGTCACTTCCAGAATGACCCAACATAAAATTACTCTATTGCTCGGAAACTGTGAGTGCTACGTAGACAAAACAAGTATGGAATTGTAGATATTATTACTGGCTTTCAAACGAATAAAACGAATCAGTTAAGTCGTTTTCGAGAAACACGAAAATTACATATTCCATCCGCACGAGTCACTTCCAGAATGACCCAACATAAAATTATTCTATATCTCGGAAACTGTGAGTGTTAGTAGACAAAACCAGGATGCAATTGTAGATATTTTATTGGCTTCCAAACGAATCAATCCGATTGCAAATCGGTTAAGTCGTTTCCGAGAAACACGAAAATTACATATTCCATCCGCATAAGTCACTTCCAGAAGGACCCAACAAAAAATTATTCAATATCTCGGAAACTGTGAGCGCTAGGTAGACAAAACAAGTATAGAATTGTAGATATTATTATTGGCTTTCGAACGAATAAAACGAATCAGTTAAGTCGTTTTCGAGAAACACGAAAATTACATATTCCATCCGCGTAAGTCACTTCCAGAAGGACCCAACAAAAAATTATTCAATATCTCGGAAACTGTGAGCGCTAGGTAGACAAAACAAGTATAGAAATGTAGATATTATTATTGGCTTTCAAACGAATAAAACGAATCAGTTAAGTCGTTTTCGAGAAACACGAAAATTACATATTCCATCCGCACGAGTCACTTCCAGAATGACCCAACCTAAAATTATTCTATATCTCGGAAACTGTGAGTGTTAGGTAGACAAAACCAGGATGCAATTGTAGATATTTTATTGGCTTCCAAACGAATCAATCCGATTGCAAATCGGTTAAGTCGTTTACGAGAAAAACGAAAATTACATATTCCATCCGCACAAGTCACTTCCAGAATGACCCAATATAAAATTATTCTATATCTCGGAAACTGTAAGTGCTAGGTAGACAAAACAAGTAAAAGCGTGCTAAGTTCGGCCGGGCCGAATCTTATATACCCTCCACCATGGATCGCATTTTTCGAGTTCTTTTCCCGGCATCTCTTCTTAGGCAAAAAAAAGGATATAAGAAAAGATTTGCTCTGCTATTAGAGCGATATCAAGATATGGTCCCGTTTGGACCACAATTAAATTATATGGTGGAGACCTGTGTAAAATTTCAGCCAATTCGTATAAGAATTGCGCCCATTGGGGCTCACGAAGTAAAATAGAGAGAACGATTTATATGGGATCTGTATCGGGCTATAGACCGATTCAGACTATAAAAAACACGTTTGTTGATGGTCATGAGAGAATCCGTCGTACAAAATTTCAGGCAAATCGGATAATAATTACGACCTCTAGAGGCTCAAGAAGTCAATCCCAGATCGGTTTATATGGCAGCTATATCAGGTTATGAACCGTCTTGTACTTTACTTGACGTAATTGTTGAAAATAACAATAAAAAACGTCTTGCGAAATTTCAGCCAAATCGGATAGAAATTGCGCCCTCTAGAAGCTCAAGAAGTCAAGTCCCCAGATCTGTTCATATGACAGCTATATCAGGTTATGAACCGATTTGAACCATATTTGGCACAGTTGTTGGATATCATAACAAAATACTACGTGCCAAAATTCATTCAAATTGGATAAGAATTGCGCCCTCTAGAGGCTCAAGAAATCAAGACCCAAGATCGGTTTATATGGCAGCTATATCAGGTTATGGACCGATTTGAACTATACTTGGCACAGTTGTTGGATATCATAGCAAAACACGTCGTGCAAAATTTCATTCCAATCGGATAAGAATTGCGCACTCTAGAGGCTCAAGAAGTCAAGACCCAAGATCGGTTTATATGGCAGCTATATCAGGTTATAAACCGATCGGAAAAAAATTGCGCCCTCTAGAGGCTCAAGAAGTCAAGACCCAAGATCGGTTTATATGGCAGCTATATCAGGTTATGGACCGATTTGAACCATACTTGGCACAGTTGTTGGATATAATAACAAAACACGTTGTGCAAAATTTCATTTCAATCGGATAAGAATTGCGCACTCTAGAGGCTCAAGAAGTCAAGACCCCAGATCGGTTTATATGGCAGCTATATCAGGTTATGGACCGATTTGAACCATACTTGGCACAGTTGTTGGATATCATAACAAAACACGTCGTGCAAAATTTCATTCCAATCGGATGGACCGATATGGCCCATTTACAATACCAACCGACCTACCCTAATAAGAAGTATTTGTGCAAAATTTCAAGCGGCTAGCTTTACTCCTTCGGAAGTTAGCGCGCTTTCGACAGACAGACGGACGGACGGACAGACGGACGGACATGGCTAGATCGACATAAAATTTCACGACGATCAAGAATATATATACTTTATGGGGTCTCAGACGAATATTTCGAGTAGTTACAATCAGAATGACGAAATTAGTATACCCCCTATCTTATGGTGGAGGGTATAACAAATTACAATTGTTTAAATAATTCACTAAAACTTAATAAAAATAGTGAATAAGCGTCCTCGTGGCTTTTGACAACGAGAAGATACATAAAAAAATCCAATTAAAAAAAAATTGGTGCAAAAAGCGTAATTCGTGTCTTTGACAACGAATTTAAAAAAAATATATACACAAATAAAACCACAATCAAGCCAGAATGAGTCAAGTGCAATATTACAAGCACCAGCAAGAAATTGGCGAAAAGGTCGAAGTTTTAAAGCGAAGCTGTGTTAAGGAAACAGCCCGAGGTGTTGTAAAAGAAACCTGCAAATTTCAGTTGGAGGCACTATGGCAGGAATTTAATAATAATCATGCCAAATTGGAGCAATTAGGGATCAACAATGACCCTTATTTTAAAAACCAATATTATTTGACGGTGAAAACTGCAGTGGGAGAGATCGTTGCAGTTTTGAAGTCGGAAGAGGAAGAGACACTCCTGCAGGACGCTGGAACTTCAAATAGTTTAAAAGTGCAAGAAATCCATCCGCCAAAAGGAGAGGAAGCACGGATGAAGTATCGGGCAAGAGAAGAATTCCAAGATTTCCAAAGACATAATAACCCAACGCTATGGAAATAAGAGAATTTTGTTCAAAACAACACTGGATCGGCTTTTGGACCAACCCCATATTAATAGCGAAAACCCTAAAAAAGTTAAAACATTACTGGATACGACAATAGAATGCGCCCAGGCGTTAAGAGCAAGGCAGTGTGATATCGACGATACAGATGCTTTTATGGCCGCACTCAAGCGGTTCTTTGCAAGAAGAGGGAAAAGTGGCCATATCTATTCAGACAATGACACCAACTTTGTTGGGGCCGCCGGCGCAATGGAGAAGGAGTTTGCTCGGGTAATAAAGCAAAATGTCAATTTAGCAGATGTTTTGGAACATCAGCTGGTTAAGTGGCATTTTATTCCGCCGGGAAGTCCTCACTTCGGAGGATTTTGGGAGGCCGCAGTTAAATCCATGAAATACCACTTAAAAAGGGTCATTGGAGAAAACAAGATGACGTTTGAAGAAATGAGCACCCTTCTGGCTCAGATAGAGGCGATTTTAAATTCCAGACCCATGTGCGACATCAGTAACGGCGATGAGAGTATGGACGTTCTTACTCCTGATCATTTCTTAATTGACCGACCAATGATAGATGCTCCAGAATTTGTAAACGACGCAGCGATCGGCTGCCTAGACCGATGGAAATTGGTGCAGAAAATGAGAAAACATTTTTGGAACAATTGGACAAACGACTATTTGACCAATTTACAACAGAGCTACAAATGGAAGACAGCAAGTCAAAATCTACAAGAAGGTCAAGTGGTCATTGTGAAGAACGAGGAAACTCATCCGGCGAGGTGGCCTCTAGGACGGATTATGAATGTGCATCCTGGGAAAGACGGCTTGGTGCGAACTGTCACAGTAAAAACTGCTTCAAATTCATTAAAGAGGCCAATAAATAAGATATGTCCTTTGGAGAATGTGTCATCAAAACAAGAAACACCGAATGTTACACGGGTCAACTGTACAACGCTTGGTAGCGGATCAAAAGTTAAAATATCTTATATCTAGGCGATACTTTTGATATTTATTGAATGTGTAAAATCAAGTCACCCACCGATTGGAGCATCGCTAAAGAACATTAAGGACTCAGCCATAATATATCTCGATCACATTGGTTCGGTGGATGTAGTTTCGTCAAAATGGAATTTGATAGTGTATTTCGATATGGAACCTTTTTTTGGCGTGATTGAAAAGGCGGATCCCGTTCTAAAAAGTATGCGGCGGATGTGTACGAAATTGCAGTCGTTCGAAGCTCAGTGCAGTCATATTCTGGATACCATAGAACGACAGTTACTAAATACGGAGAGAAAAAATCAATACCTTTTCCCGCACTATAAAAAGAGAGTTCATCGGATCTCTTCAGCATATCCTATTCGGTACTATGGATGCTGAGGATAGAAAAGCTTTGGAGCAGAATATGAAGAATCGACTTGACAATCAATATAATCTGAAGTATCTGGTGAAGCAACAAACATCAGTAGTGGAGCCCACCTTAAATATTCTTCGCCGAACAACAGATGACGTGAATAAGAATTTTAAAAGTATAGGTGACCGCATTGATAACATCGCCGATACTGTTAAAGAGGACTATTTCTTCCATCGGAAAGTCGATGAAGTTATGAAAAAGTTAAAAGACGTCCAGAAGGCGAATCTCGACTTAAAGGGGTTGCAGTTTCACCATATAAGCTGTCATGCGGCTTTCATTTTAGTTATCTTATTAACTGTAATTTTAGCGATATATTCTGTTAAAAAGTATATAAGTATGCGTGCAATAGCAGCTTTAAATTTTCCTCCACCTAATATTCACTGATACTTTAATCAATGAAATCTTTCTAGTAATTGCCAAGTTTACAGTCCACTAACATATCAATCATAATTATACTCACTAGCCTCTAGGCCCCCGGCAGAATGTTCAAGCAAATGCTTTGAACATGGAATATCACAGTCGTTGATATTTCGCGGATAATAATTATGTCCCTAGAATGTACATGAAGGGCACGTTGGCCATTATCCACAGGACATAGTGTATGTTAAGTACATATGGTTGTCTTAGGGAGGTCTCTGTTATCAGTGTCTTGTGTGTCTTTGTGTTTCATGATCTTCTTTCCTAAGTAGACCCTAATAAGACGCAGCGGTATATGTTTACTTAGGATCGCAATAGAATATTACCCTAAATGCTTGTGCGTGTGGCAACCATATGTGTGCGTAAGTGCATTTAGGTTAGTCATAAAATTAGAAGATAAAAACGAACGAGATAACACCGCGTTGGTATCTCGTTCTAGACTAGTTTTAAGAGTTTCATTTGCTGTACTTATAGAAAATGTTTTAAAATAAAATTAGTATGAAAAAATTACTCAAGTAGTTCATTATTAGTGAACAGTTATTGTAAACAATCCATTTTTCATCTCCAGTTATGATTCGTTTTAAAAACGGATCGAATTCATTGCGTTTAAGGTGCATAAGGTGCACAAGCGTTGATTCGGTTTGTTAAATGAATTTCTTTCAATACATATGGTACCCAAATATCACTCCTTTTCACCAGTCCAAGACTTTTTATTTGATAATCAACGGTTGATTTTGGTATATTTAACTTCTCTCCTATCTCACGCTCATTTACATGACGATCCAATTCGATTAATGCTTAAAATTTGTCAACGCCGACTGTATGTAAAATCAGCAATTACTTTTTGGGCAACCCAATACTATCATTCTCGGAAACTGTGAGTATTAAGTGAGGCTGAAAATGTAGATGTTATAATTAGCTTTCAAACAAATCAATCCGATTGCGAATCGCTTAAGTCGTTTACGAAAAAACGAAAATTACATATTCCATCTGCTCAAATCACTTCAAGAATTACCAAACATAAAATTACTATAATTCTCGGAAACTGTGAGTGTTAAGTGAGGCTGAAAATGTAGATGTTATATTTAGCTTTCAAACGAATCAATCCAATTGCGAATCGGTTAAGTCGTTTCCAAGAAAACCGAAATTTACATTTTCCATTCGCAAAAGTCACTTCAAGAATTAACAAACATAAAATTACTATAATTCTCGGAAACTGTAAGTGTTAAGTGAGGCTGAAAATTTAGATGTTATAATTAGCTTTCAAACAAATCAATCCGATTGCGAATCGGTTTAGTCGTTTACGAAAAAACGAAAATTACATATTCCATCCGCACAAATCACTTTAAAAATGGCACAACAAAAAACTATTCTGTATCTCGGAAACTGTGAGTGTTAGGTTGGTAAAATAGTGCTTAAATTGTAGAGATTATTAGGGGCTTTCAAACGAACCAATCCATTTGCGAATCGGTTAAGTCGTGTCCGGTATAAACGAAAATTACATATACCATCCGCACAAGCCACTTCGAGAATGACCCAACATAAAATTATTCTACATATATCTCGGAAACTGCGAGTGTTAGGTAGGCAAAATAAGGCTGGAATTGTAGATGTAATTAGTGGCTTTCATACGAATAAATTCTCTTGCGAATCGGTTAAGTCGTTTACGAAAAAAACGGAAATTACATATTCCATCCGCACAAATCACTTTAAAAATGGCACAACAAAAAACTATTCTGTATCTCGGAAACTGTGAGTGTTAGGTTGGTAAAATAGTGCTGAAATTATAGACATTATTAGGGGCTTTCAAACGAACCAATCCATTTGCGAATCGGTTAAGTCGTTTCCGAGAAAAACGATAATTACATATTCCATTCGCACAAGACACTTCGTAAATGACCCAACATAAAATTATTCTATATCTCGAAAAACTGTGAGTGTTAGGTCGGCAAAATAAGACTGGAATTTCTGAGAAAAACGAAATTAAAAGCTTCCATCTGCACCAGACACTTCGAGAACGACCAAGCATAAAATTATCCTATATCACGGATCCATTTGCGAATGGTTAAGTCGTTTCCGAGAAACACGAACATTATATATTCCACCCGCACAAGTCACTTCCAGAATGACCTAACATATAATTATTCTATATCTCGGAAACTGTGAGTGCTAAGTAGACAAAACAAGGATGGAGTTTTAGATATCATTATTGGCTTTCAGACGAATCAATCCGATTGCGAATCGGTTAAGTCTTTTCCGAGAAAAACGAAAATTACATATTCCATCCGCACAAGTCACTTCGAGAATGACACAACATAAAATTATTCTGTATCTCGGAAACTGTGAGTGTTAGGTAGGCAAAATAAGGTTGGAATTTGTGAGAAAAACGAAATTAACAGTTTCCATCTGCACCAGACACCACCAGACACTTCCAGAATGACCCAACATAAAATTATCCTATATCACGGATCCATTTGTGAATGGATAAGTCGTTTCTGAGAAAAACGAAATTTATATTTTTCATCCGCACAAGCCACTTCGAGAATGACCCAACATATAATTATTCTATATCTCGGAAACTGTGGTTGGTATGCGGCTGTTTTGTTGATATTTTTATTGGCAAGAATGACTCTATATATAATTATCATATATATTGGAAACTGTGAGTGTTAGATAGGCAAAATAAGGCTGGAATTTAGATGTTATTATTCGTTTAGTTTCGTTTATTTACATAATCGGTGAGCTATTACTCGACCAAATTGATTATGTAGATTAACATTCTATACATACGACAATAGAAACAACAATGCATGAATTTGTAAAGCTTTGTTAAATAATAAGTGTATTACTGTACAAGAGTACAAAAAAAACTTAAAAATTGGTATAATTTTGCACAAATACAAATTAAAAAAAGAGAAAATCAACGTCTGTCATCAACAAAAGCACATAGGATCGAAAGACTAATACACAGGATATTGCAGGATGATGATGAGCCGGCTTTCGTTTTTGATGCCCGTAGCCCTTTTGAGTTTAGATGTGTTAGCCATAAGGAAGTTTATGAGAGTTTTGTCCGTGTTAAGTCAAATGCAACTGGCTTGGACGGAGTTGATCCGAGATTTGTACGAATGTTACTTCCATATCTCCTACTGTACTTTACGTACCTGTTTAATTCAATTTTGAGCTCCAGTGTGTATCCTATTACTTGGAAGCATTCAAAGATTATCCCCATTCCCAAATTCAACGTTGTTTATCAGCCTATATCAATTTTATGCTATTTCTCTAAGGTTTTCGAGTAAATTCTTCATGGACAGATGTCGGTATATCTTCACCAAGAGTCCCTGTTGTCAGAAAGACAGTCCGTCTTCCGTTCTGATCTTAGTTGCATTACTGCATTGGTTGAAGTGGCTGAATCGATCAGAAATGACATTGATGAGAACAAAATTGGCTTTCTGTTTCTTTTAGATCACTCCAAAGCTCAATTTGTGCATGAAACTACGGAATTTTTATACCCTCCACCATAGGATGGAGGGTATACTAATTCCGTCATTCTGTTTGTAACTACTCGAAATATTCGTCTGAGACCCCATAAAGTATATATATTCTTGATCGTCGTGACATTTTATGTCGATCTAGCCATGTCCGTCCGTCTGTCTGTCGAAAGCACGCTAACTTCCGAAGGAGTAAAGCTAGCCGCTTGAAATTTTGCACAAATTCTTCTTATTAGTGTAGGTCGGTTGGTATTGTAAATGGGCCATATCGGTCCATGTTTTGATATAGCTGCCATATAAACCGATCTTGGGTCTTGACTTCTTGAGCCTCTAGAGTGCGCAATTCTTATCCGATTGGAATGAAATTTTGCACGACGTGTTTTGCTATGATATCCAACAACTGTGCCAAGTATAGTTCAAATCGGTCCATAACCTGATATAGCTGCCATATAAACCGATCTTGGGTCTTGATTTCTTGAGCCTTTAGCGTGCGCAATTCTTGTCCGATCAGAATGAAATTTTGCACGACGTGTTTTGTTATTATATCCAACAACTGTGCCAAGTATGGTTCAAATCGGTCCATAACCTGATATAGCTGCCATATAAACCGATCTTGAGTCTTGATTTCTTGAGCATCTAGAGGGCGCAATTTTTATCCGATTGGAATGGAATTTCGCACGACCTGTTTTGTTGTTATATCCAACAACTGTGCCAAGTATGGTTCAAATCGATTCATAACCTGATATAGCTGCCATATAAACCGATCTTGGGTCTTGACTTCTTGAGCCTCTAGAGGGCACAATTCTTATCCGATTTGAATGAGTTTTTGCACGAAGTATTTCGTCATGATATCCAACAACTGTGCCAAGTATGGTTGAAATCGGTCCATAACCTGATATAGCTGTCATATAAATCGATCTTGGGCCTTGACTTCTTGAGCCTCTAGAGGGCACAATTCTTGTCCGATTTGAATGAGTTTTTGCACGAAGTATTTTATTTTTACTTTGAACAACTGTGTCAAATAAGGTTCAAATCGGTTGATAACCTGATATAGCTGCCATATAAACCGATCTGGGATCTTGATTTCTTGACCCCTAGAGGTCGAAATTATTATCCGATATGCCTGAATTTTTGTACGACGGATCCTCTCATGACCATCAACAAACGTGTTTATTATGTTCTAAATCGGTCTATAGCCCGATACGGATCCCATATAAATCGTTCTCTCTATTTTACTTCGTGAGCCTCAATGGGCGCAATTCTTATACGAATTGGCTGAAATTTTACACAGGTCTCCAACATATAATTTAATTGTGGTCCGAACCGGACCATATCTTGATATCGTTTTAATAGCAGAGCAACTCTTTTCTTATATCCTTTTTAGCCTAAGAAGAGATGCCGGGAAAAGAACTCGACAAATGCGATCCATGGTGGAGGGTATATAAGATTCGGCCCGGCCGAACTTAGCACGCTTTTACTTGTTTTTGTTATTGTTTTGTTTGTAGTCTTCTTTTTCAACTTTGCAAAAACTTTATATGCTCATTTGTTTTTGATTGCGTTTTTAATGCGAGCTTTTAAAGAACACGTCCACTCTCAATGACAGCTTTTAATTTTATGTTGGGTCATTCCCGAAGTGTCTGGTGGTGTCTGGTGCAGATGGAAACTGTTAATTTCGTTTTTCTCACAAATTCCAGCCTTATTTTGCCTACCTAACACTCACAGTTTCCGAGATACAGAATAATTTTATGTTGTGTCATTCTCGAAGTGACTTGTGCGGATGGAATATGTAATTTTCGTTTTTCTCGGAAAAGACTTAACCGATTCGCAATCGGATTGATTCGTCTGAAAGCCAATAATGATATCTAAAACTCCATCCTTGTTTTGTCTACTTAGCACTCACAGTTTCCGAGATATAGAATAATTATATGTTAGGTCATTCTGGAAGTGACTTGAGCGGGTGGAATATGTAATTTTCGTGTTTCTCGGAAACGACTTAACCGATTTGCAAATGGATTTTTTCGTGTGAAAGCCACTAATAACATCTACAAATCCAGCCTTATTTTGCCTACCTAATACCCACAGTTTCACGATTTGTTATGATATCCAACAACTGTGCCAAGTATGGTTCAAATCGGTCCATAACCTGATATAGCTGCCATATAAACCGATCTTGGGTTCTTGACTTCTTGAGCCTCTAGAGGGCGCAATTCTTATCCGATTGGAATAGAATTTCGCACGACCTGTTTTCTTATAATATCCAACAACTGTGCCAAGTATGGTTCAAATCGGTCCATAACCTGATATAGCTGCCATATAAACCGATCTTGGGTCTTGACTTCTTGAGCCTCTAGAGGGCACAATTCTTATCCGATTTGAATGAGTTTTTGCACGAAGTATTTCGTCATGATATCCAACAACTGTGCCAAGTATGGTTCAAATCGGTCCATAACCTGATATAGCTGTCATATAAACAGATCTGGGGATTTGACTTCTTGAGCTTCTAGAGGGCGCAATTCCTATCCGATTTGGCTGAAATGCTGGTTATGTTATACGACTTATCACGCAAAGTGCGTCGAACTTTCTCCAAGAACTGCCGATAACATAAGAGAAGACAAAGGACTTCGTTGGTGTTGTGCAAAGTGTAAAGTATTCGATGTTGAGTTTTATGTATTTTTTAAAAATACTCGAAGTGAATTCGAAACAATTAATAATGAACTCGTCGCCTTAATGCAAAAAGCTGCAAATACAAAACAGTTTTTGAAAAAGCGTCATGCCTGGAGAATTTTCTGCAATCACCCGTCGATTCAATGCGTAAAAGAAAAAAACCATTGAATCTTAATAAATCGCAGTTCCATCTTCTATTGAAATTCCAATGGACCAGCAACCATCAACCAGTTTAGACGCCGATTACACGAGACTTAATACTCTGCCGCCTTCTGGCCTATTGACTCCATCGAACACAGCTGCTTCATCAAGTGCTCCTATTGTCTCTGCCTTACCTTGTGGAACAACAACATTTTACACTCCACAAGCTACAACCAAACTACCAACTACGACTCCTAAACCACTAAAAGTTGCCCCGAATAAGAAAGCGATTTTTGCAGCCAAATTCGCTGCTGAAACTTCCACTGATGACATGTTATTTTATATAAAATCAAAGATTGACATTGATGTCGAATTGAGTGTTTACAAATTTAAATACCATGAAAGGCGTAGCAAAGCTTCTTTCCGAATCATTGTTCCAGGAGACATTTTTGAAGTCGTTATATAACCTGATTTTTGGCCCGCTAAGGCATTTATCCGAGAATATATCTTTAAGGATACGCCTCGATATGATGTTGTTTACCTTCCAACTCCTCCAACTCTGAAATTATGCCAAAAAACTGAATTTATCAGTTGCTGCTGATCACATATCTCTAGTATATCAAAATGTTAGAGGGTTAAATACAAAACTGTTGTCTCTTTACTCAGATAGCTTTATTTTCGATGATCATATCATCGCTTTTATTGAAACTTGGCTTCAGAATAAGGCATACGATTCTGAAATATTACGTTCCAAATATCAAATGATCGGAACGATAAAATGAAAAAATCTGGCGGTGGTGTGCTAATAGCGGTCTCCACTTAATTTCCTTCTGAAGAAATAATAGTGGAATCTTCCTTGAATATTGGATTTGTAGCCGTGAAAATATTTTTGAAAAATGTTTCAATATTTATTTCATGTTCTTACGTCTCACCCTCTTCATGTGAAGATATTTATTTAAAACACGTATCTGCAATCTAATCAGCATTTCAGTCGTCGCAACCAAGAGACACATTGATTGCCCTTGGTGATTTTAATCTTCCTAAATTAACTGGATTCATTCGTCCGAGTCAAATGATTCAACAACCGTGATACCAAATGGCATTTCTTTTCTTTTTCAAATTAAGTACATAAACAATTCATTTTCTAAATTACTCAATCTTGTTTTCGTTAATCAACCATCTGAGTCCTGAGGATAGATATCATCCGATACTCCAATTGCTTATACCCTATGCCACCCTTAAAGTTAAAAGAGATGTACCAATTGAAAAAGTGTGTTTGCTAAAACTGACTACATCAAACTGAATTCACTACTCTCATCTTTTCATTGGAATGAAATTTTCAGATCTAAAGATATCAATCAAATGATTTCAACTTTTTATACTGTGCTACTTGACTTTATTTCGCATCTGGTCCTCCATGGAATACAAGCTATCTTTCTAGGCTGAAGAACAAGAAGAATAAATTATATAAAAGGTTTAAACGCTCAGGGTCAACGTCTGACTTTTCGATGTATTCATCATTGAATAAAATTAGAAATCAATTGAAATCAAATCCTAAATCCTTCTACAAATTTCTGAATTCAAAGCGCCGTTGTAATAGTTTACCGAACTTTCTTAGATATAAAGCTAAAGTAGCTGATAACGATTCAGGCATTGCCGACATCTTTGTTGACTTTTTTAAGCACTACCTACTCAAATAATTATTATGATTTATGTGGAACATATCCATACACAATCAACAATTCAGCTTTTATAGACGTGTCTGGGATTGGCGAAAACGTAGTACTTGAAAATTTAAGGTCACTGAAGATAACTTTTAATCCCGGTCCAGATGGAATTCCATCCAACATTTTAAAGCATTGCGCTCCCGTATGCTTTGTACACTTTTCAACAGTTCATTAAAGCATGGATATCTGCCGGAATTGTGGAAGCAATCTTATATAAGACCGTTATTTAAAGCCGGAAATCGCAATGAGTTTTCTAATTACAGGGACATTTAAATTTTAAATGCTATTTCGAAGCTATTAGAGAAAATTCTGACTGACATTATTTCACATCAAGTCTCTTCTATATTGTCTTTCTACCAACATGGGTTTCGTAAATCGAATTCGACGATAACAAATATTTTATAATTTACTTGTTTGGTCAACGATGGCTTTAGGGAACGCTACCAAACGGATACTATATATACCGATTTTAGTAAGGCATATGATAAAGTCAACCACAACCTTCTGTTAAGAAAAATAGATCTTATTGGTTTCAGTCCATCTTTACAAAGAGTTAAGTTTGGTACTGCAGTTTCCAAATCAATTGTTGTATCTTTAGGTGTTCCACATGGTAGTCACCTTGGCCCTGTGCTGTTTTGTTTGTTCATAAACGATCTCCCTTTTACTTTAAATCACTCGAATGTTTTGATGTATGCAGATGAGCTTTAAAGACCTAGCATTTCTTCTAGATCAACACTTAAACTTCCGTCAACACATCTCAATGGTTGTAAACAAAGCACGTAGTGCTCTTGGCTTCATGAAACGCTGGAGTAAAGAACTTAATGATTTCTCTGTGACGAAAAACTTATATACGTCGCTAGTTAGAAGTAATCTCGAGTACGGTTCAGAGGTATGGGATCCGTACTATATGCATTTTGATTTGATAGAATCGGTTCAAAAACAATTTCTATTATTTGTCTCTGTCGAAATGGGTGGGACAGAAGTTCATTACCTTCGTAAGAGTACCGATTAAATCTTATAAAGCTTCCTACATTAAAAAGTCGTAGAACCATGCTAAACATAACGTTTTTGGCTAAATTAATTCATGGTCAAATAGATTCCTGCTTTCTTTTGAGTCGAAATTTCTTTAACGTTCCTATCACACCTACCAGATATTTTGATCTTTTAAAAATTTCTTATTATAAAACCAACTATACCAATAATGATCCATTTGTTATTAGTCTGTAAGGGTACTTATTATTTATAGACTTAAATAAGAAACTATTATTTTGTTTTTGTAATAATTTTTTTTGTGCTTTTTGTTAAATTCCCAGTTACATACGGCTGTTTTTTTAACACTTTTTATTTGTAAACACTGTTTTGTAACCTATTTTTTATTGTAACCTAGTTTATTTATTAACAAACTACTTTAGTCGGATGTATTATATAACAATAAACCTACACTCTATAAGATAATCATGTTGTTGTGTAGACAATAAATCCATAAATAAATAAATGAAATAAATAAATTTAGATTATTATCATTAAGCCTAAGATTTCTTATAGTATTTTTGTTAATCGCTGAACCTGAGTTCCTCCACGGCTTATACTTGAAAAAAGGTTTCATTCGTATTTGTGCTAAGAAGAATATATCTAAACTTAAATTCATGTACATATTAATTTATTGCCATCCACAAAAAAACTAAACATTTTAACGAAGCAGAGAATAAAAAGTATATTGAAATTCAGTTACATAAGCTATACACCTTAAAAAATGTAGACAGTGCTAAAGGATAAAACTGAGAATGTGGATTTCAATAAAATTTCTCATTTTACTATTATGAAATAAATTTTAAAATTTGCATGCAAATCAAATTTTATATAAACATAAAAAAACAATTCAGTAGTTTATTTATCTAATACAACAGTTGATGCCTTAACTTACAATGTAAGCTTCTCAGCGTCTAGTGTCTGCATATTTTCATCAATGTAAGCAATTTTGACATCAGGAACATTTTTATTATACCCTCCACCATAAGATGGGGGGTATCCTAATTTCGTTATTCTGTTTGTAACTACTCGAAATATTCGTCTGAGACCCCATAAAGTATATACATATATTCTTGATCGTCGTGACATTTTATGTCGATCCAGCCAGTCCGTCCGTCTGTCTGTCGAAAGCACGCTAACTTCCGAAAGAGTAAAGCTAGCCGCTTGAAATTTTGCACAAATACTTCTTATTAGTGTAGGTCGGTTGGTATTGTAAATGGGCCATATCGGTCCATGTTTTGATATAGCTGTCATATAAACCGATCTTGGGTCTTGACTTCTTGAGCCTCTGGAGGGCGCAATTCTTATCCGATTTGAATGAATTTTTGGCACTACCAGTTTTGTTATGATATCCAACAACTGTGCCAAGTATGGTTTAAATCGGTCCATAACCTGATATAGCTGCCATATAAACCGATCTTGGGTCTTGACTTCTTGAGCCTCTAGAGTGTGCAATTCTTGTCCGATTGGAATGAAATTTCGCACGACGTGTTTTGTTTTAATATCCAAGAAATTTGCCAAGTATGGTTCAAATCGGTCCATAACCTAATATAGCTGCCATATAAACCGATCTTGGGTCTTGACTTTTAGAGCCTTTAGAGTGCGCAATTCTTATCCGATTGGAATGAAATTTCGCACGACGTGTTTTGTTATGATATCCAACGACTGTGCCAAGTGTGGTTCAAATCGGTTCATAACCTGATATAGCTGCCATATAAACCGATCTTGGGTCTTGACTTCTTGAGCCTCTAGAGTGCGCAATTCTTATCCGATTGGAATGAAATTTCGCACGACGTGTTTTGTTATGATATGATATATAGCTGTCATATAAACCGATCTGGGATCTTAACTTCTTGAGCCTGTAGAGGTCGCAATTATTATCCGATTTGCCTGAAATTTTGTACGACGGATTCTCTCATGACCATCAACATACGTGTTTATTATGGTCTGAATCGGTCTATAGCCCGATACAGCTCCCATATAAATCGATCTCTCTATTTTACTTCTTGAGCCCCCCAAGGGCGCAATTCTTATTCGAATTGGCTGACATTTTACACAGGCCTCCAACATATAATTTAATTGTGGTCCAAACCGGACCATATCTTGATATCGCTCTAATAGCAGAGGAAATCTCTTCGTATATCCTTTTTTCCCAAAGAAGAGATGCCCGGAAAAGAACTCGACAAATGCGATCCATGGTGGAGGGTATATAAGATTCGGCCCGGCCGAACTTAGCACGTTTTACTTGTTTTTTAGACTTCATTTTTTGATAACATTACTTACCTTAGTTGGCTATGACAGAATATATGTTCCACTAGCCGAACGTGGAATACCGTGTCAAGCGCCTCGATCTTCTGCGCTTATTCTAAAATCTCTGACACCAAGTTTCGAGGTGTCTCCCACAACTTGATCTTTCCATCGGGGTTTTGGTCTTCCCGATTTGCGTGTACCACCGTTTTTGCCTTCAAAAGACATCTTTGCTGGAGCGTCTTCATCTATTCTGACAACATGACGTACCCAACGCAGGCGTTGTATTTTGATGCGTGTAACTATGCTGTCGTCGTCATACAGCTCGTGGTTCATACGTCGCCTATATTCTCCGTCTGAAACTGGTCCATATATTTTACGAATCTTTCTCTCAAATACTCCAAGCACTGCCTCATCTGCTTTCAAAAGTACCCATGCTTCAGAACCATATAACAGCACGAGTAGTATCAGTGTCTTTTATAGTGTAATCTTCGTCTGTCGAGAGATGGCCTTGTTTCTAAACTGCTTACTTAGTCCAAAGTAGCATCTGTTTGTCAGTATTATTCTTCGCTTAATCTCAAAACTGGTGTCATTCGTTTCGGTTACGGCGGTACCGAGGTAGATAAAGTTACTGACTGTCTCAAAGTTGTGTTTTCCAACTTTCTCCATTTTCTTTATCTGCTCGGTTGTGCAAGGCTTTTTGTGAGTTGAAACCATCCATTTCGTCTTAACTCCATTTACTGCCAGACCTACTTTCACTGACTCTTTCAAAGGCTGCAGTTACTACTCCCGGTGACCGACCTATGATATCGATATCATCGACATAGCGAGTAGCATGTGTTCTCTTGTGATTAGTGTGCCATATCTATTCACATCTGCATCTCGTATAATCTTCTCCAGCAGGATATTAAAGAGATCACACGATAGGAGATCACACGATAGGCTGTCTGAAGCCTCGTTTGGTATTAAATGGTGCGGAGAGATTCTTTCCTATTCTTACTGAGGAACGCGTATCAGCAAGGGTCATCCTGCCGAGCCTTATTAATGTTGCAGGTATACCAAAGCCAGACATGGCCTGCAAATACCTTTGAACGTTAAGGAGTATCGAAGGCGGCTTTGTAGTCAACAAAGAGATGGAAGGTGTTGAATTGTCCTTCTCGGGTCTTTTTCAGGATTTGGCGCAGTGTGAATATCTGGTCCAGGGTGGATTTACCAGGTCTAAAGCCGCATTGATAGGGCCCAATTATCTCATTGACTTTAGGTTTTAATCTTTCACACAGTACGCTCGAGAGTATCTTGTATGCGATGGGGAGGAGACTTATTCCTCTGTAGTTGCCACATTCCATCTTGTCTCCTTTCTTGTGTACGGGGCATAGCATGCTGAGGTTCCAATCATCGGGTATGCGTTCTTCTAGCCAGATTGCGCAGATAAGCTGATGCATACGCCTTATCAACGTGTCTCCTTCGGCCTTAAATAGTTCAGTGGGTAACCCGTCGGCTCCTGCTGCCTTGTTGTTCTTTAGTCGGGTCACTGCTTCGTGGACCTCATTCTGACTAGGAGGTAAACATTATATACCATCATCAGGGATTGGTTCTTTGGTATCCTCTTCGCCGCCAACATTGGACACTAGCAGTTGGGTAAAATGTTCTTTCCATATCCTCAGCATATTATCTGCGTCAGTTACCAGATTTCCTTCTTTGTCTCTGCAGCAGGATGTGCCTGCACCAAAGCCATCGGTTTGATGTTTAATTCTTTGGTAGAATTCTGACAGACTTCATTCTGACTCCTGTACATCTCAATTCGCTCACACTCACGTCTTTCCATTTCCTTTTTCTTTCTGCGGAATAGACGTTTCTCCTCTTTCGTTTTCTCCCGATACCTCTCCGTGATCTGGATGCAGGGTTGCTCTATATGCCACATTCTTGGCTTCAGTAGCATCTCGACATTCTCGACCATGGTTTTCTTGGAGGAGGCTTCCGTTACCCAAGTACGGATTTCGCGGCATTTTCCATGGAGTGGGCAACCCATTACTGGACGTTATCTCGTGGAGGCTTAATTTTCCGACTGTTGGACCAAAAATTTCTTCCTTCCCCATTTTCACATTTAAATCTCCCAGAACGATTTTATTATCATGGGCGGGGCAGCGGTCATATTCTCTCTCTAGGCGCTCGCAGAAAATATCCTTGGTGTGCTCGTCTTTGTCTTCCGTGGGGGCATGGACACAAATAAGGCTGATGTTCAAGAATTTGGATTTTATACGGATTTTGGCTAGCCTCTCATCCACCGGAGTAAAGATGGAGAGAAGGTGTTTCAGTCTCCGACTAACCACAAATCCACAGCCAAATTCATGCCTCTTGTTATGGCAGCTATAGTATAGTTCGTCACAGTTTGGTGTTGTAGTAACGCCATTCCCAGTCCATCGCACTTCCTGTAAGGCGGTAATATCTGCCTTTTACTTCTCTAATACATCCGCCAGCGCGTATACTGCACCTTCTCTATAAAGAGTGCGGACATTCCAGGTGCAGATCCGCAAATCATGGTCCTTTTTTCGTTTGCGTGGGTCGTCAACGTTGGGGGGTCCGTTTTTACTATTCCTTTGTTTCTCATTGTAGTTCTCAGTTTTACGGGGACGGGTTACTGGCCCAGCTCCCCAACCGCATGGGTTTTGTGGGATTGCAAACGTATCCCTCATTGTGGGGAACCGCTTGATCCAAGATCCGACGCTCGCCGCCAGCCGCCCCTAACCTGGGAACAGACGCTGATGTTGGCTATTGGTTATTTGAAGGCGCCAATAACTCGCCTTGTCATCTCGAGTATCATTGGCACTCAGTATTTATTTAAGAGCCAGTGCCACCTGACTCCTCACTGAGACTCTCCTCTCGAAAATCGCTGACTGCCCGCGGCCGCGTTTGCGGCTACTCCGCATAAACGCGGAGCTTTCGACCATCCGCAACCCGGTAGCTTTCAGCTAAGCTTCCCGTGATAACGATGGGCACCACACAAGTCGGAGCTCAAAGTTCCAGCCTGAGTGGTGCTCATAGTCATCCCGTATCGGCCGGGTTTTGATAACATTATGTTTTATTAAATTGTGGCATTTATAACTAGGGGAGTTAAATTATCATCAATAACAATCCTCGAATCTACATTAACAACTAGAATTTGACAAAGCGCTACATTTTTTTTGACCATATATTTACTGAACAAAATATCTCGCTTAAGTACGATGTTAAAATCATTGTATTCTAAATTCACATCGAATATCTTTCCAATCTTGAAGACTACACCACATAATTTGTTGACATATTAGTTGGAGGGAATGCCAGTAATAGCAACATCTTCTCTGTTAAATTTTTTTCTCAATAAATTATCAAAAAACAACACGTCTGCTCTAGTCTCGCTGACATGCTCATATTTTTATTGGCTTTCAAACGAATCAATCCGATTTCGAATCGGTTAAGTCGTTTCCGAGAAAAACAAAATTTACATTTTCCATCTGCACAAGACTCTTCGAGAATGACCCAATATACACTTATTCAATATCTCAAAAACTGTGAAAGGTAGGTATGAAAAATGCGGCTGTTTTGTAGATATTTTTATTGACTTTCAAATGAATCAATCCATTTGCGAATCGGATAAGTTTTTTCCGAGAAAAACAAAAATTACATATTCCATCCGCACAAGACACTTCGAGTATGGCCCAACATACTATTATCCTATATCTCGGAAACTGTGAGTGTTAGATATGAAAAATAAATCTGGATTTGTAGACACTTCAATAGACTTTCAAACGATTGAATCCGTATGTGAATCGGTTAAGTCGTTTCCGAGAAAAACGAAAATTAAATATTCCATCCGCACGAGACACTTCAAGAAAGACTCAACATATAATTATCATTTATTTCGGAAACTGTGAGTGTAAGATAGGAAAACTAAGGCTGGAATTGTAGATATTGTTGTTGGCTTTCAAACAAATTTACGAAAATTAAATATTCCATCCTCGTAAGACATTTCGAGATTGACACAACATATGATTATCCTATATCTCGGAAACTCTAAATAGTAGGTATGAAAAGTGTCGCTGTTTTGTAGATGTTTTTATTTGCTTTCAAACAAATCAATCCGTTTGCTAATCGGTTAAGTGGTTTCCGAGAAAAACGAAAATTATATATTTCATCCGCACAAGACACTTCAAGAATGACTCAACATATAATTATCATATATCTCGGAAACTGTGAGTGTTAGATATGAAAAACAAGGTTGGAACCGCCAACCTTGTTTTTCTAAACCGATTCGCAATGCATTTGCGAATCGGTTTAGACGTTTCCCAGAAAAACGACAGTTAAAAATTTCATCCGCACAAGACACCTCGAGAATGACCCAACATATAATTATCCTATATCTCGGAAACTGTGAGCGGTAGGTATGCAAAATGTGGCTGTTTTGTAGATATTTTATTGGCTTTTATATGATTCAATCCATTTGCGAATCGGCTAAGTTGTTTCCGAGAAAAATGAAATTTACCATTTCCATCCGCCCAAGACATTTCAAAAATTACTCAACTTATAATTATTCTATATCTCCGAAACTGTGAGTGTTATGTAGACAAAAAAGGCTGTTTTGTAGATATTTTTGTTAGCCTTCAAACAAATAAATCCATTTGCTAGTCAGTTAAGTTGTTTGCGAGAAAAACGAAAAATACTTTTTTCATCCGGACAAGATACTTTGAGAATGACCCAACATATAATTATTTTATATCTCGGAGACTGTGAGTGGTAGGTGTGAGAAATAAGGCTGATTTTGTAGATATTTTTTTTGTCTTTCAACAAGCTGTTAGCGAATCGGATAAGTCGTTTCTGAGAAAAACGAATATTGCTTATTCCATTCGTAGATAATAGAGAAACTAAAATTACTTACTCCATTCGTATAAGAAACTTCAAGAAGGAAATATCACATGGTTATCCTATATCTCGGAAACTGTGAGGTATGAAAAGTTAGGTTGGTTTTGTAGATATTTTGATTGGCTTTCAAACGAATAAAGCTGTCTGTGTATCGGATAAGTAGTTTCCGAGAAAAACGAAAATTACTTATTCTACCAGTACCAGACAATCCAAGAACGACTCATCATATAATTATTTTAGATCGCGGTAGTTATCAAAAATAAGGCTAGTTTTGAAGATATGTTTGTTTCCTTTTAAACGAATCAGTCTGTTTGCGAATTGGTTAAGTAGTTTCCAAAAACAATTGAAATTAATTGTTCTATATGTACCAGACACTTCAATAATGACCCAACTCATAATGTTCCTATATTTTGGAAACTGTGGGTAATAGGTATAAAAAATAAGGCTGGTTTGTCGATACTTTTGTTGGCTTTCAAACGGATAAATCTTTTTGCGGATAGGTAAAGTCGTTTCTGAAAAAAAAACGAAAATTATTAATCAATTTGTTTGCGAATCGACTAAGTCGTTTCCAAGAAAAACTATCATTATCATACATCTCGAAAACTGTTGGTGGAAGGTATGAAAAATAAGGCTGATTCTGTTGATATTTTTGTTGGCCCTCAAACGTATCAATCTGTTTGCGAATCGGTAAAGTCATTTCCAAAAACAAAGAAAATAACTTATTCCATCCGCAACTTACACTTCAGGAACAACCCAACCTATAATTATCATGTATCTGGGAAACTGTTTGTATAGGCATGAAAAATAAGGCTGATTTTGTAGATATTTTAAGTGGCTTTTCAACTAAACAATCTGTTTGCGAATCGGTTAATTCCTTTCAGATAGATATTTCAAGAATGATCCAACATATAATTATCCTATACCTCGGAATATTTTTAGTGACTTTCAAACGAATCATTATGTTTCCGAGTCGTTTCCGCGAAAAACTAAAATTAATGATTTTATCCGTAATAGAGACTTCAAGAATGACACAACATATTATCATATATCTCGGAAACTGTGAGTGGTAGGCATGAGAAATAAGGCTGGCTTTGTAGATATTTTTATTGGCTTTCAAACGATCCAATCTGTTTGCGAATCAGTTAAGTCGTTTCCGAGAAAAACGAAAATTACCGATTTTATCCGTAAAAGTCTCTTCAAGAATGACTAAACTTATAACTATCACATATCTACTAAAAGTGGTAGGAAGTAAAGTGTAAAGTGTGGTTTTGTAGTTTAATTGAAAAACATATGAAACCTTCTATGGTGGGTACAAAACATGTTTGAACATGGAAAACCTGACCAAATTTGTATTTGTTTTATAATAGAAAAGAGAAATTTAATTTCCATACATAATAAATTTATCGTAAATAATAAGAAGTTTTATAATTTCTTTTATAAAAACCATTAAATTCAAAACTTTTTATCCTAACTCCCTTCCATTTGTTTGAGGGAATTTTTCCCAAATTTTATCGTCTCATTCTCCCTCTTATTTCGATTCAGAATACCTATATAAGGCAAAAAACTCCCAGGAAAGTATTATTCAGAATAGGAGAGAAAGGAGTAGGGAAAAACTCCCAAGGATTTGTTATTCGGAATAGGGTTGAAAATTTGTCAATACAAGTGTACAAGTCAACATCTTTGAAAATGTTAATCAAATTGAAACAAACTAAGCTTAAAACGCCGTGGTCATTTCTATTTATGAATATTATATCGCTTGGTAAAAATGTTAATCAATTGTTGGCGACCATTAACCAAACAATAAATAATATAAAAATTAATATACTAGTAGAAATCAATATTACAAACAATGAAAATTATTTTTAATGCATTGTAGGTGTTTTTCCTTTTAAGTAGTAAAACACTTTTTGTATATAATTTTTACTTAACATACGTAACATTTTGAATTGTTTGTCAAATATTTATTTCACAGAAAACTTAGATATACATTTTCTTCATTTGTTCTGGAATTGTTAACTAATAAACAACAAAAACCGACTTTCGGATTAATCAATTTATTTCTGGAAAATTGCTGCGTAAACAGCTGTCGGATCAAACATTTACGTTGCATCCCATAACTGGCGATACCGCCAGGAGCTATTATTGAATTTTTTTGGAAAAGAGGCAAATTATATATTCGGATAAACGATTGCAGCTTTTTCATCAGTTTTTCTCTGTGGAACAACAGTGAGCAGTTTGAGTTTCCGCTAATTTGGTATACCAGCTCTTTGTAGCAATTGCATTTTGGATAATTCATTACCAATTCAATTTATTTATTCAATTTAACAATTCAATTTATCAAAATACCATTGGGAATTAGCATTGGAAAATAGCAAAAATTTGGAACCTTCTCTAAAATCTAAAATTACGGCAGATTAAGCACTAAGAGACACCAACAAAGAAATATAGTATCCTCATTTAGAAGCGGTCGTGAGTTATATAATTAAATTATCTTGTATAATTATCTATATTCATTCAATTAGGTTAAGATATTTTAAGCAAACACCAATTAACATACCACCAAACAAATTTATATATATACATTTACTGTAAGCTCTTCCACCAGTATGAATCCTTCTAATGTCGCAACTAATAATGAGTCTAGCACTCAAAATGGGCAGCCATGTCCTCAGCAAAGCATAGCTTCAGCCAGTCTTGAAATAGCTGCAGTCAGAAACTACCTGATTTTTGGGCAAGATGTCCCGAGGCATGGTTTATCCACGCAGAGATGCAATTCGCAACTAAAGGGATTACACAATCGAATACGAAATACGAGTACATTGTCACAGCGTTGCCTCAGGAGGTTATTATGTCTGTCTTAGATTTTATTCAAAATCCGCCTTCTAGTGATAGGTACGGAGGAATTAAGCGTATTTTGATAGAGCGTCATACTATTAGTGAGAACAAAAGGCTAGACAAAATTTTGTCCAACAGGGAAATTGGTGACCGCAAACCTTCAGAGTTTTTTTAGATCCTTATCACTTCTTGCTGGGACAAACTTTAGTACTGATATTTTGACAAAACTTTGGATTAGAAAGTTACCAAAAAAATTAAGCGTCGCTCTGACTGCGTCCAATTTAACAGATCAGGACCAGTTAATGCATTTAGCAGACAATCTATGGGATGTGTTGCAGGAAGACAACGAAATTGCAGTTGTTAAAGGGCCAACTGCGTCAGATTCAACTAAAGATAATTTGGGGAAAATTGTTAGCACTTTAGCTCAAGCCACGAATAATTTATGCGAAGGATTTAAAAGTCTATCTCTTGAAGTTAACGCAATGAGAAGAGATTGGGAGGAGTCTAGGCGGCAATCTCGTAGTTTCGGATTTAACCGAGCAAGGTCTCGTTCCAGGAGCAGAGGATGGCTTTGCAAATTCCACTATAGTTTCGAGAAAAATGCACGGAAATGTGAACAGCCATGTCACTCGAATCTCGACAGAACCAAACAAACCAATAAATCCCATTGTTGAGGCGACAGACAATGGGCGGTCAGATTTAGTAACTCGTCGCCTTTTTATTTATGATAAGTCTAATAAATTAAATTTTTTAATAGATAGTGGTGCAGATATCTCTGTTTTACCTGTTTCGGCGTTTGGTTCATCTAAACGAGCATCAGATATTGTTTTGTCAGCGGCCAACGGTTCGAATATAGCTAAGTTTGGTAGGAAAATTCTTCATGTAAATTTAGGACTCCGACGAGAATTTCCCTTTGTCTTTACAATTGCTAAAATTGAGAAGCCGATTATAGGCGCAGATTTTCTTCACAAGTATGGTCTCTTAGTTGATGTGAAGAACGGGGCTTTATTAGATCCATTTACTAGCTTATCAACAAAGACGGTTGGCCAATTGTGCAATATTTCCCTACCCAAAGCATTTGCAGTGGAAGATAAATACACCACCCTTCTCAAAAAGTATCCGTTACTGATATCAGAACCCGACTATTCAAAACCTGTAACACACTCAACGGTACATAGACTGACAACAAATGGTTCCTTGCCATTTTCAAAACCTAGACGATTAGATCCTTTGAAATACAAGATCGCGAAAAAAGAATTTGAGTTTTTAGTTAAATCTGGGATATGTCGACCATCAAATTCAAGTGTAGCTTCACCTCTTCACCTAGTCCCGAAAAAGGAACCGGATGATTGGCGTCCATGTGGAGATTTCAGAAGACTTAACGTCGTGACTGTTCCTGACAGATATCCATTACCACATTTGCACGATTTCAATATTAATTTGAGAGGTAAGACGATTTTTTCAAAACTCGATTTAGTTCGAGCCTATCATCAGATTCCAATGGCGGAAGAAGACGTACATAAAACTGCAATCACTACTCCTTTCGGTATGTTCGAATTTTTGCGAATGCCATTTGGGCTCAGAAATTCCTCGCAGACATTTCAAAGATTTATAAACGAAGTTCTCAGAGAATTTGATTTTGTTTTCGTTTATGTGGACGACGTATTGATTGCAAGTGGATCAGAGGAGGAACATTTAATTCATTTAGAGAAAGTCTTTAAGCGGCTAGTTGAATATGGTCTGAATATTAAGCCGGGAAAGTGTTCATTTGGGGTATCCGAACTAGATCTTCTAGGCCATAATGTTTCGAAAGCAGGAATAAAACCAACTGAGTCAAAAGTTTCAGCGATTCAAGAGTTTGAACGACCCACGTCTCTCAAACTTTTGCAGAAATTTATGGGCATGGTGAATTACTACCGTAGATATATTCCGAGGTTGGCAGAGCTCGCAAGTCCTCTTCAAGAAGTGATAACGAAATCTCAACGGTGTAAAAAGAATTCAATAGATTGGGATGAAACTGCTGAGTTAGCTTTTGATAGAATAAAAAACTGTTTTGCGACAAATCATTTTGTCGAGGATGCTCCCATAACGTTGACGGTAGGCGCATCAGGCAGTGCAGTAGGCGGAGTTTTACATCAGATTATTGAAAATAGAGCGGAACCATTAGCATTCTTTTCTAAGAGATTAACAAAATCTGAAGTTAAATACAGCGCTTTTGATCGGGAGCTTTTGGCTATTTATTTAAATATTAAACATTTCAGGTATTTGTTAGAAGGCAGGCAATTTATAGTTTACACTGACCATAAACCACTTATTTTTGCATTGGATTCTAAGGCGGAAAGAAGTCCAAGACAGACAAGACATTTAGAATACATCGCACAATTTACAAGTGATATTCGGTATGTAAAAGGGGAATCGAATGTCGTTGCCGACACCTTATCGAGGTGCTACGAATTCGATGCAATAGAAAATTCAGATCTTAACTTGAAACGTTTTTGTATAGAACAAGGACGAGATGAGGAACTTAAAGAGCTAATTCAGGACAAGGATAAACATTTAAATTTAAGATTGTGTAAAATAGGAGTTTTAAATGTGGAATTGTGGTGCGAAATTTCTATCGATAACCCCAGACCCTATGTCCCCATCAATATGCGGGAAGAAGTTTTTAGGAAATTGCATTCTATTTCTCATCCCGGAACTAGAACCACACGTAAATTGATTTCACGTCGTTATTTCTGGCCAAACATGTCTAAGGAAATAAACACGTGGACTAAGACGTGCCTTTCCTGTCAGAGATCAAAAGTTAATCGCCATACCAAAGCTCCTGTCGAGAAAATTGACATTCCTAAGGGTAGATTTGAGCACATTCATATGGATCTTGTGGGCCCGTTACCGCCTTCGCGTGGACATCAATATATTCTTACAATCATAGACAGGCATTCTAGGTGGCCAGAGGCATATCCTATTAAGGATATATCTGCTATGACTGTGGCTAAATGTTTTCTGTCGAACTACGTGAGCCGTTTTGGGGTGCCTGTACAAATAACATGTGACCAAGGGGCACAGTTTACATCACGACTTTTCTCTGAATTAACACATTTATTAGCATGTCATAAGATATCCACGACAGCGTATCACCCTCAAAGCAATGGCATGATTAAAAGGTTTCATCGACAGTTGAAAGCCTCGATCTTGGCAAGTGGTCAAAAAGAGAATTGGTACGACATTCTTCCGATAGTATTGCTAGGGTTACGATCAGTGGTCAAGGAGGATATAGGTGCATCCCCTGCGGAAATGGTTTATGGACAGACATTACGACTGCCTGGAGAGATAATAGTACCAAGTTCAAATGAAACATCCTTCGACTTTGTTAACAAAATAAGGGAATACTTCAAAAGGGTAAATTCCAGCTTATCTCATCACAAGAAGGCGGATGAAGATGTGTACGTTCCGGCTGATCTCGGTAGTTGCGAATATGTGTTTGTGCGTGTGGAACATAAACGTTCGTTGCAGTACCCGTACGAAGGTCCTAAT
Organism: Stomoxys calcitrans; assembly: GCF_963082655.1. NCBI lineage: Eukaryota > Metazoa > Arthropoda > Insecta > Diptera > Muscidae > Stomoxys > Stomoxys calcitrans. The sequence goes on along the minus strand of NC_081552.1, from coordinate 134,253,026 downwards.
CGCGTCGTGGAAAGAGATAAAAAGTTTTTCAAAATTGATTTTAATGGCAACATTCGTACAGTATCGATTGATAGGCTAAAGCCCGCTTTTATTGAGGGTCGTGGTTCAGGAGCAAGCGGTGAGGACACGGCAAAGAAAAAGCGTGTCACATTTAATTTACTTGGCATAAATTCTCCTGGAGGGGGAGTATTGTAGGTGTTTTTCCTTTTAAGTAGTAAAACACTTTTTGTATATAATTTTTACTTAACATATGTACGTAACATTTTGAATTGTTTGTCAAATATTTATTTCACAGAAAACTTAGATATACATTTTCTTCATTCGTTCTGGAATTGTTAACTTATAAACAACAAAAACCGACTTTCGGATTAATCAATTTATTTCTGGAAAATTGCTGCGTAAACAGCTGTCGGATCAAACATTTACGTTGCATCCCATAGCATTAAAGGCTGTAATGCCATCTTCCTAAATAGAGAGGACAGAAGTGGTAGAATTACAGTGTACGTTAAAGAAAGCATAGACTGCTCCGAAAACAAATTAAACACGCAATGTTTCGAAGCTATGCTGTCCCCCATGCCAAAGCACAAATAATTTCGTAACAGAACTAGAAGTTTAGGTTAGGTTTAAGTGGCAGCCATCAGACTCACTTAGACGTTTTCGTCCATTGTGATGCCACAGGGAGAGAAGGAAGACACCTTTTAGTTCCTACCGTTGAACCATCCAGATCGCTTTAAAAAGCCCAACAACTTGCGAATGTTCACATCCGCTAAATCAAGCAGGTTCTCACAAAAATGAGAACTTAAAGTGGAACTCCTTTTGACTTCCAGTGCAGGATACACACACAAAAAGGTGATCCATAGTCTCTTCTTTTTTGATGTCCTCACAACTTTTGCAAAATCGTTGCTGGCAACCTTCGTCTATCAGCATGTTTTTCGATTAGACAGTGAACTGTCATGACGGAAACAATGACTAAGACGCCTGTTCTAGCTAGAGAATGCAAATCGATAGACCTCTTCAAGTCTAGATTAGGCCACATTATTAAGGTATGCTCACAGCCCCCTCTTTGTGACCATCTGTCATTTGTTACCTGTTCCTCAAGACTTAGCTTACATGTCGCTAGAGGCATACCCACACATTCCAGTTTCCCTGCAATGTGTAAGATAGTTCCTAGTCTCGCAAGCTCGTCCGCTTTACTATTCCCTGGCATATCTTTATGGCGGGGCACCCAGAACAGATAAATTTTGAACTGTTCAGTCATCTCATTGAGAGATCTGCGACCGTCGAGAGCGGTTTTTGTGTTCAGATACACGTTCTACAGGAATTTAATTGCTGCCTGGCTGTCTGAGAGATATTTATGCCAATCGTTTGTATGACATATTTTTGCCATTCCACCAATTCCTTATTTGCAAATATCTCCGCTTGATACACACTACAGTGGCCAGCTAACCTTTTGGATATGAGCAGTTCTAGATCTTTAGAGTACACCCCAAAGCCCATCTGGTCGTCTAGTTGGAACCAGCCGTATAGAAGTCTATGAAACTTCTATTACCAGGGATATCGTAGTTTCAATCGGTTCTACCAGGAATAGTAGTACAGTACTTTTTTTATCAAAAAGCGGCTAAAGTAGGTAGTAAAATCCACACTGCCTGGAAAATCGGGCATTGTATCAAGGATAACACAGTGTCCGTAGTTGCCACATGACCAAAGAGAAAACTACCACTGTCTTAGGCAGTCGTCGCAGCAATTTGTCTAGCCACAATGTCCAGAGGCATAAGATGCACCATTAAATTCAGTGCATCAGATGGTGTCGCACTCAGTGCAGCTGTGATGCACAAACAAGCAATCCTTTGGATCCGGTTAAGTATTGAACAGTAGGTGGACTTTTGAATTGAAAAACATTCAGGTATTTTGCACTTTCTGTAAATGGAACATTCTCTCCTCCCAAGGAGACAAGTGCCACTGAAGGTAATTTGTATCTCCTGCTGCAAGGAACTACTTCTGCCTTGCACGCATTCACGCCTAGACCTCTTTCAATAGCCTCGCCGTTGCACGTAGAGCTTCCTGAAGCATATCTCTTAGAGTGATGGGAAAGTTTCTCCTAACCACAATAGACACGACATCGACATTCGCGACCAGTTTTCCACATTTTTTTCCAGAGACAATAATATATTGATAATGGCTACATTCTAAAGTAGAGGAGACAGATATCCTCACCCTGCCGCAATGCATCTTTTAGTAAGCAAGTAAATAAACTTTCTAACGGCAGAGTTGATGTCTAAAAACTCCAACTCCTACATGATTGACGTCGGTTTTACATCATTGAAAGCACCTTCAATGTCAAGAAATGCTACCATTGTATATTTCTTAACAGTGAGAGAACCCTTCTATGTAGCCAGCTAGGTCGCAAAGGGCGGTTTCAATGGACATGCCTTTACTATATGCATGCTGCCCAGATATATGTTTCTTTCAACCTCTCAAGAGTCTTCAGCAAAAAGATGACAGACTAATACAACGAAAATCTTTCGCCTTCGTGTGGTAGGGTTCTCCTGCTTTCGGAAAGAAAAGAACCTTCGTGTCCCTCCACCCCACAGGTGTATATGATATGCAGATACAAGCGGAGTATATCTCGCTAAGCCAAGGAACCATCTGTCAGACACAGCTTGTAATTCAACCTGTGATACATCGTCAGGGCCTGGCGACTTAAAGCAGTCGAAACTTCTTATCACCCAAAACATTTTCGGTTTCGGCACAATTTCCCCAATAACCTCCGACGAATGCATATCAGTGACAACCTCTTCTGGCGCCACGTTGTCGGTTGGAGAATTTTCTGGTAAATGTGTATCAACGAGTAGCTCTAGTGTTTCCTCACTAGCATTGTCCATACATCCTCTGACTTCTGAATATGCCCCACTATAATAGGTCTCGAGGACAGAATCTTCCTTAGTCTAGAGGCCTCAGATGTATCCTCCACGGAGCTGCAGAATTCTACCCAGGATTTGTTCTGAGCCTTTCTCATCTCGCCCTTATGTTTTCTTAGCTCAGCGTTGTAGATGTCCCAATCGTGTGGTGCTATTGTGGCTTTCGCCCTGTTTAAGAGTTTTCTGCAGTTCTTTCATAGACCAACCAACTCTGGGGTCCAACTTAGCGGTCGCTGCTTGTCCCTTGGCTTGGCACAAGAACATGCTGACGCAAGCGACTCATTCAGAATTAAAAGTAAAGTGTGGTTAAGGTTAGGTTAGGTTGAAAAGAGGGTGCAGATATTAATCAGCCCCATGCCACAATCGACATACACCTAAGCCGGTAATCGGCTTGTTGTGCGCTCTAAAAACTATAAAGTAACCTCTAAAAAGAAAATTTTAAGTTAGGATCTCCGTGCTACTCACAAAATCCTTGTTTTCAATACCGCTCCCCTAAGTTGGTTCATGTCTGATATTGTGTCTCCACCTAAGTACCGGTATCTGTTAGACGCGAAAGCCGGGCAATGACAGAGGAAATGCTCCAACGTCTCATCATCTTCCCCGCATGCCCTACACATGCTATCACTTGCCGCACCGATTTTGCATAAGTGAGCTCGTAGTCCTATGTGTCCCGTTATGATACCAATAGCTATACTGACGTCCTTCTTGCTTCCTTTCACTAATAGCCTCGTCTTTTCACGATCTGGATCCCCCCATAGGATTTTCGCCTTCCTACCGACCGTTTCGCTGTTCCACAATGTTGCATGCGCATTAGTCGCCCAATCCCTTAACTAGGACTGCGTCGACCCGAAAGGCTTCGGGTTAACCAAATTTATTGACGGCAGTCCTCTGGCCTTCACCGCCAAATCGTCTCATAACTTCTCTTTTTTATGACGAGAAAAGAAGCCGGTCTCTGCTTTATTGTTTGCTCGTGGGCGAAAAGCATTTTCGATGTCATTTGTTAAAATCCGCATTAATTTCGTCAGCGATTGTTTTTATTATCTCCGTTGCACTCATTTTGTCGTTTGTTACATTGTTTATATATCTCGTTCATCTTTCTTTCTTTTTCTTTCCTCCGGTTTTGCAGTTCAATAACCTGCGATCTGAGGTTCGATACATTCTCATGTATATGATTTAGTGTTGTTTGTTGGTTTTGTAGTTGGTTGCTGATGGACGTTAACTGCGATGTAATTTGTGTTACTTTCGCTCTGTTGAAGAGGTTTCTTCAGTTCTTCCTTCGAGCAATCAGTTCTGGGGTCCAACATGGCGGTCGTCGTTTGCCCCTTGTCTTGGCACTTGGACATGCTGACACAAGCGAGTCATTCAGGGCCATCATGATTCGTTTGACCATTATGTCTATGTCCTCCGCAGTTTTCTCTTTTTTTGGTCGTGCAGAATGTGTGCGGAAATTTATCCCAATCCGATTTTCTTCTGTTCAGTCGAGGGACCACTTCTGCAGTATTTTTCCCAATCGAATATCCTTCCGCTTATATCTTCCGATACAAAGGTGACATCTAGTATCTCCTGCCTGTTTTTGGTTGGTGGTAAATAGCTACATTGTAACTTACAATATATTCGATAAGCAGCTCACCCCTTTCGTTTATATCCGAACTTCCCCATATCTGTTGATGTGTATTAGCATTACCTCCTACAATGAGGCTCTTTTTCCCTGCAGAAGAGACCTCAACCAATAACTTTTTGCTTGAAGACGGCATCTCCGAAATATATAGGGAAGCAATATATAGGGAAGCCAGGCAGTAATGAGTCTTATTTTGTTCAAGGCTGGCTACTACTGAATCTTTAGTGCTTAGCGACGGAGGAAGAAAAACCTTTAGACTACTCTTTGCAAGTATAATGGCTCTGTGTCTCCCGTTCCCCGTACTCTTTAGTAGTTAAAATCCACGGATTCTTAGTCCACGAACCATTCCTCCATACGCTCATTGCTCCTGAATAAGAACTACGTGAAATCCTCCTGCCATCAGAAGGGCCTTTAGTATTACTGAAGTGGTCTTACAATGGTGGAGATCTATTTGGAGAAAACAGACCATAGGCAGGATTCAAAATTTCCACCACTGTTGCATTAGTCTCACCTTCTGAGTCCGCCAGAAGTTCATCCTCACAAGATTCGTTCGATCTAGTCATGATGAGCTTCCGTACGCATCCAGGTGCAGTTGAGAAAGCAGTGGCACCACTCTTCCTCAGGACACCGAACATTCTGCTACTGTCGAAGTCTGCTGCTTTCACAGCTGCTGCTGTCGAAGTGTTAGCATAGAATAATTGGTAGTTAATATGGATCAGTCCAGAAACTTTTTCCGGGTCCTCCAAGGCTTCTGAATTAAGGCAATATGAATCTTGCCCTTGTTGATTTTCTCCACCAGAACGTGTGTAGCAGTCCCTCTGGTAAAGGTTTATCTGGATGACCTCAATCGTTGGTCTTGCAGTAAATGGGCATCTTGAGAGTCGGTAATTGTCTCATCGTCGGCTCCCTGTTCCCTTGGATGTATTGAGTTTCCGGTCACTGCATTGCCAGACGTTTCAATATTAGAATATTTATCTATCCAGTCTTCCGAATCTTAAGAAAGTCGTTGATGTTTCCATCGCCGGGTAGCTGTTCGTTAGACTGTGTTGAGCCTGATTTTGCCGACGCAAAGTGGAGCGAAAAGATGTCCACTCTTTACTCGTATCTCTTAATTTGTGTGAGCTGGCCTCCCTCAGAATTCAATACATGTTTTAAAACCGTTCGTTTACCAGATGCTCCACTTTCGACCGATGATCTGGTGGAATCCTACCGGATGTACTGCCGATATCTTTTTCTGTCTCTTTTGCCTTCCTCATCAGTCGTTGCAGCTCTGATGTGGGTGGCGGTGTCGAAGAGTTTCCCGTCCCTGTACTGCCTGATGTTACAATATTAGGATCTTTGCCTAACCTAGTCTTCCAAATCTAAAGAAAATGGTCTTCCTGGGAGTAGGTGATGGTCTAATCCTACACTCCCTGTTCATTAGGCTGCACTGAGATTACTGTCGCTGCCCTACCTGATGTTTCAATATTAGCATCTTTACCCATCCCAGTCTTCCGAATCTTGAGAAAGTCTTTGATGGCCCCTGTTCGTTAGGCTGTTTTGGATCTCGCGTCCCTGCACTGTCTGATGTTTAAGAATTAGGATCTTTGCTTATCTTAGTCTTCTCAATATTGCGAGAGTCGGTGATTGTCTCGTTGTAGGCCCTCTCTTCGTTAGTCGGTATTAAGTGTCCTGCCACTGCACCACCTGATGAGTTCAAATTAAGGATATTTGCCTTTCCTAGTCTGCTAATCGTGAAAAAACGGCCTTGGTCCCGCAGTACGCCATGCTTTTAGCCGTAGCCATACTTGTCACGGAGACTTCATCAATGCCCACCACAAGGAGTTCCTTCCTACTTTTTCTTCCTTGAAAGACCTCCCATTTCTCTACTGCTAACTCTTAGTTTTGCTTGTTTAACACTTCCATCGCAAATTCTGATTTATATACAGCTACCATATATATCTTTCTTTAATATGCGTTATTGACCATTAAATTACATGAAGTAATTTAAAAATTTGCAGGTATGTGCAGGCATATGCTACCCCACGTAAAACTAAACACTCACACGAACAATAAACAGTGAACATTTTCAATAACACTTGTTAACAAAGTTTAAATTTTCATTAACAAAAATCGCTGTTAAAACCCCAAACAAAAAATTTTAAAATTGTTTACCACATTTTAAAGTACTCACATCTGTCATTAGAATCTAAAGAATGTTTTTTTAGCTTTTATTTTTTTGGCAAACACTGGTTTAAACAGCTCACGCACGTTTCGTGTTTTGTCTCACTTTCAAACATCTTCAGCCTTGTCTATAATTTAACCATGAATCGTCTTACAAATGAACAACGGTTGCAAACTCTTGAATTATATTATTAAAATGCGTGCTCTGTCAAGAAAGTTCATCGCGCGCTTCAATTCAATAGACGAAGGTTATTCTCAGCTCAATGGGTACGTAGGTTAGGTTAGGTTGAGAAGAGGGTGCAGATATTAATCCGCTCCATGCCATGATGGACATACACCTAAGCCAGTAATCGGCTTGTTGCGCGCTCTTAAAACTAAAAAGTAACCTCAAAAGAGAAATTTTTAATTTAAGAATTTCGTGCTACTTACAAAATCTTTAATTGCTTTCAACACCACTCCCCTAAGTTGGTTCATGTCTGGTATTGTGTCTCCACCTAAGTGCCGGTATCCGTTAGACGCGAAAGCCGGGCAATGACACAGGAATTACTCCAACGTCTCATCATCTTCCCCGCATGCCCTACACATGCTATCACTTGCCGCACCGATTTTACATAAGTGGGCTCGTAGTCCTATGTGTCCCGTTATGATACCAATAGCTATACTGACCTCCCTCCTACTTCCTTTCAGTAACCGACCGTTTCGCTGTTCCACAATGTTGCATGCGCATTTGTCGCCCACTCTCTTAACTCGGACTGCGTCGACCCGAAAGGCTTCGCGTAAACGAAGTTTATTGATGGCAGTCCTCTGGCCTCCACCGACAAATCGTCTGACCTTTCATTTTCCTTTACTCCGTTATGGGCCGGCACCCAAACGGTGTGGATTTTCCCATCCTCAGGGAAGGCGTTAATCTCCTTCTTACACTGCAAGACTGTTCGTGACCTTACCGTCCTCGTTGTTATTGCCCTTATGGCAATTTTACTGTCGGTAAAGATGTTCACACTCGACGTTCTCGCGTTAGCACCACACCACTTCACGCATTCCGTGATCGCCCGGATCTCCGCATGCAGGACCGTATTATGGTCAGGCAGTCTAAACAGATCACAGTCCCTGGGTTCTCAATGTAAGCCCCCAGGCCCACTCTGTCCTCCAGCTTTGATCCATCCCTTCCAGATGGCAATACTAGGGTTCCGTCAATACAAGACTATGCCTCTGGCAGCAGTGCCTCGCACTCGACTTCGAGGTTCATCTCAGGTATCCGACCGGAAACCTCTTCCCTTACTTTCAGGTGTCCTATCGTCGCCTCGATTATACCGCGATGGTATGAGCTGCTCCCATCCTCAATCCATTCTCCCTTAATCTGTATTTCAATGGATCGGATATCTAGAATAGTTTCCAGTGCCCTAGTGGGCGTGGTCCTCATCGCTCCGCCTATGCCAAAACAACATGTTCTCTGAACCTGTTGCACTTTTTTCCATAGCAGTCCACCAAACTACTGAGGCGTAAGTAAGTATTGGTCTAATCACGCTCCTGTAGAGCCAGTGGACTATCCTCGGATTTAGGACCCATTTCGAGCCTACGGCCCGTCTACATTGTGCCCAATATCTGTGAGCCGTCTCAGTTCGCTCCTGAATGTGACACTTCCAATTCAGTTTCCTGTTCAAGATCGCACCTAAGTATATGACATTGTCAGATATCGAAATTGGCCCACTTTCGTCTTCCTCGTGAACAGCCATATTCCAGTCTTCTCTGGGTTAACATTGAGACCTCTGGGTCTAGCCCAGTGGTTTTGAGAAGAAAGGACGTAAGGCTTATGGGTCTGTACGCCTGTGGTGTCGCATAACTTGCCTTGCCGGCTTGCGTTTAAACACCACCCTTGCCTCTTGCCAGGCTTTCGGGGTATATGCAAGTCCTAGGCACGCTGTGAAAATTTTAGCCAGATGAGGCGTCAGATAGTCTGCCTCTTTCCGCAGTAACGCCGGAAATATTCCATCAGGTCCGGGTGACTTAAAAAGTTTGAAACTCCTAAAGGATTCCTTCACCATCAATTCCGTAATTGTAAACCTTCGATCAACGTCATTTTTCCAAAATTCCGGTGTCTCTGTGAGTCCCTTCGTATCCTGTAGAAAATGGGGTTTCATAAAAAGCCTCAACATGACCTCCGTTGTCTCTGCTCTCACTCCCATGTCGTCAGTTTGAACATGGGTTTTTGAGAGAAACTTTTTTATCTTGACGCTATCGACCTGTTCGCAGAAAAGCTTCCAGGGGGCACGTTTTGCCGCTGTTGTGCTTCCCTGCCACTCTGGCGTAGGAGGGCGGCTCCTTCCCATTCTCAGCGGCCATCTTCCCCTTCTGTGACGGCTGTGGCCTCCTATTGGAAGTCACAGTCCTCCATGAAGACTCAGGGGCCGTGCGCGCTTACTTCGTTCCTGTTCCAACTTTGTCTACCTCCGCAGGACACTGTCTGGAGTCTCCATTGCGGGATGGCTGGCTTGGTTTTCCCAGAGTAACTGAAAGCGGGGAGCTCTTTTTCTTCTTCAGCATTTAAGCAGTGTTATGCTCTTCGAGAAATCTGATTCTTTATTCAGCTTCCGTAGAAGTGCCTGGAATGTCAGTTCTATCCCTTCCAGCATCCTGCACTTTCGCCCGATTACGCTGCCGATACATACTCCTCTGTTTCGTGCAACGGATCGCTCTCTCGGTCTGTTTGTGAGTTTATCAAAGCAATCGCTGACTTCTGCCGTCAACCAGATGCCCTCATCTCTCGATTCGGCTGCGATGACTGTTTTATTGACACCGTCATTGTCTGAATCCGAGTCAGAAACACCAACTTTACATAAAGGCAGGGGACGAACTGTGCATCCCTCTGGTTTATCCGTCTCTTCCTCATGAATTAGTCTGACGACTAGTTGTGCGTTTGAAGCATTACTCTCGACTACAGATGCCAAGGCCCCGGCCGATACGGGATGACTATGAGCACCACACAGGCTGGAACTTTGAGCTCCGACTTGTGTGGTGCCCATCGTTATCACGGGAAGCTTAGCTGAAAGCTACCGGGCGCGTCCACAGGTTGCGGATGGTGGAAAGCTCCGTTTTTATGCGGAGTAGCTGCAAATGCGGCCGCGGGCAGTCAGCGATTTTCGAGAGGAGAGTCTCAGTGAGGAGTCAGGTGGCACTGGCTCTTAACTAAATACTGAGTGCCAATGATACTCGAGATGACAAGGCGAGTTATTGGCGCCTTCAAATAACCAATGGCCAACATCAGCGTCTGTTCTCAGGTTAGGGGCGGCTGGCGGCGAGCGTCGGATCTTGGAGCAAGCGGCTCGCCACAACGAGGGATACATGCAATCCCACATACCCATGCGGTTGGGGCGCAAAGGAATAGTAAAAACGGACCCCCCAACGTTGACGACCCACGCAAACGAAAAGAGGACCATGATTTGCGGATATGCACCTGGAATGTCCGCACTCTTTATAGAGAAGGTGCAGTATACGCGCTGGCGGATGTATTAGAGAAGTACAAGGCTGACATAACCGCCTTACAGGAAGTGCGATGGACTGGGAATGGCGTCACTACAACACCAAACGGTGACGAACTATACTATAGCTGCCATAACACGAGGCATGAATTTGGCTGCGGATTTGTGGTTAGTCGAAGACTGAAACACCTAGTCTCCAACTTTACTCCGGTGTATGAGAGGCTAGCCACAATCCGCATAAAAGCCAAATTCTTCAACATCAGTCTTATTTGTGCCCATGCCCCGACGGAAGACAAAGACGAGCAGACCAAGGATATTTTCTACGAGCGCCTAGAGAGAGAATATGACCGCTGCCCCGCCCATGATATTAAAATCGTTCTGGGAGATTTTAATGCGAAAATAGGGAAGGAAGAAATTTTTGGTCCAACAGTCGGAAAGTTTAGCCTCCACGAGATAACGTCCAGTAATGGGTTGAGGCTGATAGATTTCGCCGCGGCAAAAAACATGGTAGTTAGTAGCACCAGATTTCAACATAAAAATATCCACAAAGCCACATGGCTGTCACCCGATCAAAACACGGCAAACCAAATTGATCACGTTGTGATAGATGGAAGGCATTCATCCAGCGTGTTAGATGTACGATCGATCCGCGGAGCGAATAGATTCGGATCATTACCTTGTTGCAGCAAAGGTTCGCACCCGTTTGAACATGGCGAGAAAAGTGCGATCTGACACTTCACGGAAGCTGGACATTGAAAAGCTGCAGACACAACAAATGGCAGCGGCATACTCCACTCGACTGACCCAACTGCTTGATGAAAGCACTCCTTGTTCCAATGATATAATGGCGCAGTGGCAAACTATTGCCCACTCCATGGAAAATGCCGCGAAATCCGTACTTGGGTACCGAAAGCCTCCTCCAAAAAACCCATGGTACGACCAAGAGTGTCGAGATGCCTTTGAAGCCAAGAATGCGGCATATAGAGCAACCCTGCAATCAGTAGCAACGCGCCAAATGAAGGAGAGGTATCGGGAGAAAGAAAAAGGAAATGGAAAGACGTGAGTGCGAGCGAATTGAAATGTACAGGAGTCAGAATGAAGTCCGGAAATTCTACCAATGAATTAAACACCAAACCGATGGCTTTGGTGCAGGCACATCCTCCTGCAGAGACAAAGAAGGAAATCTGGTAACTGACACAGACAACATGCTGAGGATATGGAAAGAACATTCTACACAACTGCTAGTGTCCGATGTTGGCGGCGAAGAGGATACCGCAGATCCAATCCCTGATGATGGTATAGAATGTTTACCTCCTAGTCAGAATGAGGTCCAAGTAGCAGTAACCCGACTAAAGAACAACAAGGCAGCAGGAGCCGACGGGTTACCCGCTGAACTATTTAAGACCGGAGGCGACACGCTGATAAGGCGTATGCATCATCTTATCTGCGCAATCTGGCTAGAAGAACGCATACCCGATGATTGGAACCTCAGCATACTATGTCCCGTACACAAGAAAGGAGACAAGACGGAATGTGGCAACTACAGAGGAATAAGTCTCCTCCCCATCGCATACAAGATACTCTCGAGCGTACTGTGTGAACGATTAAAACTTAAAGCCAATGAGATAATTGGGCCCTATCAATGCGGCTTTAGACCTGGTAAATCCACCCTAGACCAGATATTCACACTGCGCCAAATCCTGGAAAAGACCCAAGAAGGACAAATCAACACCTACCACCTCTTTGTTGACTACAAAGCCGCCTTCGATACGTTCAAAGGTATTTCAAGCCATGTCTGAGTTTGGTATCCCTGCAAAATTAATAAGACTCTGCAGGATGACACTTGCTGATACGCGTTCCTCAGTAAGAATAGGAAAGAATCTCTCCGAACCATTTAATACCAAACGAGGTTTCAGACAAGGAGACAGCCTATCGTGTGACCTCTTTAATATCCTGCTGGAGAAGATTATACGAGATGCAGAAGTGAATAGATATGGCACACTAATCAGAAGAGAGCACATGGTACTTGCCTATGCCGACGATATCGATATCATAGGTCGGTCACCGGAAGTAGTAACTGCAGCCTTTGAAAGAATCGAAAGAGAGTCAGTGAAAATGGGTCTGGTAGCAAATGGAGATAAGACGAAATGGATGGTCTCCACTCCCAAAATGCCTTGTACAACCGAGCAGATAAAGAACATGGAGAAAGTTGGGAATCACAACTTTGAGATAGTCAGTAACTTTATCTACCTCGGCACCGCCGTAACCGAAACGAATGACACCAGTTTTGAGATAAAGCGAAGAATAATACTGGCAAACAGATGCTACTTTGGACTAAGTAAGCAGTTTAGAAACAAGGCCATCTCTCGACAGACGAAGATTACACTATACAAGACACTGATACTACTCGTGCTGTTATATGGTTCTGAAGCATGGGTACTTTTGAAAGCAGATGAGGCAGTGCTTGGAGTATTTGAGAGAAAGATTCGTAAAATATATGGACCAGTTTCAGACGGAGAATATAGGCGACGTATGAACCACGAGCTGTATGACGACGACAGCATAGTTATACGCATCAAAATACAACGCCTGCGTTGGCTACGTCATGTTGTCAGAATAGATGAAGACGCTCCAGCAAAGATGTCTTTTGAAGGCAAAAACGGTGGTACACGCAAATCGGGAAGACCAAAACCCCGATGGAAAGATCAAGTTGTGGGAGACACCTCGAAACTTGGTGTCAGAGATTTTAGAATAAGCGCAGAAGATCGAGGCGCTTGAAACGGTATTCCACGTTCGGCTAGTGGAACATATATTCTGTCATAGCCAACTAAGGTAAGTAATGTTATCAAAAAATGTAGTCACCAGTTTTGAGATAAAGCGAAGAATAATACTGGCAAACAGATGCTACTTTGGACTAAGTAAGCAGTTTAGAAACAAGGCCACCTCTCGACTGACGAAGACTACACTTTACAAGACACTGATACTACCCGTGCTGTTATATGGTTCTGAAGCATGGGTACTTGTGAAAGCAGATGAGGCAGTGCTTGGAGTATTTGAGAGAAAGATTCTTCGTAAAATGTATGGACCAGTTTGCGTTAACGGAGAATATAGGCGACGTATGAACCACGAGCTGTATGAGCTGTATGACGACGATAGCATAGTTACACGCATAAAAATACAACGGCTGCGTTGGCTAGGTCATGTTGTCAGAATGGATGAAGAAGCTCCAGCAAAGATGTCTTTTGAAGGCAAACACGGTGGTACACGCAAACCGGGAAGACCAAATGCCCGTTAGAAAGATCAAGTTGTGGGAGACACCTCGAAACTTGGTGTCAGAGATTTTAGAATGAGCGCAGAAGATCGTGGCGCTTGGAACGCTATTCTACGTTCGGCTAGTGGAAGAAATATTCTGTCATAGCCAATTAAAGTAAAGTAAGTAAGTACAGATGCCAAGGCACCACACCTCTAGGAGGGGGGCAACTCGCTACGGTCTAACGCCACCACCGCAGATATTAAGTCTTTGGAGTCCATATTATTTCTTTAAAATATTTTCGTCATAGGTAGTACCTATTCCGAGAGACGGCTATATTTTTTTTTCTTTGAGGAGCGAAATAAATACGTCCGCTCCACTCAACGGCTACAATACGCAATGGGTACGTAAATAAGCATAATTGTCGATTTTGGAGTGAATATCCGCCAGAAGCATTGCTAGAGCTACCAATGCATCCAGAAAAAGTCATAGTTTGGTGTGGTTGCGAATCGTAACGTAGCTGTGAATGGTGAGGGCTATCGTGAGGTGGTACCCAACTTTTTTCCCCAAAATGCAAGAGCTTAACTTACATCACATGTGGTTTCAACAAGACGGTGCCACATGCCACCTAGCATGCGTAACAATGGACTTTTGGGAGGCGAGTTTGGTAGGATTTTATTTCACGTTTGGGAACGGTCAATTGGCCGTCTAGATCGTGCGATTTAAAGCCTTTAGACTTTTTTGGTGGGACTATGTTAACGCTCATGTCTATAGACAAACACGCTTCAGTTGACGCTTTGGAAGACAACATTGCAGCATTTCTTCGTGAGATACCGGCCGAAATGTTGGAAATAATGTGCAGAAATTGGACTAAGCGGATGGACCATTTGAAGCGCAGTAATGGTCAACATTTGCATAAAATAATCATCAGACATTAAACTTTATGCACCATACTGTCGATTCAAATGAAATGTCATTCCTTTTTCTGAATTTTATGTTTTTTTTATGAATAACTTTCGTATAGCTCTTAAAAAACTACCCTTTATATAAAAAATTTTTGGAAAGTCAAATAACTTAAAATAATATATAACCAACGAAATACTTGACATTCCAACCGTTTGCTGCTTACGGGTTGTTTAAGTTTTGTAAACATTAAAAGCTGTTTGTTAATAATCAGAGTTGTCAAATTTTAGAATTACTTGTACAATAGTTTGTACTCTCCAAGGTGTTTTAAAGCATCATCAATTAGAACATTTAAAAAAAATTTCGTTTTGACTTTTTGCCACTGTTTTGCTATTTTCATCCATCGGCAATAATAGCGCAATTAATAATGCATATTCATAAAGAACGAAACATATTGATGTAAAAGTTAAATTTATTGGTGAAATGTCTAATAATTCTGATGTACCTAGGTTATTACCAACAAATAAGATAATCGCTGGTATGCTTACTAAAGATGTTGTGATGAAAAAACTTGACACATTCAGGGATAAATTAAGCTTAAAATAATTTTTAAATCGAATTTAATTAATTAAACAAATTTTATATTTTTATACCCACTGCCGAAATATCCATTCTCGACCCTATAATGTACAAATATTCTTGATCGTCGTAAAAATCTAATATGATCTAGCCATGTCCGTCCGTCTCTCTGTCAGTTCAAATCACGCTACAATCTTTTAAAATGGAGATATTGATCTTTAACTTTGCACAGACTCTTAGACAGGATAAGTTCGAATATCTTGATATAGCCCCCGTATAGACCGATCTGCCGATTTAAGGTCCGGTCTAGATATGGATATAGATGCCATATAGACCGACCTTTCGTCTTAAGGTCTTGGTCCCATTAATTATCCGATTTCGCTTTTCCACATCTGTGTTCTATTGTATATGGTACAGATCGGTCTATATTTGGATATAGCTTCCAAAAAAACAATATTGAACCAAAATTTAACAATGACTTGGTCCAAATCGGACCATATTTGGATATAGCTCCTATGGGAGAATAAATAATGAATTTTTCACCGGAGTATGATGAAAGGTGGTTTACATAGACACCCGAGGTATTGGGTATCCAAAGTTGGGGCCCGGCCGAACTTAATGCCGTTTTACTTGTTTTTTTATTTAGTATTAAATAATATTTCTTCTGAGCTTATGATATAACAATTTCAGAAGAAGTGTTAAAAATGAACTTGTAATATTTATACTTAACATTCATCTAATAGTCTTTGAATTTATGTTTTTATATGGTTTTGTAGAGACAACTTTTTCAATTAAAATGTGCTCTCCTTCTTTTAAACTCTAACACATCGGTTTGTTTTATTCTACCTATTCCACATTGTCCATAACAGGCGTATGTATTACGTCGCGATTTGGAGCAGTGAGTTTTATTAGCGCCATCGAAAGCCATGCCAAATATGGTAGAGATTAGACAATATTTGAATATATGTAGATCAGTCTACCGATTAAAAAATCTTCGCCCATTAACGTCTTAAGGTTGGTACTACGTTCTTTTTTGTGGAAAATTTTCCGAAAATCGTTCTTTCGGTGGTGGGACAAGGCTACCACATTTGATTTTTTTGGGTTTCTTTGGCCAAAAAGTTGCCATTTACATATAAAAAATTAATATGGCATCAAACAATTTATCAGCTGCTTACGTGCATGTGTACACACAAATGTGAGTGTTTGGGTCGTACTGAAATTCGTAAATAATAAATAATGAAACACAAAACAATTTGAAAAGAAACAAATTCAGCATTTATTTGTAACAATAATTAGATTTTATAGTATATTCACTATTAGAAGTTAAATAAGCGCAACTTTCCAAAGGCCTTTGTCAGCATCTTCCACTTTTAACCAAATATTGTTGTTGTAATTGCAGACTAAAAGCACAACACACTATTTCACAAACCTTTTTATTTCGTACAGATTGATTGAGTTATTTGATGTGAAAGAAATACTTATTTTTATACCCTCCACCATAAGATGGGGGGTATACTAATTTCGTCATTCTGTTTGTAACTACTCGAAATATTCGTCTGAGATCCCATAAAGTATATACATTCTTGATCGTCGAGACATTTTATGTCGATCTAGCCATGTCCGTCTGTCTGTCCGTCCGTCCGTCTGTCTGTCGAAAGCACGCTAACTTCCGAAGGAGTTAGCCGCTTGAAATTTTGCACAAATACTTCTTATTAGTGTAGGTCGGTTGGTGTTGTAAATGGGCATATCGGTTCATGTTTTGATATAGCTGCCATATAAACCGATCTTGGGTCTTGACTTCTTAAGCCTCTAGAGTGCGCAATTCTTATCCGATTGGAATGAAATTTTGCACGACGTGTTTTGTTATTATATCCAACAACTGTGCCAAGTATGGTTGAAATCGGTCCATAACCTGATATAGCTGTCATATAAACAGATTGGGGTTTGACTTCTTGAGCTTCTAGAGGGCGCAATTCCTATCCGATTTGGCTGAAATTTTGCATGACGTATTTTATTTTTACTTTCAACAACTGTGTCAAATAAGGTTCAAATCGGTTCATAACCTGATATAGCTGCCATATAAACCGACCTGGGATCTTGACTTCTTGACCCCTAGAGGTCGCAATTATTATCCGATATGCCTGAAATTTTGTACGACGGATCCTCTCATGACCATCAACAAACGTGTTTATTATGTTCTGAATCGGTCTATAGCCCGATACAGATCCCATATAAATCGTTCTCTGTATTTTACTTCGTGAGCCCCAATGGGCACAATTCTTATACGAATTGGCTGAAATTTTACACAGGTCTCCAACATATAATTTAATTGTGGTCCGAACCGGACCATATCTTGATATCGTTTTAATAGCAGAGCAACTCTTTTCTTATATCCTTTTTAGCCTAAGAAGAGATGCCGGGAAAACAACTCGACAAATGCGATCCATGATGGAGGGTATATAAGATTCGGCCCGGCCGAACTTAGCACGCTTTTACTTGTTCTTTCGAATTTGTTTATTTATATTTAAAAACTACTTTCTTTCTTATGCATCCACAAACACTTTATTTTATTCCACCCAGAGGAATAAGGGTTTGGCGACAGCGTTTATTTTGCGTAAAAAAAGACTTATTGAACAGCGACTGCGATTGTGCTCTCAATGGGCGTCCCGAAATGTAATGGTGATTTCGATTGTGAAAAAAAGTGCAGCATTTTTTCGACATGTTGCACTGAGATCGAAATTTTGTGTTCGATTCTCCAAAAAAGTGTAACCCCACCACCGGGTAAATGTTCGTTTGTAATGGTGTTGCCCACTGAAAGTGAAAAAATGCTGCATTTTCTACACCGTGGCTAGGCTAGGATGGAGAATGCCGCACTTTAAATCAGCTGCTATCATCTCATGTGCATGCCACCGTTCAAGCAAATTTTGGTTGAAAAGAAGAAGAAGAAAACAATTTGTAGAATGTTTGGCAAAATATTAAAAAGAAATACATAAAAAAAGGAAAAAGTAATCGCGTTTTATTTAGCTAACGGCATATTAGATGCATTGCTACATTTTACAGCATTATTTGGTTGAAATTACAATATACGGGCATATTAACATGTTCGATTGAAAATGTAAAAAGTGTAAAACTATGAGAGGGATAAGGCAGCATTCCCAAAATGTTCTCCCGTATAAGTGCAACATTAGTGTAACATTTTTTTTCAGAATCGAAATCACCATAAGAAATGTAAATTGTCCCTAGACGAAAAAAACAAGTTATGATGAAAGGAACACATTTCGTAACATTTTTCCTTTTGTTTTTATACCCTCCACCATAAGATGGGGGTATACTAATTTTGTCATTCTGTTTGTAACTACTTGAAATATTCGTCTGAGACCCCATAAAGCATATATATTCTTGATCGACGTGACATTTTATGTCGATCTAGCCATGTCCGTCCGTCTGTCTGTCTGTCGAAAGCACGCTAACTTCCGGGCCATAAATGGGCCATATCGGTCCATGTTTTGATATAGCTGTCATATAAACCGATCTTGGGTCTTGACTTCTTGAGCCTCTAGAGTGCGCAATTCTTATCCGATTGGAATGAAATTTTGCACGACGTGTTTTGTTATAATATCCAACAACTGTGCCAAGTATGGTTCAAATCGGATCGCAATTCTTATCCGATTTGAATGAAATTTTGTACGACGGATTCTCCCATGACCATCAACATACGTGTTTATTATGGTCCGAATCGGTCTATAGTCCGATACAGCACCCATATAAATCGATCTCTCTATTTTACTTCTGGAGCCCCCAAGGGGCGCAATTCTTATTCGAATTGGCTGACATTTTACACAAGTCTCCAACATAGAATTTAATAGTGGTCCAAACCGGACCATATCTTGATATCGCTCTAATAGCAGAGCAAATCTTTTCTTATATCCCGTTTTGCCTAAGAAGAGATGTCGGGAAAAAAACTCGACAAATGCGATCCATGGTGGAGGGTATATAAGATTCGGCCCGGCCGAACTTAGTACGCTTTTACTTGTTTTATATGGAATTTCAACGCGTAAACCGAATATAGCTGACCTTTATTTGTTACCCGATTTCTCCGAGGGCTATATTAGGTACATGGACATGGGATATAGCTTCCATATGGACATATCTCCTGATTTCATGCCATGGACATTACATATATATACGAGTATCCATAGTTCGGTCCCACCGAATTTAATTACTCTCTCTTGTTATATGTATCGTACATTAGGTATGGTTGAGAACCCATTGAATGAGATCTATTTAAGACTGCCTGACCATAATCCGGTCCTGCAGGCGGAGATCCAGGCGATCACGGAATACGTGGTTCACCCGAAGCTTTTCGGGTCGACGCAGTCCGATTTAAGGGCGCGGGCGACAAACGCAAAACAGTCGGTAGGACTGCGAAAATCATTTGGGGTGGTCAGCGTCGTGAGAGAAGTAGGCTATTACTGAAAAGAAGTAAGAAGGAGGTCAGTATAGCTTTTGGTGTCATAACGGAATATATACGACTAAGACCTCACTTATGCAAAATCCGTGCGGCGAGTGATGGCATGTGTAGGGAATGTGGGGAAGATGATGAGATGTTGGACCATTACCTATGCCATTGCCCGGCTTTCCCAGCTAACAAACACCGGTACTGAGGTGGGACACGATACCAGACAAGACCCATCTTAGGGGAGTGGTATGGAAAACAATTAAGAATTTTGTAAGTAGTACGGAATTCATAAATTTAAAATTTTCTTTTTTGAGGGGACTTTTTAGTTTTTAGAGCTCACAACAAGCCGATTACTGAATTAGGTGTATATCTATAGTGGCATGGGGCAGATTATTACCTGCACCCTTTTTTGAAACTAACCTAACCCAGGTAAGGCTTTAAGTGGCAGTTTGCCATCAGACGTACTTAGACGTTTTCGTCCATTGTGGTACCACAAGAACAAAAGAGGGAAGATGCCTTATAGTACCTACCGTAATCAGATCGCTTTAAAAATCCCAATAAATTGTGAATTTCTAGCTACATCAGTCAGCCGATTACTGGCTTTGGTGTATGTCTATAATAGCATGGGGCAGATTAATATCTGCACCCTCTTTTCAACCTAATCTAGTTAAGGTTACGGTAGGAACTAAGATCAGACTTACTTAGACGTTTCGTCCATTGTGATACCACAGGAACAGGAGAAGAAAGATGCCTTCTAGTTCCTACCGTAACAAGATCGCTTTAAAAAGCTCAACAACTTGCGAATGTTCACATCCGCTAAAACAGACATGTTCTCAAAAAAATGAGAACCTAAAGTGAAACTCTTTCTGAGTGCTAGTTCGGGACACACACACACAAAAGGAGTTTGCGGAGGTAATAAATGAAAACAAAGGAAACAAACACAGGATGTTTGGAATTTATAAAATAGTAAATAGAACACTTCTTTATTTAAATATTGTTCGGAAAAACAATATTTCACCTTTAAAAGTCGGACTAGTTGCTTGTTGGTGGACGAAAAAACAAGAGAACGACGTAATTCTAATGTAACGAGGGACTAATTGTTCCTTTAAGTGGCAGTTTGCCATCAGACGTACTTAGACGTTTTCGTCCATTGTGGTACCACAAGAACAGAAGAGGGAAGATGCCTTATAGTTCCTACCGTAATCAGATCGCTTTAAAAATCCCAATAAATTGTGAATTTCTAGCTACATCAGTCAACCGATTACTGGCTTTGGTGTATGTCTATAATAGCATGGGGCAGATTAATATCTGCACCCTCTTTTCAACCTAATCTAGTTAAGGTTACGGTAGGAACTAAGATCAGACTTACTTAGACGTTTCGTCCATTGTGATACCACAGGAACAGGAGAAGAAAGATGCCTTCTAGTTCCTACCGTAACAAGATCGCTTTAAAAAGCTCAACAACTTGTGAATGTTCACATCCGCTAAAACAGACATGTTCTCAAAAAAAATGAGAACCTAAAGTGAAACTCTTTCTGAGTGCTAGTTCGGGACACACACACACAAAAGGAGTTTGCGGAGGTAATAAATGAAAACAAAGGAAACAAACACAGGATGTTTGGAATTTATAAAATAGTAAATAGAACACTTCTTTATTTAAATATTGTTTGGAAAAACAATATTTCACCTTTAAAAGTCGGACTAGTTGCTTGTTGGTGGACGAAAAAACAAGAGAACGACGTAATTCTAATGTAACGAGGGACTAATTGTTACAAAACGGGATTATTTTGACATTCGTTGGAAGTTGACAACGCTCACTTTGCGCGAAAGGAAAAAGTTGAATTTTTGCACATGGTGACCAAATTTTAATGGAGATTAAAATGTTTCAAAGCTCCACACAAAATCGTACTATTTGTAATTAATCATTGCCGCCGGTCATGAAATACAATATCTAGCGATGGTACAGCTTATATTCTAAGTAAAGGATAGAACCGTCAACTGTGAGCATTTCTTTCCAATTAAAATTTTATTCATCTGCTTATACACAACATTTCTATTCAATTGAGAGCCCAAGGCACTACTTATATACAATAGTTCAATTCAGTTGGCTCGGAGAGCCTAAGACAATAGAAGATTACCTTTGATAAGAAGGTGGCCAGGATGACCCATGCCAATGTACATTGGCGCTACACTACATCGAACAGGGACCCATTATAACCCAGCAAAAAATGGCTGAACCAACGGTAAGCCCGGGTTCGAGAACGTTTGTGACTTTATTATTTGAGGGCAGACGTCGGACCCAAGTAAAAGGCCAATGTTACCCCCTTTAAAAAATTCTGGATCTGCTAGTTGTCGGTACGATCGTATATGGACTGAATTGTTAATGGAAAAAATATCCCATGCCCCATTTATGTAGGAATAAGACAAAGCCTTTCCACAAGATTTACACATTCATGTATGTCCTGCACATGCATCTAAATGAGCCTACACTGAGATTCGACGACCCTCTAGGTGGATTTACACGAAGTTGTCGGCCATGGAAACGGAACATTGGATCGGACCAACAGAACTTAATGTAGACTGCGAGCTAGAGGGACGGACAAGGAACCATTTTTTGCCTTTGGATGATCTAAAATCATTTTCTCAGGAATAATCTGAGGGGTGCTAAAGTGTCTGATATTCTCTTTATAAGACGGGGATTGAATCTTTCGGCGAAGACGACTTATTTTTATCACCGGAAAGTGTTTTTTCAGGCACTAAGAGTACTAACTACTGGAATCTCTTGTGCAATCTCCCGGATAGAAGCGGCTTCCGAAATTTCGGCCGTAGTGGCAGACAAAATCGGAATGTCAGAATGACTTACAACACCGTTTTCGGTTCAATTAGCCGCCACGCGTACATGACCGTCGACGCCCGGACAAACGTTGATGACACAACCGAGTTTCCACTAAGTCGGAGGTGATTGTTCGCTACGAATGACCATTTAATTGTCCAGAACTATATCGCGATCCAGAACTATTCATTTATAACCCTTATGTGGATCTTTAAGCAGTCTTCTTTCCAACGAATGAACTGTTGAGTAGTTGCTTTCTTTCTTCTACACCGGTTAACCATATGCAACAGACATTCGTCAGTTATTAGTTCCGGAGGAGCAAGAGGTTCTCTTCTTTCTTCCCCGAATAGAAAGTTGTAGTCGAAAATACTCTAGCACTAGAAGCTGGAACTTGGCCCGTAAGCAACCACCCGAAAGCAGAACTTTGTGCAACTAGCGAACCCATAACATTCATATGAGTTCCCTGTAATATGATACTGAGGTAAATATCTGCTCCAATTAGCATATCTAATGGCCAACAGTCGAACAACGAGTCTGCGAATCTGCCAAACAAATATTTGACAAACGGGAGGCGAACTCAGCACTAACTGAAAAGGAGCGCAAATCTACAGATATGCTCGGAACAACCAACGCCATAAATTGCAATCGCAAAGAATCTTGGATAGCAGAACTTATACTTACTAAACATTCCTTCCTTGATGACGTAGAAATAGTCTGATTCACACCAGAAATCGTAGTCTGTGTAGAATTGTATGAAATGCGTAATTGATGCTGTAACTTTTCCAAAATAAATGTCGCTTCCGATACGGGGTTAATGAGCGCACGAAGAGGATATATGATGCCGTAATGTGTACATTTACTATTGCACATTCCTATTTTGGGAGACATGAAACACTTGCCTATTCAAAGGATCAGACGTAATACCTTAATAGGTGGATGGAAGGTTAGAATTAGCAATGGTGGAGGATTGTGAAGAAGAAGCCATGTTTGAACTATTCTGTGACGGAGTCGCAGATCTTGTGAAATTTCCATCGTTAGACACGAATTTCACGCAGACATGTAGGGTTTTGAATCCGTTCCGAAAGAAACGATCCAAATCCTTTCAAGTAGACAACGCAGATAAAAAAATAATAATTTTAATAATTTAAATAATAAATTAAAAATGCCTTCAAAGCTACCTGATACTTACTTTTTGCTGATGTAATGTCCTCATCCTTGGTAATTTTAGAAATTTGTAAATGTGTAAGACATTTATCACAAAATTATTTTGTTACTTGGCCGAAAAACCAACAAGTATAGAAAAAAACACCTCTTAATTTTATTGTATCGAAAATTACACAGTTCTTTTCTATATTGTATCGAAAAATACAATTATTAGGCAAGAAATCTTAAAAAATCACAAAAAAAATCGAAAATCTTTTTATGAAATTATATTCAAATTGACAATCAAAGGATAATTCAGGAAAATAATTATGATATATCTGTTTAGAAATAACGCTTAATTATTCAAAAGTCAATCATACCGCGTATAGGGTCCGCAATACAATTCCCTGGGATATCTCTGTGGCCCGACACCTAGAACATGTGAATATTGAACTGTTCAGCCAACACGCTGAGAGATCTGCCACAGTCGAGGACGTTTTTTATGTTCAGAAATACGTTCTCCAGGGATTTAATGGCTGGTGGCTATCTGAGAAGATATTTATGCCAATCGTCGTTATGACTTTATATCAAAGCCATTATACCACTTCCTTAATCGCAAGGATCTCCGCTAATACACACTGCAGTGGTCGGGGAAAACCTTTCTATATGACCAGTTCTAGATCTTTAGAGTACACCCCAAAGCCCAACTGGTCGTCTAGTTTGGAACCATCCGTATTAAAGTCTATGTAACTTCTATTACCAGGGATATCGTAGTTCCAATCAGTTCTATCAGGAATATTGATACATTACTTTTTATCAAAAAGCGTGTCAAGTATGGTGAAATCCAAACTGCATGGATCATCTGATATTATGTCAAGGATAATACAGTGTCTGTAGCCGCCACATGACCAAATAGAGAGCTCCCTTAGCCTCACGGCAGTGGTCGCAGCAGTTTGTCTAACTATATAGCCAGATGCATTAGATGTAGCATTAAATTTAGTGCATTAGATGGTGTCGTCCTCAGTGCGGCTGTGATGCACAAACAAGCCATCCTTTGGATCCGCTTGACTTTTGAAGCGCCGTCTGCCAGACCACAACACCATAAAGCAATATAGGTCTGACAACTGCAATCCCAACTTTTGCCAATGGCTCTCTTGAATTTGAAGTTCAATTTCCTGTCTAGCAAAAGACCCAGGTAGTTTGCACTCCCAGTAAATGGAAAAATCTCTTCTCCCAAGGAGGCAGGTGCCACTGTAGCAACTTGCATATCCTACTGAAAAGAACTACATCTATCTTGCAAGTATTTATACCTAAACCACTTTCGGTAGCCCACTTTGCTGTTGCACGTAGAGCATCTTGAAGTATATCTCATAGAGTGCTGGGAAACTTTCCCCTAACCGCAATTGCCACGTCATTCGCATACGCGACCACTTTTACACCTTTTTCTTTTAGAGACAATAACATATTTTTAATGGCTATATTCTAAAGTAGAGGAGGCAGTACACCTCCTTGAGGTGTTCCTCTGCTGACTCATCTTTTTAGATCCACAGATCCCAAGCCTGCCGTAATGCATCTTTTAGGAAGTAAGTTATTAATAAACTTTCTTACGGTATGGTTGATTCCTAGAAACTCCAACTCCTTCATGATTGACGTCGGTTTTACATTATTGAAAGCACCTTCAATGTTAAGAAATGCTACCACTGTATATAGAGGTGTTCCTCTGTTGAGCCATCTTTTTAGATCCACAGATCTCAAGCCTGCCGTAATGTATCTTTTAGTAAGTAAGTTATTAAAAAACTTTCTTTCGGTAGAGTTGATTCCTAGAAACTCCAACTCCATCATGATTGACGTCGATTTTATATTATTGAAAGCACCTTCAATGTTAAAAAATACTACCTCTGTATACTCCTTGACAGCGAGAGAACCCTCTATGTAGCCGACTAGGTCGTGGAGGGCAGTTTCAGTGCATTTGCCTTTACTACATTCATGCTGCTGCCGCGACAGGCGATCTCCAGGGATCTTTGCCCTAAAATATGTTTTTATCAACCTCTCAAGATTCTTCAGCATAAAGGATAACAAACTAATAGGACGAAAATCTTTCGCCTTCGTGTGGTAAGGTTTTTCTGCTTTCGTAATGAAAATGACCTTCGTTTCCCTCCACATCACATGTATATATGACATGCTGATACAAGCTGAGTATATCTCCCTAAGCCAAGGAACCAATCTATCACACACAGCTTGTAATTCATCCAGATATTGTAGCCGTTGAGTGAAGCGGACGTGTTTTTATTTAGAACCTCAAAGAAAATTAAATACATATCCGTATCTTGGAATAGATACTACCTATTACGAAAAAAATATTAAAGCCTTTTGGAGTAGGCTAAAAATGGACTCCAAAAACTCAACATATGCGGTGGTGGCGTCAGACCATAGCGTGTTGTCCTTTCCTCCTATAGGTGTGGGTGCCTTGGCACCTGAAGTCGACAGTAATGCTTAGAGCGCACAACTAGTCGTCAGACTTATTAATGATGGAGAGACGGATAGAGGGATGCAGAGTTCGTCCCCAGCCTTTAAGTAAAGGTGGTGTTTCTGACTCGGATTCAGATAGCGACGGTGTCAATGAAACAGTCATCGCAGCCGAATCGAGAGATGAGGACACGGAATGACGGCAGAAATGAGCGATGGCTTTGCTAAGCTCACAAACAGACCGAGAAAGCGATCCGGTGCACGACGAAGGAGACAGAGGAGTATGTACCGGCGGCGTAATCGGGCGAAAGTGCAGGATGCTGGAAGGGATAGAACTGACATTCCAGACACTTCTACGGAAGCTGAAAAAAGAATCAGATCTCTCGAAGAGCATAACACTGCTAATGCTGAAGAAGAAAAAAAGCTCCCCGCTTTCAATTACTCTGGGAAAACCGAGCCAGCCATCCCGCAATGGAGACTTCAGACAGTGTCCTGCAGAGGTAGACAAAGTTTGAACACGAACGAAGGAAGCGCGCACGGCCCCTGAGTCTTCATGGAGGACTGTGACTTCCAAAAGGAGGCCACAGCCATCACGGAAGAGGAATATGATCGCTGAGAATGTTAAGGAACCGCCCTCTTACGCCATAGTGGCACGGAAGCACAACAGAGATGAACTGTGGAGGATCTGGTTAACGATCGGATTTTTGAGCATGTGTGGAACTCTGTAGAGGATCCACCCATAAAAACGATGAGCTGCGAGTTTAGAGGGGACATCTTTACGCTGCGTTTTGCGTCGGCGGAATGTATTGATACCGTCAAACAGCTCGTCAGAGCTATTCACGCTCCCTGGGAGGGCGCAAAACTCAACCTGGTAAGAAAGATGGATATCCCCCATCTAACAAAGGCTACGGTCTTCATCAAGGGATGGGGCAGTAAATTTGCGACGGAACGCAAGTTGGGATTCTTGGGCAAGCAAAACCAAGGTTTGGTCGCAGAGAAGTGGGAGGTCTTCCACAGAGAGGAGGAGGAGGAGGAAGTAACTCTCCTTGTGGTTGGCATTGATCAAGTCTCCGTGACAAGTTTGGCTAAGACTAAAGGCATGGCGCACTACGGGAGCAAAGCTGTCTTTTTCAAGATTGGGAAGACAAGGATATACAGAAATATTTA
This sequence comes from Stomoxys calcitrans, assembly GCF_963082655.1. NCBI lineage: Eukaryota > Metazoa > Arthropoda > Insecta > Diptera > Muscidae > Stomoxys > Stomoxys calcitrans. The sequence continues at coordinate 134,226,051 of NC_081552.1, read as the reverse complement.
TTCTGCGACATCAGGCCGTGCAGTGGCAGGTGACTCAACACGGCCCAACAAACAGGGGGCCGACAACGAGACTATCACGGCATCTCTCAATATTGGAAAGACTAGAAGAAGCAATGATCTTAATACTAAAATATCAGGATGCAGTGACGAGAGACCCAACACAGCCTAACAAACTGGAACCCGCCGACGGACCCATCACCGACTTAAAGATTCGGGATACTGGGATAGGTAAAGATCCCAATATTAAAACATTAGGCAGCGACAGGAGACTCAATGCAATCCAACGAACGGGGAGCTGATGATGGTACCATCACCTACTCCCAAGAAGCCCATTTACTTAAGATTTGGAAGGCTAAGTGTTGCGTCCCTTGCTTTTGAGTAAAGACACAGAATGTTTTATAAAACGTTATAAAACATATATTTATTAAAATCAAAATAACAAAGTTGAGGAGAGCTTAACTGGTGCACTTGTACTTGACTTGAACGCAGAATAAGAGTGTCCATAACCTATGGTTATGTTCATCTTCTGCTCTGCTAACAAACGCACAATGTACAAACAATAACGCCATGACATGTATCGACAAAGTACATAAACAAATCTAATTAGATTTGTGTAAGTAGAAGATCAGTATGTTTGTACGTGTGTGTGTGTACGCCAAAGCAGCAGCAAAAGAACAACAGACATACATGCAGAAATATGAATATGTAAGTATGTATGTGCGTATCTACCGTTCTGCCTGTAAGTCTATATTAAAGTAACAGATCAAAGAATGTTAACAATCGTTTTGTGTGGCAGGGTTGCCATCCACAACATCTCCCCTTTTAGGATGTGTAGTCCCTGAAACGTTGAGGTGCACGTCTGACACGGCTGGAACGACGGACTGATGTTGAAGGGTGTGTAGGTGAAGGTTGTGTAGGTGTTGAAGGGTCACTGGAAGATTCACTTGGCCGTTGCAAAGTTGATGCCGGTGGGTCAAGAGTAGATGTAGATGTTGATGCTATTTCAGATGATGGACGTGTATTGCGAGGCGGTGGACATATCTCAAACATGTCAAACCAAGGGGTATTGCTTGTTGATGTGTCGTTGTGTCGCGTACGAAGCTGATTTGCATGCGATTTCATCATCTTGAAATAAGGGAACACCTTTATTTCCACTTCATAGTTCACTTTACCAATTTGCTTCTTGACTATTGCAGGTGCCCAGAAGAATTTGTTGTGTTTGTACACCTTTGCATAGACTTCAGCACCAATTGCAAAGTGTCTGGATTTTGTATTGAACTTCCGATTGTATTGCGCTTCCATCTTATCATTGCGCAGGAGTACGTCTTCTTTGGGCTTAAACAGCAAATCTAAATTTATTCTCACTTTCCTCCCCAGGAAAAGTTCTGAAGGAGATTTACCTCCAGGTGTGTTATTGTTGTCGGTTGCTCTGTAGTAGAGGAGAAATTCTCGTATGCCTTTGAGACTGTTTTGGTGTTTCTTTAAAGCACGTTTAAAAGTGTCAACAAAACGCTCAACTTGACCATTTGATTGCGGGTGGAATGGGGCGGTGCGAATATGCCCAATGCCGTTTTCACTACAAAACAAAACAAACTCTTGTGAAGTAAATTGAGTACCATTATCACTCACCAATGATTCTGGGAACCCAAATTTGGAACAATAGTCCCTGAGACACTCTATTGTTGATGACGACGTCATCGACTTCATTGGGTAGACTTCAGGGTACTTGGAGAAGGCATCAATGATCAAAAGATATGTTGACTGATTCACTGGACCAGCGAAATCAATATGAATGCGTTGCATGGGTCTTGTAGCAATGGGCCACGAATGCAGTGTTGTTCGTGGTGGTGATTTAGCTGTTGAGGCACATACATCGCATCTTTTGATTATGTCTTCTATATCCTTGTCAATATTCGGCCAGTACACGTAGCTTCGTGCCAATGATTTCGTGCGAACAATACCTTGGTGTCCTTTGTGTAGTTGTTTTAGTATACGCTGCCGCAGAGTCTTGGGGATGACCATTCTATCTTGGTATAGAACACAACCATCACATGCTGACAAACCTTCACGGCGTTGGAAAAAAACAAGCTCTTCGGGGGTCTTCGTGTCTGGCCAGGAATTTTGTAGATACTTGACGATGTTTTGAAGCGTATTATCATTTGATGTAGCTGAGCGGATCATATTGTGTGTGATGGGCAATGCTGTGATATTGTCCTGAACAATATATTTGATCTCAGCTTCCATTTGAGCACATGCAATCACGACGTCTTCTTCGGGTTTTTCGTTTTTGTTGATTAGCCTGGATAAAATATCTGCGCAACCAAATTTCTGTGTTGGGGTATAGCTCAACTCAAAGTCGTAGGACATTAAAGTTAAAGCCCAACGTTGTAGTCGACTGGCTGTGTGCGTTGCTATACCCTTTTTGCTTCCAAAAATCGCTAATAACGGTTTATGATCGGTTCCAAGCTTGAAACGACGACCATACAGCATTTTGTGAAATTTGCTTACGGCAAAAACCAAGGCTAAACCCTCCTTCTCGATTTGCGAATAATTCCGCTCTGCTGGTGTCAAAGAACGTGACACATGATACACGGCCTTCTCGCCACCATCGGGGAAAACGTGGCAAATATAGGCGCCAATGCCTACATTCGATGCATCTGCTGCAACTTTGATTGGGAGTCTTGGGTCATAATGAGTCAGCATCAGTTGGGAACCCAGGATGTTTTTGAATTCCTGGAAGGAGTCTTCACAGGCCTTACTCCACTTCCATTCACGGTCCACTTTTAGCAAGTCGTCCATTGGTGCTCTTAAGTTGCGCATTTTCCGTATGAATTTCCCGTAGTAGTTTACTGCACCCAGGAAAGATCGAAGCTCTGAAACATTTGTTGGGGCTGGCATTTTCAAAATGGCGGAAATCTTCAAAGGGTCAGGACGAATTCCAGTGCCATCGACCTTATATCCAAGATAGGTGCAACTACGGGAAAAAAATGAACACTTATTAATGTTTATGGTAAGATTATACCTTTGGAACCGCTGGAAAACTTCATCGACTGCGTGTTGATTTTCCTCTTTTGATGGCGTTGCAATGATGACGTCATCAAGATAGGGATGTGCAAACTTAACTCCAGATAAAATTGTGTCAATTGCCTGTTGGAATGCCCCTGGTGCGGATTTGATCCCTGGTGCAAGTCGGTTGAATGTGTAGAGACCTCGGTGCGTGTTGATGGTGAGAATCTCTTTGGTGGCATCATCGACTTCCAGTTGCATGTAAGCATCCGTCAAATCAATTTGTGTGAAAAATTGGCAATTGTTGAAGTTGATAAAAATGTCATCAGGTAACGGCAATGGGTAGGTGTGAGGTTCCATACACTCATTCAATCCAGTGGAATAATCACCACATATGCGAACTTTACCGTTTGACCTCTTTACAACAACAATAGGTGCTGCCCATCTGGAGTAACTTACAGGTGTGATGATATTTGCCTGCTCCAGGCGTTGGAGTTCCTCATCTACTTGTTGTAAAGCGGCATAAGCGACGGGTCGTTTTGGTTTGAAGACGGGTTGTGAGTCTTGTTTGATTTTCAAATTGACCTTGAAAGTTGAGCAGTGTCCAGGTTGTGTGGAAAATATCGATGGATATTTGCTTTTGATATTTTCGATTTCCGACGTTGAAATTGTGTTGCAAATTGTGTCGATAGGCAAGCTCCAGATACCAAGTTTGTCCATTAGGTCAGTACCCATAACGTTCAACTTGTTGTTTGGGGTCACAAAAATTGTTGCTTTAATTGACTTGCCTTTAAATTCAAACTCCACTTCACACTGGCCCAAAAGGTTCAGTACATGGTCTGATGCGTCTCTGGCAATATGAGCTGGTTTCAGTAGCGTTGGCTTGTTTATTTGCATCCACATTCGGCGCGAAATTATTGTTATGTCTGCACCAGTGTCGAACTGCAAGCGCTGCTTGACGCCATTAATTTTGACGCTGACGTGCTTTCTATTTGCAGCAACATTTCTAACTGCAGTAACACTTACTTGCGCTTTGCTATACTGCTTCTTTTTGCTTTTCTTCTCGCTGCGCTGTTTTGATGTTGCAGCGAAACAAGAACAGTAGCCTTCTTTGTGACCTACGATGCCACACTGCTCACACAAGTGTTTGCTGTAGCTGCAGTTTTTAGCGAAGTGCATTTCGCCACACTGCCAACATGGACGTCGCGGTTTTTCACTGGGTGCTGCGCTGCTCTGCTGCTTAACTTTGTGCTGTTTGTGATTGCGTTTGACTGCATGGACGACATTTTGTTCTACCACGGCAGCATCTTTCCTCAAGCTGAGCATACGATTTACCTCTGACACCATTTTGTCAATGGTAACCGTGTCTTCAGTGTTTCCTTCTAGAAAGTGCAATAGGCGGGCTCTAACATCAGCATCTTCTGGTGCTTGAAGTCCTCGCAGAAACATCAAGCACTTAAATTGATTCTCCGTCAGTTTGCCAAATTCGAAATTGTCACAATTTCGGTTTACCATGGCACCATATGTGAAGAAGTCCATTTGTGTTGTCTTTGTAAACTGCATACATGCGACCCGTGAACTGAAAAGTGACTCTCTTCTTCCAAACAGTGTTTTGAGAGTGGACACTGTTGTCTCAAAGTTCAAGTCTCGAGGCACTTTTGGTAGCAAATAGTCGGCATATTTGTCAAAAACCTCCGGTTCCAGCTTCCGCAACACCAATTTCACTTTTTCGGCGTCAGCGAGTTTATTTGCATCTTCGCCGAAAAGATGATCATAGCGTGCGTACCAATTCTCGAACGTTTGGTTTGCCTCCGGATTATATACAAACTCTTTTATGCACTTGGACAGCATATCCATAACACCATCACTGCTTGTACTTGCCCCTCCGGATGGCTTTGCGATTGCCACCAACTGCTCCAACAACCTGGCTTGTTGCGCCAAAATAGATTGCAATAGTTGTTCTTCCATTTTTTTTTGTTAGTACGTTGTTGTACAATTTGAGAAAAAAAAAATTGTTTTTTTTTTTTTTTTTTTTTTTTTTTGTATGAAAAAGACTGACGTCGTCAAAAAAACACTTGAAAATCGTTTAAGAATCACTTTAAATCCTCGTCGCCACTGTTGCGTCCCTTGCTTTTGAGTAAAGACACAGAATGTTTTATAAAACGTTATAAAACATATATTTATTAAAATCAAAATAACAAAGTTGAGGAGAGCTTAACTGGTGCACTTGTACTTGACTTGAACGCAGAATAAGAGTGTCCATAACCTATGGTTATGTTCATCTTCTGCTCTGCTAACAAACGCACAATGTACAAACAATAACGCCATGACATGTATCGACAAAGTACATAAACAAATCTAATTAGATTTGTGTAAGTAGAAGATCAGTATGTTTGTACGTGTGTGTGTGTACGCCAAAGCAGCAGCAAAAGAACAACAGACATACATGCAGAAATATGAATATGTAAGTATGTATGTGCGTATCTACCGTTCTGCCTGTAAGTCTATATTAAAGTAACAGATCAAAGAATGTTAACAATCGTTTTGTGTGGCAGGGTTGCCATCCACAACACTAAGAAACGCAAAGATCCTAGTATTGAAACATCAGGCAGTACAGGGAATGGAAACCCAATACAGATTAGCGAACAGGGACCTGACGATGGAACCATAACCGACTTTATAAAAAGTCTATAGACTAGACTAGGCAAAAAAACGATGACATCAGGCAGTGCAGTGACAGGAATGACAATGCAGTCTAAAGAACAGGGAGCAGACGATGAGATCATCACCTACTCCCAAGATGTCCATTTATTGGAGGACCAATGATTGAGGTGATTCAGATAAACCTTCACCGGAGCGAGACTGCTACACACGCTCTGATGGAGAAAATCAGCAAGGTCAAGATTCATATTTCCTTAATTCAGGAGCCATGGACGACCTTGATCAAAGTTTCTGGACGGAACCATATTAACTACCAATTATTCTATGCTAACTCCGGTACTCGGCCGAGGACCTGCGTTAATTGTCATACAATTTTGAATTATATATTTTCCCCAGAGTTGTCACCGTCGGATGCAACAGTTGTGAGACAGGGATACGGTGGAGCATACCTGGCATCACTTTATCTCCCTTTTGACTCTCCGACACCGCCACCAACGTCGGAGCTGAAACGGCTGGTGAGGAAAACAGAACAGACAGGAAACGAGGTATTAGTAGGGTGCGATGCGAACTCTCACCACATTTCGTGGGGTAGTACCAACACTAATAAGCAGGGCCCAGCCCTGGCAGAGTTCTTAATTGTTTGTTTGGTAATAGGATTAGAGCGGCAAAACGTGCCTCCTGGAAGCTTTTCTGTGACCAGGTCGATAGAGTTAATGACGCCGCCAAGATAAAAAAAGTTTCTCTTAAAAACTCATGTCCAAACTGAAACTTAAGTAGACGACATAGGAGTGAGAGCAGAGACAACGAAGGACGTGTTGAGGCTTTTGATGAAAACCCATTTTCCACAGGATACGAAGGAACTCACGGAGACACCGGAATCTTGGAATAATGACGTTGATCAAAGATTTATAATAACGGAATTTATGGTGAAGGAATCCTCGAGGACCTTCAAACCATTTAAGTCACTCGGACCTGATGGAATATTTCCGGCGTTACTACAGAAGAGGCAGACTATCTGGCGCCTCGTCTGGACAAAATTTTCACAGTGTTTATACCCAAGCCCGGCAAGGCTAGTTAAGCGACACCAAAGGCCTACAGACCCATAAGCCTTACGTCCTTTCTACTCAAAACCATGGAACGTATTGTGGACACCATGATAAAGAATATGACATCCAGCGAACTGCTCAAATACAAACAGCATATCTATGTCAAGGGAAGGTCGTTGGAGACTGCCCTACATGAGTTGTGCATAAAATAGAAGAATCATTCGATGCCAAAACGTACACACTGGCGGTATGCATTAACATCGAGGGGGCTTTTAACAATGTGAGGACCGACGCACTGATCCAATCCTTAGACCAGTACCGGGTGGACCCGGTCCTTAGAGACTGGATAAACCACATGCTAAGGAACAGGTGGATAAATTGTGTGTCCCATGACATAAATATAAGGCAGAAAGTGGCACAGGGCACGCCAAAGGGGGGCATTTTATCGACACTTCTATGGGTGACCACCATAAATGACCTTTTACGGATGCTGACTTAGGAGGGATATGAACCCGTAGGCTACGCAGACGATGTTATAATACTTCTAAGAGGTAAGGATCCGAATGAGCTATGCAGAAGGGCCGAAAGGGTCTTGCATATTGCATATAACTGGGCTAGACCCAGAGGTCTCAATGTTAACCCAGAGAAGACTGAAATATGCCTGTTCGCGAGGAAGACGAAGGTGGGTCAATTTAACGCACCAAGTTTCCTCAATAAGACGATTTCGATATCTGACAAGGTCAAATACTTAGGTGTGACGGGCCGTAGACTCGAAATGGGTCCTGAATCCTAGGATAGTCCACTGGCTCTACAGGAGCGTGATTAGACCAATACTTACTTACGCCTAAGAAGTTTGGTGGACTGCTATAGAGAGAAAGTGCAACATAAGGACCATACAACAGGTACAGAGAACATGTTGTCTTGGCATAGGCGGAGCGGTGAGAACCACGCCCACTAGGGCACTGGAAACTATTCTAGATATCCGACCCATTGAAATACAGATTAAGTGTGAGGCAGCCTCTGCGGCTATGAGACTTAGGGCGATGGGATAATGGATTGAGGATGGGAGTAGCTCATACCATTGCGGTATAATCGAGGAGACGATAGGAAACCTGGAAGGAAGAGAAGAGATTTCCGATCGGATACCTAAGATGAACCTGGAAGTTGAGTGCGAGGTTCTGCTGTCTGCAGTCTTGGATTAACGGAGTCCTATTATTGCCATCTGGAAGATCATGTTACATGGATAAATCAAAGCTTGAAGACAGAGTGGGCCTGGGGGCTAACATTGAGAACCCAGGGACTGAGATCTGTTTAAGACTGCCTGACCATAATACGGTTCTGCAGGCGGAGATCCGGGCGATCACGGAATGCGTGATGTGGTGTGATGCTAACGCGAGGACGTCGAGTGTGAACATCTTTACCGACAGTAAAATTGCCATAAGGGCAATAACAACCAGGACGGTAAGGTCACGAACAGTCTTGCAATACACATCACCATATTTGGTGATGTGTATTAGAATGGGAGCCAGCCAGGAATGAGACTTATTTATTTCAAGGATGGCTACTACTGAATCTTCATACTTAGCGACAAAAGAAGAAAAACATTTAGACAACTCTTTGCAAGAATACTGGCTCTGTGTCTACGAAGCGGCCTTACAATGGTGAAGATTTGTCTGTAGAAACCAGACCATAGTCAGGATTCAGAACATCCACCGCTGTTGTGTTAGCCTCGTCTTCTGATTCCACCAGCAGTTCATCCTCACAAGATTCGCCAGATTTTGTCATGATGCATTTCCGCACGCGTCCAGGGGCAGGTTAGAAAGGACTGAAACCTCTCTTCCTCAGGACACTGGACAATTGCGTTGTGGACGAATCCTCCCTAGATGCTTCAGTACTTTTTGAGTTCCGTCCTTCCCCGCTTGCGCACACTTTGAGCCGAGCCAAACCGGATAAACCACCCACACAGGGCTTGGCGGGTCCCGTTTATATGCCTTCTACTCCAGTCTCGATTGTGGCAGGGGGATTTTCAGTCTCTTGCAATCCGCCAGACTTCAGCGATGTGGTAAATAGTTCCTCAGGTAAGCGTTCAGCAACAACTGCTGTGTCGTCTTCTGATTCCCCAAACTCACCGCTTCTATAGAACTTCAGTTTCAACTTGTTGAATCCGTAGGATAAAACTCCCTCAGACTTGTTGAGGTCTGCGAAACAGCCGGAGTTTAGTACGAATATTGCGTGTATAGGGTCACCATCAGCCTCATCCAATCTACCAATCTGCCAGTCGGTAGTTGGGATTACATTCCTTGGTCTTCCAAGTATGGATTCAGAATCTGAGGGAATTCTTGGTATCCAAGCATGCGCCCTTGGTCGAGAAGGAATATCTTGTTAAAAATACGTTAACTTGATATTTAAAATAATACCATCAAAACTTAACTGCGAATATCGGCAGTCGAAGTCGAATTTTCAAACACTCAAAATACTTTTGTTATAAATTAAGTTTATTTTAGTATTAATAAGCATATACATGACATGACGGAATGGTATATAATATGTTATCATATCGAAAAAGCGGAGATCACCCCTCAATAAATGTCGTAAGTTATTTCTGGAGCTTCTGAAAAAAAAGATACAATTTATTAAAATTGCTCAAGATTGAAAAGCTACTAATATCAATAAGTTCCCTACTGACATTCTTAGTAAATATATACATAACATGGAGTTTGTATATTAAAAGTGTGCTGTTGTTTAAAAGTCGTGTAATATCAAGTATGCGCGCAAGATCAAGTATGCGCGCGGAAATTGTCAAAAAGTGCATTGTTAAGAACATAGAAACGAAATTTATGCCATCAATCGAAACAAGCATTTTAATTAATGCGTCAATATAGGTCAATGGACAAATCGAGTTATTGACCATTTTCGGCAATTCAGCAGTTATGCAAATGCATTTGCATAGCAGATACCTAGAGTAAATCAACTCAATTTAAATCTGCATGCACTGCATTTAGTTCTTGACTTTGCTTTTACTTGTTTTGATATAACTTTCGTATTAATAAGTATTTATCTTTAAGCCCATTATTAACTGAATATAATCCGTAGGATAAAACTCCCTCAGACTTGTTGAGGTCTGCGAAACAGCCGGAGTTTAGTACGAATATTGCGTGTATACGGTCACCATCAGCCTCATCCAATCTACCAATCTGCCAGTCGGTAGTTGGGATTACATTCCTTGGTCTTCCAAGTATGGATTCAGGATCTGAGGGAATTCTTGGTATCCAAGCATGCGCCCTTGGTCGAGAAGGAATATCTTGTTAAAAATACGTTAACTTGATATTTAAAATAATACCGTCAAAACTTAACTGCGAATATCGGCAGTCGAAGTCGAATTTTCAAAGACTCAAAATACTTTTGTTATAAATTAAGTTTATTTTAGTATTAATAAGCATATACATGACATGACGGAATGGTATATAATATGTTGTCATATCGAAAAAGCGGAGATCACCCCTCAATAAATGTCGTAAGTTATTTCTGGAGCTTCTGAAAGAAAAAAAAACAATTTATTAAAATTGCTCAAGATTGAAAAGCTACTAATATCAATAAGTTCCCTACTGCCATTCTTAGTAAATATATACATAAAATGGAGTTTATATATTAAAAGTGTGCTGTTGTTTAAAAGTGGTGTAATAAGATCAAGTATGCGCGCGGAAATTGTCAAAAAGTGCATTGTTAAGAACATAGAAACGAAATTTATGCCATCAATCGAAAGAAGCATTTTAATTAATGCGTCAATATAGGTCAATGGACAAATCGAGCCATTGACCATTTTCGGCAATTCAGCAGTTATGCAAATGCATTTGCATAGCAGATACCTAGAGTAAATCAACTCAATTTAAATCTGCATGCACTGCATTTAGTTCTTGACTTTGCTTTTACTTGTTTTGATATAACTTTCGTATTAATAAGTATTTATCTTTAAGCCCATTATTAACTGTAAGAGTATATAAGCGTAAACAAAATAAAGGCCGTTTGGCAATCAATTAAAACCACCCCAGGTGTTATGCTAGCAGAAAAGATTGAGAAACTCAAGAAAGGAAATAGTGATAGTTTTGACGCATCGTTTAAACTAACAACCACTACCCCTTCTTGAATTGACATTTTGGCGACCCTAAACCAAAGTTATAGGCATTTTTGGGTTTACCCCCACCAGTGTCACTATACATTTGGTGACCATCTCAATCAACAGGCACCAATAACATTTTGGTGATCCCAGTCCGCATTGGATACGCATCAACTGCACCATACATTTGCAACAAAACAGTCGAAGACAGTTTCCATTTGGACAGACATAACTCAAGTCTGTGGTCTAACAATCAATTCCACATCAACCAACAGAACTCAGTCGAGAAGGTAGCACGATGTCCAATCTACAACAATTCATGGCACAGCAGAGGGAGAAGGCATTGGAGATCGAGAAATTCATAGCCAACATAAAAAAGGCCCCCCATGATCGTAGAGCGTTGGAATTTCATGAAAAAAAAAATCGGAAGAGTTGACAATCCTGTAGCAGGCATTTGAGCAAACTGAGAATGCTATACAATAAGACCCAACGCTGTCGGCTGATGATCCTTACATAATGGAGAATTGACACACATCTGTGGGAGCTACGTATAGTGCCGCCATGACTGACATTGAAGAGTGCATTAAAAACCTGAGAGCCAAACCATATAAGTCATTGCCATCAACAAGAGAAAAGGTGAACGAGAACCCAGCAAGTTAACAAATTCAGCAAAAGGAGGTAACCCCGCTTCAAGGGATAACTAGGAAAATAAAGGCTCGGATGACGGCCATAAACCGATTCCTGCAGGGTTTGTCATCGGGGGAGGACGGCGAACCAATACAATGCTACTCCATCAAGATCGAGACAGTCAATGGTCTGTGGCTTCAAATATAGAACCTTTACGATGAAGTATGGCAGCACCTGTAGGATCCATCGGAATCAGGTCTTGACCAAGAGGAATACATGGCGGACAAATATAAAGAACCAGTAACATATAGACAGTCACGGGCAATCAATTCAGTGCCACTATATTCAGTGCCGATACGGGATGACTGTGAGCACCACACAGGTTGGAACTTTGAGCTCCGACTTGTGTGGTGCCCATCGTTATCACGGGAAGCTTAGCTGAAAGCTACCGGGCGCGTCCACAGGTTGCGGATGGTGGAAAGCTGCGTTTTTATGCGGAGTAGCTGCAAATGCGGCCGCGGTCAGTCAGCGATTTTCGAGAGGAGAGTCTCAGTGAGGAGTCAGGTGGCACTGGCTCTTAACTAAATACTGAGTGCCAATGATACTCAAGATGACAAGGCGAGTTATTGGCGCCTTCAAATAACCAATGGCCAACATCAGCGCCTGTTCCTAGGTTAGGGGCGGCTGGCGGCGAGCGTCGGATCTTGGAGCAAGCGGCTCGCCACAAAGAGGGATACATGCAATCCCACAAACCCATGCGGTTGGGGCGCTGGGCCAGTAACCCGCCCCCGGAAAACATAGAACTACTATGAAAAACAAATGAATAGTAAAAACGGACCTCCCAACGTTGACGACCCACGCAAACGAAAAAAAGGACCTTGATTTGCGGATCTGCACCTGGAATGTCCGCACTCTTTATAGAGAAGGTGCAGTATACGCGCTGGCGGATGTATTAGAGAAGTACAAGGCAGACATAACCGCCTTACAGGAAGTGCGATGGACTGGGAATGGCGTCACTACAACACCAAACGGTGACGAACTATACTATAGCTGCCATAACACGAGGCATGAATTTGGCTGCGGATTTGTGGCTAGTCGAAGACTGAAACACCTAGTCTCTTCAGCTTTACTTCGGTGGATGAAAGGCTAGCCACAATCCGCATAAAAGCCAAATTCTTCAACATCAGTCTTATTTGTGCCCATGCCCCGACGGAAGACAAAGGATCATTACCTTGTTGCAGCAAAGATTCGCACCCGTTTGAACGTGGCGAGGAAAGTACGATCTGACACTGCACGGAAGCTGGACATTGAAAAGCTGCAGACACAACAAATGGCAGCGGCATACTCCACTCGACTGACCCAACTGCTTGATGAAAGCACTCCTTGTTCCGATGATATAATGGCGCAGTGGCAAACTATAGCCCACTCCATGGAAAATGCCGCGAAATCCGTACTTGGGTACCGAAAGCCTCCTCCAAAAAACCCATGGTACGACCAAGAGTGTCGAGATGCTACTGAAGCCAAGAATGCGGCATATAGAGCAACACTGCAATCAGTAGCAACGAGACAGATGAAGGAGAGGTATCGGGAGAAAAGGAGAGAGGAGAAACGTCTATTCCGCAGAAAGAAAAAGGAAATGGAAAGACGTGAGTGCGAGCGAATTGAGATGTACAGGAGTCAGAATGAAGTCCCGAAATTCTACCAAAGAATTAAACACCACACCGATGGCTTTGGTGCAGGCACATCCTCCTGCAGAGACAAAGAAGGAAATCTGGTAACTGACACAGACAACGTGCTGAGGATATGGAAAGAACATTTTACCCAACTGATAGTGTCCGATGTTGGCGGCGAAGAGGATACCGCAGAACCAATCCCTGATGATGGTATAGAATGTTTACCTCCTAGTCAGAATGAGGTCCAAGTAGCAGTAACCCGACTAAAGAACAACAAGGCAGCAGGAGCCGACGGGTTACCCGCTGAACTATTTAAGACCGGAGGCGACACGCTGATAAGGCGTATGCATCAGCTTATCTGCGCAATCTGGCTAGAAGAACGCATACCTGATGATTGCAACCTCAGCATACTATGTCCCGTACACAAGAAAGGAGACAAGACGGAATGTGCCAACTACAGAGGAATAAGTCTCCTCCCCAACGCATACAAGATACTCTTGTGCGTACTGTGTGAAAGATTAAAACCTAAAGTCAATGAGATAATTGGGCCCTATCAATGCGGCTTTAGACCTGGTAAATCCACACCTACCACCTCTTTGTTGACTACAAAGCCGCCTTCGATACTCCTTTACGTTCAAAGGTATTTCAAGCAATGTCTGAGTTTGGTATCCCTGCAAAATTAATAAGACTCTGCAGGATGACACTTGCTCATACGCGTTCCTCAGTAAGAATAGGAAAGAATCTCTCCGAACCATTTAATACCAAACAAGGTTTCAGACAAGGAGACAGCCTCTCGTGTGATCTCTTTAATATCCTGCTGGAGAAGATTATACGGGATGCAGAAGTGAATAGATATGGCACACTAATCACAAGAGACCACATGCTACTTGCCTATGCCGACGATATCGATGTCATAGGTCGGTCACCGGAAGTAGTAACTGCAGCCTTTGAAAGAATCGAAAGAGAGTCAGTGAAAATGGGTCTGGCAGTAAATGGAGATAAGACGGAAATGGATGGTCTCCACTCCCAAAAAGCCTTGTACAACGGAGCAGATAAAGAACATGGTGTAAGTTGGGAACCACAACTTTGAGATAGTCAGTAACTTAATCTACCTCGGCACCGCCGTGACCGAAACGAATGACACCAGTTTTGAGATAAAGCGAAGAATAATACTGGCAAACAGATGCTACTTTGGACCAAGTTAGCACTTTAGAAACAAGGCCACCTCTCGACTGACGAAGACTACACTTTACAAGACACTGATACTACCCGTGCTGTTATATGGTTCTGAAGCATGGGTACTTGTGAAAGCAGATGAGGCAGTGCTTGGAGTATTTGAGAGAAAGATTCTTCGTAAAATGTATGGACCAGTTTGCGTTAACGGAGAATATCGGCGACGTATGAACCACGAGCTGTATGAGCTGTATGACGACGATAGCATAGTTACACGCATCAAAATACAACGGCTGCGTTGGCTAGGTCATGTTGTCAGAATGGATGAAGAAGCTCCAGCAAAGAAGTCTTTTGAAGGCAAACACGGTGGTACACGCAAACCGGGAAGACCAAAAGCCCGATGGAAAGATCAAGTTGTGGGAGACACCTCGAAACTTGGTGTCAGAGATTTTAGAATGAGCGCAGAAGATCGAGGCGCTTGGAACGCTATTCTACGTTCGGCTAGTGGAAGAAATATTCTGTCATAGCCAATTAAAGTAAGTAAAAACAGTCATTACCACTTCCAAAGGTAACAATCCCGCAGTTTAACGGCGACTATTTGAAGTGGAGCGAATTTTATGAACTATTCTCGGAGACGGTGGATAGACAACTGCTGTGGTATCTGAAAACAAACATTTCTGGAGAAGCAAGCAACCTGACATGAACAGATGAAAATGACAAAACCGATTGGTTGCTCCTGCAGGAGCGTTACAACAACAAATGGATTTTTGTGGCTACATTAGTTGAGAATATACGAAATCAACCAACGGGGGCATCCTCTGCAGCTACAATCAAAGGTTTGCATGACACTACGAATGGTCAGGTTTGACCATTCAGCAAAGGCCTTCTCTGCAAGCAGTTGTAGAAAGTGCAGCAACAAACACAATACGTTGCTGCATCTGCAAAAGGGGAACCAAAATTCACATAAAAATCGAAACTCAACTCAAAAACAACAACATTCAAACACACAAAACAGCGCAGCCCCAAACAACGCAGTGGCAGTCTCATCTGCATCCGCTTCATCTTTAGTCGGTTACAATAGTTATGTAATATTAGCCACAGCACAGGTAGTAATCAAATCTCTAAATGGTGCTTCATATGAATTCCGGGCAGTACTGGACTTAGGTTCTCAAGTAACGGAAAGGTTCATTCGAAAGTTATCTCTCTCACCAGCGGAAGCATCGCTATGCATTGATAGGGTTGGAAAGGTCCAGAAAAGAGCAACTCATCGCATAAACGTTGAAATGACATCAAGAGATCATTGGTTCTGTGCAAACTTTGAAGCCTTCGTCTTACCAACTATTATTCCAGCACAACCAAACCAGAACGTTGATGCTTTCACATGGAACATTCCAAAGAACATTCACCTGGCAGACCACAGTTTCTATAAACAAGAAAAAATAAATATTCTACTTGATGCTGAATTTTACCTTAGTTTCACGCAACCTGGAACTATAAGACTTTCTGATGATCTTCCAAAACTTCAAAATACTTCACTTGGCTGGATCGTCGATGGACAAATCCGACAACACAGCATTACCAGTCAGTCAACAGCACCAACGTGTGCAATATTTGATAGTGAAACATCACTAGAAACTGCGATTGAACAACTTTGGAAAATGGATGAGGTCGGATCCAACGAAAAGCTAATATCTCCAGCAGAAGATCAATATGAACCTCATTTCGTGCATCATGTGCAGATCAACGTAGACAACCGATTCATCGTCAGCCTTCCATTTCGCGAAAACCCTCAGGCATTGGGTCAGTCGCGAAATTTAGCCAACAAACATCATGTGCAGACTAACGTAGACAACCGATTCATCGTCAGCCTTCCATTTCGCGAAAACCCTCAGGCATTGGGTCAGTCGCGAAATTCATCGATTCATCAGACTTGAGAGACGATTGAGAAGTTGAACTAGACAACGTGATGGACCCGAAGTATTTCATTCCACATCATTGTGTGCTGAAACCCGACTCAACTACAACACAGAAGATTGACTCAAGGTTGGCCAATACAAGTGACATTGAGAGGAAGGTGCCGGCAGTTACGGCAGTTGCAGTTGAAGATGATAACCTGATTTACAGAATTCCGCATAAAGGATCATTCATGACCTTACAAATAATTCTTGGATATGCCATCAGATTTGGGAAAAACTCAAGGATTCGGAAACATTTAAGACCCACACAAACCTCACCCCGGAGGAATTGGATGAAGCCTTGACTGTTATAGTTCGCAAACTATAAGGATCAGACTTTCCCACCGATGTCAAATAACTCCAAGAAAATGGTGAAGTCGATAAGAGCAGCAAAGAGATCGGGCTTACGCAATATTTGGATAATAATGGAATCATGCGAGTTGGAGGTCGCTTGGAAAACTCATATTTGCAGACAGATGCCAAGCATCCAATGACACTGCCTTATAATGACCCAATTGTCAAATTACTTGTAATTAAAGTTCATGAAGAGAGCAGGCACAGTGGACCTCAAGCGTTGCTGAATGCAATTAGGCAACGATTTTGGCCAATCAGAGAAAAGATAACAAAACGATCAGTTGTGCAAAAATGCGTCCGATGCACAAGAGTGCAACCAAAACTGTGTCAACAAGTCATGGGCAACCTTCCACAGTTCCGAATAGTTCCTGCTGAAGCATTCATCAATTCAGGAGTAGACTACTGCGGACCATTTTGGATTCATCACAAGGTCAGAGGTAAAAAAAACCCACAAAAGCTTACATCGCAGTGTTTTGCTGTTTTGCATCTAGAGTTAGTATCTGATCTGTCCACAGAGTCATTCATTGGTGTACTTAAAAGATTCGTTGCTCACTGCTAAAATATATATTCAGATAATGCAACAACTTCGTGATGGAACAGTCAGAGTTGCTGAAGTAAAAACTGCTACTGGAGTGTTCAAACGACCAATTCATCGACTTGCACTATTGCCGATTGAGAATATCACTGAATCCGAAAATGATTGTGCCGATAACGCTGAGCAGAAACAGATCTCTACATCTGACTATGATTGTGCTGAAAAAATTGATAACAACGAACCTGAACGAAAAAGAATCAGATTACCTGGAAAACACATATTCACGACCCTTTTGGCACTATTGTTAATTCTTCCGATTATTTCTGCAAATCAAATAGATATTACAAGATTCGGAAACAAGATAGTAGTTCACTTCGAAGAAATTGAAACCACGAGAATTGCGACAAGTCAATGGAATGTTGTTATATACTATGACCTATCAATGTATGGGCAGATACAAAGTTTTTGTCTGTCGGGATCAACACACTGTGCAGCATGGTGAAAATTAATAAGTCTTGTCTCCACATTGTAGAAGATCTCAAATATACCAAAAAAGATCTGGATTTAGAAAATAAATTACTGCAGAAATCACGAAGAAGAAGAGGTGCCATAAACGTAATTAGAAATATTGCGAACTCACTTTTTGGTATTTTAGATTCAGAATACGCCGAACAGATGTCATCTACAATAAAAACCTTGAAAGACGAGGACTCCTTTCTATTGAACCTCCTAAATGATCAAACTTCTGTCATTAATTCCATTATAAACGTTGTGAAACACGCTACAACTTTGACCAAACACAGCTTTAAAGAAATTTAGAAGAGTATTGACGAAATAAGCAAGGAAGAAAATTCGCTAAGTGCCGAATTAGACCAACTTAAACTACTTCAAGCCATCAATCTCAACATGATGCAGCTCTCAGTAGTCACTGACAGAATTGAACGGATGCAAAAATTTATTTTAGATGCTTTAACTGATGTCCATCATGGGAAGATCAATCCGCTTCTACTAACTCCAACGCAACCTTAGGCCGAGATGAAACAGATTAAGACTCGCATACCAAAGTCACTAAGGCTGCCCGTTTCTGATGACGATTTATTAGATATATACAAGTTGATGAAAATAAAGGGTGGACTTACAATGATCATGTAGTGTTTACTATAACGCTACCCTTGGTAGAAACTGATGACTTTAAGCTATTTCAGCTTATTCCAGTACCCAACCAGAAAGGTGACTCATTAGCAGTAATAAATATTTGTAACCCAATGTTGGCGGTAAACATCGAACAAAGACATTATTTTCCAGTTGCGCAAGCACAATTACAAAAATGTGATATGGTCAATCGGGATTTGTTTATATGTCATGATGTGTACCTGCTATTAACCTTTGGAGCAGAAATGTGCGCATGTGAAATCAATTTGTTACAGAACATAACATACGCGAATTGCCCTTTAACGACATTCTATACAAATGTGTCATGGATACCTTTAAAGGTCCAAAATCAATGGATGTATGCAATTCTTCCAGATGCACAAATTACAGTGGTATGCGAAAAGAATATCATACCTTTTAGCTTAGAAGGATCTGGAATTTTGACATTAAAGCCAGATTTTGACATTAAAGTCCATCTAACAGGCCAACAGAATATATCATCCGTTTTAAAATCATCATACACCAGTCTTGGACATGTCGTTGGACACCATTCTCTTGATGACACTATTAGCAAAACCAATCAGTCCTCTGTATTAGACCAGTTCGCCGAACTTGCATCCATTCAACTCAGGATAAGGTCTATAGAAGTGGCTAACAATGGGCACCACTACCATCACAAACATAACACATCGGTAGCATATGCAGCAGCTATAGTAGATGGCTATTATCCAAGAGGTCTAAAGTAAACATACATCAGACTCAACCAATCACCGATGGACCAACACCAACACCATCATTATTCTATCAACTAAATCTTTACTATACTGATTTTCTTGTACTTTAAAATTGCACCCACTTCTTATTCATAAAGAGAAAAATAATTGAATGAATAGTTGTTGTAAATACTAAATTCTTGTAAATGAAAACTTAAAGGAAATTATACACATTGGCAAAACACTCCAGAATTCAATTGGACTAGAACTTGTAAACTTACTCTCATTTTATGAAACATTCAATAAAATTAATATGGAAATGAACTTACATTATTAATATTTAGCTTTAAATAATCATCTTATCACCACATCATATCAAGTAAAAGCTTTAATTTTTTACATTAGAAAGAAACTAAAATCGCTTCAACTAAACTGCTAAATAAGAACTTTAAACATATAAATTCTAATAAATGTAATTTATCATTATATACACCATATATATCTTCTGTGATTGACATACATTTGTTGAACGCTGTTCAACGCAACAGAATTTATGCTATCAATCGAAACAAACATTTTAATAAATGCGTCAATATAGCTCAATGGACAAATCAAGTAATTGACCATTTTCGGCAATTCAGCAATTATGCAAATGCATTTGCATAGCAGATACGTAGAGTCAATTAACTCAATTTAAATCTGCATGCACTGCATTTAGTTCTTGAAATGCTTTTACTTGTTTTGATATAACTTTCGTATTAATAAGCATTTATCTTTAAGCCCATTATTAACTATAAGAGTATATAAGCGTAAACAAAATAAAGGCCGTTTGGCAATCAATTAAAACAACCCCAGGTGTCATTGCTTGCCCATTTTTCACTAGCTACAAGTGATAGCAGAAAAGATTCTGAAACTCAAGAAAGGAAATAGTGATAGTTTTGACGCATAGTTTAAACTAACAACCACTACCCCTTCTTGAATTGGCATTCATTAAAAAACTGAAGAAGTGGAAAATGTGAACACCGAAGTAGTACAACACGGCGCTCACCTTTATTGTTTTTTATTTTAATCATAAACTGCTAGGACCTGTGGGGTTGTACCAACATTAATAAGCGGGGCCAGGCCCTGGCAGATTTACTGAATACTAACGTGATGGCATATTGGCATATCAAGCGGGTCTATTCATGCACACACGGTAGCAGATGAGGTGAGTAGCTAGCGGACGAACGTGGTCCTTGGAGAACGACCTCCTCCCATTACTCCTGAAGATATTGACTGGATACTCAACAGAATCAAGCAAAGATAGAACACAACACACTGCTACAACAACAACAACACTAAAAACTAATGACCGATTAATACTTAATATTGGCAACACCACTACCTTTGTTAAAAAGATTATGGAGGAGGTTTTAGATGTGACAATATGTTCGGAAAATCTAATCAATGAGTTTCAGGATTGGAGGGTATGCACGGAGCACTTCTTAATTGCCCATCGCTACATAAAGCACGGCCAGCGGAATCCGAAAACTTCAGTAATAAGTTGAAAACTGACTGGATAAAATTCGGAAGACTACTCAGAAGAAGACTCGGGCAAAATAATTTAGATTATCCAAGCATAGAAGACATTGACGACAACGTCTTCAGGATTACGACTGCAATAGTGGGATCTTTCGAAGATAATTGTCCTATTCGGAGAAAAACTCTGAATTACCAGAAAGATCGCAACATTGGAAAAGAGGTGCGCAAACTTTATAACAGAGCACGTCATACAAAAGCGAAAGTTTATTGGGATGTAAATTACACACGGTTCGAGGAATACAATAAGATTACAAGAGCGGCAAAAACGTGGCTGCAAGCTCTGCGAGCAGGTCGACAGCGTTAATGACGCCGCCAAGATGAAAAAGTTTCTCTCAAAAACCATGTCCAAACTGAAACGTTAATAGAAGACATAGGAGTGGGAGGAGAGACAACGGAGAAAATGTTGAGGCTTTTGATGAAAACGCATAGTATTAATGGTAAAAGAAGCCTTGAGGAGTTTCAAACTATTTAAGTTACCCAAATCGGATGGAATATGTCCATCTGGCCACAAGATTCATAGCGTGGCTAGGACTTGCACATACTCCGAAAGCCTGCCAGGAGGCAAGGGTGGTGTTTATACCCAAGCCCGGGAAGGCAAGTTATACGACACCAAAGGCCTACATACCCATAAGCCTTACGTCCTTTCTACTCAAAACCATGGAACGTATTGTGGACACCATGATAAAGAGTAAGACATTCAGCGAAATGCTCAAATACAAACAGCATGCCTATGTCAAGAGAGGGTCGCTGGAGACTGCGCTGCACGAGGTTGTGCATAAAATAGAAGAATCCTTCGATGCCAAAACGTACACACTCGCGGTATGCATTGACATTGAGGAGGCTTTTAACAATATGCGGACCAACACACTGATCCAATCCTTAGACCAGTTTCGGGTGGGTCCGGTCCTTAGAGACTGGATAAACCATATGCTAAGGAATAGGTGGATAAATTGTGCGTCCCAGGGCATAAATAAAAGGAAGAAAGTGGCACAGGGCACGCCACAGGGGGCATTTTATCGCCACTCCTATGGGTGACCACCATAAATGACTTATTACGAATGCTGACTTAGGAGGGATTTGCATCCGTGTGATACGCAGACGATGTTATAATACTTCTAAGAGGTAAGGATCCGAATGAGCTATGCAGAAGGGCCGAAAGGGTCTTGCATATGGCATATGACTAGGCTTAACCCAGAGAAGACTGAAATTTGCCTGTTTACGAGGAAGACAAAGGTGGACCAATTTAAAGCACCACGTTTCCTCAATAAGACGAATTCGATATCTGACAAGGTCGAATACTTAGGTGTAATCTTCGACTGGAAACTGAATTGGAAGTGTCACACTCAGGGCGCACTGAGAAGGCTCATAGATGTCGGGCACAATGTAGACGGGCCGTAGGCTCGAAATGGGACATGAATTAGACCAATACTTACTTACGCCTCAGTAGTTTGGTGGACTGCTATGGAGAAAAAGTGCAACATAAAGACCATACAACAGGTACAGAGAACATGTTGTCTTGGTACAGGCGGAGCGATGAGGACCACGCCCACTAGGGCACTGGAGATTGTTGTAGATATCCGACCCATTGACATACAAATTAAGTGTGAGGCAGCCACTGCGGCTATGAGACTTAGGGCGATGGGAGAATGGATTGAGGATGGGAGTAGCTCATACCATCGCGGTATAATCGAGGCGTCGATAGGAAACCTGAAAGTAAGGGAAGAGGTTTCCGATCGAATACCTGAGATGAACCATGAAGTCTAGTGCGAGGCACTGCTGCCATCGGCACAGTCTTGGATTGACGGAACCCTAGTATTGCCATCTGTAAAATCATGTTACACGGATAGATCAAAGCTAGAGGACAGAGTGGGCCTAGGGGTTTACATTGAGAACCCAGGGACTGTGATCTGTTTTAGACTGCCTGGCCATAATACGGTCCTGCAGGCGGAGATCCGGGCAAATAAGGGGAAATGAAAGGGCAGACGATTTGGCGGTGAAGGCCAGAGGACTGCCGCCAATAAACTTCGTTCACCCGAAACATCTCGGGTCGAAGCAGAGTGGGCGCCGAATGCGCATGCAACATTGTGGAACAGCGAAACGGTCGGTAAGACGGCGAAAATCCTATGCGGGATCCAGATCGTGAGAAGACGAGGCTATTACTGAAAGGAAGCATTAAGGAGGTCAGTAAAGCCATTGGACACATAGGACTACGAGCTCACTTATGTAAAATCGGTGCGGCAAGTGATAGCATGTGTAGAGCTATCACTTGCCGTTGGAGCATTTCTTTTATCATTGCCCGGCTTTCGCGTCTAACAGATACCGGCACTTAGGTGAAGGCACAATACCAGACATGAACCAACTAAGGAGAGTGGCATTGAAAACAATTAAGAATTTTGTAAGTAGCTCGAAATTTCTAACTTAAAATTTTATTTTCAGAGGTCTTTATAGTTTTTAGAGCGCACAACAAGTCGATTCCTGTCTTGGGAGTTTGTCCGTAAAGGCATGGGGCGGATTAATATCTGCACCCTCTTTTCAACCTAACCTAACCTAAGATGATAAGAATATTTAAATAGCTTGGTCCATCTTTGTTAACTTTACTGTAGTATACGAACACGTAAATATAGTTCATTTGTTATAGCCTCCACCATAAGATTGGGGGGTATACTAATTTCGTCATTCTGTTTGTAACTACTCGAAATATTTGTCTGAGACCCCATAAAGTATATATATTCTTGATCGTCGCGATATTTTATGTCGATCTAGCCATGTCCGTCCGTCTTTCTGTTGACAGCACGCTAACTTCCGAAGGAGTAAAGCTAGCCGCTTGAAATTTTTCATAAATACTTATTATTAGTGTAGGTCGGTTGGTATTGTAAATGGGCCATATCGGTCCATGTTTTGATATAGCTGCCATATAAACCGATCTGGGATCTTGACTTCTTGAGCCTCTAGAGATCGCAATTATTATCCGATTTGCCTGAAATTTTGTACTACGGATCCTCTCATGACCATCAACATACGTGTTTATTATGATCTGAATCGGTCTATAGCCCGATACAGCTCCCATATAAATCGATCTCTCTATTTTACTTCTTGAGCCCCAAAGGGCGCAATTCTTATTCGAATTGGCTGACATTTTACACAGGTCTCCAACATGTAATAATATAATAAAAGCAGAGCAAATCTTTTCTTATATCCTTTTTTGCCTAAGAAGAGATGCCGGGAGAAGAACTCGGCAAATGCGATCCATGGTGGAGGGTATGTAAGATTCGGCCCGGCCGAACTTAGCACGCTTTTACTTGTTTGAATATTATAATGGGACTAAAGTAGGGTAGAATTTGAATATGATTGTTATATTAAATATCACCAAACTTTTTTGTAGAGACGTACAATTCATTATCAACTCTAACATAGTGTAAACCAAAAAATTCTTTTCGATTTATTTGAACAGTTTTTGGTCGGTTAACTGTTTCTGTTTCTTTTTCATGTTGATGAAAATAATTCTAAAATTCGGTTAATGCATTATGGGCAAACAAAGTTTTATAACCATTTTGCTTGACGTACTATAAGCCTTAAAAGCAATATATCAAATCGGGGGTTTGGACCAGGAGCCTAATCACGGCATTCGATTTCAAGATTTTTCGATCGAATTGTACATTTTTCGAATCACGAAATTGTCATCGAGTCATCGAATTGTCATCGAGAAGGATTTTTTTGATTTGTATATGCATTTATTTATACTACATTTGTTTTGTCTATTTGCTATAAAGAATGATTTATAAACTATTTTTGCCAAATTTAACATGAATTAAATAACAACAATCAATTCTGGTTAACTCAATGAAAAGGACCAAAAATCATAGGAAATTGCTCATAGAGACTGTGGAAGTATTATTCATTACTTCGTGGTCTCGGGGACAGTATAGTTTGGAAGAAAATTAATTTATGAAACCTTGTCATAGTCGTTTTCAATATATGCTGCACTTAAGATTCTTTTTAGAAGAAGAGATTCTTTCTTTAGAAGAAGAAAAAGTATTGCTGCCATCTTATTAGCCATTTGCTAATTTCCTTTGGAAGCTTCTAATGGTCAAAAGATTTTGTTATTGATATTGCTGTCAGCAAGACATTTTTTTTGCACATAAAATTATTTGCTTTTCGCACCTCTCCATACATTTCCAACAACAGCCACATGCATATATCGACGCGCAAAATATCGAAACACTGCAAGAAATTTACTCCGTGCGGCCATGAAATCGTTGATTCTGTCTTCTTAAGAGAAAGATACACCAACTACCCCACAATAAAAAGCAATTTTTGCATTTAGATTTACAAAACAAAGTAATATTTATTATACCCACCACCCTGGGATGGGGGTATACTAATCTAGTCATTCCGTCTCGCCTCAAAATATTGATCCGCGACCCCAAAAGTGTATATATTTTGGATCGTCTCGACGTTCTGATTCGATTTAGCCATGTAGGTCTTCGGGGATTGCAAATGGCTCCCATATAAACAACTGTGTCAAGTACGGTTTAAATCGGTCGATAACCTGATATAGCTCCCGGTTTTATTTCTTGACCCCTTACTAGCCGCAATATTTGTCCGATAGGCTGGAATTTTGCATGCTTTGTTCTGTGACGACTTCCAACAACTGTGCCAAGTACGGTCCAAACCAGATTATAACTTGGTATAGCTCCCATATAAATTATCGATTATCCTTGTTCCCATATCGATTAGCCTTGTTCGGTTCCTCGAAGCTTTAATTTTTGCAGGTCAACTAAATTTAGTTTGTATACATTTTTAGCAGAATCCATGGTGGCGCGTTCCAAAGATTCGACCCGGACGATTTTTTTTTTTTTTTTGTTTTTACTTGTTTTTATTCTCTTCCGCCGACCAAATTTTCCTATTTGTGTTGATTCTAATTCGCTTTTTGATAAATGGTAGCAAATTTCAATTGAATGCCGTGACTAGGCCCCAGTATTTGCATATAAATGATTTTTTTTTGAGGTTATACGTACTCAGAACGTTTTGACATACGAGCGCTATTTGTGTTGTTTACATTAACTAAAAAGATTCATCTCGCCCAAAAAATGGAGTCAAATCGAGAAAATTTTCGCGTGTATATTTTTTTACAACTTTCGACGTGGATTAACTCAACAACAGAACATCGATGAACTTAATTCAATTTTTGGCGATGAAGCTACATCAAGTGTTTATCGATGGTATGGTGAATTCAACCGAGGTCGTAGTTCACTCCAAGACGAATTTCGTGAAGGTCTACTAAAATCAAATGTTGTTCCAAAAACCCTTGATGCTATGCGCCAACTGATATTGCAAGATCGTCATGTGACCTATCGTGAGATTGAGGCAACCTTAGGCATTAGGGGATCCAGCATACATTTAATATTGCATAAGCATTTGACCGTCAAAAAAATTGTTTCGCTTTGGATCCCACACCCTTTGTCAATCGCTCAAAGAAGGCTCGTGTCGATTGGTCAAAAGAAATACTCTAAAAATACGAAACAACTGCATTTTGGAGCACTCAAAACATCATTTGATGAGTCATCTTCCGTATAGTATATAGTAGTATATAGACTTTGCACCGAATGACTTCGTTTTATTCCCGTACGTAAAAAATAAAATGATAGGTCAACGTTTCTCGACACCTGAAAAAGCGGTTGATGCATTCAGAATGCATGTTTTGGAGATACCTCAATTTGAGTGGCAAAAGTGCTTCGACTGTTGGTTCAAACGCATGCAAAAGTGTATAGATCTTAATGGGGAATATTTTGAATAAAGATATTTTCAATGATTAATATTTGTTATTGTATTCTCTAATCCCGATTTATAAAAGGCGACCCTCGTACTATGCCACGTAAAAACTTCTCTCCAAAGAGGTGTCGCACTGCGGCACTCCGTTCGGACTCGGCCATAAAAAGTAGGCCCCTTATAATTTGCTTAAAATTGAATCGGACTTCACGCATATGTGAGAAATTTGCAGCTGTTCCTTACTGGAATGTTCATGTACAAAATTTGCATTTGCATTTGCAACTTCATATCCTTCATTGTTTTCATTGAAAAGCTAAAGTGTTTTGTATCCAGCGATAGAGTTGGCTATTAATTAAGAGAGTAATTGAATTTAGAAACAAGTTTCTAGTAATTTTTTTGTAAAAATTTCGAAGATTGTATCCCATTAATTTTAGCATCTACAAGTCTTTGCGAACTTCAAAGTATTTCTCTTTTAAAGGTTATCGATTTTTAAGTCAGATTGACAAAAACTACATAAAAATTTTATTAAAACAGTAGGAAACACAAGTTAAAACCATTATATCTGAATTTCCTTGAACGAAAATAATGTAAAAATAGCTGTGTTATCCCAGCACTCGTATAAAAGCCGACTCTTCGTGAACATGCTATTTATATTTCACCTAATAAGTTTTGTTTTATAAATTAATATCTTTATTTCTCTAATTTTTATGTTTAATTTAAATGCTAAGAGCATAAAAGGGAAAACAAGTAAAAGCGTGCTAAGTTCGGCCGGGCCGAATCTTATATACCCTCCACCATGGATCGCATTTGTCGAGTTCTTTTCCCGGCATCTTTTCTTAGGCAAAAAAGGATATAAGAAAAGAGTTGCTCTGCTATTAAAACGATATCAAGATATGGTCCGGTTCGGACCACAATTAAATTATATGTTGGAGACCTGTGTAAAATTTCAGCCAATTCGTATAAGAATTGCGCCCATTGGGGCTTACGAAGTAAAATAGAGAGAACGAATTATATGGGATCTGTATCGGGCTATAGACCGATTCAGACCATAATAAACACGTTTGTTGATGGTCATGAGAGAATCCGTCGTACAAAATTTCAGGCATATCAGATAATAATTGCGACCTCTAGGGGTCAAGAAGTCAAGATCCCAGATCGGTTTATATGGCAGCTATATCAGGTTATGAACCGATTTGAACCTTATTTGACACAGTTGTTGAAAGTAAAAATAAAATACGTCATGCAAAATTTCAGCCAAATCGGATAGGAATTGCGCCCTTTAGAAGCTCAAGAAGTCAAATCCCCAGATCTGTTTATATGACAGCTATATCAGGTTATTGACCGATTTCAACCATACTTGGCACAGTTGTTGGATATCATAACGAAATACTTCGTGCAAAAATTCATTCAAATCGGATAAGAATTGTGCCCTCTAGAGGCTCAAGAAGTCAAATCCCCAGATCTGTTTATATGACAGCTATATCAGGTTATGGACCGATTTCAACCATACTTGGCACAGTTGTTGGGTACCATAACAAAACACGTCGTGCGAAATTCCATTCCAATCGGATAAGAATTGCGCCGGCTAGCAAGATTGCTTGCAAATCTCGACAGTTGTGGGGGAAATCGTATAGGAGAAGATTAAATAAAAACAAGTAAAAGCGTGCGAAGTTCGGCCGGGCCGAATCTTATATACCCTCCACCATGGATCGCATTTGTCGAATTCTTTTCCGGGCATCTCTTCTTTGGGAAAAAAAGATATAAGAAAAGATTTCCTCTGTATTAGAGCGATATCAAGATATGGTCCGGTTTGGACCACAATTAAATTATATGTTGGAGGCCTGTGTAAAATGTCAGCCAATTCGAATAAGAATTGCGCCCTTTGGGGGCTCAAGAAGTAAAATAGAGAGATCGATTTATATGGAAGCTGTATCGGGCTATAGACCGGATAAGAATTGCGCACTCTAGAGGCTCAAGAAGTCAAGACCCAAGATCGGTTAATATGACAGCTATATCAGGTTATAGACCGATTTGACCCATTCTTGGCATAGTTGTTGGATATCATGACAAAACACGTCGAGCGAAATTTCATTCCAATCGGATAAGAATTGCGCACTCTAGACGCTCTAGAAATCGGTTTATATGACAGCTATATCAGGTTATGGACCGATTTGAACCATACTTAGCACAGTTGTTGGATATTATAACAAAACACGTCGTGCAAAATTTCATTCCAATCGGACAAGAATTGCACACTCTAGAGGCTCAAGAAGTCAAGACCCAAGATCGGTTTATATGGCAGCTATATCAGGTTATGGACCGATTTGAACCATACTTGGCACTGTTGTTGGATATCATAACAAAACACGTCGTGCCAAAATTCATTCAAATCGGATAAGAATTGCGCCCTCTAGAGGCTCAAGAAGTCAAGACCCAAGATCGGTTTATATGGCAGCTATATCAGGTTATAGACCGATTTAAACCATACATGGCACAGTTGTTGGATATCATAACAAAACACTTCGTGCAAAATTTCATTCTGATCGGATAAGAATTGCGCACGCTAGAAGCTCAGAAGTCAAGACCCAAGATCGGTTTATATGGCAGCTATATCAGGTTATGGACCGATTTGAACTATACTTCGCACAGTTGTTGGATATCATAGCAAAACACGTCGTGCAAAATTTCATTCCAATCGGATAAGAATTGCGCACTCTAGAGACTCAAGAAATCAAGACCCAAGATCGGTTTATATGGCAGCTATATCAAAACATGGACCGATATGGCCCATTTACAATACCAACCGACCTACACTAATAAGAAGTATTTGTGCAAAATTTCAAGCGGCTAGCTTTACTCCTTCGGAAGTTAGCGTGCTTTCGACAGACAGACGGACGGACGGACGGACAGACGGACGGACATGGCTAGATCGACATAAAATGTCGCGACGATCAAGAATATATATACTTTATGGGCTCTCAGACGAATATTTCGAGTAGTTACAAACAGAATGACGAAATTAGTATACCCCCCATCTTATGGTGGAGGGTATAAAAATCAAATTGTGTTTGTTTGAAGGTTTGTTTGTTTGTGTGTTCTTTATAGACTCAGAAACGGCTGAACCGATTTCTTGAAATTTTCACAGATGGTGCCGTGGTGAATATAGGGTACTACATTTTTTGATATCTGAAGGGGGGCGGACCCTTCCCCTTACCCTAATTTTCAGAAAGTGGGTATCAATTCTTGCTCTACCCCCCAATACCTTTCATTAAAAATCCACATTGACATGGTCGGTAAATATGCCCGATTTAGGGATGTTTTGGGGTTTGGGGTGGTCCCCCAAACACTAAACCCGGAATATATATCAGCAACGTACTCTATTCTCATATATCTATATATCATTTATTTGATCCCCATATTGCCATTGTCCTCAAAATTGGATATCAAATTCATTTTCTAATCTCATTTAAACTCCGTCAGAAAATATGTCCGGTTTGCGGTATTGACCCTAAAAACTATAAATATGTAGTTCCACTCTCTTTAAGACTCAAATTGTCTTGGTGAGCAAATACGTTATGGTGGTGGGACGTCCCCTAGACAGTTGGTCCGTAATGTTGATATCAGATACGTGGGCTACTCCCAAAAACCTTTAATTTGAGCCACATATTTCCATAGTCAGCAAACATGACCGGCTTGAGGGTGTTTTGGGGGATGGGCGGCCACTCAGTGAGTTGGCCTTGAAAATATATATCGGATTCGTGTTCCACTCTAAAAACCCTCTTTTTTGAGCCTCATATTGCAATAGTCAGCAAATACTTACAATTTGTTGTGGAGGTATGGTGGGCCCATAAACACTTTACCCGAATATTGGTATCAAATTCGTGCTTTACTCCCATTTGAGCCCCATATTGCTATGGTCGTAAATTTGTCCCCTTTGGGGGATGTTTTTGGTAAGAGGCGGCCGCCCAAACACTTGGTCCCATATTTGGATATCAGATTTGTATTCTACATTCAAATTCCTTTTATTTAAGCCCCATATTCCCATGGTCAGTAATTGGATATCGGATACGTTTTCTTATCTTAAATACCTTTAATTTGAGTCCCATATTGTCGTGATTGGTCTTATTTCTAGGGTACTATATGAGAGCACACAAAATTTCGCTTAAATCGCACCACCCATCTCCGAAATCTTGCGTTTCTGAAAATTAGGGTAAGGGGAAGGGTCCGCCCCACTTCAGATATCAAAAAATGTAGTACCCTATATTCACGGCACCATTATGCACCATCTGTGAAAATTTCAAGAAATCGGTTCAGCCGTTTCTGAGTCTATAAGGAACACACAAACAAACAAACCTCCAAACAAACACAATTTGATTTTTATACCCTCCACCATAAGATGGGGGTATACTAATTTCGTCATTCTGTTTGTAACTACTCGAAATATTCGTCTGAGACCCCATAAAGTATATGTATTCTTGATCGTCGCGACATTTTATGTCGATCTAGCCATGTCCGTCCGTCTGTCCGTCCGTCTGTCTGTCGAAAGCACGCTAACTTCCGAAGGAGTAAAGCTAGCCGCTTGAAATTTTGCACAAATACTTCTTATTAGTGTAGGTCGGTTGGTATTGTAAATGGGCCATATCGGTCCATGTTTTGATATAGCTGCCATATAAACCGATCTTGGGTCTTGATTTCTTGAGCCTCTAGAGTGCGCAATTCTTATCCGATTGGAATGAAATTTTGCACGACGTGTTTTGCTATGATATCCAACAACTGTGCGAAGTATAGTTCAAATCGGTCCATAACCTGATATAGCTGCCATATAAACCGATCTTGGGTCTTGACTTCTGAGCTTCTAGCGTGCGCAATTCTTATCCGATCAGAATGAAATTTTGCACGAAGTGTTTTGTTATGATATCCAACAACTGTGCCATGTATGGTTTAAATCGGTCTATAACCTGATATAGCTGCCATATAAACCGATCTTGGGTCTTGACTTCTTGAGCCTCTAGAGGGCGCAATTCTTATCCAATTTGAATGAACTTTGGCCCGTAGTATTTTGTTATGATATCCAACAACTGTGCAAAGTATGGTTCAAATCGGTTCATAACCTGATATAGCTGTCATATAAGTCGATCTGGGATCTTGACTTCTTGAGCCTCTAGAGGTCGCAATTATTATCCGATTTGCCTGAAATTTTGTACGACGGATTCTCTCATGACCATTAACATACGTGTTTATTATGGTCTTAATCGGTCTATAGCCCGATACAGCTCCCATATAAATCGATCTCTCTATTTTACTTCTTGAGGCCACAAAGGGCGCAAATTTTATTCGAATGGGCTGACATTTTACACAGGCCTCCAACATATAATTTAATTGTGGTCCAAACCCAAACAAGACTATATCTTGATATCGCTCTAATGGCAGAGCAAATCTTTTCTTATATCATTTTTTTGTCTAAAAAGAGATGCCGGGAAAAGAACTCGACAAATGCGATCCATGGTGGAGGGTATATAAGATTCGGCCCGGCCGAACTTAGCACGCTTTTACTTGTTACTTTTAAGGCATTTGCTTACCCATTTATCTATCTATCTTCTAAAAAATTTGCACAACGATTTACTCTATGGCCCAAAATGTGCGGATTTTGATCGAAATTCTGCATATCAAATTTAAGCAAATTTTAAATTATCATCATATCAAAAGGTCGGCTTCGCCAACGTTAGCCCGTCCTTGCTTGTTAACTTTGAAAGAGCTGTCCGGGATCTTGGAGCGTAAATCATCCACCAACTATTTTATGATAACATTTCAAGAAAAAATTGACGGGAACCAATTTTTCTTTTTCGATTCAGGAACCATTTTGGATTCAGGCGTAAATTGTGTCAAAGCACCACACCATGCGCACCAAGTAAAGCAAATCTATATTGATCGTTAATGTTGTTCGTCAAAATTCCTTCATTTAGCTGGGATATGTCGACATTTTGCGGTGCAATGGAGCCATCACGCCTTTGTCTTTTGCGTTCGTTTTCAGGGCTTTTGTTCTCGATGATGAGGCTTGTTAACTTTGAAAAAGCTGTCCGGGATCTTGGAGCGTAAATCATCCACCAACTATTTTATGATAACATTTCAAAGAAAAATTGACGGGAACCAATTTTTCTTTTTTGATTCAGGAACCATTTTGGATTCAGGCGTAAATTGTGTCAAAGCACCACACCATGCGCACCAAGTAAAGCAAATCTATATTGATCGTTAATGTTGTTCGTCAAAATTCCTTCATTTAGCTGGGATATGTCGACATTTTGCGGTGCAATGGAGCCATCACGCCTTTGTCTTTTGCGTTCGTTTTCAGGGCTTTTGTTCTCGATGACATCGTAATCCTACTTCCAAGACATCGTAATCCATGACGGGGGTAAGAATCCTGGAATCGCGTTTGCAAACTATGCATTTGGTGACTGGAGAGATATATTTTATTCTTAATTTGCTGATAAAAAATTAAAACAAATTAAAAAAACTTGCAGTGAAAAAAGTCTGCTGGGAAAAGTCTAGGGTTATTTTCTAAAATTACTGCAAAAAGGAAAGAGGATTGATTAACTGCAGATGACAAATGTCTGCGGGTGTGCGTTGCTGGATTGATGTTGTTCAAAAAGCGAGGTGGGGAGAACGACGTAAATCAATTCAGGTTGCCGCTCAACGAATTTTTTCTTCAATTTTTTTTATTGGTCGTCTTGTTGTCTGTTGCAATGTATTGGCAATATTAAAAGCCTTCTTACCAAGGTCATATCGGCCACCTTGTAACTTCTGAAAGTTTGACAAGGGATGCCTCTACCGTCTTTATGTGTTTCTTCTGAAGTACCTCATAAATGTATGGGACACATGTGAGTATATTTTGAACTTCTGAAGTTTTAAGCAGTAATAAGTAATAAGTACTAACCGTGGTAGACGAGTACTAACCAAGACAAGTAATGGCACTCAATGTTAAAAATATATAAACATGGAAATCGGAGATCCGGTCTTACGGGTGCAAAGCAAGGAATGGTATGAGGCCTGGAAGTCGCCCTCTTTTCCCACTGAGATAATGCCAGGGCCAGCATTAGTTTGGATGAGTTTTGACATGATGGGTAAATATGTCGGTTTTTGCGGATAGGTTCGTCACCCAGACACTTGGCCCTTAAAGTAAATTTAAGGTTCGTGCTCTACTCTCAAATACTATTTATATGAGCCCCATATTACAATGGTCGATAAATACAAACCCATGGAACAATGGATATCAAACTTTTGTGTTTAGGTTACTATAAGAGTGCACAAAATTGTTCACTTCATCGCACCAGCCATCTTCGAGTACAGAGAGAACCACCGCTGAAAAATTTTCTGATGTTCACGCCGGAATTTGAACCCAGGTGTTCGGCGTCGTAGGCGCACATGTTTGAAAAAGTGGAACTGAAACTCTTAAATTACGTAGATTCTCACATACAACGTACTGAGACAAAAGTAAGCGGAATGGATGAACGATTACAGAAATTAGAAACTGGATGTGCAGAAATACTAGCATGAAAAATATAAAAAATCTTAAAGTATATCTGGTAAAACAAGAAAACTTGGCGGTCTCATGCAATCTTCGTGTTAATGGCAGAGAATTTGAATCAGATTTTTAATGGTATATGCGCGGCACTGAATATAGCAACACCGTCATATAAATCCATATAGTCTTGCAGTGTAAGAAGGAGATTAACGCCTTCTCTGAGGATGGCAAAATGCACATCTTTGGATGCCGGGCCATAACGGAGTAAGGGGGAATGAAAGGGCAGACGATTTGGCGGTGAAGGCCAGAGGACTGCCGTCAATAAACTTGGTTAACTGGAAGCCTTTCGGGTCGACGCATTCAGATTTAAGGGCGTGGGCGACGAACGCACAGGTAATGCTGAAAGGAGCTAAGAAGGGGGTCAGTATAGCATTTGGTATAGTAACGGGTCATATAGAACTACGAGCTCACTTATGCAAAATCGGTGTGGCAAGGGATAGAATGTGTAGGGCATGTGGAGAAGATGATACGACGTTGGGCATTTCCAGTCATTGTCCGGCTTTCGCGCCTAAGACACCGGTACTTAAGTGGAGACATAATACCAGACATGAACCAATTTAGGGGTGTGTTATGGAAAACTATTAAGGATTTTGTAAGAAGAACGGAATTCCTAACTTAAAATTTTCATTTTCGAAGTTACTTTTTAATTTGTTGAGCGCACAGCAAACCGATTGCTGTGTGTATATCTATAGTTGCATGGACGGGATTAATATCCGCACCTAGCCTTTTTTTCATCCTAATTTAACCTAACCATGTAAAGTCATCTTTAAATCTGAACAAAACGAGAAAACGGAATTAATGTTTGTTGAAATTGCCATCATACGTCAATGCATTTTCTTTTTATATTATTTATTTATATTATTTTATGCATATATGCACAGTATAGACCAAATTGTCGTGTACCGTATGAATCCATCTTTGATGCAATTCTTGATCTTTCTGTTCATTACGATGATGTAATAATAGCTGACGCAATTCCAATCTGTTAAAGGAGAAAAAAACTTATAGAACCCCAACCCATTATACAATACAACTACTGCAAACAGCCTGATTGATATTTTTCTTGTTTCGAAGTCAGATAATTTACTGTAATACGATCAGCATAGCGTCCCCTCTTTTTCTAAGCACGATCTTATATTTCTAAAATATAATGCCGTGTACACATTAGAATAAAAAAAGCAAGTTATATCATATATAATATAAATTATAATGCACTTGTCTGCGAAATACACAACATAGATTGGAGCAGAATATATGATTTTTATTAAACTGATGAAATTGGAAAATTCCGCGTGGTTACAGATTCGAAATAAAGTGGAAAACAATAAGAGAAATTGGCATCGGGTCCAGTCCACCAGACGAAATTGAAGCAAATTCTGATGAAGTGAACGCATACTTTCATTCATAAAATCTACCTTGCCGAATACACTGTCATATATTACATACTTATTCAACACCATTTTAACGACTGGCAAATATCCATCCACATGGAAACATTCAAAAGTAATACCAGTGCCGAAATCAAAAAATGCAATCAAATTAGTATATACTTTAACGAGTATAGCCTCTTATCCAGCAAACAGTCTGGCTTCAAGCTATGACACAGCTGCGTTACTGCCATAATCCGTATTGCAGATATCAGATCAAGTATTGATGACGGACAGGTATCAATCAAAAGCATTTAACAGTGTTAACCATGATGAACTGTGCTCAAAACTCATTGATCATTTTTACTTTTCTGACTCTGCTGTGTTGTTAGTTAAAAACTACCGCGATTTTGTTACTTTTGCATAAAATAATATGAAAAATGCCCGGAATATCTGTATCGAAAGGTGCATTTGGGGAGAACAACTCGCATAGCATTGGTGCCTCAATATCGCCTGCAGTTAACAAAATGACAATATCTTACTAACGCAATCCGTTTATGGAACACCCTGCCCTCATCAATTCAATGAATTGACAACGTGAATTCATTTAAAAAAGCTTTTATATAATCTTACTACTGAGAAAGTCAAAAAAATTTTTTATATTGTGACCATCTATCATTCGTTGTCCTTCGGGCCTTGTCCTGAAAAGAAAACTATTGCTTTGATTATATTTTACATAATGTATTTAGTTATACAAAATAAAGCTTAATTTTGATAAATGCGTACTTTATCACAAAAAAGTGTGGCAGATTGGCCAAACGAATGCATGATTTTTGTCACCATGTGTTTGCTACAGAAAATATCGCCTGAGGTACATACTGGGCTTAAGGGGCAAATATTGCACCATAGCAAAAAAACCCCTTGGTCGAAGCAGGGAACGACTTTTATACTTTTTTCCCCTTCAAAGTCGATTATTCGACATCCCAGTTCGACAGTATTGGTAACGAAGTATTGGTAACTGCCTTTGCATACGCATACGCATGTGCCTGCAAAGGCAGTTACCAATACCTCCACACAAATGTAAACACCATTTCAAAATAACATTGTGTGTCATTGGCACGATGTCATGCACCTCCCATTGCTCGATATACGCCTGATGAAGGGCCTGCAAAATATGTCCATTTACGAGCCCTACAAAAGCAGTGCGCTGCAACAGCACCAATTAAATAATGGCTGCTGTTAAAGCTGTTTTTGCAGCACTGCGAAAAATGGAATATTTGCATAACCTAAAAAGCAAAAAATAGAAAAAATTTTTTTTTAATTTTAGGCAATCTTATTTTGCGTGTTAATTATTATTTTTAGACCCCTTCAACATTTTTTGAAGTCCACTTTTTGCTGTCAGCGTGATTAGAACTCAGGTTCCTTCAAATGTAAAGCGCATACTCTAGCAACTCAGCCACCACACAGTTAATGTAATGAACGGCAAAAGGTTTACTTTAACTTAACAACAAAATACAACAACATATCCCATGATTGCAGTTTGCAGGCAGACGTAGGTGCATGCAATACGCCAAGGGAAAAAATGCTCATGTACTATCCAATTCCTTTTCTACCGCAAACCCAAGTTCGATTCCCACGGCCGGCCATTTTTTTTCTTTAAATTATTTTTAGAAAATTCGGCGCAATTTTTTATGTATTTCTCATTTAACATTTTTTTTAAAAGTGATTTCTACGCTTTTTTATATTTTAATTTCTTGTTTTTATACCCTCCACCATAAGATGGGGGGTATACTAATTTCGTCATTCTGTTTGTAAATACTCGAAATATTCGTCTGAGACCCCATAAAGCATATATATTTTCTTGATCGTCGCGACATTTTATGTCGATCTAGCCATGTCCGTCCGTCCGTTTGTCTGTCGAAAGCACGCTAACTTCCGAAGGAGTAAAGCTAGCCGCTTGAAATTTTGCACAAATACTTCTTATTAGTGTAGGTCGGTTGGTATTGTAAATGGCTTGACTTCTTGAGCCTCTAGAGTGCGCAATTCTTATCCGATTGGAATGAAATTTTGCACGACGTGTTTTGCTATGATATCCAACAACTGTGCCAAGTATAGTTTAAATCGGTCCATAACCTGATATAGCTGCCATATAAACCGATCTTGGGTCTAGACTTCTAGAGCCTCTAGAGTGCGCAATTCTTATCCGATTGGAATGAAATTTCGCTCGACGTGTTTTGTCATGATATCCAACAACTATGCCAAGAATGGGTCAAATCGGTAAATAACCTGATAAAGCTGTCATATAAACCGATCTTGGGTCTTGACTTCTTGAGCCTCTAGAGGGCGCAATTCTTATCCGATTTGAATGAATTTTGGCACGACGTGTTTTGTTATGATATCCAACAACTGTGCCAAGTATGGTTCAAATCGGCTCATAACCTGATATAGCTGTCATATAAACCGATCTGGGATCTTGACTTCTTGAGCCCGATTTGCCTGAAATTTTGTACGACGGATTCTCTCATGACCATCAACATACGTGTTTATTATGGTCTGAATCGGTCTATAGCCCGATACAGCTCCCATATAAATCGATCTCTCTATTTTACTTCTTGAGCCCCCAAAGGCCGCAATTCGTATTCGAATTGGCTGACATTTTACACAGGCCTCCAACATATAATTTAATTGTGGTCCAAACCGGACCATATCTTGATATCGCTCTAATAGCAGAGGAAATCTTTTCTTATATCCTTTTTTGCCTAAGAAGAGATGCCCGGAAAAGAACTCGACAAATGCGATCCATGGTGGAGGGTATATAAGATTCGGCCCTTAGCACGCTTTTACTTGTTAGTATTTAGAACGCACAACAAGCCAATAACTGGCTTAGGTGTATGTCCATAGTTGCATGGGGCGGATAAATATCCGCATCATCTTTTAATCCTTACCTAGGCAACCATCATATTTTTCCTAGTTATACCTACATGCCAAATTTTAGACCTGTAGCTCCATCTATAAAAAAAAAAGTACCAAATTGTACCAATTTTGGTACCAACATGTTTAAATTTTAAAGAGATCATTTAGACATCTAACATATTTTGCCTACTTGTGCCTACTTGTCAATTTTCAGACCTCTAGCTCAATCTGTAAAGAAAGTTCCAAATTTCGAGTCGTGAATAGATTATTTAGTCACCCATCAAATATTTCCTAGTTGTTCCTACATGCCAAATTTTAGACCTCTAACTCCATCTGTAAAGAAAGTACCAAATGGTACCAATTGCGGTACTAAACCTACGTTTTTTCCCATTACCAGTACTATTTTTCCATTGCTTTTTTCATCCTCATTATTTTGTAGCAGAGGTCGTTTAAGACAAATTTGTAAATAGTTGGTACTTTTTTTATACCTAAATGTAAAAATTTCCAAAAACTCTTCTAAAAAAATAGTGTTACAGCACTGAAAGTTCTATTTCTCCCACTTCCGGTACTATTTTGGAAGATTTTTTTCACTATTCCAATTTTTCAAGAGCTTTTTAATTTGAGCCCAAAATCATTCTCCCACCACTTTCCGTTCACACTGCACAAACATGCACCATTTCGTAATATAGCGCCAAATCCAATCTTATTCCGCGTCTACGGCCTAAGACCAACATTCAATCCCATGGCAGCCGGTTGTACACACCGGATTGACCCGATGGAATCCTCTTCGGCAAGAGCTGCCACCTCAGTGTACGTGTTGGTCTTTTTTCGTCATGGGAGAGGCACATCCCGATAAATGGCCAGGCTTACAACCCCGACATAAGTGGGTTGCTATCTGGCCATAATCGTCTATTTCTAGGGGATTTTAATGCGCATCACACGTCATGGCATTCTCCCCTAGGTAACGACCAGCGTGGCATAGCTTTGGCAGAGCCGATAGATAGCTCCACGTTTTGCACAGTGAATGAGGATGCCCCACTAGGATTACGAGGAGGTGCAGCAGCTCGCCAGACATCTCAATTGCATCCCCTGATCTCCTAAGTGACGTATCCTGGCAAGCCGTCATCTCTTTGGGGTCAGACCACCTCCCCATAATTCTCACATCGACCGACCATCCGACTTCATAACCTCTGAGCGCCGGACGTTTATCAATTATAAGAAGGCCGATTGGACTGGCTTCAGAGAGTATACCAATCGCCGCTTCAGTGAACTGCCACCCCCCTCTGATGTGCTTGTGGCCGAGAGGAAATTCCGAGACATCATTAACGCAGCAGCCAAGTGAGACCCAATTTCCCGGCGCAAGCAGTGGTACTCGCAGACGAGCGTGATGGGATTCGTGCTATGGACCCCGCTAACCCCA
This sequence comes from Stomoxys calcitrans, assembly GCF_963082655.1. Taxonomy (NCBI): domain Eukaryota; kingdom Metazoa; phylum Arthropoda; class Insecta; order Diptera; family Muscidae; genus Stomoxys; species Stomoxys calcitrans. The sequence goes on along the minus strand of NC_081552.1, from coordinate 134,186,413 downwards.
GAATCAGCGAGCTGAATCTGGAAATAAACAGGGTAGTAAACGAACATAAGCGGAATTTGTGGCTGGAACACTTGGAGCATTGTACCTTAGGCACCGGTGTAGGCAAACTGTGGGCCACTGTTAAGTTACTCTCGAACCCCGGTAGACGGGATGACAGGACCTCAGTCATTTTTGGCGAGATAACCGTGACTGATCCGAAGAGATGCGCCAGGTTGTTCAACCGTCAATTTATTGTGCATCCCGAAAGAGACAGGGCAAGGAGTAGAGCCATTCGCCATATTCGTGGTCTCCGAGCCGATGAACAGCCATCACAATTTACCGTGGGCGAAGTTACGAATGTCATCCGTGGCGCCAAATTTTATAAGGCGTTGCGCTCCGACGGAATCTCTACATTGATGTTGAAGAATCTGGATTTACCTGGAGTTGAGTATCTTACCACTGTCCTCAACCTGTCATTAAACACTCTTATAGTTCCCGATGTCTGGAAGATGGGCAGAGTGATCCCGCTACTGAAGCCTGGAAAAGACCCGAGTTTGGGGGAGTCGTACAGACCGATCTCCCTTCTCTCACCAGTGGCAAAGACGCTTGAGGCATTATTCCTCCCGAGCCTCGTAGGAGAATTTCCATTCGCCGAGCATCAACATGGATTTCGGAGACTGCACAGCACAACAACAGCTTTGCACGACATCACCACACACATTTGCCGTGGCTTCAATCAGCCCAGGCCATGTGATAGGACGGTCCTCGTGGCACTGGACCTATCGAAGGCATTCGAAACGGTCAGCCATGCCAAATTATTTGAGGACATCGCCAACACGTCCCTCCAGGCCTGAAACGATGGGTCGCGAATTATCTGTGTGGTCGCCAGTCATTTGTGGAATTTAGGGATATGAAGTCGAAACACCGTAGAGTGAGTGAAACAGGGAGTTCCCCAAGGTGGGGTGATATCTCCGGCACTGTTTAACCTCTACCTATCCTCCATTCCACCCCCTGCAGACGGCATAGAGATCGTATCATATGCGGACGATTGTACGATCATGGCATCAGGCCCCCCACCCATTGATGACATCTGCGATAGGTTGAACGTCTACCTCAACGAACTTGCCTCATATTTCGCTGCAAGAAATCTGAAGATATCCGCCACCAAATCTTCAGCCACACTGTTCACTACAAATACGCGTGAGACGAATACTGAGCTGACTGTGATGGTCGATGGAGAAATGATTCCGACCATCAAGTGACCCAAAATACTTGGCGTCACATTTGACAGCCCTTACACATTCTCCCCACATGCCACAGCAATCTGCAAAAAAGTCAAAAGTAGAAACAAGGTCCTCAAGTCACTTGCTGGCAGCACTTGGGGTGCAGACAAAGAAACCTTGTTGACCACGTACAAAGCAATTGGCCAGTATGTTGTAAGTTATGCAGCGCCAGTGTGGTCTCAGCTTTGTGACACGCAGTGGAATAATAATCAGATCTGTCAGAATGCCGCCCTCCGAACTGCGACGGGCTGTCTCCTCAGTTCTCATGTGGACCACCTCCATCAGGAGACAAAGATCCTACCAGTGCGAAGACATAACTAATTGCTGTCTAACAATACATTTTGGGCTGCTATCGCAGAAACCATCCAAATCATCATCTTGTAGATAGATATCCACAGCCCAGAAGCCTTAAGGTAGATCTACATGATCTAGAGCGCGAGGTTCAGCGCTACAAGAGAGAGAGAGAACCTCTAGATCAAGCGGACACGGTAGCAGATGCGGTAAATGGCTACCGGGTGAATGTAGTCCTTGGATAATGACCGCCCCCCATTGCACCCGAAGAAATCGACCTCCCCGGCAAACCAGAGTGGTTCTGGCTCAATTACGTTCCGGCAGATGCAGCCGCCTCAATTCCCACAGAGCTAGGATTGATGCCGAAGTGCAAGATGTATGTCCCGATTGTAACCGGGGACCGCACGATACACGTCACCTGTTTAACTGCCCGGCCAGTCCCACTCGACTCAGACCCAGATCCCTGTGGACGCAACCCATCTTAGTCGCAGAGTTCCTGGGTCTTGACACTCAACAGAATCAAACAGACGAAAGATAGAACACAATAAACTGCTACAACAACAACAACCAACATTCGTGCAAAATTTCATAATTCTAGCTTAAGCCTTTTAGGTTGGGCAGTGATCAATCAGTCAATAAATCATGCTTTGTTTTTATATACAGCGTAGAAGAGAATAATAAAATTAATGTGCATTGGATAATTATGAGCTTAAATTGAGGCATGTTTACTGCCCTACTTTAAGAAATGAAGGAGCAGTGAGTATCGCATCTTTTGGAGCCGGTAAGCAGGCATATTAAAACAACAATTTTGTGAAGTTGTGTGGGTAGGGGTAAGAGCATTTTCGCTCATGCATATTTTGAAAAGTTGGGCCTGATGGTGGATTGACTCCAAAAAGAGATATATTTATATGCCTTCATGTTGGGAGCGATATGTAATTCCGCCGCTGGGATTTTAAGACAGCTAAAGTCGATTCCACTTTTCGACTTTTTTACAGAAAGTCGACTAATCTATTAGTCGAAAGTCGATTTTAAGATGCCTAGCGTGTTGTTCACGCAATAACATTGAGTGTGAACATCTTTAGGGACAGTAAACTGGCCATCAGGGCAATAACAATAAGGATGGTAAGCTCCCGAAGTCTTGGCGTGTAAGAAGGAGTTTATCGCCTTCTCCGAGAATGGCACGATCCACATTGTTTGGGTGCTGGGCCATAGCGGTGGAAGGGAAAATAAGAGAGCAGATGATTTTGGAATAAAGGGCAGAGGATTGCCGTCAACAAACTTGAGAGCCGAAGCCTTTCGGAGCGACACAGTCCAAGTTAAGGGCGTGGGTGACGAATGCGCATTTAATACGACGAAAATCCTATGAGAAGATCCGGATCGTGACAAGACATGGCTATTACTGAAAGGATTAGCTTTCAGCATCATAAGTGGACATTTAAGCTTTGAAATCACTTAGCCGAAATAGGTGCGCCAAGTGAAAGCATTTGTAGGGCATTTGGGGAAATGATGAGATGTTGGAGAATTTCCCATGTTGTAGCCCGGCTTTCCTGGCTAACAGAAACCGGCACATATGACCCGACTTAGGGGAGTGGAATAGATAACAATTAAACATTTTGTTAGTAGCATGGAATTCCTGGCTTAGGTTTTTCGAGGTTACTTTTTAATACTTTAGTGGACAGTTTACCTCTTATATTCGTTAATGACAATATTCCAAAATTTCTACAAGTTTTTCTTTGACGGCAAAAAAAAGGATCCACAATATTGTTATTGTCGAATTCATTTACCATTAAAACTGTAAATGTACAAAAAAAAATCAAATTTTTTAATTTATTTATTTTGGTGCTTCTATAATTTCCGGGAATTTTGTTTATGACTGCTGTTAGTTTTTCCAATTAATAAATACAGTTTTCGCACATACTCCAGCGCTTCGTTTTTTTGGTTTCTAATAAAAATATTGATATTTATGAACATTTACCTACGCGAAATATAAAAATTGTACTTGCAAACAATTTTTTTTAATGTGCATATGTTTTTAAGTTTTTCGTTTTCGCATTTTTAAAATAGTACAACAAAAGTTCTGGTTTCTTCAGACGTTTAAACTCAAACGACTTCGTCACGTTTCACATGTTTCAGGTACAGCTAGATTATTTTATTAATATACAAAACAAAGTTTTTGTCAGTTGGCGGTTTATACGACACGGTCTGCTAAGATGTCCTCTACAAAATAAGGTATTTAAATTTTAAACGAGAGAGAGAAAGAAAAAATTTTAAAGTATTAAATACCTTTCACATTTTCACTCGAAATTCTTCATATCCGGCAAGAAAAATCGAAACTAAATTTAATTAAAAATGTTCGTTCGACCGCTATTTTATTATTTCGATAGACGGAAGTTAGGACCGTATATATACTTCATAGGGTCGGAGACCAATATTTCGAACGGAGATTACGAAATTACAAGATTTGTATACCCATGGGGATGTATCATATCAACCACCATATAAAAATGTGGAACGCGAATACCACTTTAATTATTATTTAGCTTTTACGGAGTGTTATGCACTAAATTACTAAAATTATTTTTTCCTTCAAAGGGAGTAGAGGTATATTAGATTAGAAGTTACAAAAACAAATTGCGCAATCAACAGATCTTTGAACATAGAAGTAGCCACTACGTGTCCATGTAGATGTTTTGATAGTTGGATATTCTATAATTATCTATATTATTGCTTTGGTAGTGTCTACTTGACTATCGTCGTTCCCGGCTTCCTAGGGCAAAGGAGACTAATTGATCGTATGTTGAACCCTCTGGGTTCAAAGAAAAAAACACATATCTGTTCAAAAATATTAGATAAACCTCTCACATTTGTTTTGGCTCATTGCAAAATACTCTAATTTCATTTAAGATGTTATATAACTAACCTGTTTATACTTCTCTCGTTAATAGGAACGATATCAATTAAATCAGAAATTGAGAACTTGTAAATTAATTTAATTCCATAAGAAATAGCAATTAACTTAGGAAAGACCCGTATAGCACACGATCTATAATGTATCATAGTCCAGATATGGAATTTCCCATTGAATAAAAACAATTCCAAGTAGTTATAATTATATGAAGTTCCGGTTACAATTATAAGTGACTTGGGCGTGTGTCAAATACAGCACATCTAATCTAATGTGATTTACCGTCTATAACTAGATTTGCTCCGAATATATAAAGTATGGGTCTTACCTTATTTTGTTTTGCAATATCCAACGCTTCCTTTTTGCTACGTAGTGCGCAATCTTCCAATGTTTCGGCAGCTTCAAACATGCCCTGTCTTCTATAAAGTGCTCCTAAATTTTTCAAAGTTGTAGTGACAGTTGGAGAATCGACTTTCGCAGCTTTATGCCATCCACCGTACTCTCCATAAGGCGTATTTTCGCGATTATCATATTTATGCTCCTCTCTTTCTTCAGCAACCTAGACGAAAAAAATTATTTTTGTAATCAGTGAGTCATTCTAGCATATAGCTATATAAAGAAGAATTTTCATAACATATAGTTTTGTGCAAAGTTGTTACAATAGATAGTCGATGAAGAGGAAACAATAGAACATTGTGTGTACCTGTTCCGCAAAGGCAAAAAAAGGTTAAAAATTGGCATGTTTACTAAGGATGTGGTATCACAATGGACTAAAATGTCAAAGTAAGTTTAATTGCAACTTTCATTAAAACCATACCTGATTATTTCTAAAATTAATTTAAATCGCTGTGAAATTATGTCAAACATACAGCGGTCAAAAAAAGTATTCATCATTCAATGTTTTTTTTTTAATAAGTCTACAAAAGACAATTGGAATAAAAACATATTAAACTAATGATGCAGTAGTGCTTGTGTGATATATATGTACACAATTTCATTGTTTTTAAAGAAAAAAATAGTATTTATTGGAACAAAAAGGGCCATTTTACAGCTGAACACAAAAAATTAAACAAAAAAAGTATTCATCATTGCAAAAAAACAAAAAAATAAATAACATAATTTAAAAAAATTAATACTTTGTTATTCGACCACCGCGTCTTATAACTTCTTTTAAACGGTTTGACATCGATTGGACTAATTTAGCGGTTATATTTTGGTCTATATTAGTCCATTCCTCCATTATCACCTGTTGCATTTGACTCTTGCTCGAAAAATTGCGCGTTCTCAATTTGCCTTCGAGATGTTCCCAAAGATGTTCAATTGGGTTCAAGTCGGGACTTTGAGGAGGAGTTTTAATGACTTTGGGGCAGTTATACAGCATCCACATCTTGGTATTTAAAGCAGAATGTTTGGGGTCATTATCTTGATAATATTGAAAGTTATTACCAAGCCCAAGTTTTACAGCACTATCTTTTAAATTCCTCTTTAAAATGTCAATGTAATACTTATGATCCATTACTCCATTAATAATTTCAAGATTTCCCGCTCCTGAAGCCGCCATACACTCCCAAACCATTAAACCACCTCCACCATGTTTTACAGTAGCAACTGTGTTTCGTTCTTCAAGCTCTGTATTTGGTTTTCTGTACACTATGACCTTTCCATCGCACCCAAAAAGATTAAACTTGCTCTCGTCTGCAAAAATGACTGTTTTCCAAAATGATTCGGGCTGTTTTACATACATTTTTGCGAAGTTTAGCCTTTTCACTCGGTTTATTTTATTTATAAAGGGCTTCTTACGTGCAGTTCTTCCTCTGTAACTATGCCTTTTGAGTGTATTTCGAATTGTTTGTGTAGTAACTTCCTTCCCTAAATATTCCATAGTGTTTTTACGAAGAATGGTCGCATTTGTCTTCGGAGTTTTCTGAACTTGCCGCACTAGCCAACGCACATCTCCAACTGAAAGTGCTTTTGGTCGACCAGATCTTGGTTTATTGTCAACAGTTTTCGTTTCTGTCCACTTTCTGATGATGGATTATATAGTAGATCGTGGTCTATTTAATATTTCACTGATAGTTTTTTGAGTTAAACCATTCCTGTGGTGTTTTATTATCAAAACTTTTACCTCATCAGAAACCTCGTTTTGCTTACGACCCATTTTGACAAAAACTATATTTTCAATGAAATTAAATATTTGCTGTCAAGGGCAAAGCCTCCTTTACTAAATAAAACAGAAAAGGGGGATTCCCAAATAATATTTGAATTTGACTTTGATGATAGCACATCAATGATGAATACTTTTTTTGTTCTGTTTTTGGTGTTATTATATAAAATTGCATTTTTTGCGCTAATTAAATTTATTTTTTGAATTTATTTTAAAACATATTACGAAAAATAAACTATTGCATAAAACTGCATTATTTGTTTACTTTAAATTTTCTTCAATTGCCCAAAATAAGTGAATTTATTATCAATTTTGCTAATGATGAATACTTTTTTTGACCGCTGTACATCTTTTCAAATTCTAACGGTCGATATCTTCACAGGGTTATCTTCATATAGGGTAAGCATAGTTCTGAAGATATCGGCTATAGGTTTAGCTGTCAATTAACTATTGACTAAAATAATAAGGCAGGGATTGTGATCGCAATCACAGTTCCGATCCCGGGAATTCCCGGGAAAATTAACTTCATTAAAATAACTCAATTGTTCAGGAAAAACGGGATGTTAACAGTCGCTTGGGCTATATCTACCTGTAGACATATTGTGTGGGTGTTTAAAGTTATAATTGCGATTAGATATCACATTTTAATTAAATCTAATAAAATTGTATCCAGCTTTACTCCGGTGGATGAGAGGCTAGCCACAACCCGCATAAAAGCCAAATTCTTCAACATAAGCCTTATTTGTGTCCATGCCCCGACGGAAGACAAAGACGAGCAGTCCAAGGATATTTTCTACGAGCGCCTAGAGAGAGAATATGGCCGCTGCCCCGCTCATGATATTAAAATTGTTCTGGGAGATTTTAATGCAAAGATAGGGAAGGAAGACATTTTTGGTCCAACAGTCGGAAAGTTTACCCTTCACGAGGTAACGTCCAGTAATGGGTTGAGGCTGATAGATTTCGCCGCGGCAAAAAAACATGGTAGTTAGTAGCACCAGATTTCAACATAAAAATATTAACAAAGCCACATGGCTGTCACCCGATCAAAACACAGCAAACCAAATTGATCACGTTGTGATAGATGGAAGACATTCATCCAGCATGTTAGATGTACGATCGATCCGTGGAGCGAATATTTATTCCGATCATTACCTTGTTCGCACCCGTTTAAACATGGCGAGGAAAGTACTGTCTGACACTGCACGGAAGCTGGACATTGAAAAGCTGCAAACACAGCAAATGGCAGCGGCATACTCCACTCGACTGACCCAACTGCTTGATGAAAGCACTTCTTGTTCCGATGATATAGGGACGCAGTGGCAAACTATTGCCCACTCCATGGAAAATGCCACGAAATCCGTACTTGGGTACCGGAAGCCTCCTCCAAGCAACCCATGGTACGACCAAGAGTCTCGAGATGCTACTGAAGCTACGAATGCTGGAACCCTGCGGCATATAAAGTAACCCAATATGTAGCAACGCGCCAGATGAAGGAGAGGTATCTGGAGAAAAGGAAAGAGGAGAAACGTCTATTCCGTAAAAAGAAAAAGGAAATCGATAGACGAGAGTGTGAGCGAATTGAGATGTACAGGAGTCAGAATGAAGTCTGGAAATTCTACCAAAGAATTAAACATCAAACTGATGGCTTTGGTGCAGGTACATCCTTCTGTATAGACAAAGAGGGAAATCTGGTAACTGACACAGATAACATGCTGAGGATATGGAAGAACATTTTACCCAACTGCTAGTGTCCGACGTTGGCGGCGAACAGGATACCGCAGAACCAATCCTTGATGATGGTATAGAATATTTACCTCCTAGTCAGAATGAGGTCCAAGTAGCAGTGATCCGACGGGTTACCCGCTGAACTATTTAAGACCGGAGACGACACGCTTATAAGACGTATGCATCAGATTATCAGCGCAATCTAGCTAGAAGAATGCATAAACGATGATTGGAACCTCAGCATACTATGTCCCGTACACAAGAAAGGAGACAAGACGGAATGTGCCAACTACAGAGGAAAAAGTCTGCTCCACATCGCATACATGATCACGAAGAATAATACTGGCAAACAGATGCTACTTTGGACTAAGTAAGCAGTTTAGAAACAAGGCTACATCTCTGGAGACGAAGATTACACTATACAAGACACCGATATTACCCGTGCTGTTATAGGCAGTATTTGCAGTATTTGAGAGAAAGATTCTTCGTAAAATATATGGACCAGTTTGCGTTATCGGAGAATATAGGCGACGTATGAACCACGAGCTGTATGAGCTATATGACGACGATAGCATAGTTGCACGCATAAAAAAACAACGGCTGCGTTAGCTAAGTCATGTAGTCAGAATGGATGAAGAAGCTCCAGCAAAGAAGTCTTTTGAAGGCAAACACGGTGGTACACGCGGAAGACCAAAAGCCCAAACACGTCTTGGCGTCACTTGGCGTCACATTTGACAGCTCTTACACATTCTCCCCACATGCCACAGCAATCTGCAAAAAAGTCAAAAGTAGAAACAAGGTCCTCAAGTCACTTGCTGGCAGCACTCGGGGTGTAGACAGAGAAACCTTGTTGACCACATACAAAGCAATTGGCCTGTCTGTGGTGAGTTATGCAGCGCCAGTGTGGTCTCGTCAACTTTGTGACACGCAGTGGAATAATATTCAGATCTGTCAGAATGCGCCCTCCGAACTGCGACGGGCTGTCCCCTCAGTTCTCATGTGAACCACCTCCATCAGGAGACAAAGATTCTACCAGTGCTGTCTAAGCAATACCTTTTGGGCTGTTATCACAGATCTACACGATCTAGAGCGTGAGGTTCAGCGCTACAAGAGAGAACCTCTAGATCAAACGGCATATCAAGCGGGTCTGAACAACATTCATGCAGACATGGTAGCAAATGCGGTAAATGGCTACCGGATGAATGTAGTCCTTGGAGAACGACCGCCACCGATTGCACCCGAAGAAATCGACCTCCCCCGGCAAGCCAGAGTGGTTCTGGCTCAATTACGTTCCGACAGATGCGGCCGCCTCAATATCCACAGAGTTAGGATTGATGCCGACGTGCAAGATGTATGTCCCGATTGTAACCGGGGACCGCACGATACACGTCACCTGTTTTACTACCCAGATCCCTGTGGACGCACCCCATCTTAGTCGCAGAGTTCCTGGGTCTTGACACTCAACAGAATCAAGCAGACGAAAGATAGAACACAATATACTGCTACAACAACAACAACCAAAAGCCCGATGAAAAGATCAAGTTGTGAGAGACACCTCGAAACTTAGTGATAGAGATTTTAGGATGAGCGCAGAAGATCGAGGCGCTTGGAACGCTATTCTACGTTTGGCTAGTGGAACAAATAATCTGTCATACCCAATTAAAGTAAAGTAATAAAATTGTAGCCTTTCAAGGACGGAAATACTTACACAAGTGATCGGTTTATATGGACAATGGAGTCGTGAGTTGGATTACCACGTAAGGCTTTTGTCTCCCGCCACTTTAATAACTAGAGCCCGCGAGTAGGCTTAGAATGAAATTCAAAGACCTAACAGCTGGTGGTATCAGGTCTTTAGAACAAGACTGAACCTTCGCATGCTTATAATTTGCCTAGGCCATTGGCCATCTCTGGTAAGTCAAAACGCTCTTTAAGGTTTTTAATAATATCGCTCTTATGGTTATTGAGAGGCTTGGTGGGAATGACCCAACGGTAAGGAGAGAGGCGCCCTTAATTGGACTCGGATGTTCGCTGCACAGGCTATCTTAAAGGCTACATGTCCAGATTAGGAAACTGCGCCGCAGTCACCCAAAAGATTGCGGCCAGAGAACCTTTACTAATGTCGATAAGGGCAGCTTGGTGATGGTAGAAAAATTATGCTTCTAATATACATTCAAGAACAAAGCATACTTGATTAAATTAAAATGTAAAAACAAAGAATCAATACCACAAGAATTTAATTGCATATACAAACACCCCATTCAATTAAATAAATCCAATACTATCTTTAAATTTTTCAAAAAAAAATTTTGTCAAAGACTTGGTAAAGAAATCTGCGACTTTTTCCTTACTTGATTTGTAAACAATGTTGATTATCTTATCTTGAACCAGATCTCGGAGTAAATGATATTTGATATCAATATGTTTCATTCGTTGGTGCTCTTTAGGCTCTTCCGCGATCTTTATGCAAGACATATTATCTTCGTAAATATTGTAGTTATAGGCAAATCAATATTTATGTTAAAATCCTGCAATAATTTCAGTAGATACATAATTTCACTAGCTGTAATACAAAGGTCTATGTATTCTGCCTCGGTCGAATAAAGTGAAACCGTTGGTTGTTTCTTAGTAGACCATAAAACCGTAGATCCAAATAGTTTTATTAAATAACCAGTCAAAGATTTGCTATCGTCGGTACCATTTCCCCAATCTGCGTCGCAATATGCAAATAATGTCTCCTCAGATTTTTCATCAAATAAAAGCTTCATATCTTTGGTCTTCTTTAGATACCGAAGAATTTTTTTTCAGATGACTCCAGTGACAATCTGTAGCACAATTTTGAAAACGGCTTAAATAGTTTACACTGACACTTATATCAGGCAACGAAGTAAGCATCAAATACATTAAACAGCCAATCAATTATTTGTAAGGTTCTTTAGTGAGTTATGTTTTCTTATTGATATCATTAGGTACGGACAACTTAGGCTCCATTGGAGTATCTGCATTTTTACAGTTTTCCATTCCAAACTTCTTTAATAGATTCACTATGAAAACTTTTTGAGTCATTTGTGGATTCTTCAACATTAACTTAAAATGTAAAAACAAAGTATCAATACCACAAGTATTTAATTGCATATACTAACATCGCAGGCCTCAACAAATCTGAAGGAGTTATATCCTACGGAATCAGCAAGTGGAAACTTAAGGTGTATAGAAGCAGTGATGTTGGGGAATCAGGATATGTTTCATCAATTGTTGCTGAACTATCGACCTCACCTCTAGTATCTGGCGGATTGTAGAAGACAGAAAACCCCCCTGCCACCATCATATAGGAGGGGAAAGCGTTGAGATGGAACCCGACAAGCCCTGTGTGTGGTGGGTCAAAACGTACTTTGACAGCAACGGCAAGTGAAGCATCTAAGGAGGAATGGTCCACACCCCATGTGCCCAATTTCCTGAGAAAGAGTGGTTCCAATGGTTTCTCAACTGGTCCTGGATACGCAAGGAAACTCATAATGTCATGATCGAACGAATCTTGTGAGGTTGAACTATTCGCCGACTCAAAAGACGAGGCTAACACTAAGAAATTCTGAATCCTGACTATGGTCCGGTTTCTCCAGATAAATCTCCACCATTGTAAAGCCGCCTCGGTGGCACTTAAGATCCATCTGATGGCAGGCGAATTTGACATGATTCTTATTCAAGAGACATGGGTGTGTGGAGAAATGGTTCATGGACTTAGAATTAATGGATTTAAAATTCTCAAGGGTTCGGAGAATGTGAGACACAGAGCCTGCATTCTTGCAAAAAGTAGTCTAGATGTTTTTCTTCTTCCGTCGCTAAGCACTGAAGATTTAGTAGTAGACAACCTTTAAATTAATAAGTCTCAGTACTGGCTGGCTGTTATATTATAAGAAACCGTTGAGTGGAGCGGGCGTGTTGTCATTTAGCTTCTCGAAGAATAGTATCTGTATCCCGATATTGGTACCTTTTACGAAAAATTTTAAAGCTTTTCAGGAGTAGGCTCAAAATGAACTCCAAAGACCCAACAGCTGCGGTGGTCGCATCAGACCGTAGCACGTTGTCCACCCCTTCTATAGGTATGGGTGCCTTGGCACCTGTATCAAGAATAATACTTCAAGCGCACAACCAGTCGTCAGACTAACTAACGAGGAAGAGACGTATAAACCAAAGGGATGCACAGTTCGTACCCAGCCTTTAAGTAAAGGAGAGATGAGGAACGCGAGATGGCGGCAGAAGTGAGCGAGGGCTTTGCTAAGCTCACAAGAAAACCGAGAAGACAATCCCGGGCACAACGAAGGAGACAGAGGAGCTCGCAATGGCAGCGGAATCGGGCGAAAGTGCAGGATGCTCAAAGAGATAGAATTGACATTCCAGGCACTTCCAAGGAAGCCGGAAATAGAACCAGATCTCCCGAAGAGCATTATACATACAAATGCGGTTACAACAAGAGCAATACACGTTTAAAACGTCGAAAAATAACTCCCCCTTTGAATTACTCTAGGAAAATTAAACCAGCCCTTCCGCAATGTGTCCTGCGGAGCGAGACAAAGTCGGAACAGGAACAAAGAAAGCACACACGGCCCCTGAGTGCGCGATAAAGCGTGTTGTGAAATGGTTTATAACAAGAACTCGCTTGCCTCTGTAAAATTTTCTTTGTTTATTTTTTGATTTTACCGTTAGGACCGTCTTCAGAGGTCCACACAGGTTAGGTTGACCGTGACTGCGCTTCAAATGGTCCATCCGCTTAGTCCAATTTTGGCATACTCTTTCCAACATTTCGGCCTGTATCTCACGAAGAACTGCTTCAATGTTGTCTTCCAATGCGTCAATTGAAGCGGGTTTGTCTATATAGACATGAGCTTTGACATAGCCCCACAAAAAATAGTCTAAAGGCGTTAAATCGCACGATCTAGGCGATGGCTGATCGCAGTACAGAGAACAAAAAAGTTCGGCAAAATTGTATCTTAAAGAGCCCTGTTCAAATTCAGATGTGTGCTTTACAGCCTTCTCTAGTTGGGTTAGTATGTAATGCACCATGATCCATTTGACAAATTCCGCTGATGATGTTCTCGGCGAATCAGAAATCGCGATATGGATAGCCGGTCAAACTCTTTTTAGCAACATCACACATTTTGCCATACTTTTTAAAGTTCTTCGCTGTGGTATTCTTTGAGTAGAAAGCATTGAACGAAATGGTCTAAAGCCGGACTATATTCTGCAATGGAATCTAAATAAAACAAATATGCATGTTTTGCGCGAAATAGAAACAGATTACCCTATGGTCTGCAGCCGACCAATATCGGATTGTAAAAAACAAATATATATCACAAGCGAACTGTTGTTTGGAATCGATAAGTAGTATAACAATTTAATCTTTGCATGGAGAAATATGTCTTTCGCAAGTTATAATAAAAACAAATACGAATAACCATAGGGAAGGTTAGGTTCGTTACAAGCGGCAGTCTGCCATGAGACTCACTTAGACGTTTTCCTACCTACCTACAGTTCCTACCGTTGAACTATCCAGGTCTCTTTAAAAATCCCAACAACTTGCGAATGTTCACATCCGCTAAATCAAACTGGTTATCAAAGAAATGAGAACCTAAAGTGGAACTCCTTCTGACTGTTAGTGCGGGACACACACATTCAAAACGTGTTCTATAGTCTCTACTTCTTTGATGTCCCCACAGCTTCTGCAAAAGTCGTAGCTGGCATGACGGACACAATGACTGAGATGTCTGTTCTAGCCAATAATAGCAAAGTAAAGGGTGATTTTTTTGAGGTTAGGATTTTCATGCATTAGTATTTGACAGATCACGTGGGATTTCAGACATGGTGTCAAAGAGAAAGATGCTCAGTATGCTTTGACATTTCATCATGAATAAACTTACTAACGAGCAACGCTTGCAAATCATTGAATTTTATTACCAAAATCAGTGTTCGGTTCGAAATGTGTTCAAATTTTGACAAATTGTGTTCAGCGATGAGGCTCATTTCTGGTTGAATGGCTACGTAAATAAGCAAAATTGCCGCATTTGGAGTGAAGAGCAACCAGAAGCCGTTCAAGAACTGCCCATGCATCCCGAAAAATGCACTGTTTGGTGTGGTTTGTATGCTGGTGGAATCATTGGACCGTATTTTTTCAAAGATGCTGTTGGACGCAACGTTACGGTGAATGAACACATTTCGAACCGAACACTGATTTTGGAGATATCACCCCGCCTTGGGAAACTCCATGTTTCACTCTACAATGCTTGGACTTCTTATGCGGAAATTCCACAAAAGACTAGCGACCACATGGATAATTCGCAACCCAGAGTTTCAGGCCTGGCTGGAGGGAAGTGTTGGCGATGTCCTCAAATAGTTTGGCATGACTGATTGCCTTTGATAGGTCCAGTGCCACGAGGACTGTAAAGTGAAACAGGGAGTGGGCTGATTGATGCCACCTCAAATGTGTGCGGTGATGGCATCTAAAGCAGTTGTTGTGCAATGCAGTCTTCGGAATCCATGTTGATGCTGGGCGAATCGAAATTCTTCCACGAGGCTCGGGAGGAGTAATCCTCAAGCGTCTTGGCTACTGGTGAAAGAAAGGAGATCGGTCTGTACGCCTCCCACAAGCTCGGGTCCTTTCCAGGCTTCAGTAGCTGCCCATTTTCCAGATTTTGGGAACTATTGTAGAAAAGTGATTAAAGATAGGTTGAGGACAGTAGAAAAGTACTTAACTCCAGGTAAATCCAGATTCTTCAGCATCAGTGTAGAGATTCCGTCGGGGCCCAACGCCTTAGACGATTTGGCGCCACGGATGACATTCGTAACGCCCGCGGTAAACTTTGATGGCTGTACATCGGACTCGGGTACTACAGATACGGCGAATGACTCTCCTCCTTGCCTTGGCACTCTCGGGATGCACAATAAATTGACGGTTGAACGGTTGAACCAACCTGGCGCATTTCTTTGCATGAATCACAGTTACGTCACCAAAAGTGACTGTCATCTCATCTACCGGGGTTCGAGAGTGACTTAACAGTAGACCACAGATTGCCTAAACCGGTGCCTAAGTTACATTGCTCCAAGTGTTGCAGCCACAAATTCCGCTTACGTTCGTTGACTACCCTGTTTGTTTCCAAATTCAGTTCGCTGATTCTGGGGTTAGTGGGGTCCGTACAACGAATCCCATCACGCTCGTCTGCGAGTACCACTGCCTGTGCCGGGAAATTGGGCCGCACTTGGAGCAGTATAGAATGGAGAGTCTCAGTGAGAGGACGGGCGGAACCAGCTCTTGCTTAACTACTGAGTGCCTATGATGCTCAATGACAAGACATGTATTTCCAAATTCAGTTCGCTGATTCTGGGGTTAGTGGGGTCCGTACAACGAATCCCATCACGCTCGTCTGCGAGTACCACTGCCTGTGCCGGGAAATTGGGCCGCACTTGGAGCAGTATAGAATGGAGAGTCTCAGTGAGAGGCCGGGCGGAACCAGCTCTTGCTTAACTACTGAGTGCCTATGATGCTCAATGACAAGGCGTGTTTTTGACTGGGAAGTGTTGGATGACCACAGTTTCTCTGATCATCGTTTTATTATTTTATGCTTTGGAGAAAATACTGCAGAAGTGGTCCCTCGACTTAACAGAATAACGGCAGTTTGAGATAAATTTTAGCACGACTATTTACTGTAGACAAAAAAGTTGTTGTTTTTTTTGCATTAATTTTTGTTTGTACCGTTCTAGCGAAATGAATGATCTAGCGCCTCAAACCTCAATTTTCAACTTGTTTAAAATCGGTAAAATGGTATCTCAATCGATCACAAATATTCCGATGCTCTTAGAAATCGATTCTATATTGACTGATTCGGTTGACTAGAACAGCTGTAAGCTGTCAAACCCAACATATGTTTCAGAGAGTGTATACTAAGCATTTTTTGCATTATCAAACAGGTTATAAATTTTCGGTCATGTCAATCAAGTGAATAAAAGTTTGTGGTTTGCATTGAGATATGTATTAACTTGAAATTAAATATTTTGGTGACCTCTGCTTATATGTTACAGGAAAACACATAAAAGCGTACTTTTACCGTGTCGAATCTTACATACTCTCCACCACGGAT
This sequence comes from Stomoxys calcitrans, assembly GCF_963082655.1. Taxonomy (NCBI): domain Eukaryota; kingdom Metazoa; phylum Arthropoda; class Insecta; order Diptera; family Muscidae; genus Stomoxys; species Stomoxys calcitrans. The sequence goes on along the minus strand of NC_081552.1, from coordinate 134,169,940 downwards.
CGCATTTGATAGGTTCGATTCCACGTAATAATAGACAAAAATTGGCTTATTATTGGAACCATATTAGTCTTGGCATAGTTGTTGGATGTTGAAACAAAAGACTTCATGCCCAATTTTAGTCAAATCGGATAATAATTGCGTTCTCTACAGACTCAAGAAGTCAAGATCCAAGATCGGTTATCATCGGTCAAAATCGGATCATAAATTGATATTACTATGGCAGCTATGGTTGCCCAAAAAGTAATTGCGAATTTTTTAAAAGAAAGTAAATGCATTTTTAATAAAACTTAGAATGAACTTTAATCAAATATACTTTTTTACACTTTTTTTCTAAAGCAAGCTAAAAGTAACAGCTGATAACTGACAGAAGAAAGAATGCAATTACAGAGTCACAAGCTGTGAAAAAATTTGTCAACGCCGACTGTATGAAAAATCCGCAATTACTTTTTGGGCAACCAAATATATCAAACGGATTTTGACCATACTTAGCATAGTTGTTGGAAGTTATAACAAACCTCCTAGCACATTATGTAAATTTTTTCTTTAAATCGTAAAGCAAAAACATAAAATTCTCAGAAAATTCTCCGAAGAAAACATGTATCTAAAATAAAATCCTATTACGCACCTCTCGACTTGAAAATAAACGATTATTTATAGAATCTATGTTTTGCAACCAAGCTACAGGTCGCATTTGTTTCCCAATCATAACGAATTTTTTTTTGTGGACACAACTTTAATATATTTTTTAATGAAATTTCATTGTTTTTGCTCAGGCCCGGGCCCCACTAAATAACTTTTTCTAACGACAAATAATTTTAATAAATTTTATTCTAAAGATAAAATGAAATGAAATTTTTTAATAATAAAATTTGTTCCGCAGAGAACTTTTTAATACATTTTTCTGAACACAGAAGGGAATTAAAATTTCTCAAAGGACAAAATATCTATGAAATTGTTGTTTCGAAAAAATGTTAACCAAACTTTTTCGAGAGACATAGTTTTAGTGAAAAATTCTCTACAGCCAAAATTTGGCCTATGCCCGGGCTACCTCAATGTTATTATACCCTTCACCATAGGATGGGAGGTATACTAATTTCGTCATTCTGTTTGTAACTACTCGAAATATTCGTCTAAGACCTCATAAAGAATATATATTCTTGGTCGTCGTGAAATTTTATGTCGATCTAGCCATGTCCGTCCGTCTGTCCGTCCGTCCGTCCGTCTGTCTGTCGAAAGCACGCTAACTTCCGAAGGAGTAAAGCTAGCCGCTTGAAATTTTGCACAAATACTTTTTATTAGTGTAGGTCGGTTGGTATTGTAAATGGGCCATATCAGTCCATGTTTTGATATAGCTGCCATATAAACCGATCTTGGGTCTTGACTTCTTGAGCCTCTACAGTGCGCAATTTTTATCCGATTAGAATGAAATTTTGCACGAGGTGTTTTTTTATAATATCCAATAACTGTGCCATGTATGGTTCAAATCGGTCCATAACCTGATATAGCTGCCATATAAACCGATCTTGGGTCTTGACTTCTTGAGCCTCTAGAGTGCGCAATTCTTATCCGATCGGAATAAAATTTTGCACGACGTGTTTTGTTATGATATCCAACAACTGTGCCATGTATGGTTCAAATCGGTCCATAACCTGATATAGCTGCCATATAAACCGATCTTGGGTCTTGACTTCTTGAGCCTCTAGAGGTCGCAATTCTTTTCCGATTGGAATGAAATTTTGCACGACGTGTTTTGTTATGATATCCAACAACTGTGCCAAGTATGGTTCAAATCGGTATCAGGTTATGATATAGCTGTCATATAAACCGATCTTGGGTCTTGACTTCTTGAGCCTCTAGAAGGCGCAATTCTTATCCGATTTGAACGAATTTTGTCACGACGTGTTTTCTTATGATATCCAACAACTGTGCCAAGTATGGTTCAATTGGGTCCATTACCTGATATAGCTGCCATATAAACCGATCTTGGGTCTTGACTTCTTGAGCCTCTAGAGTGCGCAATTCTTATCCGATTGGAATGAAATTTTGCACGACGTGTTTTGTTATGTATGTATTTGTTAATATTCAACAGCTGTGCCAAATATGGTTCAAATCGGTCTATAACCTGATATAGCTGTCATATAAACCGATCTTGGGTCTTGACTTCTTCAGCCTTTAGAGGGCGCAATTCTTACCCGATTTGAATTTTGGCCCGTAGAATTTTGTTATGATATCCAACAACTGTGCCAAGTATGGTTCAAATCGGTTCATAACCTGATATAACTGTCACATAAACAGATATGGGACTTGACTTCTTGAGCTTCAAGAGGGCGCCATTCCTATCCGACTTGGCTGAAATTTTGCATGACGTATTTTATTCTTACTTTCAACTACTGTGTCAAATAAGGTTCAAATCGGTTCATACCGATCTGGGATCTTTACTTCTTGAGCCTGTAGAGGTCGCAATTATTATCCGATTTGCCTGAAATTCTACGACGGATCCTCTCATGGTCATCAACATATGTGTTTATTATGGCCTGAATCGGTCTATAGCCCGATAAATTTTGCCATTAGTATTGACAGAATGTTCTATTGAATGAAATAAGCGAATTTTTATTCCCACCACCATGGGATGGGGTATACTAATCTAGTCATTCCGTTTGTAGCACTTCGAAATATTCGTCTAGGACCCTGTAAAGTCTATAAACTGATATAGCACCCATATAAACCGATCTCCCGATTTGACTTCTTGAGCCCTTACAAGCCGCAATTTTTGCCCGATTTGGCTGGAATTTTATATGCGGTGTTCTATTACGACTTCCAATAACTGTATATAACCTGATATAGCTCCCATGTAAACCGGTCTCTCGACCATCCTTGTTCGGTTCCTAGAAGCATTAGTTTTCCTGGTTTGAGAGAAGCTTGGTGTGTAGCATAAAATTATGCCCTTCAACTAAATTTGTTTTGCATAAATTTTTAGCAGAATCCATGGTGGTTCCCAAGATTCGGCCCGGCCGAACTTAGCATGTTTTTACTTGTTTTGCTTTTAAATCAATTATCTAAAAAATATTACGGAAAGAGAACGTAAAACCTTCTTTAAGGGAAGGTATTTTCAGCGGTGGTTATCCCCTCCTAATACTGGCGACATTTGTGATATACTTTGCCATGTGAAAACTTCTCTCCAAAGAAGTGTCGCTCTGCAGCACGCCGTTCGGGCTATAAAAAGGAGACTCCTTATCATTGAGTTAAAACTTGAATCGGACAGCACTCAGTGATATGTGAGGAGTTTGCCCCTGTTCCTTAATGGAATCTTAATGGGCAAATTTGCATTTGCAAAACCTACCAGAAGATTAAATTTCAGTGAACATATATCCAAAGAAAAAGTATTTCTAAAGACAATTTTACTGAAAGCAAATAACTAAATGCAAAATTTAAAAAAAGTAAGACGAACTTTGAATAAAATTTGTATGTCGGACAAAATTTTAATAACATTTTTTAAAGACAAAATTCTAACAAAATTTTCTGCGAAGACAAAATTTGGTCCAGGTGGGCCCCTCGTAATTAGTTTTTTATGACGAAATTATAATGAAAATTTATAAAGACAAAATTTTAATGACATGTTTTCTAAAAACGAATTTTAAGAAAATTTTTTTGAAAGACAAGGAACTTTTATAAAATTTTTCTAAATTTGTTATTTTTTTATGGACAAAATTTCAATTACAATTTCTCTAAAGAAAACATATCAGTGAAGAATCCTCTAAAGATAAAATTTGGCGCCGTCCATTCCAATACTATTTTTTTAGAAACAAAATTTCAATAAATTTTTCTTTAAACGTCAATGAAATGTTTTATAAAGACATAATTTTGCTCATGCTTGAGCCCCTCAAAATTATTTTTCCATTGAAAGCATTTTATAATAAATTAATTTTTATAGACAAAATTAATAAAAACAAGTAAAAGCGTGCTAAGTTCGGCCGGGCCGAATCTTATATACCAGCCGCCATGGATCGCATTTGTCGAGTTCTTTTCCCGTCATCTCTCCTTAGGCAAAAAAAAGGATATAAGAAAAGATTTGCTCTGTTATTAGAGCGATATTAGGATATGGTCCGTTTTGGACCACAATTAAATTATATTTATGTTGGAGACCTGTGTAAAATGTCAGCCAATTCGGATAAGAATTGCGCCCTTTGTGGGCTCAAGAAGTAAAATAGAGAGATCGATTTATATGGGAGCTGTATCGGGCTATAGACAGATTCAGACCATAATAAACACATATGTTAATGGTCATGAGAGAATCCGTCGTACAAAATTTCAGGCAAATCGGATAATAATTGCGACCTCTAGAGGCTCAAGAAGTCAAGATCCCATATCGGTTTATATGGCAGCTAAATCAGGTTATGAACCGACTTGTACTTTATTTCACATAGTTGTTGAAAGTAACAATAAAAAACATCTTGCGAAATTTCAGCCAAATCGGATAGAAATTGCGCCCTTTAGAAGCTCAAGAAGTCAAGTCCCCAGATCTGTTTATATGACAGCTATATCAGGTGCCGAAATTCATTCAAATTGGATAAGAATTGCGCCCTCTAGAGGCTCAAGAAGACAAGACCCAAGACAAGACTCTAGAGGCTCAAGAAGTCAAGACGCCAGATCGGTTTATATGGCAGCTATATCAGGTTATGGACCGATTTGAACCATACTTGGCACAGTTGTTGGATATCATAGCAAAACACGTCGTGCAAAATTTCATTCCAATCGGATAAGAATTGCGCACTCTAGAGGCTCAAGAAGTCAAGACCCAAGATCGGTTTATATGGCAGCTATATCAGGTTATGGACCGATTTGAACCATACTTGGCACAGTTGTTGGAAATCATAACAAAACACGTCGTGCAAAATTTCATCCCAATCGGATAAGAATTGCGCACGCTAGAGGCTCAAGAAGTCAAGACTCAAGGTCGGTTTATATGGCAGCTATATCAAAACATGGACCGATATGGCCCATTTACAATACCAACCGACCTACACTAATAACAAGTATTTGTGCAAAATTTTAAGCGGCTAGCTTTACTCCTTCGGAAGTTAGCGTGCTTTCGACAGACAGACGGACGGACGGACATGGCTAGATCGACATAAAATTTCACGACGATCAAGAATATATATACTTTATGGGGTCTCAGACGAATATTTCGAGTAGTTACAATCAGAATGACGAAATTAGTATACCCCCCATCTTATGGTGGAGGTTATAAAAAGATTAAGACAAAGATATAAGATTTTATCTTTAGAAAACTTATAATAAACTTTGAATAAAATGTTTTCTAAGAAGAGTTTTTTTTAAATTTTCGTAATACAAAAATTTCAAAAACACCAATTAAATAAAATTTTTCAAAAAACAAAACTTAAATAAATTTTTTTCTACAAACAAAATTATAATGAAATTGTATTTACAAATAAAATTTTAATGAAATTGTTTTTGGAAACAAAATTTCAATAACGTATTTTCTGAAAACAAAATTTTAATGAAATTTTCTGTAAAGACCAAAATGTAAAATATGTTTTTTTAAGAAAAAATATTTAAGATTTTTTAATCAAAATATTATTAAAAATTTCTTTGAAGTTCCATGAAAATTTCTCGAAAGACAAACATTTAACAAAATTTTCTTGAAAAACAAACAATAAACAAAATTAACTCTTAAGACTTCAATTTAGGGAAAAAATTGCAACTTTGGATTTTTGATTTTCTTTCAAGAAAATCATAATATAGTTATCCTTTTTCCATTTTTATACACATAATAAATTTTCGCATAGAAATGATTTTGTAATACAACAATTTTGCGAGTAATGATGTGAAAATTGACCAGTAAAATTCCCAAAATGTTGATAAAAAAAAATCGAAAACTTCCTAAATTGGAAACCTTTTCAAACTGGTGAGATTTCTATTATATGCAATAAGACGCCAACTATCAAAAAAGATTTCGTTCGATTAAAATGAAGATCGGAAAAGAATTTCAGCACGTCATTTGGACAGATTGTAGATGTTTTTTTTTTTTTTTCTTTATAAACATTGGTAAAATTGTACTTTCTTCAAATGAATCTAGTGTTGTTCAATGTTTTTAGTTTGTGTGCGTTGTATTTTATGGAAATATATAGCATTTAAATCCGATTGTTGAAATCAGGGCAATATCCTGTTCAAATTATTTAACCAATTTGAGACAAATTTACACTAGCGGAACATATAAATTTTTACAATATTTAACAAAAAATCGTCATCAAAATACAAGCTTGGTTGCCGAAATGTTTATCAAAATAATTGAATAGCCCAATCTTACTATAAAAAAAAGGTGATTTAGATTATGCAGAAAAGTAAAGCATTTTTTCGACTTTCGCAATGAAATCTACATTTTGTGTTCGTTTGTCCACTAAAATGTAACCCCACCACCGGATGTAGTTTGTCGGAGGCCGCAGAAGTCATTGTGTATAATTATAGGTAAATCTGATAATGATGGAGCACCCTAGGGGCTCAAGAATTCAAATCAATGGATCGGGCTATATGCGGGCTACATCCAAATCTTAACCGATATGGCCCATTTGCAAACTCCAATGACCAACATCAATAAGAAGTATCTTGGCAAAGTTTCAAGTGGCTACCTTTATTCGTTTGACCTCAATCGTAATTGCAATAGACAGACGGAAGGACATGGCTACAAGATGACCCGGGCCCGCTCCGCTGCCCCTTCATTTACTTTATATGGAACAAAATTTTCCTTGGAACATTTATTTTCGACAATTAAAGAGCTTTTAGTGAAATACCATGCTACGAAAACAGTATATCGCTTGACTAACAGTTTAACAATATAAGTGCCTTTATCTGAATCCCATATGATCTTCATTGGTCTACGAAATTGAGTTTGGATGTAAGGTGTACTGCATTCCCATTTCAGCCCGATATCTGATTTAGGGGTGTTTCGGGGGTGATGTGGTCCCCCAGACACTTGGCCGTGAAAAAATATCAACATCGTGCTCTTCTTTCAAATACCATTTATTTTAACCCCATATTGCCATTGGTTTAAGGGGAGTTTACTGGATGAGGCGTCCCCCAAACACATGGCCCCAAAACTGGTTATCAAATTCTTTTTCTAATCTCAAATACCTTTCATTTGAGCCACATATGGGCATGGTCGAAAAATGTTTACCCTTTGTGGTTGTTTTGGGAAGGGATGATGTCCTAAACACATGGTCCTACATTTAGATATCAAATTCGTATTCTATTCCCAAATACCTTTATTTGAGCGATGGTCAGTAAAAAATTGCTGCTTATAGGGTATTTTGGGAATGAGGTAGACCCCCAGAAAATTGGCCCCGAAAGTGGGTATTAATTCTTGCTCTACCCTCCAATACCTTTCATTTAAGTTGCACATTGACATGGTCGGTAAATATGCCCGATTTAGGGGTGTTTTGGGGATTGGGGTGGTCCCCCAAACACTAAGCCCGGAATATATATCAGCAACGCGCTCCATTCTCATATATCTATATCATTTATTTGAACCTCATGGCCTCAAAATTGGATATAAAATTCCTTTTCTAATCTAATTTGAACTCCTTATTGCAAAAGTCAGCAAATATGTCCGGTATGGGGTATTGGCCCTAAAAACTATAATTATTTAGTTCCACTGTCTTGAAGACACAAATTGTCTTGGTGAGCAAATACGTCCTATTTGGGAGTTGTTATGGTGGTGGGACATCCCCTAGACAGTTGGTCCCGAATGTTGATATCAGATTCATGGCCTACACCCAAATACCATTAATTTGAACCCCATATTTCCATAGTCGGCAAACATGACCGGCTCGGGTGGTGTTTTGGGGGATGGGCGGCCACTCAGTGAGTTGGCCTTGAAAATATATATTGGATTCGTGTCCTACTCCAAAAACCCTCTTATTTGAGCCTCATGTTGCAATAGTCAGAAAATACTTCCTATTTGGGTGGTGTTGTGGGGGTGGGGTGGGCCCATAGACACTTTTCCCAAATATTGATATCAGATTCGTGCTTTTCTCCCAAAGACCTTTCATTTGTGACCAATATTGCTATGGTCGTAAATTTGTCCCCTTTGGGGGATGTTTTTGGGGAGAGGCGGCCCCCAATTTAGATATCAGATTCGTGTTCTACACTCAAATTCCTTTTATTTAAGCCCCATATTCCCATGATCAGTAAATAAGTCCCGCTTGGGGGGTATTTTGGGGATGGGGTGGATCCCCAGAAACGTGGTCCCACATTTGTATATTAGATTCGTATTCTACTCCCAAATACCTTTCATTTGAGTCCCATATTGCCAAGGTCGGTAAATACGTCCGATTTAGGGGTGTTTTGGGGGTTAGGGTGGTCTCCTTAACACTTGGTCCTACAATTGGATATCAGATACGTTTTCTTATCCTTATTTGAGTCCCATATTGTCGTGATTGGTTTAAATATATGTTTGGTAGGTTTAAGGGTGGGGCCACCCCCCTAGGTACCCTATCCTAAATTTGAATACGAAATTTTTATTTTTAGGGTACTATATAGGAGCACACAAAATTTCGTTTAGATCGCACCACCCATCTCCGAGATCTGGCGTTTCTGAAAATTAGGGTAGGGGGGAGGGTCCACCCCCCCTTCAGATATCAAACAATTTAGTACCCTATTTTCACCACGGGATCATCATACACCATCTGTGAAAAGAAAATCGGTTCAACCGTTTCTGAGTCTAGAAGGAACACACAAACAAACAAACAAACCTACAAACAAACACAAATTGATTTTTATATATAAGACTTGATTAATATACCCCCATACTACCGTGGTATGTATAACAAATAAAAGCGTGCTAAGTTCGGCCGGGCCGAATCTTATATAACCTCCACCATGGATCGCATTTGTCGAGTTCTTTTCCCGGCATCTCTTTTTAGGCAAAAAAATGATATAAGAAAACATTTGCTCTGCCATTAGAGCGATATCAAGATATAGTCCGGTTTGGACCACAATTAAATTATATGTTGGAGACCTGTGTAAAATGTCAGCCAATTCGAATAAGAATTGCGTCCTTTGTGGCCTCAAGAAGTAAAATAGAGAGATCGATTTATATGGGAGCTGTATCGGGCTATAGACCGCTTCAGACCATAATAAACACGTACGTTAATGGTCATGAGAGAATCTGTCGTATCCGTCGTATTTCAGGCAACTCGGATAATAATTGCGACCTCTAGAGGTTTAAGAAGTCAAGATCCCAGATCGGTTTATATGGCAGCTATACCAGGTTGTGAACCGACTTGAACCATACTTGGCACAGTTGTTGGATATCATAACAAAATACTACGTGCCAAAATTCATTCAAATCGGATTGCGCCCTCCAGAGGCTCAAGAAGTCAAGACCCAAGATCGGTTTATATGGCAGCTATATCCGGTTATGGACCGATTTGAACCATACTTGGCACAGTTGTTGGATATCATAACAAAACACGTCGTGCACAATTTCATTCCAATCGGATAAGAATTGCGCACTCTAGAGGCTCAAGAAGTCAAGACCCCAGATCGGTTTATATGACAGCTATATCAGGTTAAGAACCGATTTGAACCATACTTGGCACAGTTGTTGGATATCATAACAAAACACGTCGTGCAAAATTTCATTACAATCGGATAGGAATTGCGCACTCTAGAGGCCCAAGAAGTCAAGACCCAAGATCGATTTATATGGCAGCTATATCAAAACATGGAGCGCTATGGCCCATTTACAATACCAACCGACCTACACTAATAAGAAGTATTTGTGCAAAATTTCAAGCGGCTAGCTTTACTCTTTTGGAAGTTAGCGTGCTTTCGACAGACAGACGGACGGACAGACAGACGGACGGACGGACAGACGGACGGACGGACAGACGGACGGATATGGCTCGATCGACATAAAATTTCACGAAGATCAAGAATATATATACTTTATGGGATCTCAGACGAATATTTCGAGTAGTTACAATCAGAATGACGAAATTAGTAAACCCCCCATCTTATGGTGGAGGGTATAAAAATGATATAAGAAAAGATTTGTTCTGCCATTAGATCGATATCAAGATATAGTCCGGTTTGGACCACAATTAAATTATATGTTGGAGACCTGTGTAAAATGTCAGCCAATTCGAATAAGAATTGCGCCCTTTGTGGCCTCAAGAAGTTAAATAGAGAGATCGATTTATATGGGAGCTGTATTGGGCTATAGACCGATTCAGACCATAATAAACAAGTATGTTAATGGTCATGAGAGAATCAGCCATATAAAATTTCAGGCAAATCGGATAATAATTGCGACCTCTAGAGGCTCAAGAAGTCAAGATCCCAGATCGGTTTACATGGCAGCTATATCAGGTTGTGAATCGACTTGTACCTCATTTGACATAGTTGTTGAAAGAAACAATAAAAAACGTCTTGCTAAATTTAAGCCAAATTGGATAGGAAGTGCGCCCTCTAGAAGCTCAAGAAGTCAAGTCCCCAGATCTGTTTATATGACAGCTATATCAGGTTATGACCCGATTTGAACCATACTTGGCACAGTTGTTGGATATCATAACAAAACACTTCGTGCACATTTTCATTCCAATCGGATAAGAATTGCGCACTCTAGAGGCTCAAGAAGCCAAGACCCCAGATCGGTTTATATGGCAGTTATATCAGGTTAAGGACCGATTAGAACCATACTTGGCACAGTTGTTGGATATCATAACAAAACGCGTCGTGCAAAATTTCATTACAATCGGATAAGAATTGCGCACTCTAGAGGCTCAAGAAGTCAAGACCCAAGATCGATTTATATGGCAGCTATATCAGGTTATAAACCGATTTGAACCATACTTGGCACAGTTGTTGGATATCATAACAAAACACGTCGTGCAAAATTTCTTTCCAATCGGATAAGAATTGCGCACTCTAGAGGCTCAAGAAGTCAAGACCCAAGATCGGTTTATATGGCAGCTATATCAAAACATCGACCGATATGGCCCATTTACAATACCAACCGACCTACACTAATAAGAAGTATTTGTGCAAAATTTCAAGCGGCTAGCTTTACTCCTTCGGAAGTTAGCGTGCTTTCGACAGACAGACGGACGCACATGGCTAGATCGACATAAAATTTCACGAAGATCAAGAATATATATACTTTATGGGGTCTCAGACAAATATTTCGAGTAGTTACAATCAGAATGACGAAATAAGTATACCCCCATCCTATGGTGGAGGGTATAAAAATAACTTTTGAAATATGAAAACATTTTGCAAGTTTTACAAAAACTCATAAATAAAAAAAAAAAAAAAAAATTAAAAATTTTCAGCTTAACTTATATTCAACCAAAAAAAAATTGGCAAAACAAAAATTTACCTTAAGCGCCACATGTTTTGAGGCGCTAGATTTCGCCCACAGTGTGTTGAGTGGAGCGGACGTTTTGCTTTTTCGCAAGAATATTCTGTAACTCGTAACAGCTTGTTATTGGCAAAACAAAAATTTACCTTAAGCGCCACATGTTTTGAGGCGCTAGATTTCGCCCACAGTGTGTTGAGTGGAGCGGACGTTTTGCTTTTTCGCAAGAATATTCTGTAACTCGTAACAGCTTGTTATTTTCGGTAAAATTTTAAGTCACTGATAGCTACGTTAGTGTTATCCATTAGGCGTTAATGATCTGTGTCTGTTTCCAGTGCAGATCTAGAGTCTGAGGGTTGGCTTCGAATGGTTTCCGAAGATAGGCCGTAGCATGTTGCCTACTGTAATAATAGGCCGTAGCATGTTGTCTACTACTGAAACATCGACGAAGACACCCGGGTTGAGGCTTAAGGACAAGGCCGAACCTATTTTGTGCCTAGTCCATCGGCCTTCGCTTTCACACCAAGAAGAGGTGAATGAAAAACTACACGTCTACTTTCGGTAACGTACCGAAGAAGAACAGGGCTGCATACTTAGGAACAACTGGAATGGGATAGTCATGGACTGTCAGCTATATACTCCGATGTTCTTGCGTAAGGTACTTCGGCAGCAGCAGCTAGAGAAGCATCTATGGAGGTATCGCCCACACCGCAAGTGTTCATTGACCTGAGAAAGACTGTTTCCCCTGCTTTCCTAACTGCCACTGCATTCGTAAGGAAACTCATCATGGCATGATCTAACGAATCTTGTAAGGTTATACTCCTGGCATACTCAAAAGACGAGGCAAACGCAACAGTGGTAGAATTTCTGAATCTGAATCTGACAATGGTTCGGTTTCTACATATACATCTCTACCATTGTAAGACCGCTTTGGCGGCATTTAAGGCCCTCTGATTGCACGAGCATTTGACGTGGTTCTTATCCTGGAATCATGGGTGTGTGGAGGAATGGTTCGCACTTTTTTTACATGCTTTTTATTATTTTATTATGCATGGGAATAAGATGGTGTGTTGTTGTTGTTGTTGTAGCAGTGTGTTACACACTGTGGCGGCAGCCCTTGCCGATGAAGAACTCCATCGGGTCAATCCGGTACGTACATCCGACTGCCATGGGATTGGGTGAGTGGGTATTTGAGTGGGTATACTAATCTAGTCATTTCGTTTATGACATATAGAAGTATATATCTGGGACCATTTAAAAAACATATATCGTGAACAGAGCGCATACTGTGCGGACATGTTTTTTATTCGCTCCTTAAAAACGATAAATCATTCGCATTTGTTCGAAACAAACCAATACAAAACTTGTGGCACAAAAAGCGTCGATCGATACTTGTCAACGAACATTTCGATAAGCACCATCTCGAATATTGGCTGATATTCTTAACATAATAGATGTTCCTCCTACATAAAAGCTTTGTATTTAACATTGTGTTAAAGTTGGTTGTTGAACGTGATAAAACTCTTTTTACATATTTTCACTAAGTGTGATAAAGCTTTTACAACAAATCGTCTTAAATTTAAGAACCCTGCAAGCAAAGTAACTTATTTGTTAGAATGAGCTGTTGCTCAAAGGTTAACTGCAAACTGATATCCTGCTGGCTTTGTCTTGACTCCTATCACGACAAATGCGTGGAATTAGCCGCTCGAACTGCTGACAATCTAAGAGAAAATAGAGGATTACATTGGTGCAGTAGTAGATGCCGATCGTATGATACCGAATTTTATACTTTTTTCAAAACTACACGTTTGGAATTTTAAACAAGTAAAAGCGTGCTAAGTTCGGGCGGGCCGAATCTTATATACCCTCCACCATGGATCGCATCTGACGAGTTCTTTTCCCGGCATCTCTTCTTAGGCAAAAAAAGGATATGAGAAAAGATTTCCTCTGTTATAAGAGCGATATCAAGATATGGTATTGTGGTCCAACAATTAAATTACATGTTGGAGAACTGTGTAAAATGTCAGCCAATTCGAATAAGAAATTCACCCTTTGGGGGCTCAAGAAAATAGAGATATCAATTTATATGGGAGCTGTATTGGGCTATAGACCGATTCAGATCATAACAAACACGTATGTTGATGGTCATGAGAGGATCCGTAGTACAGAATTTCAGGCAAATCGGATAATAATTGCGACCTCTAGAGGCTCAAGATATCAAGATCCCAGATCGGTTTATATGGGAGGTATATCAGGTTATGAACCGATTTGAACCTTATTTGACACAATTGTTGAAAGTAAGAATAAAATACTTCATGAAAACTACTTCTGCCAAATAGGATAGGAATTGCGCCCTCTAGAAGCTCAAGAAGTCAAGTCCCCAGATCTGTTTATATGACAGCTATATCAGGTTATTTACCGATTTGAACCACACTTGGCACAGTTGTTGGATATCCTAACAAAACACTTCGTGCAAAAATGCATTCAAATCGGATAAGAATTGCGCTCTCTAGAGGCTCAAGATGTCAAGACCCAAGATCGGTTTATATGGCAGCTATATCAGGTTATAAACAGATTTTAACCATACTTGGCACAGTTATTGGATATCATAACAAAACACGCCGTGCGAAGTTTCAGTCAAATCGGTCCAGAATTGCGCACTCTAGAGGCCCAAGAACTCAAGACCCAAGATCGGTTTATATGGCAGCTATATCAGGTTATGGACCGATTTGAACCATACTTGGCACAGTTGTTGGATATCATAACAAAACACGTCGTGCAAAATTTTATTCCAATCGGATAAGAACTGCGCACTCTAGAGGCTCAAGAAGTCAAGACCCAAGATCGGTTTATATGACAGCTATATCAGGTTATGGACCGATTTGAACCATACTTGGCTCAGTTGTTGGATATCACAACAAAATACGTCGTGCGAAGTTTCAGTCAAATCGGTTCAGAATTGCGCCCTCTAGAGGCCCAAAAACTCAAGACCCAAGATCGGTTTATATGGCAGCTATATCAGGTTATGGACCAATTTGAACCCTACTTCGCACACTTGTTGGATATCATAACAAAACACGTCGTGCAAAATTTCATTCCAATCGGATAAGAACTGCGCACTCTAGAGGCTCAAGAAGTCAAGACCCAAGATCGGTTTATATGGCAGCTATATCAGATTATGGACCGATTTGAACCATACTTGGCACAGTTGTTGGATATCATAACAAAACACGTCGTGCAAAATTTCATTCCAATCGGATAAGAATTGCGCACTCTAGAGGCTCAAGAAGTCAAGACCCAAGATCGGTTTATATGGCAGCTATATCAAAACATCGACCGATATGGCCCATTTACAATACCAACCTACCTACACTAATAAGAAGTATTTGTGCAAAATTTCAAGCGGCTAGCTGTACTCCTTCGGAAGTTAGCGTGCTTTCGACAGACAGGCGGACGGACGGACAGACGGACGGATATGGCTATATCGACATAGAATGTCGCGACGATCAAGAATATATATACTTTATGGGGTCTCAGACGAATATTTCGAGTAGTTACAAACAGAATGACGAAATTAGTATACCTCTCATCTTATGGTGGAGGGTATAAAAATAATCCCTTTAACTTAGTTCAATCATGGAAAAGCTCAACAAAAATAAAGCAATGTTAGTATGATAATGATAGTACATCCTGTTTAGATCAGTTTCTTCAATTTCCTTCTGATTCTTTACGTAAAAGAAATAAGCCGTTATTTTCGCCCTTAAACTCGCCGAAATCTCCAAATGTTCTAAGCACTCAAAGTCCAAATTTACGTGTTGTCGCCCCAAAGAAAACGATGTTTGCTCCCCGTTTTGCTGCTGAATCTTCCGAAGACGATATAACTACAAATATTAAAAGCAAGCTTAGCGCTATTCATGAGATTAAGGTCTTTAAATTTGAATATACCGAAATATGTAGTAAGACTTTATTTAAAATTATTGTTCCTGAAGATATTTTTGAAACAATTTTTAATCCATCTTCCTAGCCTTCTAAAGCTGTATTTCAGGAATATATTTACAGAGATGCCTAAAACTCATTCAAAACCAATAGTCGGGCGGTGCCGACTGTATAATACCCTACATTTTCCCTATAAATACAATGTGGGAACTATTTCAAACTCTGAACCAATTGGGTTGCTAAACATATGTATCAAATTTGAGCAAATATGTTCAAACTGTAATAACTACAAATGGCAACATTATTGCAAGTTACCCAATTTCTGACGAACATATATACGGGAACTATTGGGTTGCCCAAAAAGTAATTGGGGATTTTTCATATAGTCGGCGTTGACAAATTTTTTCACAGCTTGTGACTCTGTAATTGCATTCTTTCTTCTGTCAGTTATCAGCTGTTACTTTTAGCTTGCTTTAGAAAAAAGTGTAAAAAAAGTATATTTGATTGAAGTTCATTCTAAGTTTTATTAAAAATGCATTTACTTTCTTTTAAAAAATCCGCAATTACTTTTTGGGCAACCCAATATATCGAAATCTGAAGCGATTTCGAGCAAATGCAGATATTGTGGTAGCCGCCGAGGAAAGCGTTGTGCAAAATTTTGGCAAGATTGGTCAACAAATGTGCTTGCAGTGACTCTTGGAGTGAAAATCGGGCGATGTACATATATGACAGTATATAGATACAAAAAAAATCCCTCCTGCCAAATTACAACAGAATCGGTTAACAATTGAGTATTTTATTGCAATATTTTTCAAAATCGGACGAACATATATATGGGAGCTATACCTATATCTGAACCGATTTCGAGCAAACTTCTCAGATACTGTGGTAGTTGTCGAGGAAAGCGTTTTGCAAAATTTAGGCAAGTTGGTCAATAAATGCACTTGCTGTGACTCTACAACTTTATTTTTATTAAATTAAAATCGGGCTATATATATATATATATATATATATACGAGAGGTATACCAAAATCTGAACCGTTTTCCGTGAAATTCACCAGTAGCCGAGAGTAAAGAGAAAATCCTTCCTGCCAAATTTCGAGAGAATCGGTTAACAAATGACCATTTAATTGCAATTAGCTAAATCGAACCAGAAAATGAATCTGAGTCGAACAGTATATTTATCAATGGGTCTATCTCTCTTCCTTCTGGGTTTTACAAACAAATGCACTAATTTATAAAACCCTGTACCACAGTAGTGGTGTAAGGTATAAAAAAACTAATATTTGCATTGTATACCAAAATGTTAGAGGCTAAAAATCCAAGTTATGAACCCTATTTTTTGATAGTTTTGATTTAAATCACGATATAATTGCATTCACTAAGACCTGGCTCCAAGATAATATATAACATAAGGAAATTTTATGTCAACAGTTTCAAATTTTTAGATTAATTGTTTCAAAAGTAGAGGAGGCGGGGTGCTTACAGCTGTGCCTTCTCGATATCGGCAGAAGAAATTTCTCTTCCCTTGTCGTTTGATATTGAAATTGTCGCTGTTAGAGTTTTTCTTCAGAATTTAACAATACATCACACGTTCATATGTTCCACCTAGTTCGAAAGATGAATGTTGTAGTTCAGGCACTAATGATCTTTTACCTACTGCAACTAGTGAAAGTACTAACCAATGTATTGTTATATTAGTTCCGGCTTTACACAAATTAATAATATTTACAACTTCTTTGGTAAACTTCTCGACCTTATATTCGTAAGTCGTCCTCACGATTTTTTGGTTTTTCCATCCGGTCCTTTAGTCCACCCTGAGGATAAATATCGTCCCACAATACAGGTACAATTTTCCTTAGTGCCCCCTTCTATGGATTCTCTTATTTGGATGAAACTAGCTATTGTTTCTCTAAAACCGACTACAATCAATTGAATTCATTTTTAGGTGCGACCGATTGGGCTAAACTTCAATCTTTGGAGTCATTAGATGAGATAATCGAAATGTTTTACTCTATTTTAAAAAATGGAATATCTACAGCTGTTTCGAAAAAAATTTTCTGTAGGAATACTGGCCCCCGTGGGATTCAGCTGATTTATCAAGATTAAAGAATAGAAAAAAATAAGCTTTATATGGTTTATGGTTTCATTAAATCTAGGCGTCGATCTAATGATTGTCCAAAGAGGTTACATTTCGGAAAAGATGTTGCAGATGATGACACTGAAATTTTTATATATATTTGCCTCATTTTTTAAAACAACCTATTCTGATAAATTCTACACACCACTATCCCTATGGTATTACGGAATTTTCGACTATTACTATTCCATTATCAAATGTTACAACAGTGTTACGCAATCTGGAATGCCTAAAGGATACAGGGATGCCAGGCCCCGATGGAATCCCTTCGTGTATTCTTAAATACTGTGCAGAAAAGTTTGCACTTCCTCTCTCGATAATGCTTAATAAGTCTCTGGATACTGACTATTTACCACCAATTTGAAAAGAATCTTTTATTGTTCCTATTTTTAAATCGGGTAGTAGAACTGAACTGTCAAACTATAGAGGAATTGCTAAATTGAACACAATTTTAAAATTATTTGAAAAGATGGTAACCTTTCAAGTTTCATATATTTATGTACAATTGAACATGTCTTCGGGAAACATAGATCTACTGTAACAAATCTTTTGGAATTAACTACAAATCGATATCAGACGGATTGTATTTATACGGACTTCAGCAAAGCTTTTGATAAGGTTAATCATGATTTATTGTTATTGAAGTTGTATCTTATGGAGTTTTCCAACGCATTCTTGAACTGGATAAAATCCTACCTAGTCGGCAGAGCTCAAATGGTGAAAATAGGGAATGCTATTTCTAATCAAATTAATGTGAAGTCTGGTGTCCCTCAAGGAAGCCATTATAAGTGACCTGCTTAATGCAATACTTCAGTGTAAGGTTTTTTTGTGAGCAGATGAATTTTTCGCGACACAAGAGTTTATTTAAACTGCAATTCGAGCAAAAAAGGACGAATTTCGATTTATAAACAGTATGTATAAAAGAGCTAATAACTCATCAAAAATAGATACTAAAAAACCGTCTATATAGACGATTATAGATCGGAAAAAGAAGCCTAGACGAACGAAAAGCAACCGATCGACATCGACAAATAGACTATAAGTTATTTTACATCGAATTATGCAAACAACGACCCTTTCGCAGCCTCTTTGTTGAAATTAGTAATTATTATCATCTCTTTGATCTCTCTGAAAACCATGATTCTTTTAAAAGTACGTCAATACTACACCTAATCACATAGTTTTTTGTTTTTTTCATTTAATTTAAAAGTTTGTATATATTTTTAGTTTAATATAGTCTGTAAGGATTATGTAATCTATAGACTTAAGAAGGAATAAAAAAAAATTTGATCGTCTCGACATTTCGAGTCGATCTAGCTATGTCCGTCTGTCGAAATCGCGCTCGAACGAATAAATATATCCATATTGGTTCAGATTTGGATATAGCTCCCATACAAACCGGTCTCCTGATTTAATTTTTGAGCCCCTGGAAGCCGCAATAGTCCATCGATTTGGCTGAAATTTTATGCATCTTTTGAATGTTGTATTGATGGCTTTAAACGTCAGATAACGGACGACGCCAAAAAAAAGATGCGCAAATGACATGTGTATGCCATAGAGGTTATGTAGTCATTTGGTAAATATGTCCATCACTATAAAGAAAAAAACATAGGACTACGAACTAACTTAACCAAAATCGGTGCGGCAAGTGATAGCATGTGCGGAAGATAATGAGAAGTTGGAGCATTTCCTATGTCATTGCCCGGCTTTCGCGGCTAACATGAACCAACTTAGGGACGTGTTACGAAAAACAATTAAGGATTTTGTAAGTAGCACGGAATTCCTAACTTAAAATTTTCTTTTTCCAGCACACAAGGCGATTACTGGCTTAGGTGTATATCTATAGTGACATGGGGCAGATTAATAACTGCACCATCTGGCTTTCCCTTTCCATTACAAAAAATCTTCGATCGTTCGTTTCGAAAGAGAAACAAAACGGAAAGCCTTTTTTAATTTTTTTCAATAACTTTCCATTAATAAAAACGTCCTTTCCCTGGCTATAGCGAAAAAATGACTAAAATAATCAAATAACAGACAAACATAAAAAAACACAAAAATATATAAGAATTCAAGGGCATGACTTTCTTACCTGCCATATGGGCTTGTTCTTGCTATCTATTGCTCCAAATTCCTTTTCGTGTGCTCGTGTTAGAACTTGCTTATACAAAACTTCTGCTTCAGCATATTTCCCTTGTTTTAAATAGCAACTTGCAAGATTATTTTTTGTTTTTGCTACATTTGGATCGTCGGGTCCAAGTTTTGATTCATAAATTTCCAAGGCTCGTTGATAATATTTCTCTACTTCATCGTATTTTCCTTGATTTTGGCATAGTAGCGCTAAATTATTGAGCTGTTTTGCAACATCTGGGTGATCTTTTCCCAAAACCTTTTCTCTGATTTCTAGCGCACGTTTACATAAAGGTTCTGCATCCTTGTACTTTCCTCGTTTGCCATAGAGAACAGCAAGGTTATTTAAAGTTGCAGCAACAGCCGGGTGATTCTCGCCAAGAGTCTTTCCTCTTATGGATAATGCATCATTAAGCAAGTTAGCAGCTTCTTTGTATTTATTCTAAAATAAAGATAATATAAAAAACGTTGAATGTTATTACGATTCAAATCTTATAGCATGTAATCTTATATATAAAAATCAATTTGTGTTTGTTTGTGTGTTCCTTATAGACTCAGAAACGGCTGAACCGATTTTCATGGTGATATCGGAAGGAAGCGGTGGGAAGGGGGGGGGGGGGGGGTGGACCCTCCCCCTTACCCTAATTTTCAGAAACGCCGGATGTCGAAAATGGGTGGTACGATTTAAGCGAAATTTTGTGTGCTCTCATATAGAACCCTAAAAATAAAAATTTGGTATCCAAATTATGGATAGGGTACCTAGGGGGGCCGTCCCACCCTTAAACCTACCAAACATTTACCACCAAATTAGGATAAGAAAACGTATCTGATATCCAATTGTAGGACCAAGTGTTAGGGGGACCACCCTAACCCCTAAAACCCCCTAAATCTGGAAAAGTGTCTATGGGCCCATCCCACCCCCACAACACCACCCAAATAGGAAGTATTTTCTGACTATTGCAACATGAGGCTCAAATAAGAGGGTTTTTAGAGTAGGACACGAATCCAATATATATTTTCAAGGCCAACTCACTGAGTGGCCGCCCATCCCCCAAAACACCACCCGAGCCGGTCATGTTTGCCGACTATGGAAATATGGGGTTCAAATTAATTGTATTTGGGAGTAGGCCATGAATCTGATATCAACATTCGGGACCACCTGTCTAGAGGATGTCCCACCACCATAACAACTCCCAAATAGGACGTATTTGCTCACCAAGACAATTTGTGTCTTCAAGACAGTGGAACTAAATAATTATAGTTTTTAGGGCCAATACCCCATACCGGACATATTTGCTGACTTTTGCAATAAGGAGTTCAAATTAGATTAGAAAAGGAATTTTATATCCAATTTTGAGGCCAATGGCAATATGAGGTTCAAATAAATGATATAGATATATGAGAATGGAGCGCGTTGCTGATATATATTCCGGGCTTAGTGTTTGGTGGACCACCCCAATCCCCAAAACACCCCTAAATCGGGCATATTTACCGACCATGTCAATGTGCAATTTAAATGAAAGGTATTGGAGGGTAGAGCAAGAATTAATACCCACTTTCGGGGCCAATTTTCTGGGGGTCTACCTCATTCCCAAAATACCCTAAAAGCAGCAATTTTTTACTGACCATCGCTCAAATAAAGGTATTTGGGAATAGAATACGAATTTGATATCCAAATGTAGGACCATGTGTTTAGGACATCATCCCTTCCCAAAACAACCACAAAGGGTAAACATTTTTCGACCATGCCCATATGTGGCTCAAATGAAAGGTATTTGAGATTAGAAAAAGAATTTGATAACCAGTTTTGGGGCCATGTGTTTGGGGGACGCCTCATCCAGTAAACTCCCCTTAAACCAATAGCAATATGGGGTTAAAATAAATGGTATTTGAAAGAAGAGCACGATGCGGATATTTTTCACGGCCAAGTCTCTGGGGGACCAAAACACCCCTAAATCAGATATCGGGCTGAAATGGGAATGGAGTATACCTTACATCCAAACTCAAATTCGTAGAGTTGCAATGAAGTTACAATGAAGATCATTTGGGATTCAGATAAAGGCACTTATATTGTTAAACTGTTAGTCAAGCGATATACTGTTTTCGTAGCATGGTATTTCACTAAAAGCTCTTTAATTGTCGAAAATAAATATTTGAAGTAAAATTTGTTGCATATAAAGTAAAACAAAGCGCAGCGCAGAGGGCCCGACCAGCTAGTAATATTATAAGAAACCCTTTTCTTTAACTTTTAACAGATTTATAAAAATATGAACATATAACAATAAATGTAGAAAAATGCATGAAAGCTTTATTTGATTTTATAGATAGAAGATCTAAACACAATAATAATACACGATAATTTTACGTAAATGTTGATTGCGGCTGAGCATCAAATAATTCATACGTTTGGTTCAATTTTTCAATTTTTTTTTGAACGGATATGTACATGAAACTTAACGCAGAAAATGTTGAGGTGTTTTCCAATAAGTATGGACAATTTGGGCTCCAGTGGGGACCCTAGTGGGCTCACAAACTGGGCATCAAATGGTTCATACGTTGCAACCAAATTTTTTATTGTTAAGCTTCAACATTGTCTACTGAAATAACTTGGAAGTAATTTTATATTCCAAACTAGAGCAGACAGTACACCTCCATGAGGTGTTCCTCTACTTACCAATATTTTTAGATCCACAGATCCCAAGCCTGCCGTAATGCATATTTTAGTATGTATGTTATTAGTCAAGCACCTTCAATGTCAAGAAATGCTACTATTGTATATTCCTTGACAGCGATAGAAACCTCTAGTAGCCGACTAGGTCGTGAAGGGCTGTTTCAGTTGATGAATTGAAAGGCAACTTTACTATATGCATGCTGCTGCCGCGAAAGGCGATCTCCCGGGATCTTTGTCCTAATATATGTTTCTATCAACCTCTCAAGACACAATTTCCCTAATAGCCTCCGACGAATGCATATCAGTGACAACCTCTTCTGGCGCCACGTTGTCGGTTGGAGAATTTCCCGGTAAATGTGTATCAACGAGTAGCTCTAGTGTTTCCTCACCAGCATTGTCCATACATCCTCTGACTTCTGAATATGCACCACCGTAATACGTCTCGAGGACAGAATCTTCCTTTGCCTAGAGGCCTCAGATGTATCCTCCACAGAACTGCAGAATTCTACCCAGGATTTTTTCTGAGCCTTTCTCAGCTCGCCCTTAAATTTTCTTAGTTCAGCCTAATAGATGTTCCAATCGTGTGGTGCTGTTGTGGCTTTTGCTGTGTTGAAGAGTTTTCTGCAGTCCTTCCTTAGACCAACCAGCTCTACCATGGCGGTCGCTGTTTGCCCCTTGGCTTGGCACTAGGGCATGCTGACACAAGCGAGTCATTCAGGGTCTTCGTGAACCGCATTATGTCTGATAAAAATTATTGGTTTTGTATAATCGTTTGCAAAAGGGTTTTATTTAAAGTAAATTTGGTATGCTAAGCATTTACGTAGATCTTTACACTTAGATGGTTACAGAGAGAATGAAGATAAAGTAAAAACTGAAAGTAAGACGAAATAACATTCGTGTTGCAGAAAAAGAGTTGCCATATTTTCATCACTCCTCCTCAACATGAATGTTTTACAAAAAGAACAATTTTATTCAGTTAAGATTTATTAAATCAACATAATTATAATGTTTAGCCTTTGACAAGTTTTTAGTAATTACATCAGCAATCATATTAGCACTTGGGCAAGATTCCAAATGTATCTCCTTCTTCTGAACTAAGTCTCGTATATGATGGTATCTTATGTCGATATGTTTGGACCGCTTATGATATATATTCTCTGCCAATTTTTGTGCTCCTTGGTTGTCAATATGCAATATAGTAGACTGATTATCATAACAATTCAATTCTGCCAAAAGACGTTTTAAATAAAACGCCTCTTTTGATGCTTCGGAAACGGCCATGTATTCGGCTTCTGTACTGCTCAGTGCAACTGATTTCTGTTTCCGTGACTCCCAGGATATTGGACCCTTACCAAGGAAGAAGATGAATCCCATATAAGACTTCCTGTCTGTCGAATATCCTCCCCACTCGGCATCAACATAACCAAACAACTGACTTTCATTGGATTCATAACGCAGCTTTAGGACAATTGTACCTGCCAGATATCGAAGGATATGCTTTAGTCGAGTCAGGTGTTCTCTTCGTGGATCCGAATTCCGTTGAGCTAATTTGGATATAGAATGCAGTATGTCGCGACGAGTTGAAATTTGCTGATACATTAAGGTACCAACCATTGATTGATATTTTGTCTGATCTACTTTTTCATCATCGTCTTTACAGCTTATCTGGTAACCGACCTCCAAGGGAACTGACAAAGGCTTGCAATCCTTCATACCATAGTTCCGAAGTATTTCAAGGATGTACTGTGTCTGGCTTAAATTTATTGCCTCAATCTCTTCTCATCTCAACCTCCATACCCAGGAAATGGTTCAGTTGGCCCTTGTCGATGACATCAAATTCTTTTGAAATTTCCTCTTTGACTCGAAGGACTTGTCGATTTTCATCCTTCATAGAACCTAGCCAGCAAGTACTATCTACTGCTGATATGGCTTCTTCTACTGTTTGTGGGATACACTCGCCTGTGGCTAAAAAAATTGTTTTATTTTGAAGATATTTCGTAGGGCACCTATTTCGAATGTATACGGCTGAATACAACGCCTCTGCTCATAGGAATGACGGTACATTGGCGTGTACCATCATAGACCTAGCCATTTCGACGAGTGTACGGTTACCCCGTTCGGCCACACCATTTTGTTGAGGAGTATATGGCACTGTGAGTTAGCGAGTGATGCCCTCCTTTTCCAAATATGCATAAAATTCAGAATTGATGTATTCACGCCCATTATCAGAACGCAACGTTTTTATTTTACATCCTGTTTGTTTCACCACTTGGGCTTTAAAAATCCTGAATTTTTCTCTTTTTGATCTCAAAAAGTACATAAAAATTCTTCTTATCGTCGATAAAAATAACAAAGTACTTTGAGCTTGACCGGAAAGGTCCTCGGTATGAATTAGCTCCAATAAATCCTTTGATTTTGTTTGTGATTCATGTGGGAATGGCAACACGTGAATTTTGGTAACCATACACGTTCTGCAATTTATTTCATCTCCAGAATTGACCATCATGCCATTTACCAAATTCTTATTTGATATTTCCTGTAGGTTTTAAAATTAAGATGGCCAAATCTATTGTGCCATGTCACTTTGTCGTTGTTGAGCACAATTACATTTTCGATGTCGGCGTTGTCAAAAACAAACATATTTGTTTTTCTCAATGCTTGCAGAATTGTATCTCCGTCATGGTTTTTGACTGTAGCTTTTTCCTCATCAAAAGTTAGAGTTAATCCACTGCCAACAGCTTTGCTGACTGAGATAAAATTACGCTGTAACTCAGGAGAGTACAATACATTTTCGAGCTTGATCTTATAATTATCATCCTCCAACCAAACGTCACCTTTCCCAACAGCGTCGATGTGTTTGTTGCCTGCTAACGAAATTCTTTCATTATGTTGTTGGAAATTTGTCAACATGTTGCAGTCACCGCACATGTGCGACGTTGCTCCGCTATCGACATACCATATCTTTCTCTCTAACGGTGTACTTTCAGCCACTGTCAACATTGTCATTGCTTGCGTCTTCTTATTATTTTTCTTGTCACATACATTCGCAAAATGACCAGCTATGCCACATATGAAACATTTGCCTTTGAAATTCTTTTTATTCTGCTTTCTCTTCACGTTATCTCCTTTTAAAACCCTCGCCGAAAATGCATGCTGCATTGCTGTGCATTCCTCAATTCTCTCTTTTCTTCTTTTTCCTTCCTCTAAATGCTTCTGTTTTAGCGATGAGAAATTTGGCAAGGAATCACGAGTTTCCATTGCGATGACAAAATTGTCGTATTCCTTTGGAAGGCTTGACAGGAGCACTATTGCTAGAAGCTCCTCCTGGATCTCAATACCGGTTTCCTTCAATTTCTCAAACACTTCAGAGAACTCGTTTAGATGCTGTACAACATTGCCGTCATCTGCCATTTTCAAATTAATTAGCTTCTTGAACAAAGACACTTTCTGTAGTGGCTCTCTGGGCATGTACACTTCTTCTAAATTTCTCCAGGCTTCATGAGATTGTGTGCAATTTCTAATGTAAGGAAACTGCGTTGGTTTTGCACTTAGAAATATAGACGCTAAGGCTTTTTCATCATCAGAATTTCATTTGGTTGTTGCAGCTTCATCGCCTTCTCTCTTTTTCGTGACGCTAGCCATTTTCCAATAACCACTATGCATCAAAACGCTTCGCATTTGTAATGACCAACTATCATAGTTTCCTTCGTCCAATTTTTCTATCTGGACCACTGGAACACTCATTTTTGAACAATTCCTTTAATTATCCAATACGTGAGCCTGGCCCATAACCTGATAAAACTTATTGGTTTTGTTTAATCGTTTGCAAAAGGGTTTTATTTAAAGTAAATTTGGTATGCTAAGCATTTACGTAGATCTTTACACTTATATGGTTACAGAGAGAATGAAGATAAAGTAAAAACTGAAAGTAAGACGAAATAACATTCGTGTTGCAGAAAAAGAGTGGCCATATTTCCATCAATGTCTATACCTCCGTAGTTTCCACTTCTATTTTTGGTCTAGAAGTGATAGACGTGCTGAATTTGCGTCCTCGTCGTCGGACTATGTGACCCCCGACCTCTCCCATACGGCAATTTACGCAACGGCAGCATGCCAGCCCAAATATTGCCAGGCCAGTGCAGTGAAGTGTATCGTTTTTGCAGTTAAACTGCAACGGACTTTGTGGCAAGATCGATGAGATAATGGACTTTATGAGTCGGAAGAGCATATTGGTCGCAGCGATCACGGTTACAATGTGCTACGTAAGGATCGCTCAAGGAATGGAGGTGGGGGACTGGCACTCGTAATACACCTTTCCGTGCAGTATAGACCTATCTCGACTGCGCATGGCGCTAGTGACCCCAACATGGAATGCATGGGAATAGCGGTCAGGTCTGGTACTGCCGAGATGGAGATATACAATACAACGTGTGTATACCGCCGGTTGGTAGCTGTGTCCCGATTAATGGCCAGGCTTACAACCCCGACATAAGTGGGTTGCTATCTGGCCATAATCGTCTGGTTCTTGGGGACTTTAATGCGCATCACACGTCATAGCATTCTCTCCTAGGTAACGACCAGCGTGGTATAGCTTTGGCAGAGCAGATTGAAAGCTCCACGTTTTGCACGGTGAATGAGGATGCCCCCACTAGGATTACAAGCAGCAGCAGCTCGCCAGACATCTCCATTGCATCCCCTGATCTCCTGAGTGACGTATCCTGGCAAGCCATCCTTTTTTTTGGAGTCAGACCACCTACCCATAATTCTCACCATCAACCGACCACCCGACTTCATAACCTCTGAGCTCTGGACTGGCTTCAGAGAGTATACCAATCGCCGCTTCAGTGAACTGCCAACCCCCTCTGATGTGCTTGTGGCCAATTTCCCGGCGCAAGCAGTGGTACTCGCAGATGAGCGTGATGGGATTCGTGCTATGGACCCCGCTAATCCCAGAATCAGCGAGCTGAATCTGGAAAAAAACAGTATAGTCAACGAACATCAGCGGAATTTGTGGCTGAAACACTTGGAGCAATGTAACTCAGGCACCGGTGTAGGCAAACTGTGGTCTACTATTAAGTTACTCTCGAACCCCGGTAGACGGGATGACAGTATTCAGTCACTTTTGGCGAAATAGCCGTGATCCGAAAAGATGCGCCAGGTTGTTCAACCCTCAATTTATTGTGCATCCTGAGAGAGATAGGGCAAGGAGGAGAGCCATTCGCCGTATTCGTGGCCTCCGAGCCGATGAACAGCCATCACAATTTACCGTGGGCGAAGTTACGAATGCCATTCGTGGCGCCAAATCATCTAAGGCGTTGAGCCCCGACGGAATCTCTACATTGATGTGAAGAATCTGGATTCACCTGGAGTTGAGTATCTTACCACTGTCCTCAACCTGTCTTGAACACTCTTATAGTTCCCGATGTCTGGAAAATGGGCAGAGTGATCCCGCTACTGAAGCCTGGAAAAGACCCGAGTTTGGGGGAGTCGTACAGACCGATCTCCCTTCTCTCACCAGTGGCAAAGACGCTTGTGGCATTACTCCTCCCGAGCCTCGTAGAACTTCCATTCGCCGAGCATCAACACGGATTTCGAAGACTGCATAGCACAACAACGGCTTTGCATGCCATCTCCGCACACATTTGCCGTGGCTTCATTCAGCCTAGGCCATGTGATAGGACGGTTCTCGTGGCACTGGACCTATCGAAGGGATTCGACACGATCAGCCATGCCAAATTATTTGAGGATATCGCCAACACGTCTCTCCAGCCAGGCATGAAACGATGGGTCGTGAATTATCTGTGGGGTCGCCAGTCATTTGTGGAATTTAGGGATAAGAAGTCGAAACACCGTAGAGTGAGTGAAACAGGGAGTTCCCCAAGGTGGGGTGATATCTCCGGCACTGTTTAACTTCTAACTATCCTCCATTCCACCGCCTCCAGACGGCATAGAGATCGTATCATATGCTGACGATTGTACGATCATGGCGTCAAGCCCCTACCCATTGTTGACATCTGCGATAGGTTGAACGTCTACCTCAACGAACTTGCCTCATATTTCGCTGCAAGAAATCTGAAGATATCCGCCACCAAATCTTCAGCCACACTGTTCACTACAAATACGCGTGAGGTGAATACTGTGCAGACTGTGATGGTCGATGGAGAAATGATTCCGACTATCCAAGTGTCCTAAAATACTTGGCGTCACATTTGACAGCTCTTACACATTTCCCCCACATGCCACAGCAATCTACGATAAAGACAAAAGTAGAAACAAGGTCCTCAAGTCACTTGCTGGCAGCACTTAGGGTGCAGGTCTGTAGTAAGTTATGCAGCACCAGTGTGGTCTCGTCAACTTTGTGACACGCAGTGGATCTGTCAGTATGCCGCCCTCCGAACTGCGACGGGCTGTCTCCTCAGTTCTCATGTGGACCACCTCCATCAGGCGACAAAGATCCTACCAGTGCGAAGACATAACTAAATGCTGTCCAAGCAATACCTTTTGGGGTGCTATCGCAGAAACCATCCAAATCATCATCTTGTGGATAGATATCCACAGCCCAGAAGCCTTAAGGTAGATCTACATGATCTAGAGCGTGAGGTTCAGCGCTACAAGAGAAAACCTCTAGATCAAGCGGGTCTAAACAACATTCATGCAGACACGGTAGCAGATGCGGTAATTGGCTACCGGGTGAATATAGTCCTTGGAGAACGACCGCCACCCTTTACTCCCGAAGAAATTGACCTCCCCCGGCAAATCTGCTACAACAACAACTAAATCGTCAGTGCTTAGAGACGGAAGAAAAACATTTAGACTACTCTTTACAGGCTCTGTGTCTCCCATTTCTCGTACCCTTAAGAAGTCTAAATCCCGGAATTCTTAGTCCATGAACCATTTCTCCACACACCCATGTTTCCTGGATAAGAATCACGCCAAATCCCCCTGCCATTAGGAGGATACTTAGTGCCGCCAAAGCAAATATTTCCTTCAGAACTGTTTTTTTTTTTTGCTTTCTTCCAGTAGGTGTAATTTTCTTGTTATATTTCAAAGAGGATGTAGAATATTGGCCCGATTTGATCAACTAATATATATGTGAAGGCCGTCCAACAATTTACCATTTTTAGACAAAAAAATTTTGTTCCTCAAGTTCCCAAGTTCTTAATAATTTCGCCCTAAGTAACTGCCAAAGGTTTCCACATCCACGTGTTAGAAACATCCAATTTACTAAAAAGGATCCTTTTTTTGTCATTTGGAATGCCTTTTATAAAATAACGCTGTATTTTGATTTTTTTTATTTAAAGCACAATTTTATCTACAAATTGTGAAAAAAATTAAAAATCATTAAAAAAAATTTTAATTGTTTTTCGATTTTACCCCAAATAATCGGGAACTTTTCCCCGATATTTTTTTATTGCGATAGTCTTCTGAAATACCTTTTCTCTATATATAAAATAGGCGCATGAATTCGTACGCATAGATATTAAAAATTACAAGAGTATGAAATGGTTGAAACCAGCAGATAGTTGTTGGTTCTTAATTAAGCCACTTCATCAGGGATGATAATTTTGATACTTTGCTACTCTCTTTGAGAGTAAACATTTATTTTATATGCCTATAAAGGGCTATTGAAAAGAGGCTGCATATAAATACGAACAAATCTAATTTTATTCTTTTGACAAACCGATGCCAGGAAATAATTTGGGAATACCTTGCAAAGATTGGCAAAATTAACATCAAACAGATATACAAAGCAAAATATATCACAGAATATCAGATCACTTCTAGTGAAAATATAGTACCTGAATCCTATATCGCTGTGAGTTGTTTAAGGCTCTATTACACGGCATGTAGTGGTCTTATGACATGAGGGGATTCAGATCGTGGGAAGAGGAGGCTATTACTGAAAGGAAATAAGCAGGTCAGTATAGCTATTGGTGTCATAACGGGACACATAGGACTACGAACTCACTTACATATGTAAAATCGGTGCGGCAAGTGATAGCATGTGTAGAGCATGCAGGGAAGATGATGAGACGTTGGAGCATTTCCTTTGTCGTTGCCCGGTTTAGCGTCTAACAGATACCGGCACTTTGGTGGAAACACTATACCAGACATGAACCAACCAAGGGTGGCATGGAAAACAATTAAGGATTTTGTAAGTAACACGAAATTCCTAACTTAGATTTTCTTTTTCGAGGTTACTTTTTTTTGTTTATCTTGAGCGCACAACAAGCCGATTACTGGCATAGGTGTATGCCATAGTGGCGCGAGGCGCATTACTATCTGCGCCCTCTTTTCAACCTAACCTATTTGAAAACAAGCCTCTTCCCTGTCGAAATCCTCGTCTGTGCCAACAGGTAGACGCAGGCGCGATAAAGCATCTGCATTGCGAAGTTCAGTGGTGTTCCGATATTTTACCTTATAGTTATATGCCATAAGTGTCTTTGCCCAGCGCTGATCATTGTTGGCAAGTTTTTATCCGGATGAATAATTCTAACCGGGGTTTGTGGCCAGTAAGGATAAGGATGAACTTACGACCGCACAAAAATTGATGAAATCGCTTGATACATTGGTAACGAGAATTACAGGTATGTCATCTTAAAATTGTATCGATATTTGAAAATTTTGGCACAAAGTTGTGGAAATAATTTACTTTGCCCGTAAAAGCCTCTAGCTCTTTAATTTCCTTTGGTGGCTTTAAGTTTCTAACGACCAGTACACCACATTCGTCTGGTAGAATTCCCTCTGAACTTATTTGACGGCCAAGATATGTGATCTTATTTTGCAAAAACTCACACTTTTCTTGTTTGCAACGAACCCCATTTGCTAATAGAATTGAGAGTACTTTCAAGTACCTTTCCCGCGTTGGTAGTGGATACTGCTCGACATCTATCTGTGACTTTACAGCTACTTTAAAATCACATCGTATCCGAATTGTGTTATTATTTCCACCGAAATGAGTTTCTCCAATTCTGAATTAAACTGAGGCATTTGCGCGAAAGGTATAGGGCGGCTTCTGCAAAATTTTAGTTGAGCATCAGGCTTAGATGGTGTGAAAACGTCACGATTTTTTTTTTTCACAAAGTTCTCGCGTATTTTGTCATCGTTAGTTATTGAGTTTATTTTCACAATTTGAAAACTGAATGCGCTAAGTAAATCATGACGGAATAAATTGTCACCGGAATCTATGTTAACGACAACTACAACTACGTTTTTTCGCAATCACTACATTTAATTTTTGTGTGTAGTTCGCCAAGGAAAGGAATAACTTTCTTCCCGAAACTGAACAAAACTCTATTTGTATTCCATGATCGTTTAAAAAAGACAAAATTAACGAAAATTTTGGCTTTTTCAAACGATCATATCATAATGATTGAAATCAAAGCACCAGAGTATTTGACAGGTGTGACATTAATTAAAACATTGATACATCGACCATAACTATGTTATTCTTTTGTTTTAAGCTGCGTAGTTGCTTCTTTTCTACCTATGTACAGCGGTCAAAAAAAGTATTCATCATTAGCAAAATTGATAATAAATTCACTTATTTTGGGTAATTGAAGAAAATTTAAAGTAAACAAATAATGCAGTTTTATGCAATAGTTTATTTTTCGTAATATGTTTTAAAATAAATTCAAAAAATAAATTTAATTAGCGCAAAAAATGCAATTTTATATAATAACACCAAAAACAGAACAAAAAAAGTATTCATCATTGATGTGCTATCATCAAAGTCAAATTCAAATATTATTTGGGAATCCCCCTTTTCTGTTTTATTTAGTAAAGGAGGCTTTGCCCTTGACAGCAAATATTTAATTTCATTGAAAATATAGTTTTTGTCAAAATGGGTCGTAAGCAAAACGAGGTTTCTGATGAGGTAAAAGTTTTGATAATAAAACACCACAGGAATGGTTTAACTCAAAAAACTATCAGTGAAATATTAAATAGACCACGATCTACTATACAATCCATCATCAGAAAGTGGACAGAAACGAAAACTGTTGACAATAAACCATGTTCTGGTCGACCAAAAGCACTTCCAGTTGGAGATGTGCGTTGGCTAGTGCGGCAAGTTCAGAAAACTCCGAAGACAAATGCGACCATTCTTCGTAAAAACACTATGGAATATTTAGGGAAGGAAGTTACTACACAAACAATTCGAAATACACTCAAAAGGCATAGTTACAGAGGAAGAACTGCACGTAAGAAGCCCTTTATAAATAAAATAAACCGAGTGAAAAGGCTAAACTTCGCAAAAATGTATGTAAAACAGCCCGAATCATTTTGGAAAACAGTCATTTTTGCAGACGAGAGCAAGTTTAATCTTTTTGGGTGCGATGGAAAGGTCATAGTGTACAGAAAACCAAATACAGAGCTTGAAGAACGAAACACAGTTGCTACTGTAAAACATGGTGGAGGTGGTTTAATGGTTTGGGGGTGTATGGCGGCTTCAGGAGCGGGAAATCTTGAAATTATTAATGGAGTAATGGATCATAAGTATTACATTGACATTTTAAAGAGGAATTTAAAAGATAGTGCTGTAAAACTTGGGCTTGGTAATAACTTTCAATATTATCAAGATAATGACCCCAAACATTC
The DNA here is from genome assembly GCF_963082655.1 of Stomoxys calcitrans. Taxonomy (NCBI): domain Eukaryota; kingdom Metazoa; phylum Arthropoda; class Insecta; order Diptera; family Muscidae; genus Stomoxys; species Stomoxys calcitrans. The sequence continues at coordinate 134,137,090 of NC_081552.1, read as the reverse complement.
TGCTTTAAATACCAAGATGTGGATGCTGTATAACTGCCCCAAAGTCATTAAAACTTCTCCTCAAAGTCCCGACTTGAACCCAATTGAACATCTTTGGGAACATCTCGAACGCAAATTGAGAACGCGCAATTTTTCGAGCAAGAGTCAAATGCAACAGGTGATAATGGAGGAATGGACTAATATAGACCAAAATATAACCGCTAAATTAGTCCAATCGATGTCAAACCGTTTAAAAGAAGTTATAAGAGGCGGTGGTCGAATAACAAAGTATTAATTTTTTTAAATTATGTTATTTATTTTTTTGTTTTTTTGCAATGATGAATACTTTTTTTGTTTAATTTTTTGTGTTCAGCTGTAAAATGGCCCTTTTTGTTCCAATAAATACTATTTTTTTTCTTAAAAAACAATGAAATTGTGTACATATATATCACACAAGCACTACTGCATCATTAGTTTAATATGTTTTTATTCCAATTGTCTTTTGTAGACTTATTAAAAAAAAAAACATTGAATGATGAATACTTTTTTTGACCGCTGTATTCTTTGTCATGCACAAAACTGCTATGTGACCCTTTTTTCCACATACACATAGCCCATAAAGTCTGCGTTCACCTGATAAACTTTTATGATTGGTTAAATAACACAAAATAAAATTATAAATCAAATCAACTCTATTACATATATTTTTTCTTCATATTCCTAACATTAAAAAACAAAATTTTAAGTTTGGTTAAGCACTTTCACTCTAGAGCGATTTAAATATGATAACAATTACATATAAGCACCACAAAGTCTGCGTTCAGTAATTAAAAATATAAAAAAGAGTTATTTAAACACAAAATAGAAACATATTAACACATTCCTAATATTTGGTAGGATAGCCACGTTGTTTTAAGACTGCACTTAGTCTATTTGGCATGGAGTTTACCAACATCTCTGTTTCCTCAGATATTATTTTCGCCCATTCTGCCTGCATGACACCCCGTAACATCTCCTTGCTGGTTATAACGTGCTGACGAATTTTTTCTCCAATAGATCCCAAAGATGCTCAATGGGGTTGAGATCTGGTGATTGGGGTGGTGTTTTAAGCTGCTTTGGAGTGTTATATAGAAGCCAAAGCCTAACAACCTCCGATGTATGCTTTGAATCGTTATCTTGTTGGAACCAAAATGTCGTTGCTAACCCTAGTTTAGCAGCACTTGGTTTCAATTTTTTTTTCAAAATATTGAGATAACCTCATTTATCCATTTTGGACTCAATAAATTCTAATTGACCCACTCCACTAGCAGCCATACACCCCCACACCATAACTCCACCACCACCGTGCTTCACCGTTCCAACTAAATTTTGTTTTTCCAGCTCAGTCCCGGACTTGCGTCACACTATTTGCCGACCTTTAATTTGTTCTCCTCGGAGAAAATGATTTGTTTCCAGAATTTAGGAGGCTTATTGATGAAAGTATTAGCGAATGTTTATGACTGAAATATACGGCTTTCTTTGACCAACTCTCCCATGAAATCCAGCTCTATGTAATATTTTTCTGACAGTTCAAACATTGTTTTAATATTTTCAACAATTTTGGTTGATGTTATAGAGGGTTGTTGCTTGCCATATTAATCACTTTGCGCACTTCTCTAACGGATAATTTTTTTTGGACGCCCAGGCCCAGGCTTTGAAGTTATAATGCCGGCTTCTTTGTAATTATTAATTACGCGCTGGACAGAAGAATACGTTCTTCCAACTGTTCCACCAATATTTCTAAAGCTTTGTCCTTCCTTCCACAATTTAATAATTATTTTTCCTTCAGATATGCATATTTCCTTCAGTTTCCATGTTTCCAAATTTATTAATTCTTTAAAAAACATATGTAACTATCATTTGTTGTGATAATGAACTGAAACTCATCAAAAATAAGAACAAGCATCATAAAAAGTAACGGTACTTCTAAGTAAACAAAGTGAACGCAGTCTTTTTGGTTGTCATAATTTCTTCTTATGAAACAAAAGTACCGTTAGAACAAACAAAAGCAAACTCGTATTTTTGTTTTTGTTTTCTAAATTAAGAAATATAAAGATACAACATATACAACAAAACTTGACTTTATTTATTTTTTATGTTGTTTTTTAATCATTAAAAAAGAACGCAGACTTTATGGACTATGTGTATGTTACACATTGCGTTTTTATACACTCCACCATAGGATGGAGGGTATACTAATTTTGTCATTCTGTTTGTAACTACTCGAAATATTCGTCTTGATCGTCGCGACATTTTATGTCCGTCCGTCCGTTTGTCTGTCGAAAGCACGATAACTTGCGAAGGAATAAAGCAAGCCGCTTGAAATTTTGCACAAATACTTCTTATTAGTGTAGGTCGGTTGGTATTGTAAATGGGCCATATCGGTCCATAACCTGATATAGCTGCCATATAAACCAATATTGGATCTTGACTTCTTGAGCCTCTAGAGTACGCAATTCTTATCCGATTGGAATGACTTGACTTCTTGAGCTTCTAGAGGGAGCAATTCCTATCCGATTTGGTTGAAATTTTGCATGACGTATTTTATTCTTACTTTCAACAACTGTGTCAAATAAGGTTCAAATCGGTTCATAACCTAATATAGCTGTCATATAAACCGATCTGGGATCTTGACTTCTTGAGCCTCCAGAGGTCGCAGTTATTATCCGATCGGATCACTTCTAGTGAAAATATAGTACCTGGAATCCTACATCGCTGTGAGTTGTTTAAGGCTCTATTACACGGCATGTAGTTGTCTTATGACATGAGGGGATTCAGATCGTGGGAAGACGAGGCTATTACTGAAAGGAAATAAGCAGGTCAGTATAGCTATTGGTGTCATAACGGGACACATAGGACTACGAACTCACTTACATATGTAAAATCGGTGCGGCAAGTGATAGCATGTGTAGAGCATGCAGGGAAGATGATGAGACGTTGGAGCATTTCCTTTGTCGTTGCCCGGTTTAGCGTCTAACAGATACCGGCACTTTGGTGGAAACACTATACCAGACATGAACCAACCAAGGGTGGCATGGAAAACAATTAAGGATTTTGTAAGTAACACAGAATTCCTAACTTAGATTTTCTTTTTCGAGGTTACTTTTTTTCTGTATCTTGAGCGCACAACCAGCCGATTACTGGCATAGGTGTATGTCATAGTGGCGTGAGGCGCATTAATATCTGCGCCCTCTTTTCAACCTAACCTACTTGAAAACAAGCCTCTTCCCTGTCGAAATCGTCGTCTGTACCAACAGGTACACGCAGGCGCTATAAAGCATCTGCATTGCGAAGTTCAGTGGTGTTCCGATATTTTACCTTAAAGTTATATGCCATAAGTGTCTTTGCCCAGCGCTGAATTCTATGTGCAGTCATTGTTGGCAAGTTTTTATCCGGATGAATAATTCTAACCGGGGTTTGTGGCCAGTAAGGATAAGGATGAACCGACCGTACAAAAATTGATGAAATCGCTTGATACATTGGTAGCGAGAATTACAGGTATGTCATCCTTAAATTGTATCGGTATTTGAAAATTTTGGCACAAAGTTGTGGAAATAATTTACTTTGCCCGTGAAAGCCTCTAGCTCTTTAATATCCTTTGATGGCTTTAAGTTTCTAACGACCAGTACACCACATTCGTCTGGTAGAATTCCCTCTGAACTTATTTGACGGCCTAGATATGTGATCTTCTTTTGCAAAAACTCACACTTTTCTTGTTTGCAACGAACTCCATTTGCTAATAGAATTGAGAGTACCTTTCAAGTACCTTTCCTTCTCGTACTGCATGAAATAAACTTTCCCGCGTTGGTAGTGGATACTGCTCGACTTCTATCTGTGACTTTACAGCTACTTTAAAATCACATTGTATCCGAATTGTGTTATTATTTCCACCGAAATGAGTTTCTCCAATTCTTTATTAAACTGAGGCATTTGCGCGAAAGGTATAGGGCGGCTTCTGCAAAATTTTAGTTGAGCATCGGGCTTAGATGGTGTGAAAACGTCACGATTTTTTTTTCACAAAGTTCACGCGTATTTTGTCATCGTTAGTTATTAAGTTTATTTTCACAATTTGAAAACTGAATGCGCTAAGTAAATCATGACCGAATATATTGTCACCGGAATCTATGTTAACGACAACTACAATTACGTTTTTTCGCAATCACTACATTTAATTTTTGTGTGTAGTTCGCCAAGGAAAGGAATAACTTTCTTCCCGAAACTGAACAAAACTCTATTTGTATTCCATGATCGTTTAAAAAAGACAAAATTAACGAACATTTTGTCTTTTTCAAACGATCATATTAATTATTGAAATCATTATTGAGATCAAATTAATGATTGAAATCAAAGCACCAGAGTATTTGACAGGTGTGACATTAATTAAAACATTGATACATCGACCATAACTATGTTATCTTTTGTTTTAAGCTGCGTTGTTGCTTCTTTTCTACCTATGTATTCTTTGTCATGCACACAACTGCTATGTGACCCTTTTTTCCACATACACATAGCCCATAAAGTCTGCGTTCACCTGATAAACTTTTATGATTGGTTAAATAACACAAAATAAAATTATAAATCAAATCAACTCTATTACATATATTTTTTCTTCATATTCCTAACATTAAAAAAAAAATTTAAGTTTGGTTAAGCACTTTCACTCTAGAGCGATTTAAATATGATAACCTGATAACATATAAGCACCACAAAGTCTGCGTTCGGTAATTAAAAATATAAAAAAGAGTTATTTAAACACAAAATAGAAACATATTAACACATTCCTAATATTTGGTAGGATAGCCACGTTGTTTTAAGACTGCACTTAGTCTGTTTCCTCAGATATTATTTTCGCCCATTCTGCCTGCATGACACCCCGTAACATCTCCTTGCTTGTTATAACGTGCTGACGAATTTTTTCTCAAATAGATCCCAAAGATGCTCAATGGGGTTGAGATCTGGTGATTGGGGTGGTGTTTTAAGCTGCTTTGGAGTGTTATATAGAAGCCAAAGCCTAACAACCTCCGATGCATGCTTTGAATCGTTATCTTGTTGGAACCAAAATGTCGTTGCTAACCCTAGATTAGCAGCACTTGGTTTCAAAATTTTTTTTCTCAAAATATTGAGATAACCCCATTTATCCATTTTGGACTCAATAAATTCTAATTGACCCACTCCACTAGCAGCCATACACCCCCACATCATAACTCCACCACCACCGTGCTTCATCGTTCCAACTAAATTTTGTTTTTCCAGCTCAGTCCCGGACTTGCGTCACACTATTTACCGACCTTTAATTTGTTCTCCTCGGAAAAAGAAAATGATTTGTTTCCAGAATTTAGGAGGCTTATTGATGAAAGTATTAGCGAATGTTTATGACTGAAATATACGGCTTTCTTCGACCAACTCTTCCATGAAATCCAGCTCTATGTAATATTTTTCTGGCAGTTTAAACATTGTTTTAATATTTTCAACAATTTTGGTTGATGTTATAGAGGGTTGTTGCTTGCCATATTAATCACTTTGCGCACTTCTCTAACGGATGATTTTTTGGACGCCCAGGCCCAGGTTTTGAAGTTATAATGCCGGCTTCTCTGTAATTATTAATTACGCGCTGGACAGAAGAATACGTTCTTCCAACTGTTCCACCAATATTTCTAAAGCTTTGTCCTTCCTTCCACAATTTAATAATTATTTTTCCTTCAGATATGCATATTTCCTTCAGTTTCCATGTTTCCAAATTTATTAATTTTTTAAAAAACATGTGTAACTATCATTTGTTGTTATAATGAACTGAAACTCATCAAAAATAAGAACAAACGTCATTAAAAGTAACATTACTTTCTAAGTAAACAAAGTGAACGCAGTCTTTTTGGTTGTCATAATTTCTTCTTATGAAACAAAAGTACCATTAGAACAAAAACGCAAAAGCAAACTTGTATTTTTGTTTTTGTTTTCTAAATTAAGAAATATAAAGATACAACATACATATACAACAAAACTTAACTTTATTTATTTTTTATGTTGTTTGTTAATCATTAAAAAAGAACGCAGACTTTATGGACTATGTGTATGTTACACATTGCGTTTTTATACACTCCACCATAGGATGGGGGGTATAATAATTTTGTCATTCTGTTTGACTACTACTCGAAATATTCGTCTGATACCCCATAATGTATATATATTCTTGATCGTCGCGACATTTTATGTCCGTCCGTCCGTTTGTCTGTCGAAAGCACGATAACTTCCGAAGGAATAAAGCTAGCCGCTTGAAATTTTGCATAAATACTTCTTATTAGTGTAGGTCGGTTGGTATTGTAAATGGGCCATATCAGTCCATAACCTGATATAGCTGCCATATAAACCGATCTTGGATATTGACTTCTTTAGCCTCTAGAGTGCGCAATTCTTATCCGATTGGAATGAAATTTTGCACGAAGTGTTTTGTTATGATATCCAACAAATGTGCCAAGTATGGTTCAAATCGGTTTATAACCTGATATAGCTGCCATATATACCGATCTTGGGTCTTGATTTCTTGAGCCTCTAGAGTGCGCAATTCTTGTCCGATTGGAATGACTTGACTTCTTGAGCTTCTTGAGGGAGCAATTCCTTTCCGATTTGGTTGAAATTGCATGACGTATTTTATTCTTAAAGGGTGATTTTTTTGAGGTTAGGATTTTCATGCATTAGTATTTGACAGATCACGTGGGATTTCAGACATGGTGTCAAAGAGAAAGATGCTCAGTATGCTTTGACATTTCATCATGAATAGACTTACTAACGAGCAAGGCTTGCAAATCATTGAATTTTATTACCAAAATTAGTGTTCGGTTCGAAATGTGTTCATTCACCGTAACGTTGCGTCCAACAGCATCTTTGAAAAAATACGGTCCAATGATTCCACCAGCGTACAAACCACACCAAACAGTGCATTTTTCTGGATGCATGGGCAGTTCTTGAACGGCTTCTGGTTGCTCTTCACTCCAAATGCGGCAATTTTGCTTATTTACGTAGCCATTCAACCAGAAATGAGCCTCATCGCTGAACGGTGAATGAACACATTTCGAACCGAACACTGATTTTGGTAATAAAATTCAATGATTTGCAAGCGTTGCTCGTTAGTAAGTCTATTCATGATGAAATGTCAAAGCATACTGAGCATCTTTCTCTTTGACACCATGTCTGAAATCCCACGTGATCTGTCAAATACTAATGCATGAAAATCCTAACCTCAAAAAAATCACCCTTTACTTTCAACAACTGTGTCAAATAAGGTTCAAATCGGTTCATAACCTAATATAGCTGTCATATAAACCGATCTGGTATCTTGACTTTTTGAGCCTCTAGAGGTCGCAGTTATTATCCGATTTCCCTGAAATTTTGTACGACGGATCCTCTCATGACCATCAACATAAGTGTTTATTAAGGTCTGAATCGGTCTAGAGCCCGATACAGCTCCCATATAAATCGATCTCTCTATTTTAGTTCTTGAGCCCCCAAATGGCGCAATTCTTATTCGAATTGGCTGACATTTTACACAGGTCTCCAATATATAATTTTATTGTGGTCCAAACCGGACCATATCTTAAAATCGCTCTAATAGCAGAGCAACTCTTTTCTTATATCCTTTTTTGCCTAAGAAGAGGTGCCGGGAAAAAAAACTCGACAAATGCGATTCATGGTGGAGGGTATATAAGATTCGACCCGGCCGAACTTAGCACGCTTTTACTTGGTATATTTAAATTCCTCTCACTTGCGAGAGTGAAGACACCTCGAACATGATTTACATTTTTGATTTTGCTTCATGACGAAGTTTGGTTTTTTCACAACATTTATGTCCATCTTTTTTTTGGTTTCCTTGATCGCAACCACAGTCCTGGTTGTTGCTTCAAATGACTCCGCGATGAGAAAAACATCAGTGAGTGTTGCCTTCTGCTTTTGCAATGCTGCGGCGCGAACATAATCACGTGGTATGTTTATGATGAAGTAATCCCAAATCATATCATCTACGTAGCTGCTGGCACACGACTCAACATTACACACAAACTTACAGACTCGCGCCAAACCACGAAGGTCTGCTACCCATTCCTTATACATATGTTGGAGTGCTCTTCATTTGTCTTTTGAAAAAAGCATAACGCGCTGATACGTTGTGCTGGGAAACTGCGAATGCTCTGTCAGCTTTTCAGTCAATTCTTTGTATGTTTGGTTCTCAAGAGATGTTACGCCAAATAAGTTCTTGAGCAAGTCAAACACCTCTGTCCCGCATTTTGCAGCATATGCAGTGCCAACGTCACTGCATATGCTGCTCTAATTGTTGTAAATACGAGTTTCACTGTTGTTGCTCTTTGATAAATTTATGGAATGCAGGTACCATTGGCTGTTAATTTGTTGTAAATTTCGTTGCTTGTGAAATTTTTATTTTGCCTTCTAAGATGGATTTCAGCCATTCTTGTTGCTGTAAGAATAAATTGTCGCGAATTTTTGTTGTTGCTGTAAGAGCAATTCCAACCCTTTGTTTTCCATTGACATTGTTGTTATTTTACTGTTGGACCACCGATCACTTTTTCTCTTTTTTTATACTTGTCGCCACTTGTTCTGTATGAATCGCACGCTTAGAGTGATGAAACAAAACTGAATATTTATTCAAAAATTCTAAGACAGGATGATATTTTAGGTATTCAAATTAGAGTTGGAATTTATGGTAGTGATTAAGTATTCTTAACGTAAGTAGTAAGATTATATAAGTGACATTTGATGTGAATTGTATATGTAAGTGAACATCACGAACTAAGCACAATAACATATTTAACTACAAGATAGAAAGTGGAATTTACCTGGTCGCGGTACACTAATGCAAGAATGTTGAGCATAGTTGCAACATCTGGATGATCATGGCCGCTTGTTTTTTCTAGGTCCTCAAGAGCCTGTTTGCACAATGGTACTGCAACTTCATACCTAAAAAATATTTTGATTGTTGAACCTTTTAAGTATTTCATTAGAAGAAAGATTTATAACATTGATTTATTTTAACAATTTTTGTGTTTCCCTTTCGAGACGAGCTCAATGATCGGAGATGCAAAGGGAAAGGATAGCCAAAGATAGCAACATACACCAACCACGTTTCATCTTTGTTTAGAAGACTTTTCAACCATATTAGGTGTGATGGCTTCAAGAACCGTGCGTTGGTATGTTGTATTTGAATCGTATTAATATCGAAAACGCATCTATGATACAATTACCACTTTAACCAAGCTCGACAACCCTACTTATTAGTTGTACATTTTTCTTTTATTCATGTTAAATTAAATTATTAAATTAATTATTAAATTATTATTAATTAAATTAATTAATTAATTAATTAAATTAATTATTAAATTATTATTATTAAATAGAAAAAAAGTTATTACATTTTTTTTTGGTAGCGGCTTTCATCAGCCACCCTGTACTTTTCCATTTTTTTGTGTAATGACAGACATTCTATCTGTAATTGTATCATAGATGCGTTTTCGCTATTAATACGATTCAAATACAACATAACAACGCACGGCCCTTGAAGCCATCACACCTAATATGGTTAAAAAGTCATCTAACCAAAGACGAAATTGTAAAATTTAATGATCTCGCCCTAACAGGCAAAACACTTGAAAGATTTATTTTAACTTTTAACTGTTCAGTATGGTGTTGTAGCCGTTGAGTGGAGCGGACGTGTTTTTATTTCGCTACTCAATGAAAAAAAAAGAATATATATAGACCGTAGCGTGTTGGCCTTCCCCTCCAATAGGTGTGGGTGCATTGGCGCCTGTAGTCGAGAGTAATGCTTCAAGCGCGCAACTGGTCGTCAGACCAATTAATGAGGAAGCGACGGATAAACCAGAGGTGGTGGTGTTTCTGACTTGGATTTAGACAGCGTCGGTGTCAAAGTTTTAGCAGAGCAAAAATAAAATGTCTTTTCATTTGAACGATTTGATATAACAATGAATAATATATTTTATTGACATAAGTTTCAAAGACAAGAACAAACAAAAAAAATAATTTACAAAATCAAATCCTACTTGTTTTCTTCGCACAAGTACATTTTCAAATGAGTACTTTTCTAACACCCCCACTCGAACAAAATTTATATTATTGTATTTGCAAGCCCATTCGTTTTGAACAAAATTTGTGCTTGTCAGTTGGTACTGGCTTTGTTAAATTATCTGCTACCATGACTTGAGTTTGGATTCCAACGAAGTTAACCATATTTTGATCCTTTTTCTCGCGTACAAAATGATGTCGAACGTCGATATGTCTTGATCTCGCTAAATACTTATTAGTTGATGCCAAATTTATAGCGCTTTGATTATCGCAATATCTCTCCGTCGGTTCATTTTGAGATTGTGGGTTGAGTTCTGCATTTAAATTTCTGAGCCATATAACTTCCTGTAACGTAGCAGATAGCGCCATATATTCAGCTTCCGTTGTAGAAAGAGCAATAGTTGGTTGATGTTTTGAAACCCAGGATATTGGTCCACCTTGTAATATACAAATGTACCCAGTCACTGATCTTCTGTCATCAATATCATTTGCCCAGTCTGAATCTGAATATGCCGCCTGTTTCTCATTTTCTCCTTTAGAAAATTTGATTTTTGCGCCTTTCGTCCCTTTTAAATATGGGAATATTCGTTTGACTGCTGACCAATGTTCTTTTCCGGGACACTTGTTGAATTTTCTAAGCTTGTTGACTGCCAAGCATATATCCGGTCTTGTGCATTGCGAATCAAACAGCAAACTACCAATCGCTTGCTGGTATGGTATTTCCGACATTTCCTTGACTTCAGCAAATGTTTTCGGAGACATTTCCTTGGAAAGTTTAACGTTGACATCCATCGGGGTCGATACGGGATTGCAATTTTCCATATTAAACTTTACTAACATTCTGTCGATATACTCTTCTTGGTCCAAATAAATGTCCCCGTCTTTGTTTTCTATACGTAGACCAAGGCATTGCTTTGCCTTTCCAAAAAACTTCATTTTGAATTGGGACATTAATTCCGATATAAGTTTCTCACGATATGAATTTTCATTACTAAAGAGCAAAATGTCATCGACATATATAGCCAAAAACGTCATAAATTTTCCATTTCTATGTATAAAAACACAGATCCACTTTTGAGCGTATAAGTCCAGATTTCTTTAAAGTTTCATCCAGTTTGTTATTCCAATCCAAACTTGATTGTTTTAGTCCATATATAGCTTTGTTGAGCTTCAAATACTCTCCCTGTTCCCCAATAGAAACTCCCTCTGGCTTTTCGATATATATATCTTCTTTTAACTCACCTTGCAAGAGTGCTGTTATTGCGTCCATCTGATAAATTTCCAGACCATATTTCACTGCCATGGCTATTAAGAATCGAACTGATGTATCGAACCACTGGGGAATACGTTTCTTCGTAGTCGATCCCTTGTACTTAGGTGAATCCCTTGGCCACCAATCTTGCTTTGTACTTGATATTGTTATCAGGTTCCCGTTTCTTCTTAAATATCCATTTTGTTTTAACAACATTTGCTCCAGGTGGTTTTTCGACACATGTCCAGGTGTTATTCTCTCTAACCCTAGCTCACTCTCAATCGCCTCAATCCACCTTTCTTTTTCGCTGCATTGGGCAGCCTCAGCAAAACTTACGGGTTCTTCTGTGCTATCAAAATTTCTAGTTGCCAATGCTTTCTTTTTTCAGCTAGACGTTCGCTTCTACGAGGAATATCAACATTATAACCTTGAGTATCGACACTATCACCTTGAAGCTCTACAATTTCATTATTCTGGTCACAAGGTAATTCAAAGCTTTCCTCTAAGCTATTCTCCAAATCACCCACTTCAGGTTCATTTTGTGGTGGAGACGATGAACATGATTCAAAATCGCTCTGGTTGCCCGGAGTTTCTGTATCATCTGCCACCACTTCAACCGCATACACAGGAACATCTTTATTGTCTTCGTCAATGATACCAGAATAATAAAAAGAGCTTTCATGGAAAATTACATCTCGACGTACAAATACTTCTCTCCGCTTTCGGCTATAAACTCTATATCCTTTCGAAGTTGTACTGTATCCCACAAAAACGCACTTTTCGGACTTGGCATCCAACTTTTTACGTTTTTGCTTTGGGATATGTGCCATAGCTATGCAACCAAAAGTTTTTAAATAACTTACATTTGGGGTATGGCCGGTCCACATTTCTTCTGGAGTTTTTGGCAGGCTTTTTGAGGTGATCTATTTATTATGTAGCTTGCACAATTAACAGCTTCGGCACAAAAAAACTTCGGCATATTAGCATCACACATCAGTGTCCGTGCTTTTTCTATCAAGTTGCGATTCATTCTCTCCGCGAGTCCATTTTGCTCCGGAGTATATGGAACTGTAGTTTGATGTATTATATCACATTTCTTCAACTCGACGGCCATTTCTTTATTGATGTACTCCGTTCCATTGTGGAAACAGTTTATGACTTCATTTTTACTTTTGATAAAATAGACCTTTACTCTGCGAGTGAAGTCATCAATGAACGTCACGAAATAAAGACTGCCTCTGATGGATTTGACTTCCATTGGTCCACAAACGTCTGGGTGTATGACTTCTAAAACTTTAGAAGCCTTTGATCCTTCTGTCGGAAAACTGCTGCGATGCTGCTTTCCTTCTGCACACGACGTACATGACGCCAAAGAACTTTCTGGAAACTGAACACCTTTTACCAAGCCTTTTGAAAGCAGTTTCAAATTATCAGATCCCAGATGAGCATACCGACGATGCCATAAATCAATGGAATCTTCTATTGCAATGAAGACAGCATTCTGGGAAGGTGTATCGAGTTTATACAAACCATTCGTTTGACATCCAGTTGCAATGATTTCCTTCGACGAATTCAAAATACGACAACCCTTTTTATCGAAAATTACGCTGTTGTTGTGGGCGACTATATTCTTAATTGACAATAAATTCATCTCCAACTATGGAACATAAAGAACTTCATGCACGGTAACGATTTCATTACCTCTTGGAGTCGAAACAGTCATGGATATATTACCCTTTCCAACAGCTTTCATGGTTGCATTATTTGCAGTTTTTATCTCTCCGGAGAAATCACCAATCGTCTCGAAGCATTCCCGACTTGAAGTCATGTGGTTTGTAGCACCGCTATCTATGTACCACTTGTTGTCTGAGGACTTTGTGCCTAACGCAGCGAGCATAGAACCGCCTTTGTTGGGAGTTTTATCTTTGGCTTTTGATGGGCATTCTGATGCGTAATGGCCTATACCATCACAATTAAAACATCGCGACTTACCCTTCTTATATTGCTTGGAGAACTTTTTCTCACATTTTGCGTTCTTTCCATCGATATTTCTGGTTTTCTTGGAGAACAAAGCACTATTTGAAGTTGATGGCTTACATTTGACATCTTGCAGAAGTTTCATTTTGACCCCATCAGCAGTCAACGGCTTCCCAGTACTTCCAATTGTCATTATCATGGGCTGATACTCACTTGGCAATCCCTTTAGAAGTAAGCTTCCAATCCATTCATCGTTCACACTGAATCCTATATCATTTAATTTCTGGGCTGTTAAAATTACTTGATTGACGTAATCTTCCACCGATGAACATTCCACCAATTGAATGGAGCACAATTTTTGCAACAGGCCAATTCGTCTATCCAATCCGCTATCTTGAAAAAGATTTTTGAGAGACTTCCAGATTTCCGCTGATGTGTTGGAATCTTGCACATGCACATATAAGCTTTTGTCCATAGCTATGATTATCTTGCATCTTGCCTTTTTATCCTTCTCAGCATCCAAAACGGCATTGTCTCCTGAAGGTTCAATACAATTCCAAGAGTCCTCTAATTCCAATTGCGTTTTCATGGCAAAGCTCCATGTTGACCAATTTTCGGAGCCAACAAGCTTTTCCATCTGTTGTATTGTTCCAATCGAATTCATTGCACAAATTTCAGAACAAATTCCACGAGAAAAAACCAATTTACCAAAACAAAGCCTACTTGTTTTGTTCGCACAAGCACATTTTCAAATTTTCTAACACAAAGAAACAATCATCGCAGCCGAATCGAGAGATGAGGACATCGGGATGACAGCAGATGTGAGCGATGGCGATAAGCGATGCTAAGCTCACAAGCAGACCGAGAAAGCGATCCGGTGCACGACGAAGAAGACAGAGGAGTATGTACCGGCTGCGGGTATAGAGGGGACATCTTTACGCCGCGTTTTGCGTCGGCGGAATGTATTGATACCATCAAACAGCTCGTCAGAGGTATTAACGCTCCCTAGGAGGGCGCAAAGCTCGACCTGGTGAGAAAGATGAAAATCGCCCAGCGCACAAAGGCGACGGTCTCATCAAGGGATGGGGCAGTAAATTTGCGACGAAACTCATGTTGGGATTCTTGGGCAAGCAAAACCAAGATTTGGTCGCTGAGAAGTGGGAGGTCTTCCACAGAGAGGAGGAGGAGGAAGGAACTCTCCGTGTGGTTGGAATTGATCAAGGCTCCGTGACGAGTTTGGCTAAGACTAAAGTCATGGCGCACTACGGGAGCAATGCTGTCTTTTTCAAGATTGGGAAGACTAGGATAGGCAAAAATTCTTATTTTGAGACATTAGGCCGTGCAGTGGCAGGTGACTCAACAAAACCCAACAAACAGGGGGCTGACAACGAAACAATCACGGCCTCTTTCAATCTTGGAAAGACTAGGAAAAGCAAAGATCCTAATACTAAAATATCAGGCAATGCAGTGGCGTAAGACCCAATACAGCCTAACAAACAGGGACCCGAAGACGGACCCATCACCGACTTCAAGATTCGGAATACTGGGATAGGTGAAGATACTAATATTGAAACATTAGGCAGCGTAGAGATAGGAGTCTCAATACAACCCAACGAACAGGGAGCCGATGATGGTACCGTCACCTACTCCCAAGAAGCCCATTTACTTAGGTTTTGGAAGACAAAGATAGGCAAAGATTCTAGTATTGAAACATTAGGCAGTACAAGGAATGGAAACCCAATATAGACTATCGAACAGGGACCCGACGATGGAACATTTACCGACTTTATAAAGAGTCGGAAGACTAGGCTAGGCAAAGGACCTTAAACGATGACATCAGACAGTGCAATGACAGGAAAGTCAATGCAGTCTGAAGAACAGGGAGCAGACGATGAGCTCATCACCTACTCCCAAGATGCCCATTTACTGGAGAACCAGTGATTGAGGTAATCCAGATAAACCTCCACCGGAGCGAGACTGCTACACACGCTCTGATGGAGCGTGTTGCCTTAATTCAGGAGCCATGGACGACCCGGAACAAAGTTTCTGGACTGAACCATATCAATTACCAATTATTCTATGCCAACACTGGTACTCGGCCGAGGACCTGCGTTATTTGTCATAAAAATTTTAATTATATATGTATTTCCCAGGGTTGTCAACGTCGGATGCAACAGTGGTGAGACAGGGAGACGGTGGAGCATACTTGGCATCACTTTATCTGCCTTTCGACTCTCCGAGATCGCCACGTACGTCGGAGCTGCAACGGCTGAAGAGGCAAGCAAAACAGACAGGAAACGAGGTACTAATAGGGTGCGATGCGAACTCTCACCAAATTTCGTGGGGTAGTACCAACACTAATAAGCGGAGCCAAGCTCTGGTAGAGTTCTTGAATACCAACGATCTAATAACACTTAATATTGGTAACACCGCTACCATTGTTAATAGGATTAGGGAGGAGGTATTCGATGTGACGATATGTTCGGAAAATCTAATCGATGAGGTTTAGTATTGGAGAGTCTTCATGGAACATTCTTTCTCTGACCATCGCTACATTAGGTTTAGAACAGCACGGCCAGAGCCGAATCCGATAAGCTTCCGGAATAAGTTGAAAAACGACTGGACAATATTCGCAATGCTTCTCAGAAGAAGACTTGGGCAAGATAATTTAGATTGTCCAAGCATAGAAGACATTGGCGAAAATGTCAACAGGATTACGACTGCACTTGTGGGGTCCTTCGAAGACAGTTGTCCTCTTCGGGAAAGGAAATCAGCCCAAGAAAAACCCTGGATGACCGGGGAGATTCGCAAAATTGGGAAAGAGATCCGCAGACTTTTTAACAGAGCACGTCGTAAAAAGGCGGAAGTTTATTGGGATGTGTATTACACACGGCTCAAGGAATACAATAAGATTACCAGAGCGGGAAAACGTGCCTCCTGGAAACTTTTCTGCGAACAGGTCGATTGCGTTAATGACGCCGCCAAGATAAAAAAGTTTCTCTCAAAAACCCATGTCCAAACTGAAACTTTAGTAGACGACATGGGAGTGAGAGCAGAGACAACGGAGGACATGGTGAGGCTTTTGATGAAAACCGATTTTCCACAGGATACGAAGGGACTCACGGAGACACCGGAACTTGGAATAATGACGTTGATCGAAGGTTTATAAAAACGGAATTTATGGTGAAGGAATCCTTGAGGAGCTTCAAACCGTTGTGGACACCATGGTAAAGAGTATGACATCCATGGAATAAATATAAGGGAGAAAGTGGCACAGGGCACGCCACAGGGGGGCATTTTATCGCCACTCCTATAGGTGACCACCATAAATGAGCTATTACGGATGCTGACTGAGGAGGGATTTAGACCCGTCTGCTACGCCAACGATGTTATGATACTTCTAAAAGGGTAAGGATCCGAACGAGCTATGCAGAAGGGCCGAAAGGGTCTTGCGTATGGCATATGACTGGGCTATACCCAGGGGTATCAATGTTAACCAAGAGAAAACTGAAATATGCCTGTTCACGAGGAAGACGAAGGAGGGCCAATTTAACGCACCAGGTTTCCTCAATAAGACGATTTCGTTATCCGATAAGGTCAAATACTTAGGTGTGATCTCGCACAGGCAACTGAAGTGGAAGTGTCATATTCAGAAGCGTAATGAGAAGGTTGGGCACTATGTAGACGGGCGTTAGGCTCGAAATGGGGCCTGAATCCGAGGATAGTCCACTGGCTCTACATGAGCGTGATTAGACCAATACTTTCATATGCCTTAGTGGTTTGGTTAACTGCTATGGAGAAAAAGTGCAACATATGGGCTATACAACAAGTTCAGAGAACATGGCATAGGCGGAGCGGAGAATGGATTGAGGATGGGAGCAGCTCATACCATCGTGGTATAATCGAGGCGACGATAGGAAACCTGTAGGAAAAGGAAGAGGTTTCCGATCGGATACCTGAGATGAAACTTGAAGTCGAGTGCGAGGCACTGCTGTCATCGGCACAGTCTTGTATTGACGGAACCCTAGTATTGCCATCTGTAAAATCATGTTACACGGATAGATCAAAGCTAGAGGACAGAGTGGGCCTAGGGGTTTACATTGAGAACCAGAGACTGAGATCTGTTTTAGACTGCCTGACCATAATACGGTCCTGCAGGCGGAGATCCGGGCGATCACGGAATGCGTGAGGTGGTGTGGAGCTAACGCAAGGACGTCGAGCGTGAACGTATTTACCGACAGTAAAATTGCCATAACGGCAATCACAACCAGGACGGTAAGGTCACGAACAGTCTTGCAGTGTAAGGAGGATATTTACGCCTTCTCTGAGGATGGCAAAATCCGCATCGTTTGGGTGTCGGACCATAACGGCAGAAAGGGCAGACGATTTGGCGGTGAAGGCCAGAGGACTGCCGTCAATACACTTGGTGAACTTGAAGGCTTTCGGGTCGACGTAGTCTGAGTTCAGGGAGTGGGCGACGAATGGGTACGTAACATTGTGGAACAGCGAAACGGTCGGTAGAACGGCGAAAATCCCATGGGGGGATACAGATCGTGAAAAGACGAGGCTATTACTGCATGGAAGTAAGGAGGTCAGTATTGCTATTGGTATCATAACGGGACACATAGGACTACAAACTCACTTATGTAGAATCGGTGCGGCAAGTGATAGCATGTGTAAGGCATGTGGGGAAGAAGATGAGACGTTGGAGCATTTCTTTTGTCATTGCCCGGCTTTCGCGTCTAGCAGATACCGGCACTTAGGTTGGGACACAATACCAGGCATGAACCAACTTAGGGGAGTGGCATGAAAAACAATTAAGGATTTTGTAAGTAGCACGGAATTCCTAACTTAAAATTTAATTTACTTTATAGTTTTTAGAGCGCACAACAAGCCGTTTACTGACTTAGGTGTATGTCCATAGTGGCATGGGGCGGATTAATATCTGCACCCTCTTTTCAACCTTACCTAACCTAACTGTTCTGCATGTATCCTTTACCTTACCATTTTTGCAATAGATACATAAGACTTTAACTATGAATATATAGTCCTCGCCTTGTTGAAAAGTGTTATAAAAATAATTTAGTACGCGGGATGTCATAAAAATTTATGTTAAACCTGATTTATTGAAAAAGGCAATAAAACAACAAGGTAATGTAAAAAAAAAACATTAATTTAAAAGTAAAAACAAATAAAATAATGATAAAAAAATACCAATACATTTTTTCCGATTTATTTTCTATTGTATATCCGATGTGAAACAAGTAATTAAACATTTTAAAAACGAATTTGGGTTCTAAAAAAAAAAAAAACAAAAATACCTGTTTGGTCAGTTGGGCCTTAGGGAAGCCACACCTGGCCAACTTCGTGGATATAAGAGATCTAATTCGATTTTTTTTATATGGGCAACATAAGGTCCTTTGAAAAGACCTAATATGTATTTTTGAAAAGTATTTCGACACAAGAAAAAAACAAAAATACCCTTTTTTCCGCTAGCCCATACTGAGACCGATTTCCGGCATACAAGAGCTCTATGTCGAATTTATTTTTTATTTGCGAAATAAGGTTTTGTGAAAAGAACTTATATTAAGGCCTTTTCATGTGAAAAGCCCTTATATGTATTTTTAGGAAGTATATGAACACAAGAACAAACCAGAAATTCTAATTTTTTCAGCTAGCCGGTAGGGCTCATTCCCAAGGCGATGTTTTGTATATAAGAGTTCTGTGTAAGAGCTCTACGTTAGGATAAGTTTAAGTGGCAGTCTGCCATCAGACTCACTTTTACGTTTTCGTCCATTGTGATACCACTGGAATAGAACAAGGAATATGCCTTCTAGTTCCTACCGTTGGACCCTCCATATCGCTTTAAAAAGCCTAATAGCTTGCGAATGTTCATATACGCTAAATCAGACAGGTTCTCAAAGAAATGAGAACCTAAAGTGGAACTCCTTCTAACTGCTAGTGCGGGCCACACACATAGATGATGTTCTATAGTCTCTTCCTCTTCGATGTACTCACAGCTTCTGCAATAGTCGTTGCTGGCAATCTTCAGTCTGTCAGCATGTATTCCGATTAGACACTGACCTGTCATGACGGACACAATGGCGGAGACATCTGTTCTAGCCAATGACAGCAAAGCGGTAGACCTTTTCAAATCTAGATTAGGCCATATAGTTTTGGAATGCTCACAGCCTCCTCTTTGTGACCTTCTATCATTCGTGGTCCTTCGGGCCCGGTCCTGAAAACTTAGCTTACATGTCGCTATAGGCATACCCACAGATTCCAGTATCCCTGGATGTGTAGGGTGGTTCCTAGTCTCGCAAGCTCGTCCGCTTTAGGAACCAGAAGAGATGAATTTTGAACTGTTCAGCCATCTCGTTGAGAGATCTGCGACAGTCGAGGGCGGTTTTTGTGTTCAGAAATACGTTCTCCAGGGGTTAAATGGCTGCCTGGCTGTCTGAGAAGATATTTATGCCAATCGTCGTAATGACATTATGACACTTCCTCTATTGTAAGGATCTTCGCTTGCTACACACAGCAGTGGTCGAGAAATCTTTTCGATATGACCAGTTCTAGATCTCTAGAGTACACCCCAAAGCTCACCTGGTCGTTTAGTTTGGAACTATCCGTATAGAAGTCTATGTAACTACTGTTACCAGGGATATCGTAGTTCCAATCGGTTCTATCAGGAATAGTGGTAAAGTATTTTTTATTTTTATCAAACGGCTCAGGTAGGGTGTAATCCACACTGCCTGGAACATAGGATATTGTAGCCTCCACATGACCAACGAGAAAGAAAAATGTCCAGAGGCATAAGAAGTACCATTAACTTCAGTGCATCAGAAAGTGTCGTCCTAAGTACGGCCGTGATGCGCAAACAAGACTTGGATCCGGTTAAGTATTGAGCTATAGGTGGACTTTTGAAGCGCCGTCCACCAGTCCACAACACCATATAGCATTATAAGTCTGACATCTACAGTATATATCCAAAGCGTGACACGCGGTCTAAACACACAACTTTTGCCACTGCTTCTCTTGCAGGTGAATAGGACAAGAGTTGCCTTTCTAGCATTTTCCAAATATTGGATTTGAGTTTCAATTTCCTCTCCAACCAAACACTTAGGTATTTTGCGCTTTCTGTAAATGAAACATTCTTTCCTTCCAAGGAGACAGGTTCCACTGTCGGCAACTTGTATCTCCTGCTGAAAAGAACTTATTCTGTCTTGCACGGATTTATACCTAGACCACTTTCGGACCACTTCGTGCAATAGACCACTTTACTGTTGCACGAAGAGCTTCCTGAATAATATCTCTTTGAGGGCTGGGAAACTTTCCCCTAACCGCAATTGCTACGTCATCTATTTACTTCACTTTACACCTATTTCTTCCAGAGACAATAATATATTGTTAACGGCTATATTCCAAAGTAGAGGAGACAGTACACCTCCTAGAGGTGTTCCTCTGATGGCCCATCTTTTTAGATCTACAGATCCCAAGCCTGCCGAAATACATCTTTTAGTAAGTAAGTTATTACGGTAGAGTTGATGCCTACAAAATCCAACTCTTTCATGACTGACGTCGGTTTTACATTATTGAAAGAACCTTCAATGTCAAGAAATGCTACCATTGTTTATTCCTTGACAGCGAGAGAACCCTCTATTTAGCCAACTTGGTCGTGAAGGGCTGTTTCAGTGGATTCGCCTTTACTATATGCATGCAACCGCCGCGACAGGCGATCTCCAGGGATCTCTCCCCTAAGACATGTTTCTATCAACCTCTCAAGAGTCTTCAGCATAACGGATGACAGACTAATAGGACGAAAATCTTTCGCCTTCGTGTGGTAGGGTTCTCCTGCTTTCGGAATGATAATGACCTCCATCCCACATATATATATGACATTCTGATACAAGCAGAGTATATCTCCCTAAACCAAGTAACCAGTCTATCAGACACAGCTTGTAATTCAACCGGTAATACATCATCAAGGCCTGGCGACTTAAAGGAGTCGAAACTTCTTATCGCCCAAAGGATTTTCGGCTCAGACACAATTTCCCTAATGGCCTCCGACGAATGGATATCAGTGACAACCTCTTCTGTCTCCACGTTATCCCTTGAAGAATTTCCCAGGAAATGTGTATCAACGAGAAGTTCTAGTGTTTCCTCACTAGACATTGTTCATAGATTCTTTGATTTCTGAATGTATCCCACCGTAATAGGTCTCAAGGACAGAATCTTCCTTAGCCTAGAGGACTCAGATGTATCCTCCACGGAGCTGCAGAATTCTACCCTGGATTTGTTCTGAGTCTTTCTAAGCTCGCCCTTATATTTTCTTAGCTCAGCCTTATAGATGTCCCAATCGTGTGGTTTTCTTGTGGCTTTTGACCAACCAGCTCTGGGGTCCACCATGGCGGTCGCTGTTTGCCCCTTGGCTTGCCACTAGGACATGCTGACACAAGCGAGTCATTCAGGGCCTTCGTGGTCCGCTTGTCCACTATGTCTACATCCTCCGTGCAGAATTTGTGCCGAGATTTATCCAAATCCGCCTTACTTCTGTTTAGCCGAGTGGCCACTTCTGCATTACTTTCTTCAAGGCTGAAACTTATATAACCATGATCAAAGAAGCTATGGTCATCCAACACATCCCAGTCGCATATTCTTCCACTTATATCTTCCTGTACAAAGGTAATATCTAGTACCTCCTGCCTGTTCCTGCTAATAAAGGTCGGTTTATCCCCTTTATTACAAATCGCCATATTGCAACTTATAATATATTCGATAAGCAGCTCACCCCTTTCGTTGACATTCGATGTGCATTAGCATCACTTCCTACAATGACACTCTTTTTCCCTACAGAAGCGGTTTCAACCAGCGACTTAAGGTTTGAAGGCGGCATCTCTGAATCGTGTGTCATATATAGGGAAGTCAGCCAGTAATGAGGCTTGTTTATTTCTACTACTAAATCTTCAGTGCTTAGCGACGGAAGAAGAAAAACATTTAGACTACTCTTTGCAAGAATATAGGCTCTGAGTCTAACATTCCCCGTACCTTTGAGTAGTTTAAATCCCGAAATTATTAGTCCACGGACCATTCCTCCACACACTCATGGTTCCTGGATAACAACCACGTCAAATCCCCTTGCCATCAGGAGGACTTTTAGTGCCGCCGAAGCCTAACAATGGTGGAGATTTATCTGTAGAAACCGGACTATAGTCAAGATTCAGAACTTCCACCACTGTTGTGTTAACCTCGTCTTCTGATTCCACCAGGAGTTCATCCTCACAAGATTCGTTAGATCTTGTTATGATGAGCTTTCGTACGCATCCAGGCGTAGGTTAGAAAGCAGTGGAACCACTCTTCCTCAGGACACTAGACACTTACGGTGTGAACGATTCCTCCTACGAGACAGCCAGAATTTAGTACGAATATTGCATGTCTCCGGTCACCATCAGCCTCATCCAATCTATCAATCTTCCATTCGGGGGTTAAAAGATTGAGATTACATTCTCTTAGTCTTCCAAGAATCAATTCACGACCTGAGGGAATCCTTGGTATCCAAACAGGCGAAATTGGTCGAAAAGGAATATTTTCCTTCTTTACTAAATCTAGTGAGCGTTGATCCCCGGAGACAATTAGTCTGTATCGGCCCCGATACCAGCCGGCATCGTCACAAATTCTTCTCCCATGTCGACAACTGCTATCACCAAACTGAATTTATTTTTTATTTGGCGATTGTCGGTATATAAGAGCGGTATTTTTGTATTTTTTGTATTTTTTATGCGTTTAAGTAAAATTTTAACAAGATATGCCAATTTAAACGGGTGTACTACGTACTTTAATTTTTTTTTTTTAATATTGGAAAACCCCCTTAAATTCTCAAAGCGCAAAGGCCAGATCCCCCATTTAGGCTTATGTTTTATTTACTATATATACCCCTTTAATACATAAAGAGTACATTTTTAACAATTATCTTTTTGGCAACGCACATTTTGTGATTTGTTTCACGTTCAAACATCTCAATCTCATTTTTGGCTCAATGGGTACGTAAATAAGCAGAGTTGCCGATTTTTGAATGAGGAGCAGCCAGAAGCGTTGCAAGAGCTACCAATGCATCTAGAAAAAGTCACATTTTGGTGCGGTTTATGTGCTGGTGGCATCATTGGACCGTACTTCTTCAAAGATAATGCGAATCGTAACGTAACTATGAATGGTTGAGAGCTACCGTGAGATGATGTCCAACTTTTTTTTAGCCTAAAATGCAAGAGATTGACTTGCATGATATGTGGTTTCAACCAGACGGTGCCACATGTCACACAGCATGCGTAACACTGGACTCTTCGATAAGCGAGTTCGGTGAACATTTTATTTCACGTTCTGAGCCGGTCAATTGGCCGCCTAGATCGTGCGATTTCACCTTTAGACTAATTTTTGTGGGGCTATGTTAAAGCTCATTTCTATACAGACAAGCTTGCTTCAATTGACGCATTAGAAGACAACATTGAAGCATTTATTCTTGAGATACCGGCCGAAATGTTGGAAAGAGTATACTAAAATTGGACTATGCGGATGGACCATTTGAGGCGCAGTCACGTTCAACATTTGCATGATATAATCTTCACACATTAAATTGTATGGACCGTACTATCGATTCAAATAAAGATTTCATGAACTTTTCTGAATTTTATGTGTATTTTTTTTTTGAAAAACTTCCCTAGCTCTTAAGATATCACCCTTTATATGCAATAAAGTTTAGTTTTCCCTTAGTTTTTGTTCTTACACATCACTCGTTTTACACATGCATGCCTTTGACATACATTCAATAAATGGGAAAAAAGTTAATATTTTCTGAAAACTAAAACTCATATCATAGTCAAAAAAATATGCAAAGTTTAAAAAAAAATATAAAAAAAAATTTTATAAGATAGTTCTGAGGTGAATTGAACTCTTGACCTCATGGTTGCTAGTCTCACACGCACGCACTATCCCACCTACGCCTTTGCTAACTCTATTGAAGTAACGCAATATGAATTTCTGTTATCCAAAACATCAAAAGAATTTGTAACAACAACATTATAAGCCAAAGAAATTTATAAACCAACAGTGTGGCATATATTTTTCTGGTGCAGGCTAGTAGAATGCAGGGTTGCCGTTGTGACTTAAAATTGTAAATAATTCTTATTTGTTAGTCTTTATACCTCTACCATACTAATTTCGTCATTCCGTTTCCAACACATCGAAATATTGATCTGAGACCCAACAAAATATATTTTCTTGGTCCTCTTGACATTCTGAGTCGATTTAGTCTTGTCCGTCCGTCAATCTGTCGAAATATCTCCAAAATGTGTTAACTGCTTGTCGACAACGGAATGTATGCAATCGATTTCTTCTTTATTACAGTGGTCAGGCTCCAAAAAATTTCTTATACTTTCAAGAGAGAAATTCTTATATTTTCAAGAGAGAAGACAGATTGCGGTACTCGTTTGTTGATTGCAATTTTTTGGAACACATGAGTACACGATGGAGGCCACCGTAGCGCAGAGGTTAACATGTCCGCCTATGACGATGAACGCCTGGGTTCAAATCAAAGAACACAAGAAAAAATTTCAGCGGCGACATTTGTGAGCTACATTGTCTTCGGATTTAAACTTCTCAAGGGTACGGGGAATGGGAGACACAGAGCCTGTATTCTTGCAAAGGGTAGTCTAAATGTTTTTCTTCTTCCGTCGCTAAGCACTGAAGATTTAGTAGTAGCCAGCCTTGAAATAAACAAGTCTCATTACTGGCTGGCTTGCCTGCATATGGCACACGATTCAGAGATGCCGCCTTCAAATCTTAAGTCGCTGGTTGAAGCTGCTTCTGTAGGAAAGAAAAGCCTCATTGTAGGAAGTGATGCTAATGCACATCACCAGATATGGGGAAGTACGGATGACAACGAAAGGGGTGAGCTGCTTATTGAATATATTGTAAATTGCAATCTGGCGATTTGTAATAAAGAGGACAAACCAACCTTTATTAGCAGGAACAGGCAGGAAGTACTAGATATTACCTATGTATCGAATGATATAAATGGAAGAATATGCGACTGGGAAATGTTCTCTGATCAGCTTCTCTGATCATTCTTATATTAGTTTTAGCCTTAGAGAAAATACTGAAGTAGTGGTCCCTCGGCTAAACAGAAGAAAGACGGACTGGGATAAATTTCAAATTCTGCACCACTATCCCTTCTAGACTAGAAAAGGAAGTAGAAACTACGGAGGATATAGATATAGTGGTCAAGCGGATCACGAAGGCCTTGAATGACTCGCTTGTGTCAGCATGCCCTAGTGTCAAGCCATGGGGCAAACAGCGAACGCCATGGTGGAACCCAAAGCTGGTTGGTCAAAGGAAGGACTGCAGAAAACTCTTCAACAGAGCAAAAACCACAAGGAAACCACACGATCGGGACATCTATAAGGCTGAGCTAAGAAAAAAAGGGGGAGCTTAGAAAGGCTCAGAATAAATCCTGGGTAGAATTCTGCAGCTCCGTGGAGGATACATCTAAAGCCTCTGGGCTAAGGAAGATTCTGTCCTCGAGACCTATTACGGTGGGGTATATTCAGAAGTCAGAGAATGTATGGACAATGTCTAGTGAGGAAACAGTAGAACTTCTCGTTGATACACATTTCCCGGGAAATCCTCCTAGGGGCAACGTGGCGCCAGAAGAGATTGTCACTGATATGCATTCGTCGAGGGCCATTAGGGAAATTGTGTCTGAGACGAAAATCCTTTGGGCGATAATAACTTTCGACTCCAGTCGCCAGGCCCTGATGATGTATCACCGATTGAATTGTATGATAGACTGGTTCCGTGGTTTAGGGAGATATACTCTGCTTGTATCAGAATGTCATATATACCTGTGGGATGGAGGGACACGAAGGTCATCTTCATTCCGAATGCAGGAAAATCCTACAACACGAAGGCGAAAGATTTTCCCAGCACTCTAGGAGATATACTTTAGGAAGCTCTACGCAACAACGAAGTGGGCTACCAAAACTGGTCTGGGTATAAATCCGTGCAAGACAGAAGTAGTTCTTTTCAGCAGGAGATACAAGTTACCTACAGTGAAACCTGTCTCCTTGGGTGGAGAGAATTTTTCGATTTACAGAAAGCGCAAAATACCTGGGTGTTTTGCTGGACAGGAAGTTGAACTACAAAGTCCAACATTTTGGAAAGGGCAAGGAAGGCCATTCTTGCCCTATACACCTGCAAGAGAGCGATTGGTAATAGTTGGGGATTTAGACCGCGTGTCATGCATTTGGTATATACTGCATTTGTCAGATCTATTATGCGCTTCAAAAATCCACCTACTGTTCAATACTAAACCGAATCCAAAGTATGGGTTGTAAGTTTGCATCACAGCCGCAGTGAGGATGACACCAAATTGCAGCGACCACTGCCGTGAGGTTAAGGGAGCTTTCTCATTGGCCATGTGGCGGCTACGGACACTGTGTTATGCTTGACAACAAGCTCTCATTGCGAACAGTTGTGCTTTAAAAAAACCCTCGCATAGTTACACGTATCCACTCTCTTTACTCAAGTTTATTTGAAAAATTTCGTTATAAATTTTTTTTCTGGTCTTGTGATACTTCCAATAATAAGCGCGAATATCTGATTGTTTTTCATCATGGCATCCTTCTCGGGAAGAAATTATTACGAGATTCTCGGCAATAACCCGTCTCCTTAGCGGAAGCGGACTAGAAACCACCTTCATTTAAATGATAGTCGGATTTTTCGCAACTTAAATACTAAACTTACTATCGCCAATCAAAAACCTACACAACTGAAATACGTCGTTTTAAAAAGCAAAATTGCTGATAAACCTATAAGAAGCCATAACATTTTCCTAGTGTGCAAAGCCCTGGAAGGAATTTCAAACTAGCCTCCACAGGACGTCAGTTTTCTTAGAAATGGTAATGTACTGGTGCTAACAAAACACGAAAATCAGGCAAATCGCTTCCTTAAAGCAACAACTCTCTCTGGTGTCTGTCCTATAGAATGCTTCTTACACCCCACCCTTAACACCGTTAAAGGCGTCATCTTCTCCAAAGGACTTACAGAATTTACCGTGGAAGAAATATTGGATGGACTTAAACATGAAGGCGTAATTGGATGCCGTTTCCAAGATGGTAAAGTTATAAACACCTCCATGCATATTCTGGATTTCAACCTTTATCAACTTCCATCAGAGGTAAAAGCTGGCAAGGTACTTAACTGCAAAGTGGAACTATACATACCAACCCCAAACGGTGATTTAAATTTGGTCACACAAAAAAAATACTGTAGGAATGAGCTTGAAATGTGCGAAATATGTTCAACTTCTCTTAATGAACCTACCCTATGCACAAAGGTGGAATGCACTAATTGCAATCATGAACATCGGTCCAACAACAAAACTGAGACAAGAGATCTTAAAAATAAAAACAATTGAAAAAATAACATATAATGAAGCTAAACAAAAGAGTAAACCCATCCAAAGTTATGACATCCCAAAAGAGGACTTGGAAGAAAAACGAAAACAAAAACTAATACCATCGAACCAAATAACTGTTAACCAACAAAAAACACGAACCATAAGTCAAATCATGAACAGACCACAACAAAAACATACTCAGATAAATACAAAACAAACAATGCATCACCAAAAAAATTCTGTCAATCAACCGACCACCAGCAACAATCTATCATACCAACAACAAGCCCCCAGAAAATCTCCTAACTCCTATAATCTTACTACCAACACAAACAAAAGCACATAACAGAACCACCACATTATCCTCTCTTAAAAATAAAGAACTAACAAATTCATCTCTTGAGCAATATAATTCTGAAAGTATGAGAAATGACACACTTTTAACGCCTGCCAGAATCAAACAAGAGAATAAATTAATTGACCCATAAACATGGAAGATAAAATGTGTATCTATCTTCCTATATGTATCTACATACATATTTGAAAATTATATGCATCTTAATGATAGCTAGATGTCTACTTTCAGAGTTATGCAATGAAATATAAATGGTCTTGTCAATAATTACTTAGATCTTCAATTGTTAATAATAACCCTCACTGATCGCGTTGCAAGAGACGCATATCCCTTATAAATCGCAGCCAATACCGCCAAATAATTATATTGTTTACTCTGCTAATCTCCCCTCTAATACGGGTTCAAAAATTGGAATTGCAATATTCCTTAAAAATCACATTCCACATAAGCGTATCCAAAACTCTTCAGAACTATTAATATATCAATAGAACTAACTTTAAATATTAAATCAACTATTATAAATCTATACATTCATCCCAACGAGTCATCTAACATAAATGATATCTCCGATCTAGTTGCCAACATCCAAACTCCAGTTCATAACCTTTGTGTTCTAAATGATGGGAAACCTACACATTTCTCAACTTTTAATACCTTCACTAATGTTGACATAACACGGTGTTCATCTTCGTTCTATCTCTAGCATCCAGCAAAACGCTTGAGGACCTCCACAGCAGTGATCATTTCTCTATAACTACCAACCTTATTACCAGTTCCGATTAGTCAAACTTTAAAGTTATTTCCCGACTGAACCTTAAGAATAACCTTCTTAAGGTTTAGTCGGGAAATAACTTTAAAGTTTGACCAATCGGAACTGGTCATCATACGAGGCTTCAGTTGACGAGAGATTATATAATATTTCTTCCCCAGCAAATCCAAATAATGTTAATGCCACCTTCACGAAAGCTATTAGGTCCGCGGCAAATAAGTGCATTCCAACTTCTTGCCCAAAGAGAAGACACTTTGTTCCATAGTGGAGAAAGGAAAAATTAAAATTTACAGACAATTTCGAAAAAAACCAACAATGGAAAATCTAATTTTATATAAAAAATCAAATGCTAAATTCAGATATGTGAGCAAAAAATTAAAAATTAATTGTTATATTAACTTTACTAAAACCATCAGCAGGGATTCACCTCTATCAGTGGTCTGGAATAAGGTATATCGTATATCCAACAGGAACACCTCTCATCTATTGAAACTAATAGCGATTGAAACATAGCCAACTACTTTGGTAGTCGTTGGTCTAGTGACTCGTCGGATAATAATTTATCACCAGAATTTTGCCATGCTAAGAATCAACTACCTTCTAATTTCAGCATTAAAGCGTGCAACAAACAAACTTCAATAATTGACACCGACATATGCATGGCGGAATTGTCGTTAGTTTTAAATAAAATAAAAGAGAATACGCCTGGACACGACCGCATACCATACGCTTTAATAAAAAACTTATCGTTATCCAGCAAAACGAAACTGCTTAAGCTATATAATCTTATTTTTAAGAACGGTTGCAGGGGAAAGCAAGACCAACTTTTCCGGATATAGACCTATTTCACTGTTACCTTGCCTCTCATAGGTTCTAGAGCGGATAATTGCCAGCCGATTATCATGGTTTTTAAGCTCCCGTAAATTAAATGCGTTAAATCAAGTTTGAAAACAAATCAGGGTTGTGAGGACGTCCTAATTTATATCGACTACCAAATCACGCATCCATCTTAGCTATTGATTTTGAAAAAGCATTCGACCGC
This sequence comes from Stomoxys calcitrans, assembly GCF_963082655.1. Lineage (NCBI taxonomy): Eukaryota > Metazoa > Arthropoda > Insecta > Diptera > Muscidae > Stomoxys > Stomoxys calcitrans. Next base: position 134,107,151 of record NC_081552.1, on the reverse strand, counting down.
ATTGGCATTCACATTATTCTGGAGTCTCTACAAGCATGGGGAGTTGGGCACAAAATATTGAACTTCATCAAATCTTTCTTAACTGGACGAAGCTGTCGCGTAAGAATTAATAACTTCTACTCCGATAAATACCCACTATATAACCGAATACCGCAGGGTTCACCTCTTTCCGTGGTCCTTTTTCAAATTGCCTTCAATCAAATAAGTACATTTATCTCCAGAGTTAATAACCTATATCACTATCTCTATGCGGATGACTTATACATTTTAAGCCCCACCAAAGACAACAACGTCACCAACAATTTGTTTTCGGGCATAATATCCGATATTTTTAACTGGGCCAAAGTTTCAGGCGCCATAAGTCCTCGATACTCCACATTTGCAGGAAACACAACTGCAGGCCTTGTGATCTGTCAGTTCACAACATTAACTTTCCCATCGTAAACAAACTTAAAATTCTAGGCATTATATTCGAAAAAAATTATCGATGGAAGAAGCAATTGGTAATACTGAAAAATAATCGTATACCTCCACGCAATATCATAAGGTATTTGGCTGCCAAAAGCCATACTCATACATACACCTTGACTTAACTTGTAAAAATGCTAGTACTGGGCAAAATCGATTACGGTCTATTTTTGTTTGGGAACAGTCCAAAATCTTCCCTGCGTCAAAAAAACTCCCTCTATAATAACTGTATTCGAAGCAGCATCTACACCTTTCGTACGACTCCCATCAAAACCTTACTTATAGAGTCTGGGCTACCGTCTATGGAGGAAACGTTTTTAGATTCCAGAAATAGAATTTTACCAAAGATTTTGTTTTTTAACGATAGAATTACCGATAGTGAAGTTTCCAAAGTTCTAATAGCAAAAATGAAACCAAGATTACTGTCAGTCATGCACGACTGTGTTAAAAATAATGTGTTGAACTTCAGTGAGAAGCTATCTAAATACCGATTAAAATATTCTGTTTGGATGTATCCGGAACACAGCTGTAATCTCTCTCTTGCGGACTTTGTCAAGAATAATACTGCGAATGAAACATTCACCCAGCTGCACAGAAAATATGTCTCTCAACATTCTGACTGGCAGTTCTTATATACAGACGCATCCAAGAACGATGGTAACACCTCTTTTGCAGTTGTTGATAAATTTGGATATATGCTAGGGGTAAAATGCTTAAACAACTACTTATCTATATTTACGGCAGAAGCAGCTGACATCTTGCATGCAATTGATCTCGCCGTGGCTACTAAAAAGAAGACTATAATTATTTCTGACAGCTTGTCAGTTTTAAAAGCCGTCACCAATACCTCAAACTGCCTCTGGTCATCAATTAATATGATTCGCGACAAACTAATTAAATATAAAAATAAAATCATTCCTTTCTTGGTACCCGGGCATGTTGGTCTGACTCCGCGACTAAATATAAGTGCTCTGCACCGCTGATAACAGATCCATTAATTGAAAGAATAGATTTGAAAAGGGCTATTACTATGGAACTTCAAAAACAACACTCCAACAATCGCGAACTATTTCAATATTATCACTACAGTGTAATAAATTCTAGCAACGAAACGCCCGTTTACCCCAAAAATATTGTTAAGAGAAAAATTCGGATTTTTAGCCGTCTTAGGATGGGCCATACAAATGCAACGCATCGACACCTGCTAGATAAAAACTTAATCCACTCTTGTCCGAAATGTGGTAATCCTCCATCTGTAAAACACTTCATAGAAACATGCGTTTCTCTTACTCAATATCAACGTTCAATTCTTCATAACAAATTCATAACCAATTCTTCACCTGGAGATCCTTATTACACATTCTAATTTAAATATCTGAGTAAAAATTAGACGTTATAAACAAATTCTTGTAACTGTTTAAGCTGATGGCCATAGTAGCCAATGCTTTTCCTTTTCTGTGTTTGAGCATATATTTATTATATGTTGGAACTAATAAATAAATATCCGATGTTCCAGGCAGTGTGGATTACACGCTACCTGAGCCACTTTTTGATAAAAATTACTGTGTCACTATTCCTAATAGAACCGGTTGGAAATGGAAACGGATGGTTCCAAACTAAACGACCAGGTGGGCTTTGAGGTGTACTCTAAAGATTTAGAACTGGTCATATCGAAGAGGTAACCCGACTACTGCAGTGTGTATCAAGCAGAGATCCTTGCAATTAAGGAAATGGTGGAAGGGCTAAGATACAATGTCACTACGACGATTGGCATAAATATCTTCTCAGACAACCATTAAATCCCTGGAGAACGTATTTCTGAACAGAAAACCCGCCCTCGACTGTCGCAGATCTCTCAAGGAGATGGCTGAACAGTTTAAAATTCACCTGTTCTGGGTGCGGGGCCACAGAGAATTCCAAAGCAGACGAACTTGCGAGACTAGGAACTACCTCACACACCCCAGGAACACTGGAATTTGTGGGTATGCCTCTAGCGACATGTAAGCTAAGTTTTCAGGACCAGGCCCAAAGGGCAACGAATGATAGATGGCCACAAAGAGGGAGCTGTAAGCATTCCAAAACTATGTGGCCTCATGTAGACTTGAAGAGGGCTACTGCTTTGCTGTCATTGGCTAGAACAGACGTCTCAGTCATTGTGTCCGTCATGAAAGGTCACTGACTAATCGGAAAACATGCTGACAGACTGAAGGTTGCCAGCAACGACCTTTGCAGAAGCTGAAGGGACATCGAGGAAGAAGAGACTATAGAACACCTTCTGTGTGTGTGTCCCGCACTAGCAGTTAGAATGAGTTCCACTTTAGGTTCTCATTTTTTTGAGCATTCGCAAGTTATTGGGCTTTTTAAAGCGATCTGGATGGTTCAACGGTAGGAACTAGAAAGCATCTTCCTTCTTCTGTTCCTGTAGTATCACAATGTACGAAAACGTCTAAGTGAGTATGATGGCAGACTGCCACTTAAACCTAACCTAAACTTAACCTTGCCTTGTAAAAACTTCTTTCCAAACAGGTGTCGCATTGCGTCACGCCGTTCTGAATCGAATATTAAAAAACTAGCCCCCTTGTCAAGGAGCTTATTCTTGAACTGGAAAGCACTCATTGATATGTGAGAAGTTTGCCCCTGTTCCTTAATGGAATGTTCATGGGCAAATTTGCAATTTCCATGAATATATGATGAAATGCTGCATAAGTTAAGTCACACATTTTAATTCGGTAAATTCAATAACATTCATTTTGTAGGGCTTCATTCCAGAATCAAACCATGTTATTTTCATTTTCCATTGGTTTCAAACCCGTTTGGTAAGTCTCAGATTAAGAATTTAGAAATTTACGTATCTTCTGGCATTGAGTAAAAATTGGGTATGTTCCACATGATAATACTATCAGATTAATTTGTCAAAAATATATAATTTGTCAAAATAGGAGAATACCGTCCACACAGTAGCGACAGACTAAGGCTTCTTGCGGGAATCGAACCCACGACCCCTGCACTGATAATCCAAGCACGCTACCAACTCGGCTTCCCGGGACGCCCTCGAAACTGTAGAACTTGTAACTAAATTGTCGAATGTTGACTCATACTACATCAAAGTCATTGTAAATTTTGTCACCAATCCAAATTATGCATCTAAAGCGAAAACAAATGCCTTCATAAATACGAAGCCAATCTAAGCTAAAATTAAAAAAAAATAAAATAAATAAAAATCAACACGCAAATATCACCGAAACCAATGGATATATTGAATACATCAAGCAGACTTCTGTTTTAAACTGCCTGACCATAATCTTGCAGTGTAAGAAGGAGATTAACGCCTTTTCTGAGGATGGCAAAATCCGTATCGTTTCGGTGCCGGGCCATAACGGAGTAAGGGGGAATGAAAGGGCAGATGATTTGGCGATGAAGGCCAGAGGACTGCCGTCAATAAACTTGCTAAACACGGCGGGACACATAAACCTACGAATTCACTTATGTAAAATCGGTGAGGTATTTGATAGCATGTAATGATTTGGATGGTCTCTGTGATAACAAAGGTAGTGCTTAGACAGCATGTAGTTATGTCTTCGCACTGATAGGATCTTTGTCTTCTGATGGAGGTGGTCCACATGAGAACTGAGGAAACAGCCTGTCGCAGTTCGGAGGGCAGGCATTCTGACAGATCTGAATATTATTCCACTGCGTGTCACAAAGCTGACGAGACCACACTAGCGCTGCATAACTTACCACAGACCGGCCAATTGCTTTGTACATGGTCAACAAGGTTTCTTTGTCTGCACCCCAAGTGCTTCTGACTTTATCGCAAATTGCTGTGGCATGGGGAGAATGTGTAAGAGCTGTCAAATGGGACGCCAAGTATTTTGGGACACTTGATGGTCGGAATCATTTCTCCATCGACCATCACAGTCAGCTCAGTATTCACCTCACGCGTATTTGTTGAAATTACTTGCTAATGAAAAACTTTGTTTATTAAAATAATATTTCCTATATGTAGGCTTTGCATTCATTGTAGAAAAAAATATGTATGTATATTGAATATAATACAGATTTTCTCATTCTCTTCGTAAAGCCTATTCAATAAAGACGTGTTCAAATATTTTTGTATATTCTGCGTTTTTTATCGATTCTTGGATATCCTTAACAAAGGTTATGGGCCCAGAATCAAAGGATTAATAAAAATCGCGAAGTGAATTCCAAATATAGAAAATAAAAACATTTGTTGGAAAGGAAAATCGTTTAAAATGTCGTCGATTTTTCAAATAGAAAAGCTTGAAGAAGCGAATTATGATGGATGGAAAATCCATATGCGGTCTGTTTTAATTCATGCGGATTTATGGGATTACGTAAGTGGAGCCGCAGTAAAACCAACCGATGATGCCGGACGAACAATCTGGGAAAATAAGGACCAGAAGGCGTTGTCATCAATCCTGTTAAGTATGAAAAGGTCGCAATTGAATTTGGTTAAAAATTGTCCAACTTCGAGAGACGCATGGCTAACATTGGAAAAGAAATTTCAACCCAAAGGACCAGCTAGAATGATATATCTATTCCGCAAGTTATTAGCGACAAAGATGACCGAAAATCAAACTATGGCGGAACATCAATCCAATTTCAATAATGTAGCCGAAAAATTAGCTGAAATTGAGGTGAATATAAGCCAAGAACTCTTGTCGATTATCCTATTGGATAGTTTGTCCGAAGATTATGAAAACTTCGTAATCGCAATGGAATCCAGGGATTCTTTGCCAACATTGGAGGTCCTGAAAAACAAGTTAATGGAGGAATATGAAAGAAGGGCAAGTAAAGTCTACACAGAAGGCCACAAAGAACAAGCTTTTTTAACAAAAGGGAAAAAGAAAAATTCGGAAAAACGAAAACCAGATTTCAAGTGCTACAATTGCGGTAAAAAGGGCACATGGCTCGCGATTGTAAATCTGGACGTACTACCTCGAATGCAATGCTTAATGGAGTAAATTGTAAAAACTACCCTCGAAGTTGCTGGGTATTTGATAGCGGTTGCACCAGTCACATGAGTTGTGACAAGAAAGTTTTTCATGAGCTGAAAAAGCATCGGGAGAGAATCGAGTTAGCAGCTAATTTCTATATTTACTCTGAAGGAATCGGGCAAGTATATTTGAAAACAAATGATCAAAACGTATGTTTGCGTAACGTACTGTATGTACCAAAACTAAAGTTCAATTTTTTATCGGTGGCAAAATTGACGGAAGCAAAACTGTCTGTGAACTTCGAAACAGACGTTGTGATTGTTCAAGATGGGGACACCGATTTGCTGATTGGAAGAAAGCAAGATCAACTTTACATCTACCAAACTACGGATGAGTCTCAAATGTGTGCCAAATTACTAAATAACGATACCTCGCTTTGGCATAAACGTTATGGGCACTTAAATATACAAAGTTTGAAGGAACTGGTAAAACAAAATATGGTCTATGGCTTAAATCTGAAACAAGTATCTCCAAAATTAGAATGCACAGTCTGCTGTAAGGGTAAAATTCATGCGGAACCGTTTCCAAAAAAGGTCGGAAGAGCATCAAAAGATGTCCTTGAATTAGTGCATACAGACATATGTGGACCAATGAGTGTTACATCTGTTGGTGGTTCCCGATATTTTGCGTTGTTCATAGACGACTACTCGAGGATGATGTTTGTCTATTTTTTGAAGCACAAAGGAGATATCTATAACGCCTTTGTAAGTTTTTTATCAATGGCAGAACGACAAACCGGAAAAAAGTTAAAAGTAATCCGCAGTGACAATGGTCGTGAGTATTTGAGTACCAAATATTCAACATGTCTCGAGAAACTTGGAGTTCAACGACAGTTGACGGTCGAATATACGCCTCAACAGAATGGAGTGGCAGAAAGAGCCAATAGAACTGTGGTTGAGATGGCGCGATGTCTTCTTATAGAATCTGGATTGGATGAGTCTTTGTGGGCCGAAGCGATTGCTACATCAGTTTATTTAAGAAATCGAAGTCCAACTGTAGCCGTGGAAGGAATAACGCCTATGGAACGCTGGAGTGGTAAGAAACCTACCGTTGCCCATATTAAAACTTTTGGCTGTAAGGCAATCAGTTTGAATAAGAGACCTGGAAACACTAAATTTCGAGCAAAAGGGCTCGAATGCATACTTGTAGGGTTCTGTTCTGAATCGAAAGCGTATCGTTTATTTGACCCAAAAACGAAGAATATGTACAAAAGCCGTGATGTTAAATTCTTCGAAGAGTCCCAGAAAAGTACAAAAGAGAAATGTGATGTATTTGAAACCCTTAAAACAACTGAAGAAGAAAATCTGCCCGTACTTATTGTATCTAATTCAAGTCAGCAAATCCAGGATAATTCAATTGAGGAAGCAAATGAAAGTCCAGAAACTGACCAAGTGGAAAGTGTTATAATGCATGAATCTGCTGTTGAGCCTGAAGACCAACCAATTGAAGAAACAAGAACTTGTGAAGCAAATGTAAAAGTTTTACGATCTGGAAGACGGATTGAAAATAACTTCATAAGAAATGAAAATGTTGAAATTCCGAAATCAGTTAATGAACTCGAACACCGAAATGACCGCGATCTATGGCTTGAATCAATGAAGGCGGAATATGATTCCATGATCCAAAAAGGCACCTGGAAACTTGTCGACAGGCCTGAAAATGAACCTGTTATCAAATGTAAGTGGGTATTTGCGCTAAAACATGATAAGAACGGGAATATAGAAAGATATAAATCAAGATTGGTCGCTAAAGGATGTAGTCAAAGATATGGAATAAACTACACTGAAACTTTTTCTCCTGTAACACGATACCCGACAGTTCGTTTATTACTGGCTTTAGCAGCAGAGTTCAAGATGTACGTACATCAACTAGATGTTACAACGGCGTATTTAAACGGAGAAATTGATGTTGACATATATATGAACCAACCTGAAATGTTTGAAAATAACGAAGCTCCACATAAGGTATGCAAATTACAGAAAGCTCTGTATGGGCTTAAACAATCTGGAAGGAAGTGGAACGAAAAGCTTAATGAAGTTCTAAAGAACGTTGAGTTCGAACAGTGCACACTAGATCCTTGTGTTTATACTTTGAACAAAGGACCAAATATCGTGATTCTCGTTGTGTACGTAGATGATATTTTGCTTGCAAGTTCAAAGGAGGAAGAATTAGAAAAAATTAAATCAAAGATTGGGCACTATTTGGATATTAAGGAAAAAGGACCCATAGACTACTTTCTGGGGATGGAAGTTAAGAGAAAGACGCCAACGGGACCTTTGGAAGTTTCGCAAAGAAAGATGATTTTAGAATTGCTGCAAGAAGCACGCATGGAAAATGTGAGAAAAGTTAGCACTCCTCTAGATCCTGGCCAACAATTCAAGAAATGCACAGATGGTTGTGGTAATTGTAAGAAGGTTGATGGAAAAATGTTTCAATCTCTTATAGGTTCTTTGATGTATATTGGACTTTGTACTAGACCAGATATACTTCATGCCGTTACTAAATTATCACAGTTCAACAATAATCCACATATCGAGCATTTGAATGGATGTCACCATGTCATGAGGTATTTAAATGCAACTTCCAATTTGAGCCTGCAATACAAGTGTAGTGGTAAACCATTGCATGGATTCGCTGATGCTGACTGGGCAGGAGGATCAGATGACAGGAAGTCTTTCACAGGTTTCGTCTTTATATTGGCCGGAGGTGCTGTAATGTACGAATCTAAGAAACAGCAAACCGTTGCTCTGAGTAGCACTGAGGCAGAATATATGGCATTATCCTCAGCTGCTAAGGAAATAATCTATATCCGAAATCTTTTGACCGAAATCGGATTTTCAAGACTAGTAAAAAATGCAATTACACTATATGGAGATAATATTGGGTCCCAACAGCTTGTCAGAAATCCAGTCTATCATTCAAGAAGTAAGCATATTGACATCAAAGTGCATCACATAAGGGATGTTTATAAAGAAGGAAAGCTTGACTTAAAATATGTTTCATCCAATGAAAACACTGCCGATATTTTGACAAAATCACTAACAAAGGTGAAGAATCAAAATTTAAGTGGGAAGTTGGGATTGCAGTAAAAACATAAATATTTTTTCATTAAGGGGAAGTGTTGAAATTACTTGCTAATGAAAAACTTTGTTTATTAAAATAATATTTCCTATATGTAGGCTTTGCATTCATTGTAGAAAAAAATATGTATGTATATTGAATATAATACAGATTTTCTCATTCTCTTCGTAAAGCCTATTCAATAAAAACGTGTTCAAATATTTTTGTATATTCTGCGTTTTTTATCGATTCTTGGATTTCCTTAACAGTATGTAGTGAACAATGTGCCTGAATTTGTTGGCATATATCTTGCAGCAAAATATGAGGCAAGTTCGTTGAGGTAGACGTTCAACCTCTCGCAGATGTCAACAATGGGTGGGGGCCTGATGCCATGATCGCAAAATCGTCCGCATATGATACGATCTCTATGCCGTCTGGAGGGGGTGGACTAGAGGATAGGTAGAACTCCCTGTTTCACTCTACGGTGCTTCGACTTCTTATCCCTAAATTCCACAAATGACTGGCAACCACACAGACCCAGCGTTTCAGGCCTGGCTGGAGGGACGTGTTGGCGATATCCTCAAATATTTGGGCATGACTGACCGTGTCAAATGCCTTCGATAGGTCCAGTGCAACGAGGACCGTCCTATAACATAGCCTGGGCTGATTGAAGCCACGGCATGAGTGTGCGGTAATGGCATACAAAGCAGTTGTTGTGCTATGCAGTTTTCGAAATCCATTGATGCTCGGCGATTGGAAATTCTCCTACGAGGCTCTGGGGGAGTAATCCCTCAAGCGTCTTTGCCACTGGTGAGAGAAGGGAGATCGGTCTGTACGACTACCCTAATCTCGGCTTTCCTGGCTTCAGTAGCGACATCACTCTGCTCATTTTCCAGACATCGGGAACCATAAGTGTGTTCAACGACAGGTTGAGGGCAGTGGTAAGGTACTCAAATGAACTTCAGATAGATCCAGATTTTTCATCGTCAATGTAGAGAATCCGTCGGGGCCCAACGCCTTGGATGATTTGGCGCCACGGATGACATTCGTATCTTCGCATATGGTAAATTGTGATGGCTGTCCCTCGGCTCTGATACCACAAATGCAACGAATGGCTCTCCTTCTCGCCCTGTCACTCTCTGGATGCACAATAAATTGACAGTTTATTCGTATCTTCGCCCATGGTAAATTGTGATGGCTGTCCCTCGGCTCTGATACCACAAATGCAACGAATGGCTCTCCTTCTCGCCCTGTCACTCTCTGGATGCACAATAAATTGACAGTTTAACAACCTGACGCATTTCTTTGGGTCAGTCACGGTTACTTCGCCAAAAGTGACTGAGGTCCTATCATCCCGTCCACCGGTGTTCGAGAGTGACTTAAAAGTAAACCGCAGCTTGCATAAACTGGTATCTAAGTTACATTGCTCCAAGTGTTCCAGCCATAAATTCCGCTTATGTTCGTTGACTACCCCATTTATTTCCAGATTCAGCTCGCTGATTCGCTCATCTGCGAGTTCCACTGCCTGCGCCGGGAAATTGGGTCGTACTTGGGGTATTCGACCAGCTGGTATAAAGCGAGCGGCTGCTGCGCTAATGATGTCTCGGAATTTCCTCTCGGCAACTAGCACATCCGAGGGAAGTGTCGGTTCACTGAAGTGGCGATTGCTGTACTCTCTTAAGCCAGCCCAAACAGCCTTTTTCTGATCGATAAACGTCGGGCGCTCAGAGGTTATGAAGTCGGGTAGTCGGTCGATGGTGTGAATTATGGGGAGGTGGTCTGACCCCAAAGAGATGACGGCTTACCAGGATACGTCATTCAGGAGATCAGGGGATGCAAGGAAATGTCTGGCGAGCTGCTGCACCTCCTCGTAATCCTAGGGGGCATCCTCATTCACCGTGCAAAACGTGGAGCCTTCAATCTGCTCTGTCAAAGCTTTGCCCCGCAGGTCACATAGAGATTATGGCCAGATGGTAACTCACTTATGTCGGGGTTGTAAGCTTGGCCATTAATTGCGGCACAGCTACCAACCGGCGGTATTTACACATTGTATAGTTCTATATCGACAGTACCGGACCTCACTGCTATCCCCATCCACTCCATGTAGGGGTCACTAGCACCAAGAGCAGGCGAGATGGGTCTATATTGCACGGAATGGTGCATCACGAAGGCCAATCTCCAACCTCCATTCCTTGAGCGATCCTTACGTAGCACATTGTATCCGTGACAACTGTGCAAACTGCAGGTGTCGGTCAGCTTTGTCCCCTAAATCGCTGCGACCAATATGTTCTTCCGACTCATAAAATCCACAATCTCGTCGATCTTGCCACGGGGACCGATGCAGTTCAGTTACAAAAATGATACACTGGCCTGATAATATTGGGGTTGGGATGCTGCTGTACAACCTGCTTCCATTGTGTTGTGAAATAAAGATTCATGAATTGTTTTGTTTTAACTAAATGGTACTCTTTTATTCAACAATAAACACACAACAATTATCTATTAAGAGTAAAAGTTACATGGGTGCACTTACTAGCGTTTACTACAATTCTCCATTTCTGGAGCCATTGTGTGTATTTGTAACTATACGACGTGTATTTGTGACTCTTTAGACGCATTTATCAGATTACGATGATAACGTAAGCATGTCTGCAGTATATAAAATGTATAGGATAGGACCTTATATGCTTCCGTGTTGAACACCGGCGTTTATTTATTTGATACATGATACAGTGCCTCTGGATTTCACCTTAAATGTCCTTTTTTAAAGATACCTCGCTTACAACTTATGGGTATTGGCTGGTAACAATCTACGTACTTTGTAGATTTGTCCTTCATGCCGCACCTTGTCAAATGCTAGGGAGATATCTATGAACAACGCTGAACAGTAATGTTTATTCTCATATACTTTTCTGACAGAAGTTGTAATACGGTGTACTTGTTCTGCGGTGCCACGGCTCCCTCAAAAACTGAAGTGTTTGTTGTTGCTGTTGTAGCAGTGTGTTGTACACTGAAGCGGCAGCCCCGCCGATGAAGGAATCCATCGGGTCAATCCGGTACGTACAACCGGCTGACATGGGATTGACCGAACTCGTGATCGAGTATTACGTTGTTGTTCAATATATAATGTTTAATTTTTTTAAGGTTTAATATTTTCATTTTTATTGATTATAAGGTTTTTTTATTGATAGAAGACTTATGCGTCTATACAGATACGTAGCCAGGATTTTATTTTAGTGGGGGCCCACCCCACGTTTTTTCAAAACCTAAAATTGCCAAAATTCTTCTATGAAATGCGTAAAGATACCTCATTTTTTTTTGTGGTCGCTATTTGGTGCAGGAACTGACCCATTGGTGGTGACATTTGGTCATAACGTCAGAGATGAATTTTGTACTGATTGCCAATACACAATTTATAGGCCGATCTTAATCTTTCAATCGATCGAAAACCCGTTTTTGATGGAAAAGATGTCCGGTAACAATTGGAGGGCCAACTATTGTCGCATATGGCTATAATTTGCACCAAGTCCTAAAGTTGTCCTTATTTATTGGAGATAAGAAAAGGTGGTAGAACTAAAAATCAGAGACACGAAGAGATTTCTACGTTATTGCAGTTGTAAGCTTTTTTCTTTCTTTGCACACTAATTGATGTCAAATGACCTAGCGGCAAACGTAAGTTTAATATAAAACTTTTTCTCATAGATAAAAGTCTGCTGACTGATGTTATTTTAACACATTTCCTCACTTAAGGTGGGTATTCAGTTCCTGTTTGACTGTGAAAATTAATATTTTTACGATTACTTTTTGTAAATAATAGATTTTGAAGCAACAACTTTCTGATATTATTCATTAAAGCATTCCCATTATTTATGATACAATTTTAATAAAAGTTTTAGTTATCATTTATATTTTTGTAGTTTTTCAAAAAAGTAATCGTGAAAAACATGGGTATTTCACTGTGAAACACAAACTTAATACCCACTTTTTTGTAACATGCAATTTAACCCGTCGTATTTCATTAAAGGTTTTCGTGCATAACACATAGGGAAATCATTATTCGCAAAATCTTTTCATCGTAAAAAGATTTTCTTGGAAGAAAGTCAAAAATTCAAAAGTACATTTTAATTGCGGTTAAAGCCAACAGAACTAACAAATTTCTATGGGAATTTTCGTTCCCTAATCATTATGAGCTCCTTATCAATTGCCTTAAATACTGTATTGTGAATTATGGAATTTCAAGAGAAAGACGAAATGGTTTTGTTTGAAATAATTATTTTAAAATGTAAGTTAATCTGGATGATCATTTCGGCGTTCTAAACTTGTGTTTCTGAGTCCTTAAAAATTGTCTTTTCATTGCTGGTGTAATGGATATAATTTATAATTAAATATTATTAATTATTCTTTGGAAAAATTGTTCAGACTAAACAGAAAAATATTTCCTTTTAAGACAATTTTGAATACTATTTTTTTTACCTATAAAATTTCAATTAAAATAATAAAACTATATTTAAAAGAAAACTCAATTAGAATTATGTATTAGGAAAAATTTTTATTTCAGAACGAATTTTAAATTTTTTTTTGCAAAAAAAAAATCTGAAGATTTAAACTTAAATAACATTTCGTTTAAAACAATCACAAAAATTTTACCTCTTGAAAAAATTTAGAAATAAGAATAGAGCTGCCGTAGACAAATTCCAGCTGGAGTAAGAAAAGAGGTATCGTAATGAAATTTGGATTTGTGTAAGTCGACGACTAAAACCAGTTACAACAATTTTTCCCATCATGTTTTGATGGGAATTTCTCAAAATTCTTAGGAGTGAGATTTGGTTGTCACTGATATGCATTCGACGGAGTCAAATAGGGAAATTGTGCCTTAGCCGAAAATCCTTTGGGCGATAAGAAGTTTCGACTCCTTTAAGTCGCCAGGCCCTGATGATGTATCACCGATTGAATTACAAGCTGTGTCTGATAGACTGGTTCCCTGGCTTAGGGAGAAATACCCTGCTTGTCAGATCAGAATGTCATATATACCTGTGGTATGGAGGGACACGAAGGTCATCTTCATTCCGAAAGCAGGAAAACTCTACCACACGAAGGCGAGAGATTTTCGTCCTATTAGTCTATCATCCTTTATGCTGAATACTCTTGAGAGGTTGATAGAAACATATCTTAGGGCAGAGATCCCTGGAGTTCGCCTGTCGCGGCAGCAGGATGCATATAGCAAAGGCAAATCCACTGAAGCAGCCCTTCACGACCTCGCCGGCTACATAGAGGGTTCTCTCGCTGTCAAGAAATATACAACGGATGCATTTCTTGACATTGAAGGTGCTCTCAATAATGTGAAACCGATGTCTATCATAAAGGAGTTGGAGTTTATAGACATGAACTCCACCGTAAGAAAATTTATTAATAACTTACTTAAAGATGCATTACGGCAGACTTGGGATCTGTGAATATAAAAGATGAGAGTGAGTTTTCCAGCACTCTAAGAGATATACTTCAGGAAGCCCTACGTGCAACAGCAAAGTGGGCTACCGAAAGTGGTCTGGGTATAAATCCGTGCAAGACAGAAGAAGTTCTTTTCAGCAGGAGATACAAGTTACCTACAGTGGAACCTGTCTCCTTAGTTAGAGAGAATGTTCCATTTACAGAAAGCTCAAAATATCTGGGTGTTTTGCTGGACAGGAAATTGAACTTCAAATCCAACATTTTGGAAAGGGTAAGAAAGGCAACTCTTGCTCTATACACCTGCAAGAGAGCCATTGGCAAAAGTTGGGGATTTAGACCGCGTGTCATGCATTTGGTATATACTGCAGTTGTCAGACCTTTAATACTATATGGTGTTGTGGTCTGGTGGACGGCGATTTAAAAATCCACCTACTGCTCAATACTTAACCGGATCCAAAGGATGGCTTGTTTGTGCATCACAGCCGCATTGAGCACGACAGTATCTGATGCATTGAATTTAATGCTACATTTTATGCCTCTGGACATTGTGGGTACCCAAATTGCAGCGACCACTGCCGCGAGGTTAAGGGTGCTTTCTCATTGGTCATGTGTCGGCTACGGACACTATGTTATCCTTGATACAATATCCGATGTTCCAGGCAGTGTGGATTATACCTACCTGAGCCGCTTTTTGATAAAAAGTAATGTATCAATATTCCTGATAGAACCGATTGGAACTTCGATATACCTGGTAGTGGAAGTTACATATGGTTCCAAACTAAACGACCAGGTGGGCTTTGGGGTGTACTTTAAAGAGCTAGAACTGGTCATATCAAAGAGGTTACCCGACCATTGCAGTGTGTATCAAGCGGTGATCATTGCAATTAAGGAAGTGGTGGAAGCCAGGCAGCCATTAAATCACTGGAGAATGTATTTCTGAACACAAAAACTGCCCCCGACTGTCGCAGATCTATCAACGAGATGGCTGAACAGTTCAAAATTCACCTGTTCTGGGTGCCGAGCAACAGAGATATCCCAGGGAATTCTAAAGCAGACAAGCTTGCGAGACTAGGAACTACCCTACACATTCCAGGGATACTGAAATAGAAGGTCACAATGAGGGGGCTGTGAGCATTCCAAAACTATGTGGCCTAATCTAGACTTGAAGAGGCAGGTCACTGACTAAAACATGCTGATAGCAACGACTTTTACCGAAACTGTGAGGACATGGAAGAAGAAGAGACTATGAAACACCTTCTGTGTGTGTGTCCCGCACTAGCAGTTAGAAGGAGTTCCACTTTAGGTTCTCATTTCTTTGAGAACTTGTTTGATTTAGCGGATGTGAACATTCGCAAGGTCTTGGGCTTTTTAAAGCGATCTGGATGGTCCAACCGTAGGAACTAGAAGGCATCTTTCTTCTTCTGTTCTAGTGGTATCACAAGGGACGAAAACGTCTAAGTGGGTCTGATGGCAGCTGCCACTTAAACCTAACCTACCCTAGAAGTGAGATTTCTGGTATCCCTTTTTAATGTCTTGTTGCATTTAATAATTTCTATATTTAAAAAATAATTTTTTGTTAATAATTATACTTATTTTTAGGTGCGCTATAAGGTCATAAAGTATTAAGAAAATGATTTTTTTGTTGTAGGGCCTGAGGAAATAAAAAGATTTTTTTACTTAAAAATTTTTAAGATTCAAAATATTTAAAATTCTCTAAATTATAAATACATAAAATTCCATCAAAATCGGACAACGGAATTGAGGGTCAGCCGCAATGGGTTAAAATTTTGTATTGGAAAATTTTTATTGAAATTTGTCGACAGAAAAAATTTTAAGAAAATGTTGTTTGGGACAGATAAGCATAATAAATAGACTTTAAAAAATTTTATGAAAAATTTAATGTCGCAAAATGCGAAATTTTGGCTTCAAAAACAATCTCGACGGCTATAGAGTACCTGGCTGCAATTAAGTCCTTGAAAAAATTCATTAAAATGTACTCTTTAGAAAAACTTTTATTGACATTTTGTTTCATAAAAATTTTGTCTTTAGAAAAAATTAAAAACAAAAATTTATCTTAAAAAAATAATTTCGAGGTGGGTCCGTCCCGTACTGATGTTTTGTCATGTTAGGAGTGAATGTTACGCTGAAATTTTGTCTTAGAAAAATTTCATTTAAATTAATTTAGAAAAAATTGCATTAAAATTTTGTCCTTAAGAATAATAATTTCAAGGCGGCCCTGGGCCCTTCAGCACAATATAGTTTTTGTAGAATGTTATAAGTATGAAATATTGTCATTTTTATAAATTTTACTGAAACTTTTTGTTTAGAATAAATTAAATTTAAAATTTTTCTTTACTCAAAATCATTTTTTTTTGGGGGGGAGGGGGGGGGGGGGGCGGTCCCGAGGGTCCCCCTGGCTACGTCCCTTGGTCTATAGGTCTTTATCTGTGGTAGTTATTTCAGATCGTTTCCAAGATTGGGGAAATTTCGAAGACGTAATATGCCGTTGAAGATGAATAATAATATTCTAACAGCTGATTGGGGGGTTCTTTTATAATTTTTGCGTTAATAGTGTCGCCACCAAACCATTTCTTGGACTTCAAATCTTTTATAGGAAATTTGATTTCTTTAAGCGTCAAACGCAATGGATTATTAACTGTATTTTCTGTAGAGGCTTCAAAAGCTGTAGTTTGAATGTTGGGAAGAACGAAACTATTTGCGGTATAATTAGGTGTGAAACATTTTTTAAGGTTGTTGTTGTAGCCACATTTTCATGTGGAGGTGGCGATCCTGGTTAAGCTCTTGTAGGTGAGCAAGTTCGTTCCGGTCCAAAGGACCGATCGCCGCGGGAACAGAGTGGCCATTGGTTATTTAAAGGCGCCAATAATCCGCCTTGTCATGTCGAGCATAATAGGCACTCCGTATTTGTGCAAGAGTCGGTGCCGCCCGGCCTTTCACTGAGACTCTCCGCTCGATACCTACGATTTCCCGCGACTGCCGTTGCAGCTACTCCGTATGGAGGATACTTAGAAGAGGTTTCCGATCGGATACCTGAGACAACACCTGAAGTCGTGTGTGAGGCACTGCTGCCAGGGGTGCAGTCTTGGATAGACGGAACCCTGGTATTGCCATCTGGTAGATCGTGATACCTGCGACGACACTTGAGGTCGAGGCACTGCTATCTGAGGTACAGTCCTTGGATTAATGGAACCCTGGTAGATCGTGCTACTCAGATGGATCAAAGCTAGAGGACAGTGTGGGCCTGGGGTCTACATTGAGAACCCAGGGACTGATATCTGTTTTCAACTGCGTTACCATAATACGATCCTTAATTCAGATAACGGGGCGATCATGGGAAACATGAGGTGGTGCGTTGTTCACGCAAGGACGTCGAGTGTAAACCTCTTTACGGGCAAAAATCTGGCCATCAACAACCAGGACGGTAAGGTCACGAGCATTTCCTATGTCATTGCCGACTTTCGCTGCTAATGGCTGGTACTATATTCGTTTTGCGATGGAGTCAAAAGTAGAAACAAGGTCCTCATGTTACTTGCCGGCCGCACTTAGGTGCAGACAATGAAACCTTGTTGACCCCGTACAAACCCAGTGATTTGAACTCAGGTCCTTTCAAATGCAAAGCGCATACTCTACCAACTCAGCCACCATACAATTAGTGTAATGAATGGCAAAAAGGTTTACTTTAACTTAACAACAAAATTCTAGTAGACAACATACCCCTTCATTGCAGTTTGCAGGCAGACGTAGGTGCATGCAGTACGACAAGGGAAAAAATGCTCTTGTACAATCCGACTCCATTTCTACCGCAAACCCAGGTTAGATTCCCGCGACCGGCCATTTTTTGTTTTATTTTTTCTTTAAACTATTTTTAGAAAATTCGGCGCAATTTTTATGTATTTCTCATTAAACAATTTTTTTAAAAGTGATTTCTACACTTTTTTATATTATATATTAATTTCTTGTTTTTTTTTATTCGTTACCCAGCCCTAACGGCTAGAGGTTGAATCATGAAATTTTGCACAAATGTTGGTATTAGGCACGGGATAAGAAGGGATTTGGTGATATTCATACGTTTATGTACTAAAAAGAACCAAAAAAGTACGAAATTGTGTGTTTTTACCCAGCACGAACGGATTAGTCTAGAATTATGATTTGGACTCAAATTAAAGAGTGTGCCGAAAAAATAAGATTTGGTGGCAAAAATGTTCCAAAATAGTATATAATATAAATAAATATATGATGGTTGGTTAAAATATATATATTCAAAATTCGTACATTTTGATTACATAATTGGTACCATTTGGTACTTTCTTTATAGATGAAGCTACAGGTTCGAAATTTGGCATGTAGATACAATGAGGAATGTAGATACAATGATGATCTATTTAAAATTCGAACATTTTGGTATCAAAATTAGTACAATTTTATATTTTCTTTATAGATAGAGCTAGAGGTCTGAAACTTGGCATGTAGGTACAACTATGAAAAAAATGATGGATGACAAAATAATCTATTCAAAATTCGTAAATTTTGGTACCATTTGGTATTTTCTTTATTGATGGAGCTACAGGTCTGAAATTTGGCAAGAAGGTACAACTAGGAAAAATATGAAGGGTGACTAAATCTAATTAAAATTCGAACATTTTGGTACTAACATTGGTACCATTTAATAATTTCTTTACAGATAGAGCTTGAGGTCTGAAATTTGGCATGTAGGTACAACGAGAAAAAATATGATGGGTGGCAAAATGATCTATTCGTGCATATTGGTATCAAAAAGAATGTACTCATGTTACGTTTGAGTAACTAAATGCACGAATAGAAACTATCTTCCAGTCGCCCAATATATACTTCCACATGTCCACATCCACATGTCCATACATGTGTAGGGCATGTGGGGAAGATGATGAGACGTTGGAACATTTCCTATGTCATTGACCGGTTTTTGCTGCTAACAGACACCAGCACTTGTGTGGTATTGAAAACAATTAAGGATTTTGTAAGTAGCACGAAATTCCTGACCTAAATTTTCTTTTTCGAGGTTACTTTTTAGTATTTAGAACGCATAACAAGCCAATAACTGGCTTAGGTGTATGTCCATAGTGGCATGGACATCAACCTAACCTAGTCAACCATCATATTTTCCTAGTTATACATACATGCCAAATTTCTGACCTGTAGCTCCATCTATAAGGAAATGGTACCAATTTTGGTACCATGTTTAAATTTTAAAGAGATCATTTAGACATCTAACATATTTTGCCTACTTGTGCCTACATGTCAATTTTCAGACTACTAGCTCAATCTGTAAAGAAAGTTACAAATAGTTTCAATTTTGGTACCAAATTTTTCGAGTTGTGAAAAGATCATTTAGTCACCCATCAAATATTCCCTAGTACCTACATGCCAAATTTTAGACCTCTAACTCCATCTGCAAAGAAAGTACCAAATGGTACCAATTGCGGTACTAAACGTACGTTTTCTTCCATTATGCACAAACATGCACCATTTCGAAATATATTGGTACTATTTAGTACCTTAACGAACGAATATCGCCAAATCCAATCTTATTCCGCGTCTACGACCTAAAACCAACATTCGTGCAACATTCATAATTCTAGCTTAAGCCTTTTAGGCTGGGCTGTGATCAGTCAATAAATCACGCGTGGCTTTTATATATAGCGTAGAAGAGAATTTTGAGAAGTTGTGTGGGTAGGGGTAAGAGCATTTTCGCTCACGGGAAAAAAGTCGAAAATATGTGTTATAGCATGCATATTTTAAGAAGTTGTGCCTGATGGTGGATTGACTCCTAAAAGAGGTATATTTATATGCCTACATGTTGGCAGCGATATGTAATTCCGCCACTGGGAAGCAATTGGCCGGTCTGTGATAAGTTATGCAGCGCCAGTGTGGTCCCGTCAGCTCTGTGACACGCAGTGGAATAATATTCAGTCTTGTCAGAATGCTGCTCTTTGAACTCCGACGGGCTGTCTCTTCTGTTCTCACCTGAACCACCTACATCAGGAGACAAATATGCGAAGACAAAACTACATGCTGTCTAAGCAATACCTTCTGTGCTTTTATCGCAGAGACCATCCAAATCATCATCTTGTGGATAGGTATCCACCAGCCCGAAGCCTTAAGGATGATCTAGATCGTGAGGTCCTGGGATACAAGAGAGAACCTCTAGATCAAGCGGCGTATTAAGCAGGCCTAGACAATATGCATGCAGACACGGTAGCAGATGCGGTGAATAGCTACCGGATGAATGTGGTCGTTGGAGACCGCCTCCCATTGCACTAGAAATTGACTTATTATTTTCATAACCCTTCAACATTTTTTTGAAGTCCACTTTTTGCTGCCAGCGTGATTTGAACTCAGGATCCTTCAAATGCAAAGGGCATACTCTACCAACTCAGCCACCACACAATTAATGTAATGAACGGCAAAAGGTTTACTTTAACTTAACAACAAAATTCTAGTAGACAACATACCCCTTCATTGCAGTTTGCAGGCAGACGTAGGTGCATGCAATACGGCAAAGGAAAAAATGCTCTTGTACAATCCGACTCCATTTCTACCGCAAACCCAGGTTCGATTCCCGCGGCCGGCCATTTTTTCTGTTTTATTTTTTCTTTAAAGTACTTACTTTACTTTAATTGGCTATGACAGAATATTTCTTCTACTAGCCGAACGTAGAATAGCGTTCCAAACGCCTCGATCTTCTGCGCTCATTCTAAAATCTTTGACATCAAGTTTCGTGGTGTCTTCCACAACTTGATCTTTCCATCGGGCTTTTGGTCTTCCCGGTTTGCGTGTACCACCGTGTTTGTCTTCAAAAGACTTCTTTGCTGGAGCTTCTTCATCCATTCTGACAACATGACCTAGCCAAGGCAGCCGTTGTATTTTGATGCGTGTAACTATGCTATCGTCGTCATACAGCTTTTTCTTTAAAGTATTATTAGAAAATTCGGCGCAATTTTTTATGCATTTCTCATTAAACAATTTTTTTTAAAAGTGATTTCTACATTTTTTTAAATTGTTATTTTCTTGTTTTTTATTCATTTTTATCAAAATATATAAAAGAGTAGCGTGACGGACTGACTGATCTTCGCCCAGCCCAAACGGCTAGAGGTAAAATCATGAAATTTTGCTCAAATGTTGGTATTAGGCACGGGATAAGAAGGGATTTGGTTATATTCATACGTTTAGGTACTAAAAAGAACCAAAAAGTACGAAATTGTGTGTTTTTACCCAGCACGAACGGATAATTCTAGAATAATGATTTTGGACTCAAATTAAAGAGTGTGTAGAAAAAGTAAGATTTTGTGGCAAAAATTTTCCAAAATAGTACCGGAAGTGGGACTTTCTTTTTAAATTGAGCTAGAGCTTTGAAATTTGGAACTTAAGTACAAAGTACATGGCAAACGTAATTGGATAACTCGAAGAGTTTTTGAAAATTTGTACATTTAGGTACTAAAAAAGGTACCAAAATGTACGAAATGGGTGAGCTTTGTACAGGGTGGATTGTTGGAGCTAGAATTTAGAAATTTGTCTTAAAATACATCTGCTGAAAAGGAAAAAATTTAAAAAAATAGTAATGGAAGAAAACGTACGTTTAGTACCGCAATTGGTACTGTCCTTACGGATGGAGCGAGAAGTCCGAAATTTTGCATGTCGGTAGAAGTAGGAAATATATGTTGGTTGGCATGTAGATACAACGAGGAAAAATATGATGATCTATTTAAAACTCGAACATTTTGGTAGCAAAATTGGTACCATTTGGTATTTTCTTTAGAGGTCTGAAACTTGGCATGTAGGAACAACTATGAAAAATATGATGGGCGATGGCATGAAGGTACAACTAGGAAAAATATGAAGGGTGACAAAAATGATCTACTCAAAATTCGTAAATTTTGGTACCATTTGGTACTTTCTTTATAGGTGTAGCTACAGGTCTGAAATTTGGCATGTAGATACAATGAGGAAAAATATGAAGGGTGACTAAATGTTCTAATTAAAATTCGAACATTTTGGTACCAAATTGGTACAGAAAGTGTAAAAGGGCTCATCTCAGCCTACAGCGAACGGGAACAGCTAGAATTAAGTAATTTGTACCTTGAAACTATTGGGCGACTGGAAGATATTTTTTATTCGTGCATTTAGTTACTCAAACGTACCAGAAGTACATTCTTTTTGATACCAATATGCACGAATAGAACATTTTTTCACCCATTACGATCCGTATCGTTTGGGTGCCGGGCCATAACACAGTAAGGGGGAATGAATAAGCAGACGCTTTGGCAGTCCAAAGGACTGCCGTCAATAAACTTGGTTAACCCGAAGCCTTTCGGATCGACGCAGTCCGAATAAAGAGCGTTGGCTACGAATGCGCATATAATACTGTGAAATAATAAAACGGTCGGTAGGAAGGTGAAAAACACATAGAACTACGAGATCACTTATCCAAAATCGGTACGGCAAGTGATAGCATGTGTAGGGCATGTGGGGAAGATGATGAGAGGTTGGAACATTTCCTATCATTGCCCGGTTTTTACTGCTAACAGACACCGGCACTTCGGTGAGGATACAATACCAGACATAAACCAATTAAGGGGCGTAGTATGGAAAACAATTAGGGATTTTGTGAGTAGCACGAAATTCTTGACTTAAATTTTCTTTTTCGGGGTTACCTTTAGTATTAAGAACGCACAACAAGCCAATAACTGAATTGGGTGTATGTCCATAGTGGCATGGGGCGGATGAATATCCGCATCCTCCTTTCAGTCTGACGTAGGCAACCATAATTTTTTTCCTAGTTTTACCTACATGCCAAATTTTAGACCTGTAGCTCCACTTATAAAGAAAGCACCAAATGGTACCAAAATGTTCAAATTTTAGAGATCATTTAGACATCTAACATATTTTGCCTACATGTCAATTTTGAGACCTCTAGATTAATCTGTGAAGAAAGTTTCAAATTTAGAGTTGTGAATAAATTATTTAGTCACCCATCAAATATTCCCTAGTTGTTTCTACATGCCAAATTTTAGAACTCTAACTCAAACTGTTAAGAAAGCCTCAAATGGTACCAATTGCGGTAAAAACGAACGTTTTCTCACATTACCAGTACTATTTTTCCATTGCTTTTTATACCCTCCACCATAGGATGGGGGGTATACTAATTTCGTCATTCTGTTTGTAACTACTCGAAATATTCGTCTGAGACTCCATAAAGTATATATATTCTTGATCGTCGCGACATTTTATGGCGATCTTGCCATGTCCGTCTGTCTGTCGAAAGCACGCTAACTTCCGAAGGAGTGAAGCTAGCCGCTTGAAATTTTGCACTAATACTTCTTATTAGTGTATTGGTATTGTAAATGGGCCATATCGGTCCATGTTTTGATAAAGCTGCCATATAACCGATCTTGGCTCTTGATTTCTTGAGCCTCTAGAGTGCGCAATTCTTATCCGATTGGAATGAAATTTTGCACGACGTGTTTTGTTATGATATCCAACAACTGTGTCAGGTATGATTTAAATCGGTCCATAACCTGATATAGCTGCCGTATAAACCGATCTTGGGTCTTGACTTCTTGAGCCTCTAGAAGGCGCAATTCCTATCCGATTTGGTTGAAATTTTGCATGACGTATTTTATTCTTACTTTCAACAACTGTTTCAAATAAGGTTCAAATCGGTTCATAACCTAATATAGCTGTCATATAAACCGATCTGGGATCTTGACTTCTTGAGCCTCTAGAGGTCGCAATTATTATACGATTTGCCTGAAATTTTGTACGACGGATTCTCTCATGACCATCAACATACGTGTTTATTATGGTCTGAATCGGTCTATAGCCCGATACAGCTCCCATATAAATCGATCTCTCTATTTTACTTCTTGAGCCCCCAAAGGGCTCAATTCTTATTCGAATTGACTGACATTTTACACAGGTCTCCAACATATAATTTTATTGTGGTCCAAACCGGACCATATCTTAATATCGCTCTAATAGCAGAACAAATCTTTTCTTATATCCTTTTTTTTGCCTAAGAAGAGATGCCGAGAAAAAAAAACTCGACAAATGCGATTCATGGTGGAGGGTATATAAGATTCGGCCCGGCCGAACTTAGCACGCTTTTACTTGTTTCATCCTCATTATTTTGTAGCAGAGGTCTTTTAAGACAAATTCGTAAATTGTTGGTACTTTCTTTAGAACCTAAATGTAAAAATTTCCAAAAACTCTTCTAAAAAAATAGTATTACAGCAATATTCTCCCACTTCCGTTACTATTTTGGTAGATTATTTTCACTAATCCAATTTTTCAAGAGCTTTCAACCTAACCTATAGATTTTATTCCTTAACGGAGGCTTTCGATCCGATTACCTTATTTACCTTATTGTACGTCAGTGCTAAACTATTCCTTACTAAGGTGTTGGTCCTATATAAAGCATCTAAAACAACATGGGTGCAGAAATAAACGCATTTTAGGACTTTATTGAGAACAGATTAAAATTCGTACTTGTATAAAAGGGTAAAAATACTGTAAAAAAGCAGTGATATAGTGCCTATGAAAAGAATTAGATACTATTACTTTAGAAAAACAAAACTTTTTTCTAACCATATCATTTTTTTACTCGGGTTACCATTTTTTTATCTAATTAAATCAGATCTGGCCAGATATATTTATATCTAACCATGTCACCTTTCTTTCATCTATTTTAGAAAACCACCTCTCATGAGCTATGTTTGGTATTTGGTTTATTCTCAAAAACCTTAATAGTGGAATTCAAAGAGATGTTGCTTAATTGGCAATAGGCAAAACTTTGCAAAAAAAAACAAAATTTTAAATGTGCTCTTACCTTCCTTGTGACGCATACTGTATAACCAAATTGTGTAGTGTTCTTAAACGAGCTGGTATTTCGTAACCGGATGATTGATTTGAAAATTGACTTGGTGGTGTTGGAGAAGTATTATTTCTATCATCATTATCATCGTCTGGAAATAACTCTACTACGGGATCAGGCCTAGGTTTTTCGTTTACATCTTCTTGTTCCTGATTATCATCATATTTTTTTATAGATGTCATAAATTCAAGATGTTTTTTCTCTTCTTCCAATTGTGCCACTAACTGTTCAGAAGATTGAAATTTTTGCTGAGTATTTGCAAGTTCGTCTCGAAGCCAAGCGTTTTCCTGATGCAATCGACGAACTTGAGTTTTAAGTTTTTGTTTTTCTGCTTCAACGTTTTGTAGGTGGCATGACAATGCCATCATGACTTGTGCTTCACTAAGACCTAAGTCAATGTGGTCTATATTTTTCTTTATAATGTATGTTTTTTCGTCATCTTTTACAGTGTCCCCAATTCCGGAAACTAAGGAGGCGTGCTCAACGCGAAGTGCTTCTAATCCTTGAAGAACAGTTTTTGTGTTACTTATTATTTCATCTTGTGTCATCTGAGTCATTTTGCCAATACTTTCGATCTTTCGGCTACATAAAAAGTGAACAATTATTATAAAAAACATTATTTAACAGAAACTTCATCAGTTTAATATAAATAATTCTAAGACCCACATTCTATAATTTTTAATTGCTTTGGAAACAATCATATTATTTTGTTTTTTATTAAATATATAACAAGGAAATGTGATATCAAATGTGTTTTTTATCGGACTTGCGCAATAAAGGTTTTGTGTCACAAACAGTTATTACCAAAAGTTAACGAATGAAATCTCTTTTTAGGAAATGGTTTGAAAAAACAATATAAAGAACGAAAAGCCAATTACCCTCCTTATGGTTGTCGAAGAGTTAGTCAAATTTCGACATTACAAATGGTTGCCGAAGAAGATAAATCTGTAACATTTTTGGTATTATCTTATTCCAATTCCACTGTAAAATTTGCGACAACAGTCGTTCGGTTGTATATACATTACGCCTCATTTTAAAAAGTGTAACGAACTTGGCTCATATTTCGCTGCAAGATATCTGCCACAAAATCTTCAGCCATATTGTTCACTACAAATACGCGTGAGGTGAATGCCGAGCTGAACGTGGACAATCGACGGAGTGACAATTCCGACCAGTGTCTAAACATACTTGGCGTCACATTTGTCACCTATTATACTTTCTCTCGGCCTCAAACGACAGCCTAGTTTCTTATACATGTGCCCACATTTTCCAAATAATCGTCTAACTATAGAATTTTTGGCAAAAACTTCTTTAGGTTTTTGGCAAAAGTTTTTGCCATCGCCTTACTATTTTCCATTTTCGCACAGTGGTTGCCAAAGAAGATAAATCTGTAACATTTTTGGTATCACCTTATTCCAATTCGACTGTCAAATTTCCGAAAACAGTCGATCAGTTGTATATACATTACGCCTCATTGTAAAAAGTGTCCAAATCACGCACTAGCGTAAGAAATTAACATGAGATGGTGCCGCCTACCAAATCCCTTGCAGAGAAGTCTGTGTGGCAGCTTTTATAAGCTTAAGAAGTTCATTCGGATGATAAAATGTTTGGGTACTACTCAGAATTTACTGTTCTACGTTGTTCTAGTGGTACGATTGCGACATGTCGTTTTTCCGAAAAAAAACAGTCGGCGATCATTTGCTTGAAAATGATTCGTGCGCGAGCAACTTTTGTTGGCCCTGTTTAATCTCTACCTATCCTCCATTCCACCCCCTCCAGACGGCATAGAGATCGTGTCGTATGCGGACGATTGTATGATCATGGCATCAGGCCCCCACCCATTGTTGACGTCTGCGATAGGTTGAAGGTCTACCTCAACGGACTTGCCTCATATTTCGCTGCAAGATGTCTGCCACCAAATCTTCAGCCACATTGTTCACTACAAATACCATAAGTGATGGTCGACGGAGTGACAATTCCGACCATTGTCCCCACATACTTGGCGTCACATTTGTCACCTATTATACATTCTCCCCACATGCCACTCGATATGACAAGATTACCCAAAAAGACTCTAAAAGTCAAGTTTGCGTGAACTACTGTGTGAAAATAAAAAAATTATAAGGCGATGAGACCGCCCTCAAACAACAGCTTAGTTTCTTATACATGTGCCCACATTTTCCAAATACTCGTCTAACTATAGAATTTTTGGCAAAAACTTTTTTAGGTTTTTGCCAAAAGTTTTTGCTATCGCCTTACTATTTTCCATTTTCGCACAGTGGATCACGCAAAATTTACTATTTAGTTTTTTGGGTAATTTTTTCAAGTTTTTGCCAAAAAACCGTTAGATAGACGATTATTTGAAAAACGTGGAAATATGTATAAGAAACTAGGCTATCTAAGCTGTCGTTTTATGCCGGTCTCATCTTACTATTTTCCATTTTCACACAGTGGTTCACGCAAACTTGATTTTTCGAGTGTTTTGGGTAATTTTGTTGAGTTTTTGTCAAAAATTCTATAGTTAGACGATTATTTGGAAAAAGAAGGTAGCAAGGCTTCCATAGCTGTCATTTGAGACCGGTCTCATCGCCTTACTGTTTTTCGTTTTCGCACAGTAATTACGAAAAATGTACTTTTTTAGTTTTTTGGGTAATTTTTTCAAGTTTTTGCCAAAAATTCGATAGTTGGACGATTGTTTGGAAAATTTGGGCGAATGTTTAAGAAACTAGGTTTCCTAAGTTGTCGTTTTTTGCCGGTCTCATCGACTTACTATTCGGAATTTATCTTTGCACACATCTGAAACTCTGTGTCGTTAATTATCTATGTGTCGCCAGTATTTGATTTGAATTTAGATAAAGTTATACAATGTGTACATACCGCCGGTTGGTAGCTGTCCCGCAATAAATGGCCAAGCTTACAACCCCAACATAAGTGGGTTACCATTTGGCCATAGTCGTCTGGTTCTAGGGGACTTTAATGCGCATCACGTTTTATGGCATTCTCCCCTTGGCAACAACCAGCGGGGCATAGCTTTGGCAGAGAAAATTTAAGGCTCCACGTTTTGCATGGTGAATGAGGATGTCCCCACTAGGATTACGAGGAGGTGTAGCAGCTCACCAGACATTTTCATTGCATCCCCTGATCTCCTGAGTGACGTATCCTGGCAAGCTGTCATCTCTTTGGGTTCAGACCACCTCCCCATTATTCCCACCATCGACCGACCACCCGACTTCATAACCTCTTAGCGCCGGACGTTTATCAATCAGAAGAAGGCCGATCGGGCTGGCTTAAGAAAGTATACCAATCGCCGCTTCAGTGAATCGACACCCCCCTCGGATGTGCTAGTTGCCGAGAGGAAATTGCAAGACATCATTAACGCAGCAGCCGCTCGCTTTATACCAGCCAGTCAAATACCCCAAATGCGGCCCAAGTTCCCGGCGCAGGCAGTGCTACTCGTAGATGAGCGAATCAGCAAGCTGAATCTGGAATAAACAGGGTAGTCAACGAACATAAACGGAATTTAAAGCTGGAACACTAGGAGCAATATAACATAGATACCACTGTAACGTAACTATGTAACTTAGTCTACTGTTAAGTCACTCTCGCACCCCGGTAAACGGGATGACAGGACCTCAGTCACTTTTGGCGACGTAACCGTGACTGACCCGAAGAGATGCGCCAGGTTGTTAAACCGTCAATTTATTGTGCATCCCGAGAATGGCAGGGCTAGAAGGAGACATTCGTCGTATCCGTGGTGTCCGAGCCGAGGGACAGCCATCACAATTTACCGTGGGCGAAGATACGAATGTCATTCGTGGCGCCAAATCATCCAAGGCGTTGGGCCCCGTCCGAATCTGTACTTAAGCTTGGAAAGGACCGGAGGTTGGGGGAGTTGTACAGACCGATCTCCCTTCTCTCACCAGAAGCTAAGACGCTTGAGGCACGGTAGGAGATGCGGTAAATAGCTACCGGGTGAATGTAGTCTTTGAAGAACGCCAGCCTCCCATTGCACCTAAAGAAATCGACCTTCCCCGGCAAACCAGAGTGGTTCTGGCTCATGTTCCGGCAGATGCAGCCGCCTCAACTCCTACAGAAAAAGGATTGATGCCGACGTGCATGATGGATGTCCCGATTATGACCAGGGACCACACGATACACGTCACCTGTTTAACTGCCCAGCCACAAGATGATGATTTGGATGGTATCTGCGATAACAGCCCAAAAGGTATTGCTTAGACAGCATGTAGTAATGTCTTCGCACTGGTAGGATCTTTGTCTTCTGATGGAAGTGATCTACATGAGAACTGAGGAGACAGCCCGTCGCAGTTGGGAGGGCGGCATTCTGACAGATCTGAACATTATTCTACTGCGTGTCACAGAGCTGACGAGACCACACTAGCGCTGCAAATGGCTCCCCTCCTCGCCCTGTCACTCTCGGGATGACGATTACGTCACGGTTACGTCGCCAAACGTGACTGAGGTTCTGTCTACCATGTTTATTTCTAGATTCAGCTCGCTGATTCTGGGATTAATGGGGTCCATACCACGAATCCCATCACGCTCGTCTGCGAGTTCCACTGACTGCGCCGGGAAATTGGGCCGCACTTGGGGTATTTGACCGGCGTGTATAAAGCGAGCGGCTGCTGCGTTAATGATGTCTCGGAATTTCCTCTCGGCCACTAACACATCCGAGGGGGGTGCCAGTTCACAGAAGCGGCGATTGGCTTGCCAGGATACGCCACTAAGGAAATCAGGGGATGAAATGGAAATGCCTGGCGAGCTGCTGCACATCCTCGTAATCCTAGTGGAGGCATCCTCATTCACCGTGCAAAACGTGGAGCTTTCAATTTGCTCTGCCAAAGCTATGCCACGCTAGTCGTTACCATGTAATGCGCATTAAAGTCACCTAGAATCAGACGATTATGGCCAGATAGTAAACCACATATGTCGGGGTTGTAAGCTAATAGCCAAAATCGGGACACAGCTACCAAGCGGTATTTACACGTTGTATAGCTCTATCTCGGCAGTACCGGACCTGACTGTTATCCCCATGCACTCCATGTAGGGGTCACTAGCGCCAGGCGCAGGCGAGATAGGTCTATATTGCACGAAATGGTGTATCACGAAGGCCAATCCCCCACCTTCATTCCTTGAGCGATCCTTGCGTAGCACATTGTATCCGTGACAACTGTGCAAGCAGTAGGTTTTGGTCAGCTTTGTCTCCTGGGTCGCTGGCACGAATATATCTTTCCGACTCATGAAATCCACAATCTCATCGATCTTGGCACGGAGTCCGTTGCAGTTTAGTTGCAAAAATGATACATTTCTCGGCACTGGCCTGGCAATATTTGGACTGAGATGCTGTCGTTGCGTAAATTGTCGTACGGGAGCGGTCGGTGGGATCATATAGTCCGACTACGAGGACGCAGAAGACGACAGACGCTTGTGACCCCCTGCTGGCTATGTTCGCACAACACCTTGCGACATATCCAGTATGACTATACTCCTGTAGTGAAGTGATGCTAGAGCAAAATCGGAAAGGTAC
The DNA here is from genome assembly GCF_963082655.1 of Stomoxys calcitrans. Classification (NCBI taxonomy): domain Eukaryota; kingdom Metazoa; phylum Arthropoda; class Insecta; order Diptera; family Muscidae; genus Stomoxys; species Stomoxys calcitrans. Next base: position 134,076,682 of record NC_081552.1, on the reverse strand, counting down.
CCACTCCATGCACCGGTTACACCTCACCGACACCGACCGATGGTGGAGGCGGTTCTGGCAAACCGAACAAAACCAGGGTCCGGGGTTCTTTTCAATCCCGACATGGACCAGAAGCGTGCGGAGAAGGCACCCTGGATGTGCCTCTCCCATGACGAGAAATGACGAACACGTACACTGAGGCGGCAGCCCTTGCCGATGAGGGTTTCATCGGATCTATCCGGTGCGTACAACCGGCTGCCATGGGATTGGCAGCTGTGGTGGTTGTATCAGGCCGTAGCACATTGTCTAATACCGAAACCTCCAATAATGGAGTGGCTGCGCCAGGCTCCAATAGCCGACAGTCGACAGGTCAGCAGGGGCTTTTGACCTAAATCCTAAAACTCTGTCCGATTGATCCTAAAACTCTCACCGATAAGGAGAGAGGGTCCGTAATTGAAGATTCGGAGATTCGCTGCACAGCCTACCCCAAAGGTAGGCACCGTCTAGAAATAGCACCGCAATCTGCCAAAAACCTGCGTCCACCTGCATATCAAGGAATAATTGGAACAGTTGACATGTATACTTGTGCCCTAAAAACTGTAATCCCAATCTTTCAACCACAGAATGAAAGATAGGTAGATTGGATGTTGGAAAGGTTGGTTGATGACAAACGGAGACATGCAGTATTCGTACTAAAATCCGGCTGTCTCACACACCTCAACAAGTCTGAAGGTAATTGTTGTAACCGAATAACTTGTAACTTGTAAGTCAATAATAGTAGTAGTCACAGTTGGTTATGATTGCAGTTTTTAAGTGCTAAGCCAATGAATTCAATAAAGCTTTTTTAGGTCCTTTTCAACCATTGTAGAAGACGCCTGTTTCACTCTGCTTTAACTACAGGTTATAGGCCCAGAGTGACGCGTAGTTTTATTTTTTGTGAAATATAAGAAGGAAGCTTTTTGAAAAATGGCATCGAATTTGTCTTTTCAGTTTGAAAAGTTGGGTGGTCGTGAGAATTTCGACATATGGAAGCGACAAGCAAAATCGTACCTTATATCGAAAAATTTTTGGAAAGTCGTCCAACGAGAAGATCATGGAGACCAATGAAAAGCCGTTGGCTGAAATTATTCTCGATGGTCGAGCCTAATAACTTTGCGCATATTGCAAAGGTTACTACAGCAAAAGCTGCATGGGATGCTTTGGTTAGCTCTTTCGAAGACACTGGGTTGACCAGTAAAGTAAAGCTTTTAAACAATTGGTGCAACTAAAATTGTCTGACTTTGATTTCATGGAGGAATATGTTAACAAAATGATAATGGCGTCAATGAAAGTGCAACCGAAAGGACGAAATATTGATGATGTGCTTATCGCTTCTTTGAAATTTGCTGGAAGAATTTCGGTCTCTTGTCCTAGCTGTTAAAAATTCTAAGACGAAGTTAACCAACCGTGGATACATTAAAGAACTTGCTTTTACAAAATATCTTGGGTATAAAAATATTTTCCAAACAGTTTTTGGTGATTTTGTATTCTTTGTATATAAACCTGACCTTCTGATCTCATAAAATCGGATTTTATTTATATATATCCGCTATATAGACCGATCTCCAGACTTAAAGTCTTGCGGCAATAAATTGGTAATTTTTAATCCGATTTCGATGAAATTTGGCACAGTGAGTTATAGTCGACCCCTATCCATTTTCTTTTAAATCCGCCCATATTTGGATATATCTGCTCTATAGACCGACCGCCTGATCTCCCGATATAGGGTATTAAGGCCTTAAAAGATCCATTTATTACCCGAATTCGATGAATTTATTACCCGAATTCAGATCGGACCATATTTGGATATAGCTGCCATATAGAACAATCTCCCGATATAGTGTAGAGCCTTTAAAGGAGCATTTTTTCCGACTTCGATGAAATTTGGCACAGCGATTTTAAGATCAACACGGTTATTTTGAATTAGATTTTATGCAAATCGGATGAAAACTGCTTCTTTTTATGAGCTCAATACTCTATACCGGGAGATCGGTCTAAATGGCTGCTATATCCAAATATGTTCCGATATGGACGATATTTAACAAAAAGGTTAAGAAAGGTACCAAAACGCATTGTCTCAAATTTCATCCAAATCGGATGAAAAAATGCTCCGGCCGATATTAACAAAAATGTTGGGAGGGGTACCAGAACTCACTGTGCCAAATATATATATATATATATATATACAGGGTGGCTGATGAAAGCCGCTACCAAAAAAAAATGTAATAACTTTTTTTCTATTTAATAATAATAATTTAATAATTAATTTAATTAATTAATTAATTAATTTAATTAATAATAATTTAATAATTAATTTAATAATTTAATTTAACATGAATAAAAGAAAAATGTATTCCATACACCGAAAAAAAAATGTAGCAATATTCATCATTGTAGCAATATTCATCAGCCACCCTGTATATATATATATAAAATAAAATCCGATTTTATGTGATCAGAAGATCAGGTTTATATACAAGGAATACGAAATCATCAAAAGTTGTTTGGAAAATGTTTTTATATCCAAGATAACTCCAAAATTATAAATACCCAAAATACCAAGCATTGCGTATTTACCCGGTAGAAACCCACCTCTACCCAATTAGAAAAAAAGAAAATGACGAAAAGAAATAGAAGACAAAAGAAACAGACAGAATACTATTGGCATCTTTTTTTTCCTTAAGCGAATTGAACAACTCCGCAATGAATGTTGAATGTGTTGGTGAGGTAAAAGTGACACTGAGAACTGAAGACAGACCAATGCAATTTTGTCAAATGTTGAGTCCAAAATCCAAAATGGATCAAAAAGGCAGAGGTGAGTAAAAACTAAAAATATTGTTTATTGGTAATTATTAAATTTGTTTCATTTTTAATGAAGATTCAGAGCAGCGGCTAGTGTTCATGTACAGAAAACTCGACAAATGAAGTTGTAATTTTACCTCAAGTCGGGTGTTCTACATTAGAAGGTAAGTGCAAAATTTGCGGAATTATTTGGAAAACTTTAAAAAATTAAACATTGTATCTTTCCAGACATCAAGAAAAGAGCAATTATCGGTTTCTTAAGTGTTTTGATGGAATAATTCTCATCGGAGAGCTACGATGATACCAACACCGTTCCTTTGAATTTGTAAAGGGGGGAAGATGCTGCCATGGGATTGAGTGGGTCTAGCTGGGCAGTTAAAAATGTGACGCATCGCGCAATTTGGTCTGCCAATTGTGAACGGATAGATATCTTCAATCATAACAAAGTATCCGTAGCTGCCACATGAACAAATAGAAAGCTCCCTTAGCCTCACATTAGTGGTCGTAGCAATTTATCTAGCCACAATATCCAAACGCATTAGATGGTTAGTCCAAGGTATCTTTTTCAGCACAACAAGTGTACTTTTGTATATCGTGATGGCATGAAAAGCTGTTGTAGTCCTATGCAGCCTTCGAAATGCATGCTGATGCTCGTCGAATGGAAATTGCCCAACGAGAGGAGCGGGAGAGGTAGCCCCTCATGTGTCTTGGCTATTGATTAGAGATGGGAGATCGGTCTCTACGACTCCCCATTGCTCGTGTCCTCTTCAGGTTCCAGTAGCGGGATCAGACTGCTCATCTTCCAAACATCGGGTGCTATAATAGTGTTCAGATAGGCTGAGGCCAGTTGTAAGGTAATCGACTCCAGGCAGATACAGATTCTTCAGCATCAGTGTAAAGATTCTGTCTGGAACTAGCGCCTTGCGCGACTTGGCGCCACAGATGACATTCGTAGCTTCGCGCACGGTTGTTGTTGTTGTAGCAGTGTGTTATACTGAAATACTTCATCGGGACAATGCGGTACGTAGAACCGGCTGCCATGGGATTGCACGGCAATTTGTGATGGCTGTCCAGCGGCACGGAGATCACGGATATACGAATGGCTCCCCTTCTAGCCTTTTCACTCACGGGTGAATAAATTGATCTTTATCTAAGGAAAATACCTCAAAGGTTCGCCAGCATTTTTTGTTTAAAAAAAATTTTTCCAAGCTAGCAAATAAAAACCCACCAAAACAAAAATCAGCTGTTTCTGCAAATTTTTACTGGAAGTCGTTTAAGGAAGATGGTCATCGGGCGACTGAATGACTTGAACTCATACATTTTGATGTAATGCGAAACATTCAAACGAAAACCTTTTATGGTGCTGTATGAGTAAGGAAACTCATCATGAACTCCGACTACGTGGAATGAACTTAGACTACATGGCTGTTGTAGTGATAGAAAATCTGAATCCTGACTGTGGACCGGTTTCTACAGATAAATCTTCGCCATTCTAAGACCGCTTTAGCGGCTGATGGCAGAGAGATTTGACGTAGTTCTTATCCAGGAAGTATGGGTGTGCGGAGGGATGGTTCGTGGGTTAAGAATTAGTAAGTTGTTGTTGTTGTAGCAGTTTATTGTGTTCTATCTTTCTTCTGCTTGATTCTGTTGAGTGTCAAGACCCAGGAACTCTGCGACTAAGATGGGGTGCGTCCACAGGGATCTGGGTCTGAGTCGAGTGGGTCTGGCCGAGCAGTTAAACAGGTGACGTGTATCGTGCGGTCCCTGGTTACAATCGGGACATACATCTTGCACGTCGGCATCAATCCTAGCTCTGTGGAAATAGAGGCGGCTGTATCCGCCGAAACGTAATTGAGCCAGAACCACTCTGGTTTGCCGGGGGAAGTCGATTTCTTCGGGTGCAATGGGTGGCGGTCGTTCTCCAAGGACTACATTCACCCGGTAGCCAATTACCGCGTCTGCTACCGTGTCTGCATGAATGTTGTTCAGACCCGCTTGATCTAGAGGTTCTCTCTTGTAGAGCTGAACCTCACGCTCTAGATCGTGTAGATCTACCTTAAGGCTTCTGGGCAGTCTTCAGGCCTGGCTGGAGAGACGTGTTGCCGACGTCCTCAAATAATTTGGCATGGCTGACCGTGTCGAATGCCTTCGATAGGTCCAGTGCCACGAGGACCGTCCTATCACATGGCCTGGGTTGATTGAAGCCACGGCAAATGTGTGTGGTGATGGCATGCAAAGCTGTTGTTGTGCTGTGCAGTCTCCGAAATCCATGTTGATGCTCGGCGAATGGAAATTCTCCTACGAGGCTCAGGAGGAGTAATGCCTCAAGCGTCTTTGCCACTGGTGAGAGAAGGGAGATCGGTCTGTACGACTCCCCCAAACTCGGGTCTTTTCCAGGCTTCAGTAGCGGGATCACTCTGTCCATTTTCCAAACATAGGGAACTATAAGAGTGTTCAATGACAGGTTGAGGACAGTGGTAAGGTACTCAACTCCAGGTGAATCCAGATTCTTCAGCATCAATGTAGAGATTCCGTCGGGGCCCAACTCCTTGGAAGATTTGGCGCCACGGATGACATTCGTAACTTTACCCACGGTAAATTGTGATGGCTGTTCATCGCCTCGGAGACCACGAATACGGCGAATGGCTCTCCTCCTTGCCCTGTCTCTCTCGGGATGCACAATAAATTGACGGTTGAACAACGTGGCGCATCTCTTCGGATCAGTCACGGTTATCTCGCCAAAAGTGACTGAGGTCCTGTCGTCCCGTCTACCGGGGTTCGAGAGAGACTTAACAGTGGCCCACAGTTTGCCTGCACCAATGCCTAAGTTACATTGCTCCAAGTGTTCCAGCAACAAAGTCCGCTTATGATCGTTGACTACCCTGTTTATTTCCAGATTCAGCTCGCTGATTCTGGGGTTAGCGGGGTCCATAGCACGAATCCCATCACGCTCGTCTGCGAGTACCACTGCTTGCGCCGGGAAATTGGGTCGCACTTGGGGATTCGACCGGCTGGTATAAAGCGAGCGGCTGCTGCGTTGATGATGTCTCGGAATTTCCTCTCGGCCACAAGCACATCAGAGGTGAGTGGCAGTTCACTGAAGCGGCGATTGGTATACTCTCTGAAGCCAGTCCAATCGGCCTTCTTATAATTGATGAACGTCCGGCGCTCAGAGGTTATAAAGTCGGGTGGTCGGTCGATGGTGAGAATTATGGGGAGGTGGTCTGACCCCAAAGAGATGACGGCTTGCCAGGATACGTCACTCAGGAGATCAGGGGATGCAATTGAGATGTCTGGCGAGCTGCTGCAACTCCTCGTAATCCTAGTGGGGACATTCTCATTCACCGTCCAAAACGTGGAGCTATCTATCTGCTCTGCCAAAGCTATGCCACGCTGGTCGTTACCTAGGGGAGAATGCCATGACGTGTGATGCGCATTAAAATCCCCCAGAACCAGACGATTATGGCCAGATAGCAATCCACTTATGTCGGGGTTGTAAGCCTGGCCATTAATCGGGACACAGCTACCAACCGGCGGTATATACACGTTGTATTGTATATCTCTATCTCGGCAGACCAGACCTGACTGCTACCCCCATACATTCCATGTATGGGTCACTATCGTCAAGCGCAGGCGAGATAGGTCTATACTGCACGGAATGGTGTATAACGAAGGCCAATCCCCCACCTCCATTCCTTGAGCGATCCTTACGTAGCACATTGTAACCGTGACAACTGTGCAAGGTGCAGGTGTTGGTCAGCTTTGTCTCCTGGATCGCTGCGACCGATATGCTCTTCCGACTCATAAAGTCGACGATCTCATCGATCTTGCCACGCAGTCCGTTGCAGTTTAACTGCAAGAACGATACACTTCCCGGCACTGGTCTGGCAATAGTAGGGCTAGGGTGCTGTCGTTGCATAAATTGCCGTACGGGAGAGGTCGGGGGGGTCACATAGTCCGACGACGAGGACGCCGAAGGGGACGACGCGACGCTTGTGACCCCCTGCTGGCTATGTTCGCACAGCACCTTGCGACATAGCCAGTATGACTATACTCCCGTAGTGAAGTTAGGCCAGAGCAGGAACGGAAATGTACTCCATGCACCGGTTACACCTCACCGACACCGACCGATGATGAAGGCGGTTCTGGCAAACCGAAAAGAACCATGGTCCGGGGTTCTTTTCAATCCCGGCACGGACCAGAAGCGTGCGGAGAAGGCACACCGGGATGTGCCTCTCCCATGACGAAAAAAGACGAACACGTACACTGAGGCGGCATCCCTTACCGATGGGGATTCCATCGGGTCAATCCGGTGCGTACAATCAGCTGCCATGGGATAGCACTTAGTAAGTCTCATTACTGGCTGGCTATCCCTCATATATATCAAACTATTCAAAGATGCCGCCTTCAAGCCTTCAGTTGCTGGTTGAGGCAGCTTCTGCAGGCAAAAAAAGTTTCATTGTGGGAAGTGACGCTAATGCACATAAACAGATATGGATAGGGACAATCTGATGGCAGCCGGTTGTTTGTACCGTATTGACTCGAAGTCCTTCATCTGCAAGGACTGCCGACACACTGCTACACCAACAACCAGATATGGAGATGTACGGATATCCACGAAAGCGGTGAGTTGCTTAGACTTAGACATTTTTAACACTATTTATTTATTTAGAGAATGTAACATAAAGAGAGGGTAAGAGAAGCTTGTTAAAATCATCTGTTGGTACCAATGACAGTTGTGACAATTCTGCTTAGTAGATACAGAGATGGACCTTTACCTTCCTTTGATATAGAAAACTTAATGAAGGGCGTACAAAATAAAATAATGCTATGGATGCCTCCCATATAGAAAAAAATTTAAATATCTTACATATTTAAGTGGAGGTGGCGATCCTCGTCAAGCTTCTGTAGGTGACCAAGCTCGATTCGGTCCAAAGGACCGATCCCCGCGGGAACAGGATGGCTATTGGTTGTTTAAAGGCGCCAATAGCCCGCCTTGCCATATCGAGCATCATAGGCACTCAGTATTTGTGCAAGAGCCGGTGCCGCCCAACTTCTCACTGAGACTCTCCACTCGATACCGACGATTGTCCACGACTGCCGTTGCAGGTACTTCGTATGGAGCATTCTACTATCCGCAACCTGTGGACGTGCCCGGTGGCTCGCAGCTATGCTTCTCGTGATAGCAATGACCACCACACACATCGAACCTCAATGTCCCGGCCTGTGTGGTGCTCATAGCTCTCCCGTGCCGGGATAATTGTCATAATAGTATAACGGCTTTGTTTTGTGCAATCTAAACTTTATTTCTACTTATTATACAATAGTTATCCAGATCATACAGTGGATCTAAATTGGATTTTATTTCAGTAGGCGTAATGACATTCTTCCCCAAACACGTTCGTAAGTAAATTTTCACTCGAAATGATGATTGGTGTTGCGTTATGATAGAAAGTGAAGTACAGTCGAACTTCTCTATAACGTAGCAGTTGGGTATCGATGAAATACTATGTTATAGAGAAACTGGCCGAAATTAGTTTTAATTTGACCTAAGTTAAAAAATAAACAAGCACACAGTGAGATAGAATCGTATAAAATCTGCCGTTTAGGAACGGGTAAAGGTGACTCTTTGATATTTTGAATGGTTATAGCTGAGGTGTTAACGAGTATATGCACATACATGCAATTTGAAGGCATTTATTCAAGTCTTCCTTTGTGGTCTGATTTTAAATTTCTTGAAAACGAACATTTCGAATTTTGCAGATAAAACTGTCTCTAAAAACCAAAAAATAAAAGCTACCCGAATTTTTTTTACTAAACCTCCCAAATACCCATATCGGGCAAACAAAGGTGGTTTCAAAATTGCATTCTTTAGTAAATTGACTCTGGAAAAGGCTATAAATATTTTTTGGTGCAAAACCTTCATGTAATACCCCCTCCCTTATCCTGTTAACAAAGGTAGCGGTGTTACTAATATTAAGTTAGGTCGGTAGTATTCAAGAACTCTGCCAGGGCTTGGCAGCGCATATTATTGTTGGTACTACCCCACGAAATGTGGTGAGAGTTCGGACCACACCCTTTTAGTACCTCCTTTCCTATCTGTTTTGCTTTCGCCACCAGTCGTTTCAGCTCCGACGTGTTCCTGGGAATATCGGTCCTTTGGACCGGAACGAGCTAGCCCACCTAAAGGGGCAAAACTATTTTTACGGGGTAGTTGTCAAAAAAATATAAATAATTTTGACCCCAGGAATCCGAATGTGAAGTCCCTTTTTGGGAGCTCGGGCCCGTGGATCCCCTATGGGGCAATCCCTCGGGCCAAGGCCTGAGTCAAAATTTTGGACCTTTGTTTTTCGTAATCTATTAATCAATACCTTTTATATGATACCCATATTACCCAGGTTGGACTACTTCCTCCCAAGGGGGGTTTTGGACCCTAGGGGGTCCATGAATGAATGACTATAGTAATATATTTTGTTGTTTTAAATCGTGAAAGGTCTACAAACTATCTTTCTGAAGTACCTAAAAAGTGTCAATTCAGCTGAGTAGTATGAAATTCACTCCAAAGTGTTTGTAGGGTATAAGCCCATGGAAATATGCACATGTGTTAGTGTTCCCAGCACTGAAATAAAATGTTGAAACCAAAATCGCTTTACTACACCTCCAGAGATATTAACATATATATTGTGGACTGGTGTGGTGTTTTTAATTGGCTAAACAATTTACCTTACTGGATCAACCCAACAGACTAACTATATCAACAGATGCGAGTTACAAAATCTTCACAATGAACACTGCTGTGACTCACCAAGAACTTAAAAAATACGATACTTACAAGTAATTTCTAATTCAGATTTATAATGAGCAGCTCAAAGCAGACCTTCAAAAATAGCTTTTAACTAGGATAGTACTTATTTTTTACAATTTTATTCCAAGAGAATAAAGATGAATCCAATTACCGATGACAAACAATATATATGACTAATCGATAAAAGAAATGACTGGATGCGAAAACATCCCTAGTATGAAGACCAAAATGAATTTAACGCGTTACGCCAAAGTTTAATTGCGTACTTTATTCGCAAACAGACGTCGTAGGTAAAATTATACAAGGTAAAGTCAATAGACCAACAACAAAAAAACTCAACAATTGAGTTTTTTACGAGTCTAGCGGATGGATAAATCAGTGGTGCACAAAGAGAATTACTCTCCATAGATTTTACAGTTCTCTCTTTGAATGACAATTATTATTCATTCCTTCCTGACCTAGCGGTAAATCAGAAAAAACATTGCTTTTAAAACAAAAACACAAAAAGGATGCGTACAACTATGCGCAAGTTCATTCGTTGCTGTCTCAACAATGACTGAAAACATTATGTTTGGCCTTTAAGGCTGGGACTGCGTTCTTTTTTGCGAAAATTTTCCGAAAAGCGTTCTTTCGGTGGATTGACAAAGTTACCACATTTGATTCTTTTTTGGGTTTCTTTGGCCAAAATTTTTTCATTTACATATGAATATTAATCTGTCATCAAAAAATTCACCAGCTGCTTACGTGCATGTGTACACTCAAATGTGATGGTCGTACTGAAATTCATGCATGTTGTTGTAAATTTCAACCAAAATCTACACCTCAATTAATAAATAATAAAACTCAAAACAATTTAAAAAGAGACAAATGCAACATTTACTTGTAAAAATAGTTAGATTTTGCAGCATTTTCACTGTTTAAGTTAAATAAGCAGAACTTTCCAAAAGCCTTTGTCAGCATCTTCCACTTATATCCAAATATTGTTGTTGTAATTGAAAGACCAAAAGCACAACACATTCTTTCACAGACCTCATTATTTCGTAGAGATTGGTTGAGTTGCTTGTTGTGAAAGATATATATATATTTCTTTCGAGTATATTTATTTATATTTAGAAATTACTTTCTTATTTATGCACAAACACTTTTTTTTTCCACCCAGAGTAAATGCATGTGAGCAACATCACTAACACTAACAAACACTGAGTTACAGTTAGAAGTTTTATTTTGCGTAAGAAAATGACTTGTTGCACAGCGACTGTGGTTGTGCTCTCAATGGAAGTCCCGAAATGTAAATTTTCCCTAGATAAAAAACAAGTTATGACGAAACGAACTAATTTTGGCAAAATTTTCTGTTTGTTTTTTTATATGGAGTGAAAATGAAAAAAATTCAGCAGAGCCCGGCTGGGATTCGAACCTAAGCACACAAAGCAAAAGCGAGAGCCATTGCCGTTGCCGTTGTCTAGCGTCCAAAGCCATCAATACAAATTTCAACATGTGCACAGAATCTTGTGTATGCCATGGGAGTAGTGTAATTTGTATAGACAAAAGATATGCCATTACATAAAAAAACAAATGCATTGGAAAACAGTGCAGCTAATATACAGGGTTTTCGAGCGTGGTTAATGAGGTATTTATACCAAAGAGACGTTTTCGCAATAAATTCGGTATAAGTACAACATACCAACGTACGGCCCTTGAAGTCTTCACAACTAATATGGCTGATGATTTATTTTAAGCCAAATTACGAAACGCGTCCCATAGTGGTTGGTGTGTGTTGCGATCTCTTGCTTTCATTTTCCATTTGCAAGAAAATTTTCTTCATTGAGCTCGCCTCGAAGGAGATACAACAAAAAAAAAAAAAAAACAATTTTTTGTGGACAAATTTTGTTATAAGTTTCAGAATTGCAGTACAGTTGCAATAAGAAATGCGTGGACATATCCTAGACGAAAGTTTCGGTTTGCTTTGTGTAACAGGATGCAATTTTTTACAATGGAAATCTTAATTGTGATAAAAGCGTACTTTATCAGCAAAAAAGTGTGACAGATTGGCCAAACAAATGCATAGTTTTTTGTCACCATGTGTTTGCTACCGAAAATTTAACTTGAGGTGCATACTGGGCCTTAGCTGGGGCGTATTTGAAAATCATAACAGTGCTGTGCCAGTTGATTGCAAATTTGATGGGTTAGTAAAAATTTGACGTTTGAGTGTGGTGAATAAAATTTAACTAGTCCAGGGGATGAAAAAATTGTGTAGTTGTCAATAGATATCCAGCGGTATTGAATATTAATTAAATTATGTGAAATCTAAACTTTTGCAACAACACTGTTGCATTTATTTGTTTAGTTGTTACCAAACTATTTTATTTGGCGTATAAAGCGTTGTTTTGGTTGTAAAAAATTGTATGTTAACATCATTATTAAATCGTTTGACCAAAGAGGATTTTGCGCTCGGAAAATTTTCTGAAAATTTTGACATCAGATGTCAAGGTTATAGTTGTCGTTAATTTTTATATTTTTCTTCAAAGCAAGCTGAAAAAATTAAAAAAAAAATCAAATGTACAGAAAAACAAAAAATAAAACAAAGAAATACACACATATTGGAAGCTACGACTGGCGAAACCCTATATACGTGCATTATGCTATAGTTTCCTTCAAGGGAAGCAGGTCACCGTAGCGCAGAGCTTAGCATGTCCTCCTACGACGATGCACGCGTGAGTTCGAATCCAGACGAGACCATCAGAATAAATCTTCAGCGGTGGTTTTCGCTTCCTAATGCTGGCAACATTTGTGAGGTACTATGCCGTGTAAAAAATTCTCTCCAAAGAGGTGTCACACTGCTGCACGCCGTTCGGACTCGGCTTTAAAAAGGAGGCACCTTATCATTGAGCTTAGAACTTGAATTGGACTGCACTCATTGATATGTGAGAAGTTTGTTTCTCAGTGGAAAGTTAATGGGCAAACTTTGTATATGTATTCCTTTATGGGAAAGCAAATAATGTATATTAAGAAAATGCAAACTGCATGCCATTGAGAGCAAAATTCTGTCTACGGCATGTTCTTAGATAATTCTCTTTTGTCTATATTCACAAGCGGCACCAACCAGTCTGTGTGCGAAGTTCAAATTCTTTATCTATGTATGACTGTCAACAAAGCAAAAACTAATTTTTCTGCAAATTGGAATATTTTGATTCTACAATGCGCCCAATTCGCATTTGATAAAGTTAGAAAGATTTAAATATAAATAAGTGGATAGAGTTCTTAGACTACATTGCACTTGAAGAAATTGACTTCCCCCGGTAAACTAGGGCAGTTCTGGCTCAATTGCGTTCCGGCAAATGCAGCCACTTCAATAACTACTCAACTGGTTGATGCCAACGTACGGGATGTGTGTTCCGATTGTGACTTGGTCCACAAGAAACCCTTCACCGTTCGTTTTTTTTTTTTTTTTCTCCGACCTCAGGCCGAAGTTGAACTGCTAAAGGTGCCATCACACAACATGTTCTTGTATAATGGCACGTCAAATTTTGCTATTGCTAAAGTTGCATACATAGTGTGATAGGAATGAAAATAATACATGAAAATCACTGTTATTTTTTATCGATTAGAGCGGTGCTATATTCCTTCTGACAAAAACAAAGAAATCTGCTGTTTTTGTTGTCAGTTGAATGAAAGCAACCCCGAATAAATTTATTTTCACAATTTTATAATTTAAACAGCTTTCTCACAACTTAAACAATTTGTAGCCATAAAAAATCGGGTTTTGCTCACATTTTTTAGGTTATGTCATACAAAAATAACATACTACTGTGATAGCAAAAATGATGGATCGTATGTAAATTGGCAAATTTTGACACACATAATGAAATAACAATGATACATAAAAATGATATGTCATAAGACACAATCATGTAGTGTGATAGAGCCTTAACCAAACTCCGACTCCGCCAATGCCCTTAGGACTACGAAACGAAAACCGTCCAAAAGCCTTGTTTAACGTAATTCTCACGGAGGGCGAAGTACCGCGAGGAGTGATTAGCACTTGTAAGTGGAGGGCGTAGCGTTGAGGACTGCCTTCTGACTGAGGGAGTCAGGGACATGGCGCTCTTCAGAATTAGGACATCCGTTTATTCTGCGAAAGTCGATGGCATGGGGCGGCGACGTGACATTGGTGACGCGACGGACTGTGTGCCGGGCGAGTCTTTCTTCAATGGCGACCAGGAGTTTATCTTCTCGGGGAGGGAGCTTTGTGCTGTGGATGTCCCGTATGGTGAGTCCCGTATGAGAGTGACATAGAATGCTGAACGATGCAGCGTCTTTCATTAACTACTTTTGTAAACAGATGATTGTCTCTGTTCGCTGCATGTAATATACATGTTCATTTAAATCAGCGATTCCCAAAATGGAAATGTGTCTATACTCTATTTAATTCCCTCAATATGTAATAAATCACGTTTTGGAATTACTTTTTTATAATTTCCAAGCGTTTAATCAATTAAAACCAGTTTTAACACTAAACACAGAAAAGCGATGCGAATACCCGTACTTGCCTTCAAGGCTACCGTAAAGGGCTGGGCATCGCTTATTTAAAACCTACAAAATTTGACAATGTTTTGCTATCAAAATGGTAAAATCATTTCGTGAAACGTACATAGAACTGATTATTTGAAAAAGTTCGTAGTCATTTCGCAAAAGTCTTTTAAAGAGCATTTTGACAATTGTTCCGGTTGAAAACTCGAAATCAGTACAAGGCTTAAGCCTGCACGTTTTTTTAGTGCTATGCAGTGCAAGTCAAATGTTCCGGGTAAATATCAGTGCAAAATTGTACTGGTAAGTTATCGATTACATGGAATAACCGATAATAAGAAACGGTTAATCCTGATTAGCACTGAATAGTACTAAATAAAACGCAGCAAATATATCCAGAACTTTGTTGTACTGGATATATAACATTTTCATTAAATTTTCGCTAATGTATAGTTAATGTCCCTTTAGTTTAATTTCCATTATTTAAAATTTCAAATAGTAACGGTGTTCTTATACGTAATCACACATTGCTTATAGTATTCCCTAGAAGTTTTTTCCTGTTTATTGTCGTTATTCTCTTATTCGAAACAATGTCTGTTGTACTGCTTTCGTTTGGCTCCACCCCATTCTTGTCCAATAGGTGTAAGTTGTTGTTGTTGTTGCAGTTTATTGTGTTCTATCTTTTGTCTACTTGATTCTGTTGAGTGTCAAGACCCAGGACCTCTGCGAATAAGATGGGGTGCGTCCACAGGGATCTGGGTCTGAGTCGAGTAGGTCTGGTCGGGCAGTTAAACAGGTGACGTGTATCGTGCGGTCACTGGTTACAATCGGGACATACATCTTGCATCAATCCTTGCTCTGTAGGAGTTGAGACGGCTGCATATGCCGGAACGTAATTGAGCCAGAACTACTCTGGTTTGCCGGGGGAGGTCAATTTCTTCAGGGGCAATGGGAGGCGGTCGTTCTCCAAGGATTACATTCACCCGGTAGCCATTTGCCGCATCTGCTAACGTGTCGCCATGAATATTGTTTAGACCTGCTTGATAAGCCGCTTGATCAAGAGGTTCTCTCTTGTAGCGCTGAACCTCACGCTCTAGATCGTGTAGATCGGAGTATTATTCACCTCACGCGTATTTGTAGTGAACAATGTAACTAAAGATTTGGTGGCAGATATCTTCAGATTCCTTGCAGCGAATACGAGCCAAGTTGTTTGAGGTAAACGTTCAACCTATCGCAGATGTCATCAATGGTTGGGGAGCCTGATGCCATGATCGTACAATCGTCCGCATATGACACGACATGCCGTCTGAATAGGGTGGAATGGTGGATAGGTAGAGGTTAAACAATGCCGGGGATATCACACCGCCTTGGGGAACTCCCTGTTTCACTCTACGGTGCTTCGACTTCTTATTCCTAAATACCACAAAATGACTGGCAACCACACAGATAATTCGCGACCCAGCGTTTCAAGCCTGACTGGAGGGACGTGTTGGCGATATCCTCGAATAATTTGACATGGCTGACCGTGTCGAATGCCTTCGATAGGTCCAGTGGTGATGGCATGCAAAGCTGTTGTTGTGCTGTGCAGTTTTCGAAATCCATGTTGATACTCAGCGAATGGAAATTCTCCTACGAGGCTTGGGAGGAGTAATGCCTCAAGAGTCTTTGCCACTGGTGAGAGAAGGGAGATCGGTACGACTCCCCCAAACTCGGGTCTTTTCCAGGCTTCAGTAGCAGAATCACTCTGCCCATTTTACAGACATCGGGAACTATAAGAGTGTTCAAAGACAGGTTGAGGACAGTAGTAAGGTACTCAACTCCAGGTGAATCCAGATTCTTCAACAACAATATAGAGATTCGTCGGGCCCAACGCCTTAGATGATTTGGCGCCATGGATGACATTCGTAACTTCGCCCACGGTAAATTGTGATGACTGTTCATCAGTTCGGAGACCACTAATACGGCGAATGGCTCTCCTCCTTGCCCTGTCTCCCTCGGGATGCACAATAAATTGACGGTTGAACAACCAGGCGCATCTCTTCGGATCAATCACGGCTATTTCGCCAAAAGTGACTGAGGTCCTGTCATCCCGTCTACCGGGGTTCAAGAGTGACTTAACAGTAGACCACAGTTTGCCTACACCAGTGCCTGAGTTACATTGCTCCAAGTGTTCCAGCCACAAAATCCGCTTATGTTCGTTGACTACCCAGTTTATTTCCAGATTCAGATCGCTGATTCTGGGGTTAGCGGGGTCCATACAACGAATCCCATTACGCTCGTCTGCGAGTACCACTGCTTGCGCCGCGCTTGTGGTATTCGATCGGCTGGTATAAAGCGAGCGGCTGCTGCGTTAATGATGTCTCGGAATTTCCTCTCGGCCACTAGTACATCAGAGGGGGTGGTAGTTCACTGAAGCGGCGATTGGTATACTCTCTGAAGCCAGGCCAATCGGCCTTCTTATGATTGATAAACGTCCGGCGCTCAGAGGTTATGAAGTCGGGTGGTCGGTCGAGGGTTAGAATTATGGGGAGGTGGTATGATCCCAATGAGATGACGGCTTGCCAGGATACGTCACTCAGGAGATCAGGAGATGCAATGGAGATGTCTGGCGAGCTGCTGCACCTCCTCGTAATCCTAGTAGGGGCATCCTCATTCACCGTGCAAAACGTGGAGCTTTCAATCTGCTCTGCCAAGGCTACGCCACGCTGGTCGTTACCTAGGGGAGAATGCCATGACGTGTGATGCGCATTAAAGTCCCCTAGAAACAGACAATTATGGGCAGATAGTAACCCACTTATGTCGGGGGTAGATGTAAGTGTATGTGTTTGCCTGTCAAGGATCATGTTATGTATGTGTGTTTGTCAACGCTGGTGAGCTTAAGCAGAGATCAAGAGGGGACTTATCGCGAAGTTACCAGATTGTGGCCAGCAGGAGGTATATAAGATAGTGGCGTAACGCAACACCAGTCAGTTTTATCTGAAAGCGCGTATTGTAAACGTATCAGCAAACAGCAGTTAGTGAGTTGTAAGGCAAATAAATAGATCAATAAATCTATATGAAGTAAAGTAATTGCAAACGAACTGTGTTCCAATTGGAAGTAAAACGCCTATAGTAAAAACTTAACAACTGGTGCCTAAAGTGAAATTACGAAATAAAATTTTGCAATGAAATTCGCCGATCTACGTGTAGAAGACTTGAAGAAGGAGTTAGGTAAAATGGAGCAAACAGTCTTTGTAGCTATAAAAATGGTTTGAGCGCCGTAGAATTGACACCAACTTGTATCCAATATGAACTTTTGAAGCCGAAGTAGCTACAGTTTTGGTCCCAACTTTACAAAATGTTGCATGAGACGTTTTATTTGACGTCCCAATATGTGTGAAGAATTTCTTCGAATTCGGTTTATATTTTAATATAGCTCACATATATTTCTTTCTTCCGATATGGACTTTTAAGGCTGTAGAAGCCACAATTTTGGTCCGATCTGTACGAAATTCAGCATGGGGTGTTTTATTAGACATTTGCAAAATTTCGTCAAAATCGATATAGATTTAGATATAGCTCCCATATATACCTTTCTTCCATTATGACCTTTAAAGGCTGTAGAAGCCACAAATTCAAGGCCCTATCGTAAGAAAAGCTAACAAGGTTCACCATATTTAAATATGTAGGCAAAAAATTCTGACTATATTCTGACGTAGGTCCTATGTATTTAAAGTAGTATGTAGACTCGGTGGTGTAGTGTACTATACAGATTTTTTGAGTGAATTTTGGAAATCGAATATTTGGCAGCTCCAACAAATTTACGAAATACCATGGTGACAAAATTTAGATACCTGCCAAAAGGCGACCGGACAACCTAGGGTCTTGAAATTTGGCAAATTCCATAGAGACGTCTCTACTCGTTCTCACGCGACATATTTTTTTTAGATTTTGTCAGTTTTATATCACTGTATGTTGTTCTTTGTATGTAACTTCCCTTTATAGTTATAGTATTCCGACTCTAAGTTTTTTGGACATGTAATGAAAGCGAGCTTTCCGTCTCTCCAACGCAGTTTGGCAAATGCCACACGTTTTTTAAATTATCGGCTATTTTTCCCCATCCTGTTACGTCTGGTATTGGCAGGTATGTTTTCTTCAGTTCGTTCCATATAACTTCGCAGATCTCTAAGACAAAATTTCGAATCGTTGAATCTGCCATTTTAAATGTTAATGACAGATATTGTTGTGAAGATCCGTGGGGTAAGTAACTACACAATTAATGAAAAGAAAAATGAGTCCATGTACATTTTGCACAGCCCTATACTTACATCAAAGTTAACAAAAGTCTACCGCTGAGCGGTATAGCTCTCGCAGAATTTTTTCCAAGTTGGCTCCCAACATTTTGTTTAAAATATCAAAAACCTTCGGACTCATCCTTATGGTCATTAGGAATTCATCTGGGTCATTTTTTAACGTTTGAAAAGAAGTTGGAAAGTATCCGCATATGCCCCTTTGCAAAAACAACTCTCGTGCCAATAGTCGTCTTTTATTCCCATTTATAATCATACAAACCGATTTTATTAAACTCATTTTGCTCACTTTAACTTTTTGAACATAACTTAAACAGCAATAAAAACAGCTAATTATTGAACAAAGCATCTAGCGTCTGCCACATGCTATGTAACTCAACCCAAAGAACGAATAAGTGCTGCTCGTGGCATTTAACTCCAGCTTTATGGTATTTGGTGCATTTGAAACCCTTGGAATGATACAAACATTTTTTTCCATCTAAAGACCTCCTAAAAAAGATAATTGAATTTGCTGACGAACTACGTGGATTTTCCCACAAAACAATGATGCCTCCATGTTGAATGGTTGAAAAATACATATTTTAGATCAAGAAACGTGCGGCACCCAATTGATCCTGATTCATTCACGTTGAAAACCTCTGGGGCATACTATCTGCGAGGTTTTTGCAAAATACTAGCCACACAGGAAAAAAAGTAAGCAACACTGAACTCATTCAGACGTGCATTTTTGCAAAGATAAACAAATAAATAAATTCATAAATTTTCAAATAAAACAATAAATTTACAGACATTGCACATGCAATTTTTGCAAGCAAGATGCCTGTTGAAATTCCTCATGAAATGGACTTCGATGTCGTTGAGGAAGAGGTTCTCAGCATCAACCGAGGGCAGTGTCTACCAACAATACAGCAGCACAAACATCATCAAATGCCAATAAAAGACAACGGCTTGAAACCACTGTTGATATGAGGGATTTGGAAAGTCCTGAACTTGGAAAAAGATTGAAGAAACACAAGCAGACTGACGATAACCCATTTGGTATACTTGTTGTCCTAACTCAAGTAAATTTCGCCTCTGTTCCTGTAAATCAAGCCACACAAGCCACCAGTAGTAAAAACAACAATGGTGGCGCAAAACCAAAATGGTGCCCACCGATATTTATTTATAATGTTAATGTTAAATCCCTTGTTGACTCCTTGAGGGATACAATTGGTGCTGTTTCTTTCAAGGTAAAGAATATAAATAAAACTAAAAGCAAAATTTGTTTCACTGACCCATCTGTTCATGTCACAATAATGGCTATTTTGCGAAATAAAGGCGTACACTCATATTCCTTCACACCGAAAGAAATGAAACAAGTTTCGTTTGTTTTAAAAGGGCTAACTGCAAACACTGAAACAATTAAAGCTGAATTAGACGAAAAGATTCCAGACACCGTTGCGAATGTAGTGACATATAAGACATCCAGAAACAATTATACTGGCCTTTTTTAGTTTCCTTGTTGCCAGGGAAAAATACCTCTGACATCTCTGCCATTAGGGGGCTGCAAAATCAAACTGTTACATGGGAAAAGCCGAAAAAAAGAGTCTGATATCCAATGCAATAGATGCCAGCGCAGGGGGCACATATCGAAGAACTGCAATTCTGCTTATAGATGTGCGAAATGCGATAAAAATTACGGCCCAGATGAGTGCGAACGGACGACGGAGGATTCCGAGAATCCCTTTTGTAATAGTTGTGGTGAGGCAGGTCATCCAACAAATTGGCTGCAGCGTACTTACAAAAAGTACGCTGCAGCTCGTCAGCAAAGAATTGCAAAGGCGATGGAGGAAAAGCCCCAGGCTAGGGCCAACGTAAATAGATCTGTGGGACTGTCCATGAGAATGCCAGGGCAAACATTCTCAAATCTTTTTCAATCTGGTTCTTCACTGCAGAACAATTTCCAGCAACACAAGCCTCCCGTAATTGAACATTTTTTGAAACTAGCTTCACTGTTTCTAGAACCAGAGGAAATAACATCGGAACAAGAGGTGAACATATTCCTCTCTGAATATTCAAGCATGTCCAAATCAGAGGCCAAATCCGATTTTTTGCGCTTATTTAATAAAGTAAGAAATAATTATGGACCATAGGCCCCTAAATTTTGTTACTTACAACGTAATCTTGTTGATGCCAGTCGAAAATAAAAGAAAATAAAACTAAAAGGGTATAATTTCGTCTACGATAACTCATCAATTGGATTCGCCATTGCTGTAAGAAATCATATACAGTTTAATCGAATTTTTCTCAATGATCTCGAAATTTATACTTGTCAATTTCAATTCGTATTGTTAAGCAATAACGTTCGCAAAAAATATTTGATTGGATCTTGTCACGTACCCTCGTAGGAGGTCGCTCCACCTTTTCTCTGGAGTGGCAATTGATGCTGGCGGGCGCTGGCTGCTGGCGGTTGAGCTCCGGCTGTGGCTCAGTGGATGGGGCGCTGTTCTTTGCCAACACCTATTGCCAAAAAAAAAAATAAAATCAACCAGCTTGTGGATGGACAAATACAGCGGGTACGTAAACATACGTCTTTATCGGTTCGCTGACATGCCGGTCTTCCATGGCATGCCTCGGCCTAACCCTCCCCAAACCATGGTACTTCCGTGGCCCACTAAATCGGAGTACCCCAAAAGCTTACTCACCTGTTCATTACACCATTCCTTCCCCTTTCTTTAGTCTCCTATCCCTTCATGGGAAAGAAAAAAAAACAAAAATATTTCATTCTAACATTCGTACAAAATTCGGCACTGTTTTATTTGGAGGTCACAACCTCCCTGATACTCTCAATTTTGACATTTATAACAAAGCTTGTAATGCAAGTTATCAAAACTAACAAATTTTTCGTGAAATATTTACTTTAGCGCAAAATCAAAAATTTGGATCAAACTTAGCAAAATAATTTTCAAACAAAATTTAAGGCTTTCAAATTAAATTTCTCAATCTTGTGTTTTTCAGGTTCCTGGTTCTAATGGCGACTGTTCCGGATTAACGCCAATGGAGTCCCCGGTTATTGTGATCCTGGTGGCAGCCTCTGCGGCCAATAGGGTCCCTTTTAGGTTCTCCGTCCGTTTTAGGTTTGTCCGTCCGTCCGTAAGTATTGTCGTAGTATTGTTGGTAAGTATTGTCGTGTTTAAGTGTATATGTCGCAGTCAGTTCTTGTCTAAAAAAGGGTTTTTTTTCTTTTATTATTTTCTAGGGGTTTTCTGATGTGCTGCTTTCTCAGCACCGTAAGGTCGACATTGGCTGATGGGCAAGGAAATATCCTCTACTATCCACTACCTAACCTAACTATGAGCTCATCCTTAGGTTACTCTATAGAACCCAACCAAAGGGTAAGTAATAAAAAAAGCTCGATGTTGTCCCTAACTTATTTCCTTTTTTCTCTTTTTTTACAGAAAAAACTTTTTTAACAAAATAAATCCGTCGAGAGTCAACCTTCTGTATGCCTATCTGTTTATAGTCGGAGAAACTTTTTGGACTACCTTATGGACACTGGGGTATGCGACAGCGTCTAGGTCCCTCGGTGGAGTAGCAACAGGGGTTGTGGATATGCCAATTGCAGCAGCTGAAGTATTTTATGTTGTGGCAGTGGAGGCGGAGGAGTCTTGGCTTTCGCTTTTTGTTTTTTAGCTTTAAACTTTACATTGTAGGATTGATTTTTTTCTATTTCTTTTCAGTGTTTTCTTCTTTACTAAATGTTTCTTTTTCTTTTACAGGTTTTTTACAACTTTACTTTTTTTACTTTTCTATTTCTTTTATTCTTTTATTTTTCAAGTTCTTTTAAATCAGTGTAAAATTTTCATATATATATATATATATATATATATATATATATATATATATATATATATATATATATATTGTTTTTAGAATTTTGCCTTATATTTGTAACTTTTTCTATAGCTTTAAGATGTTCACCAAAACTTTACATTTGTTTTAAATTATTTCTTTAGTTTTCACAACTTTGTTTATTTTGTGACACCGCTCAATAAACACATAAAATTTTTCTTTTGTTAATTCATTTGTGTTTAATTTTTTTATATTTACTGATGGCTCCACCTCCGTTTGCTGCCAAAACCCAATCGAAAAAGAACTTGGAACCATCATGAAATTTGCATTTCCAAAATAGCAAAAACAAAAAATACATGTTTCTCTGAAGTGTCGTTGTAGTGGTCACATTTGTATGTGGAGGTAACATATGGTGGTAGCGCAGGGTTGTATTCCCTAGTTGCCATAAAAAACGTGACTGTTCAAAACCAGATGTCGCCTTACTCCAATCAGACATATGGTGACACGCTACAAACCCAACCATCCTTTAGACATCACTGTCATAGGATGGGAGGGAAAAACAATTTTCTCGCAGTGTATAGTGTCAAAACGTGTGAACGTACCTTTAGTCAAACCTACTTCAGCGGGTGCAGGCCCCTTAAGAAAATGTAATTCTTCCTCAATAAATATACCTTGCGCTACAAGTATACCTTGAGTCGAGTAGTACCTACCCGGTACTCGATTAACCAGTTATACCTTCCTTAGACATACCTTGATCAAATTAACTTCATATCAATAAAGCGGACGGACGGAAAAAAATATGCTGAATAAGCAATTAATTAAAGGTAAGTAAAAGTTGTAAAAATAAATATTGTGAAACAAAAAAATAAAATATGCATATAATAAAATAAGCATATAATATAAATGCTTTGAATAAAAAATTACAAGGTGCGTCAAAAAAAAAAAACCAAAAAAAGTGCGGTAAACTTTACGTGTGTGTGTGTATAAAATGAATGAACGAATTACTAAACAAAAAAAAAACTTAAATAATTGTTTTTGTTTAACAAAACGCGGTAAAAATTAATTGCAAATTAAAAAATAAAAATACAAAGAAAAAATTATTTGCCGGCCGTGAAATTAATGTGAAATAAAATAATTATTGCAGTGAAAATACAAACACCAAAGTTAAAAATGTTAAAAAAAAAACAATATAAATAAAATATAAAGTCTATTTTCATTTAGTCAAATAAGTGAAAATAACAAGCCGCTAATTTAAATCAGAAAAATTTTAAATAACAAAAAAAAAGAAGAATCTAAAAAACTACGAAGCTCCCAAAGATAAAAATAAAATGAGATTCAAAAGCAAAAATTCCTCAAAATTCTAAATTTCAAAAATAAAAACAAAAATTCCTCAAAAAAAATTTAAAAACATCAAACCAAAAGAAAATCTTAAAATAATAAATAATTTTAGCAAAACAAAACAATGCATTTTGACTAAACAAACTTTCTTCTTGGTTCTCTTTCCAGATGCTGCACCGACATCAAACTCGCATCGGCCGCTCCGCTTGAGAGCACTGACCATACCAGACGTGGACCAGCGACATAATGTGCCCAGGGCAGATGAACTGGTAAGTGTCAAATAAATAATACGCCACGGCGTATTCTTTTTTACTCCTCTCAGTCACTACTTGCACTCACCACGGCATCCCTCGCTCCATGTCCAAGATGCCATAGTGATAGAAAGACGGGTCACCCATTGCGAGGTTGATATGAGGCTCTACCGTGGTTGAGTGATATCCTGGGGTCGGCATCGAGAGATGACAATCTCTCGTCCGGACAAAACGCCTTCCGCCGCAACTCGCGCTCCATGTCCAAGATGCCATAGTGATAGAAAGACGGGTCACACATTGCGAGGTTCACAGCGAGCTCTCCGGCGGTCGAGGTACCCCAGATAGGCAGAGAGAAATGGCACTACCCCGTTCTAACCCCTGTGCACATTACACCACTGGAACACTCCTGGCGGCCCCGCACTCGCGGCTGCGTAAGACCACGAGTTTCGTCGCTCTCAGTCCCCGACGGATAACTCAGGTAAGTCGAACGGTAAGTATAAAGTCCCAAACCTCTAGGTATATATAATCATCCTACACACACACATTCTTCACCGCTTGCCGACGATGGGATATTCATTGCAAGACGACTCTTATGGAAGCAATTTAAAACAGCTGCAAATAAACGGCTTAGCATACATAGCAGCTCAAGGCAACAAAAACAACTTCAAGACTGGATCCAAAAATTATGTGTCTCCTAAAACTAAAGCTAAGTATCCATTACTATAAATTCAAAAGATAATCCAAATCCTAATTCATTTTTCTCTTATCCTATAGCTTCTTACACTACTGGCTAATACCTATGGACCTTGGGCCCATGTGATGGAATCCAACTTATAGCTAAAACGGTAAGTCACTGATTTCAATTTTTATTAACTTTTTATCGGAGCGCCGAGGCCTACATTTGTGAGGTACTATGCTATTTAAAACTTCTCTTCAAAGAGGTGTCGCACTGCGGCACGCAGTTCAGACTCGGCTATACAAAGAAAAGCCTCTTATCATCGAGTTTAAACTTGAATCGGACTACACTCACTGATATGTGAGAAGTCTGCCCCAGTTCCTTAGTGGAATGTCCATGGGTAAAATTAGCAATTTGCTTTATCGGACACATTGGTAGCTAGAATATATTTACTGCTTTAGGTCCTTAGCATGGTAAACGCCCAATGATTTCCCTTTTAGATCTTCAATCTCATATAAGCACTTTCCGACTGCTTTAACTATTCGACACTTTATGTATTTCTTGTTGAATTTTGCGTTGATATTTCTACCGAAGTCGCTCAATTGATGGTTACGTCGATAAACCTCTTGACCTGGGAAAACCTGACTCTTCTGGCACGAATGTTGTATTTGCTAGCCCTATCGCGGTAATTCTTCTGTAACCTTTTCCCGACCTCTTCCCTCACTAATTCCAAATGGTTCGATTTTGGTAAAGCACTAAACTCTGGGTCTTTCAACGAGTCTAGCCAGCCTATAAACGCTGCCGTGCGTAATCATACTGGTTCCAAAAAGAGCAACATAAGGTGTCATGCCTATTGAAGAATGCACTGTGCACTCGATTGCAGGCAAGTTTTGGTCCCAATCCCTTTAATCCTCCTGCAAGTATGAACGAATGGCCGCCAATATAGATTGATTAACTCGTTCTGATGCGTTAGCTTGAGGTGAATAGAGTCCCGTTTTCATATGGCCTACACCGTAAGCCTCTATAAACGCCGCGAAATCTCTCCCAGTAAATTGTTTCCCATTGTCGGATAAAATCGTTTCGGGCACACCAAATTTGTGGAAAACTTCTTACTCAAGAAATCTAATAACATTTCGAGCGGTTGCCTTTTCCATTGGTTTCAATAACACATATTTGGTCAGGTGGTCTAAGACAATAAAAATGTAACAGTTTCCTGCCTTAGAGCGTATATTAGGGCCCAAAAAATCAGTGTATATTTTCTGAAAAGGACGACTGATTTCTAGCATTGCCCCCATCGGCTGACGCATTGGCTGATTATTCGGCTTAGCCTCTTTGCACACTTGGCACTTCTGAACGAAAAGTCTGATCTGAGCACTCATATTAGGCCAGTAGTAATATTCTTTCAACCTAAACAGTGTCTTGTGAAAACCGCCGTGCGCTGCTGTGCTGGGACAATGAGCTTTATCTATAGCAGATGCCGTGAGCGATTCCGGTACCCATAGTTTCCATACTGAATCCTCTTAAGGAAGGTCCACCGTCACTGGTATTGTCCGTTTGTAGAGATAGCCATCAATGACTCTTAAGTCTGGCAAATCCTTCTGGTTAGCCTCCACGACTTTGATCTTCTCAAGGTACTCCTCTTCCTTAAACTTTGCCGCATTGAGGTCTACTAGACTAAAAAATGGAAAATCCAATTCATCAAGATTATATCGCGAAAGCGCGTCAGGTACCACGTTTTGACTACCCAGGCGGTGTTCTATTTCGAAGTTGTGCCCCTGCAGTAAAAGACTCCATCTTGCCAGACGACCGCTCAGCTCTTTGTTGCTCACCAACCACTTAAGTGATGAATGGTCTGTGATGACCGTAAACGGCATCAGCTCTATATAAGGGCGAAACTTTTTTATTGCCATCACCACGGCTAGGCACTCCCTTTCGGTAACGGAGTAATTTTTCTGCGCTGGGGACAACTTCTGCGACATGAACGCTATCGGATGCTCGCCTCCTTAATCGTCTTTTTGAAATAGGACACCACCAATACCAACGTCGGATGCAACACACTGGATGTAAAAATGTTTCCGGAAATCGGTGTGTCTTAAGACTGGACTACGGGTTAATGCCTCCTTTAGCCGTTCGAACACTATTTTGGCTTCATCACCAAACTCAAAACCACGCCCTTTCTTTAATGTGGCGAAAATTGGTGCTGCGATGGTCGCATAATCGGCAATAAAACAGCGATACCAGCCTGTCATACCTGTGAAACGCCTAAGTTGTTTGACATTCTTTGGGTATTCGTACCCCACTATCGCAGAAACCTTGTCAGGATCAGGCTTTACTCTTCCCTCACCAACTATATACCCGAGGTATCGTAGCTCTTTAAAACAGAAATTTGACTTTGCCATGTTAATTGTTAGACCAGCCGAGTTTAAGGCCTTTGCCACTTGTCTCAAAAGGTCGAGATGTGTTTCAAAATCTGGGGCCACTATGAGCAGGTCATCCAAATAAACAAACACTCTTTCACGGAGATGCGCAGGAATCAACTTATCCATTAACCGGCACATCCTCTGGGCTGCGTTACACAACCCAAAGGGCATTACGGTGAACTGGTATAGGGGTCTTCCTGGTACAATAAAGGCCGTTGTCTCCCTGCTCTCCATCTCGAGTGGTATCTGCCAGAAAGCATCTTTCAGATCCACACTCGATATGAAATGCGTATCCCCTAGCCGGCTGAGAAGGCTCTCAATGTTTGGGAGCGGATAGGCATCCTTGACAGTAATGGAATTGAGCTTTCGAGCATCCAGGCATAATCTATTTTTTGTGCCTTTCCGGACTAATGTCACTGGGTTATTCCAGGGGCTCTCACTGGGCTCAATGACCCTTATGTCAAGCATTATATCCAGCTCTGCATACATTAGGCTTTGCACTGCTGGAGATACAGGGTAATGACGTTGCTTTACTGGTATTGCATCTGCCGTGTTAATAGTGTGTGTCTCTAAGGATGTGCTGTCCAATCCCCTTATCTCGAAAGACGGAAACTGAGATATGACCTCGTCTAATCTCCCCCTCTGATCACTGTTCAATTAATAATTGGATGGGTCAATAGGGTCGTCTTCTGCCTCCTCCTCCAACGACAAACTTTCAACACTGGCTAGCAATTTATAACGTTTCATGAAATCGACCCCAAGGTATAGTTCTTTACTTAAAGTGGGGACTAAGAAAAAGGTTACCTCACTTTCCATTTTACCAAGTTTCACTGGGGCCCGAATACGTCCTACAACCTTGTGCGGTGTCCCGTCTGCTGTGCCGACTTGTGCCGAAAACTCAAAAATTGGTATCTGCGCCCTCTCAACTAACTCTAGGCAGCCTTTGCCTAAGACGGTGACTGTTGCGCCACTATCTAACAACCCCTCTACCTCTTCATTTCCAATTTTCACTCGCAAGTAAAGACGAGTGTCTTCTCCTTCATATAAGGTAGATGAGGCTATCTCCTGCCTGAGTTTCCTTCTAGACCTATACCGCTCTCTAGCTCTTTTGATTCGCAGATGTCTCTTCCAATTGTTTAGGGTCTGTTTCGACTCAGTAGAGATTAGCTGACTTACCTTACCTATATCTAAAACCTTATTTAATACACTATTATCATACAATTCATTCTTCTCATTATATTTGTTTAATTCATTAACTTCACTTACTTCACTAAATATCCTAGCTCTAACGCTCACCGAGCCCGTCTGGATGTTTCCCTTACACTTGGGACAATTTGGCTTGACTACGTTCTCCAAACCACAACCATAACAGAACAGCTTTCGTGTTGTCGAAGGGCAGTCCATGAATCCGTGTCCTCTTTCTTTGCAATTTCAGCACACATAGTTTGCTTGTATTGAAATTGCCTCCACTTCAAATTCTTGTGGCTCATCCGCCTCGATGGCATGGACTCGTGGAGCAAACTGCTGCCTATATCCCTGGTTTGCTTGCCTTTGATTTGCCAACATTGTTTCGGCATTCTGCATTCTTCACGGAAGTATTGGAGGCCATAAATGCGAATTGGGAACACCAAAGCTGCCAAATCCGGTTTCTAGTTATCTTTCATCATCTCCACCAGCATGTTTTCGCTCATTGGCTCTCGTTGCTGGTGTCGCAAACGCAGCATCGCATTATAGAAATCTTCGAAAGGCTCCTGTGGACCTTGTCTTCTATCCATCATACGCCGCTGCACGTCGAAATCACTCTCAAATTTCCTGAACTGAGACAGGAATGCCTCTTTTAGCGCCTCAAAGCTATGAACTCGCCCCAATCGTCGTTGCATCCAGTACCAGTCCTCTGCTGGTCCCTCTAGAAGTTGCGGGAATTTTACTAGCACCTCGTCTTCATCGTATTCATGGTCTGCTTTCAATTGCTCCAATCTAAATATGAAATCTTCAGCTGTAATGGATTTGGATGTGCCATCAAATTTCAGCTTCCATTTTTCCATGTCCACTTTTCGAATATGGCTTCTTGACGCAGTAGAAAGATGTGGGTATGGTACTGGTGCAGCACCTGATTGTGGTGACAGTCGCCATGTCTGGTCATTCCCGTTGTGGTACTGTCTGGGCTGTCTGTGACTCGCCGACTGCTGCGGTAACAAATTAGAAATTTGTGGCTGGTAGCTATGGTTGCTCTGTGGCATTATTGTTTCCAGAGGTACTTGTCGTGCTCGCTCTGTGTATGGAAACACGCGTGCATTTGGCATGGATGTGGGATCTTGTGGTGGTGGATTGAACACCGGCGGATTTTGATGCGATGATTGTACAGCGCCATTCGTCAAACTTTCCTGGACTAGTTGTGGCACCAATCTTCTGATCCCCTCGTCCAGTATCCGTATAAGATCTATTTGACCTAAGCCAATAGCCGAATCAATTACATCCTCTAAATGGTTGTCGGTACCTTGGGTCAATCTGTCGGTGGCTACATTATTCGCTTGCGGTCCATTTTGCCGGATGTCTCTGTATATATTTTGCGCGGTTATACTGCCAAAATTTGGGGTCTCTGGAGATGTATCGTTTATTGCTGAGATTGACGCACCAACGACTGACTGTGCTGGGCTTGAAACTGGCGATGACTCTATATTAGCGGGCACTATCATTGTTGCGGTTGTGCTGGCTCCTGCTGTGGTCGTTGTGGTTGTTAGCATCGTTGTCGTTGTGTTTGTTGTTGCTGTTGCTGCCATGTTAGAACAGATGGGACCTAATCCCCCTCTTCGTAGCTATTTGCCCTAGTTCTTACCATTTAGTTTATTGATTAATAATGACTGAAAAAAAATAATATATCTTTTATATTTTCAGAAAAAACACGCACATAAATCCTACAGTTTAAACTGATATGCTATGCCTAAATACAAGGAAAGGAATGTGAATGGTGTAATTTACAAACAGGTGACTACAAAGCAAACCAATAAAGACAAATAAAGTAGAAATTGAATGTCCTCCAAAATAACTTAATTTCTTCTCTTTTCTTTCCAAGGTTACGTTCCGCTAACATTAATAAAACAAAAGGTAATAATGGGATTGAATTTGCCCCCTTAACGAGAAACCAAAGGTCACTGAAGGACATCTATAACAACAAGAAGGAAAACGGACGGACAGGTAGGCAAATACAATTTGGGCTATTGAATCTAAAACTATTTTATATTAATGCATTCTTCTCTCCCTAGAAACGTCGCAAACGACCATCAGAACTTGGATCCCGTTAAGCCGTGACTTACGCCTCCTTCATGGATTAGAAAAATACACTGCTACAATTGTATCCATGTAAGTTTCATGAATTCCTCCATGAGACTCACGGCTTCAGCTTCCAATAACCCATCACCGGGGCTTACGTGGGCGGAAAATATGAAACAAACATGAAACGATTGAAACTATAATGACGTGGTAAGCCTGATCTCTCAGGCCCCACGTTGGGCGCCATTTTCTTTGTCACGTACCCCCATAGGAGGTCGCTCCACCTTTTCTCTGAAGTGGCAATTGATGCTGGCGGGCGCTGGCTGCTGGCGGTTGAGCTCCGGGTGTGGCTCAGTGGATGGGGCGCGGTTCTTTGCCAACACCTATTGCCAAAAAGGAGGGACAAAAAAAACTAAAATCAACCAGCTTGTGGATGGACAAATACAGCGGGTACGTAAACACTTGAAATTAAACACACAGGAAAATGTCTTTATCGGTTCGCTGACATGCCGGTCTTCCATGGCATGCCTCGGCCTAACCCTCCCCAAACCATGGTACTTCCGTGGCCCACTAAATCTGAGTGCCCCAAAAGCTCACTCACCTGTTCATTACACCATTCCTTCCCCTTTTTTTTAGTCTCCTATCCCTTCATGGGAAAGAAAAAAAAACCAAAAATATTTCATTCTAACATTCGTACAAAATTCGGCACTGCTTTATTTGGAGGTCACAACCTCCCTGATACTCTCAATTTTGACATTTATAACAAAGCTTGTAATGACCGAAAAAGGTAGTTAAGAAATTAAAATGCAAGTTATCAAAACTAAAAATTTTTTCGTGAAATATTTACTTTAGCGCAAAATCAAAAATTTGGATCAAACTTAGCAAAATAATTTTCAAACAAAATTTAAGGCTTTCAAATTAAATTTCTCAATCTTGTGTTTTTCAGGTTCCTGGTTCTAATGGCGACTGTTCCGGATTAATGCCAATGAAGTCCCCGGTTATTGTGATCCTGGTGGCAGCCTCTGCGGCTGCCAGATACAGATGCAACTGCTAAAAGCAATAATAAAGGAAACCGTGTAGCATACAACGGCCAATTTCAATTTCTTGAAAAGCCAGTACATGTTGATCAAGTCAATGAGCAGACAAGTTGGCATTGGCACGCTTATTCGGCTCGGCCTTATTGCTCGTCGGTGGGTATGGGATCTTGCCATTGTCAAGCTCGAAAACGCTACCATAAAACTTTAAAAAGAATTGTCTATAAAGCGTGCAAGTTAAGCTAAGATGGGGACGAAATAGTAACGCAAGAAGTAGAAAAGAGAAAGAAGAAAGTCGATTTCGCAGAGCCTATTGTATTCAGGTTATAGTTGTAACAACCTGAAAAGTCTATGCCCACCCATCCATGTTACCTGGTATCCACCAATATATCCCTGGTAACCCATAACCAAAACCTCCCCTCTACGCTACTGCGGTGCCTTCAGGAATCAAACATAAAGAAATTGCTTACCACATATCTATCGATTTCATGATTTTATTCGACATTGTAACCGATATTAATTCAAAAACAAACATATTCATTTTAAATTCACAAACATTTTTTTTTTAAACCCTTATATATATATATATACAAAAGATAATAATAAAAAAACCAAAAAAAGAT
This sequence comes from Stomoxys calcitrans, assembly GCF_963082655.1. Classification (NCBI taxonomy): domain Eukaryota; kingdom Metazoa; phylum Arthropoda; class Insecta; order Diptera; family Muscidae; genus Stomoxys; species Stomoxys calcitrans. Next base: position 134,044,801 of record NC_081552.1, on the reverse strand, counting down.
AAAAAAACAAACAAATCAAAATAATTTGCCTAACTGCTGTTGTTAACTATATGGCTAAAATTTAAAACGAAATGATTAACAGTGACAGAGGTTTGTTCGTAGGTGTCTGTTACGATCGACTGAAATGTTAAACAAAAATGTTAATGCGCATATGTTCAATATGCATAAGAAAGCAAAAGCAAAATAAAAAAAAAAACGCAAAGCAAAATGATCGAAGTTCAATGACCTGTTTCCGGACGGACAGGTGAAATTGCAAATGTATTAGTGTTATTCTCTGTTTGGTCTTATTTGCTGCTTAAAATTGTGTCATAGTTTCAAAACATAAAACCCAATGCAATAATTACAACAACAAATGAAAAAGTAAAACGATTCTTTTGGTCACATCAACTGGTTTACCATAGGGAAAACAACAAAAACAACATTCACGTTTGTACGGCTATGCATTTATGTACTGAGAGTAAGGGACCACCATTCAAAAACAAGTGAGCATATTAAACTGCAGCCAAGAGCTCGCTATATGTTTCAATGCCTCTAAAGCTGTAAAGAGAAAATAACAAGGCATACACAAAAGGAAAAAAAACCCTTGAACGCCTACGTGAATGTTATTTTCGAGTCCTTTTACCAGGATTTATAAAATGTTCTAATTATTTTGATCTATTTGAAATTTATTGCAGCTGAATTTGTGACCAAAGAAATATATTTTGAATTTATTGAAAATAAAAGAGAATCTTCATTGAAACCACCACTGCTCTTCAATATTCTAACGGTCTGCTCAAATGATTGGCACAACTAGTCCATGCAGCCACAGCATTAATGACAGCAAGTGGTGTTTTCAAATAAAGCAACAACAACAACAAAACAAAAGAGTAAAGAAACCACTTACTTGTCGTTTAGATCCCACGATGAAAGGCCTTTCAGCAGGGGTATGCGGGGCAGGGCTATTTGCACTTCCCAACACTGGTGGATGTTCTTATAACTTACTAGATTTGTTGGTTGTTTTATTTATTGTCTCTTTTATGTGACTTGTTGTTGTAGTCTTTGGGTGGAATGTTTTAATATGATTTTCTTTTTCTTTATTAGTGTTTCACTTTTTTCTAAATTTTTTAAATATATCCAGTGGTCGAAGACACTTGCGTAATTTTTACCCTTTAAAATTTTGGAAACTAAATAAATTTTAGAGACACTATAAAGTTGTTAAAAATGTTACTTTTTCTCCAAAGAACCGATTTAAAAAAAAAATGAATATAAATGGAAGCGGTTCAAAATCAAACAACACATACGAACAAATATCATGAGATTTTCATGCATGCAAAGCAGACTTCTGCTTGAAAAAAAAAATCAATTTCTTTCTTTTTCAGGTTCTTACAGTTTTCAGGCTATCAAAGCAACGATCTTTTTTTTCTAATTCGCACTATAAAATAGGTCACTTTTAAGGCAGCGAATATGAGCAGGAACACACTATTATTTTTTTGTTTGGGGTTATATAGCACACAAAGGCGGTCAGGGCTTCGCCGCAGTCCCCGAATACTTCCTCTCCACTCCCCTGATCACGGACACAAACGCGGGGAGTAGGAACGAGTTAATTTCACGACGCTGAGTAACAGACTGATGGGTTCCGTGTAAATGGGATGCAATGGTACTCCAAGTCAAGCCAGGGACTTCGTTCGCCTCAAAAGAGAAACCAAATCGACCAAAGAGAGTTAGAAACCTGAGGGAAACACACGACCTCTTATTAGAATTGGAGCAAAGCAAAAAAAAAACAAAACTTAATTTACCTTTGTAGGTTTTTAATGTGGAAATGGTTAATGCGGGTTTCATATGCGGCAAATCAATAATTTAAATGACCGGAAATAAATTATGATTCAATGGTAGTTTGGCTCAAAAATTTATCCAAACACCCTTATTGGAAAATTTAACATAAGTTAGAATAAAATTCCAACCTTAAAACAGAAAAAAAAGAAAATTCGAAATAAATGAAAGCAAATCACTTTTTGCCGACCTACCGACACCCGAAAAATAAGAAAAACTCACAATGGATAATTAAAGAAGTTCCGAAAACTGAGCGGTTTTCATAAAAAAAACGGATGACGTTTCAATAAAAAAATTCACAGCGGTTTTATTAAAAATTGACTCAACAAACAACGATCGTAGCTTTATGTACACTTGTTCACTCTGGGAAAGCTTGCCAAAAATGAGGAAGATGGCTTCTCGGCCAGGCCCTTTTCTACTCTCGCCAAAGCATCAGAATTTCCCAAGCTCTTAGCAAAGTTTACAACAAAAAAGAAATGGCCCGACATATACCAATGCAAAACAAACTCAATATGTCGCGGAGAAAAGGAGATAACATCATTGCCTAGGGCATAAAGACTCAATGGCATAGCATAGATATAACAGCGATTAAATGTAATGTGCGAAATCACAGGTATAATCTAGGGAGCTATTTGCCAAACCAAGCCACCAACACCATAACACAATCAGTCTGGCCACAAACCGGAAAAGGAACAAAAAAGAAAAGAAAGATTTAAACCAACACAGCCACAAGCGCCACTACATTTACCCCCCCGCCAAAATCAGGTTTCGGGGAGGAAAAAAAACTCGAAAGCTGATCACGCTTGTGGATGTTCATTGCCTTATATCCTTCGCATGATAATTACCAAGGGATCGTCCTTGTAGATCCTCAAGTTCGTAATAGTAATTGCCCAGTTTCCTACGTATCCGGGCTTTAACAAAAGTTGGAGCCAATTTGGCATTGTAACCCTGCTCAAAGTTGCTTTGGCGAAAATTTTTCCGAAAACCTCTTGACCAACTTCGTAGGAAACCTGTCTGGACCGAAGGTTATATGCCCTTTCATTGCGCTCAAACTGCTTCCTCATGAAATCCGAAGCCTTAGCACGAATAATATCAAATGAGTCCGAACGATTGAAATTGACAGCCCTATCATCTAACATGCCCAAGTTTCTTAATAATTTATAAGAAGCACCATTGGTCACCATATGCTGACCGAATGCCATGAAATAAGGGGAAGTACCAACGGAGGAGTGAACTGTAGACCTAAGTGCACATGCAATTCGACTCAGATTCTCATCCCAATCCTTCTGGTTAGGATTTACATACGCCTTTATCGCAGAAATAACTGATCTGTTCACTCTCTCAGACGCATTTGCCTGAGGAGAGTGAACCGCAGTATAAACATGAGAAATGCCATAATGTTGCAGAAGTTTATTGAAATTATTCGCCTTAAATTGGGTTCCGTTGTCGGAAACAACAACCTCGGGGACGCCAAAAGTGTGAAAAAGATACTCCTCCAGGAACTTGACAACTATATCGGCCGTAAACTTCTTAACAGGATGGATAAAACAAAATTTCGAAAAATGGTCCAACGCCACAAAAATTCCTACGTTACCGGTTCTGGACCTAGGATACGGTCCTAAAAAGTCCACATACAGCCTCTGGAAGAACCTATGAGTCTCCCCTGCCTTACCCATCGGTGTTTTCATAATGTAATTCGGGTGTTTAGTGGATTTGCAGATCTCACAACTGTTAATGTAATTTCGGACATCAACGACCAAATTTGGCCAGTAGTAATATCTTCGGATTCTCTCCAGTGCCTTATTAATTCCGCAATGAGATGAGAAGGGGTCATCGTGGTGCTTTCGCAGGACCTCAGGAACTAAACCCGATGGAATCCAAAGTTTCCATGCCAAGTCGTCAGTTGTTTGTTCTCCGCGTGCGTGCTCTGTCCTTCTATACAAAAACCCATCGATTATTTTTAAGTCAGGTGTATGATCGATATTAGCTTGAACCCTTCTTAACAAGTCTTTGTAGTCTTCGGAGTTAAAGTGGGTAGAATTCAAATCTACAAAAACCCCACTGTCCTTACCTATCTCGGACAAACACAAGACCTCGGACAAGTCATCAGAGTTGACACGGGAAAGCGTATCAGGAACTATATTTTGCGTACCCTTTCGATGCTCAATCTTAAACCGATAGCCTTGTAGTTTCAAAGCCCATCTGGCCAGCCTTGTGCTTAGGTCTGTTTGGGACATGAGCCATTTTAATGATGCGTGATCAGTTATCACAGTGAACTCATGCCCCTCGACATAAGCCCTGAATTTCTTTATACTCAGCATTGCTGCCAAGCATTCTTGTTCGGTGACACTGTAGTTGCGTTGGGCTTGGTTGAGTTTCTTAGACATAAAAGCTATCGGAAACTCATCACCCTCCGCATTCTTCTGCACCAATACACTTCCTATTCCTGTTTTGCTAGCATCGCAGTGTATGTAAAAAGGCTGCGAGAAATCAGGACTATGCAAAACAGGGGCTGAACTCAAGATTGACTTTAAATCCTCAAAAGCTTTCTGGGCATCATCGGTCCACGCAAATTTTCTTTTTGCCTTTAACAAATCTGTTAAAGGGGTTGACAGGGCAGCATAGTTCCTAATAAATTTCCGGTACCAACCCGACATACCAAGAAAACGTCTGACCTGTTTAACAGACCTCGGTGTCGGAAATTCTGTAACGGCGGCAACTTTATCTGGGTCTGTTCGGATAACCCCGTTTCCCACAACATGGCCTAAATATCGGACTTCAGTCACGCAAAATTTACTTTTCTCGACATTTATGGTTAAACCAGCGTTTCGTAGACACTTAGCCACTTCCATTAACACAGCAATATGTCGCTCAAAGGATGCCGATACCACAAGAAGATCATCCAGATAGACAAACACTTCGGATCTGAGGTCCGCAGGTATCACCCGGTCCATGAGCCTGCACATGGTCTGTGGCGCATTGCATAGACCGAAGGGCATGACTTTGAAATGATACAGCGGCCTCCCAGGTACCGTGAATGCTGTCTTATCTTTCGATGAGTCATCAAGTGGTATTTGCCAAAAGGCATCTTTGAGGTCCAAACTACTGATAAATTCCGCCTTGGGCAGACGGCTTAAAATGCCGTCGATATGTGGAAGCGGATAAGCGTCACCTATTGTCAGAGAGTTTAGTTTCCTGCTGTCGAGACACAATCTATTTTTGCCAGGTTTTCTATGTAGCACCACTGGAGAAGACCAGGCACTAGAGGATTCTTCTATCACCCCCATGGCAAGCATTCGGTCCAACTCTTCATAAATCAACTTCTCAATCGCCGGAGAGACTGGGAAGTGCCGTTGTTTAACTGGTTTTGCATCACCAGTATCGATGGTATGGCATAAAACATTAGTCTTTCCCAGGCCCGCCTTCGCGAATGAAGGGAAAAGACCTATCACCTTTTGCATCTCGAACCGCTGCTCGGAGGTCAACACAATATCACCCAAAATCTCACAAACGTCAGGGAAAAGATTAAGCGAACCTATGGCCGGTAACAAAGACGGTGGTAAAAGGTCATATAAACGCCAAAAATCGATCCCTAAAATCAGATTCTGCGAGAGAGTAGGTACAATGAAAAGCCTTATGTCCATTTTTCGACCGCGAAATTCAATTGAAGTCTCCAAAATCCCTAAAACCTTTTGAGCTTTGCCATCGGCAGTGTTCACTGTGGTGTGAAGAGGTTTGTATGGAATATCCGAATGTAACATTCGTGTAGCCGCATCAGAACCTAAACAGGATACGGAAGCGCCAGTATCGAGGAGACCTATCATATTTCTGCCTAACAACTGAACTTCCGCATAGGGTCTTACATCTCCAGGTCTGTCTAGGACAGAAACAGAGAAGATTTTCCTCACAGATTTAATCTTTTTCCAAAAAGTTTTCATTCTAATACTCGACCTACTAGGCCTGTAGTCTTCACCAAAAATCCTCTTTCTGACTTCATAATAATTCCTAAGTCTCTCATGGAAAGGAACCAAAGGATTAGGACCTAATCGTCGTTCTAACTCAGGGTTATCTGTACAAAGTAATCCCTTTTCATTTCCATTTCCTGTGTAGTTAACACCATCATTTCCATCGTTAAAGATGGGTGATTTATTTTCAAGTCTGGGTAAATTATTGTCATATCCGGTTAAAGTACTGTCAAAATTGGGTAAAATATCCTCACACCCTATTTTGTTTCGGGGCTCGTTTGAGCATGACTCGTTTTGGCTGCACCCTTTGGTGCCATCGCTGAATAGTTTTTTGGATTCGAGCTGCATTTCCTACAGCTGGGTTTGTATGTCTGTGGTGCCCCACACCCATAACAAAATATGGTGCGTTCTGCCAAACAATCTTGGTAACGGTGTCCCGCCCCTCGGCAATTCCAGCAAATCAAACTAATTTCTGCTATATCCTCATCAGGTGGCAGCAACTCTAATACCGGTGTCTGTTCAAGTTCGATATCAATCTCGGATAACCGCTTTTGGAGGTGACCCACCTTACTACCAGAAACACCATGCCTTTTATAAACGTCCTGAATGAAAAATTCGCGGCGGCGGCAAATCTCACGAAGTTGACCGATAGATTCTATTTTCATATTTAAAATTTCGTGCTGGATTTCTGGCAAAAGATTACGTCTCAAGATCTCAACCAGTGTTTTACCACTCAAAGGCTGCTCCAATCGATCCACGAGGTCGATAACCGATTCGTAAAAGGAGTCAAAAGATTCATGAGACTTTTGTTTCCGGTCTCGGATCATCTCCCTAATATCTACATCCGTACGCGAATCCTTATACTGTTCACGCAATGCACGACAAAGATCTGGCCATTTAACAATATCTACCGTCTTGTGGAATCGCCAAAACCAATCGTTGGCTTTCCCGTCAAATAACGCACTAGCATTGCCACACAACAAATGAAAATTGCCACCTAAGGTTTGGTTTGTCAACGCTTCAACCCTATAGATAAAACTGTCGACCGGCAAACAGTTTGAGCTTCCATTAAATTTCATCTTCCAGTTAAACATAATTTGGCTAACCTTATCGGGTCGGATACATAAATCAGGCACGGTGACTGATCCTGCAGAGTACGGGCGATTAGTACCAAGCCTAGCATCAAAAGAATCCTGACCACCACTAACATTCGGCCGATTATTTGATGATGAAGGCAAACCAAGGAGCTGCTCAAGTGTGCGCTGCTCTACATCAGGTAATGTATGCATTCGTGGTGCTCTGTTAGCATCCGGTGAAGACGTGTTCAAGGCATGAGAAGAATTTATATCCACTCTGTTCAATTGAGGTGGATTACTCTGAATGTGACCCATTTGGAAGGCATTCGAACCCAATCTAGACAAACTGGTCTCAACACTCTTATCAACCAAAGTCGAGATTTGGCTGGACAAAGCGGACAAAAGTTGGGATTGCTGTTCAGAAACAATCCTAGATACCATACTCTGAATGTCATTCAAAGAAAATTCAGACATACCAAGGGTCGTACTAGAGGAGGTATTAGAAGGTTTTCCCTGTGAAACATTAGTCGCATTTCCTGATTGACTAGATGTAGATGGGACTAAATCGGTTGATCTCATTGAGTCAAAATTCTTGGCTTTCGATGAAGATCTAGTAGCTACAGGTGATGAAGCAGGCTTAGGCGCCGACGGAGTAGGATCTCTCGTAATTTTCTTACCACACACTGGGCAATTAGGATTGGTTTTAATGTGATTGCTAACACAAGTCTTGTGAAATAAATGCCTGCAAACAGTTTCGGTCAAAACGGACTTATCTGGGACAGTAGCATTGCACACGCCACATTTTGGACCGTTTTCCTCACTAGCTAGCGCGGTAGGCAAATCCTCATTACTACGTTGGAGTACCATTTTGAAAAAAAAACCCAAGACAACAAGAGAAGAAAAATCGAAGTAAAATCCTTCACCAGACGACTTCACGAAAAGTAAAAAAAAAAACCAAAAATATTTGAATTTGAAAAGCTAAAAATATTCAGAAAAATATTTCGCTTTTTATTATTCAAAAACAAAAACAAAAGTATGGAAGTCAAAATAAATCCCAAAAAAAATAAAAAATGTAACTCTTAAAAATCAAGAGAAAAAAAATATTCCAAGACGGAAAAAAAATCTAAAATAAAAAAGAATAAATAACCAAAAATAAAGCAAAAAGAAAATAAAAAACCAATAATGGAAAAAAAAATCTAATAAAAATCGAAATTTCCAAAACCCAAAATAATCATGAAATTATTTGATTCCTTTAGGCGACCACCAGTAGAAAGGGAGAACAAAATATAAAATATATCTAGGCTCTAAAAAAAAAGAGATTCCCCAAAAGAGAAAGTTAGATCTAAAAGAAAAGATAAGCTTACGTTGGTTGCAAACGTAATCGAAAACATTCACAAATTCCAATACGTAAATTAGAGAGAAAATATCTTAAGAATTTTAAAGTCTAGGTCAGTATTAGACAGAGGTCCAAAATCCTGAATTCGCCAAACAGCAAAATACAAAAGATACCTTCATAAAGATACAAGGCCGTGTACCCCTATAACTGGTAGTATTCGACAGCACCACTGCATTTAACGAAATACAAATTCCATTGAAATTGAGATACACAGAAGAAAATTGAAAAATTGGAAAGGATGGGAATACACAAAAGGATAGAAAAGGAAAATAGGAGCTGAGCGATTTTGCCAAAATATAAAAAAAAATATTTTGAAGTTTAAAAAAAAAATAAATTAATTTACGAAAATCAGTTTCAAAACGCCCGGCCCCACGTTGGGCGCCAAAAATTTTATATATGTTGCATACAACGGCCAATTTCAATTTCTTGAAAAGCCAGTACATGTTGATCAAGTCAATGAGCAGACAAGTTGGCATTGGCACGCTTATTCGGCTCGGCCTTATTGCTCGTCGGTGGGTATGGGATCTTGCCATTGTCAAGCTCGAAAACGCTACCATAAAACTTTAAAAAGAATTGTCTATAAAGCGTGCAAGTTAAGCTAAGATGGGGACGAAATAGCAACGCAAGAAGTAGAAAAGAGAAAGAAGAAAGTCGATTTCGCAGAGCCTATTGTATTCAGGTTATAGTTGTAACAACCTGAAAAGTCTATGCCCACCCATCCATGTTACCTGGTATCCACCAATATATCCCTGGTAACCCATAACCAAAACCGCTACTGCGGTGCCTTCAGGAATCAAACATAAAGAAATTGCTTACCACATATCTATCGATTTCATGATTTTATTCGACATTGTAACCGATATTAATTCAAAAACAAACATATTCATTTTAAATTCACAAACATTTTTTTTTAAACCCTTATATATATATATATATACAAAAGATAATAATAAAAAAACCAAAAAAAGATAAAAAAACAAACAAATAATTTGCCTAACTGCTGTTGTTAACTATATGGCTAAAATTTAAAACGAAATGATTAACAGTGACAGAGGTTTGTTCGTAGGTGTCTGTTACGATCGACTGAAATGTTAAACAAAAATGTTAATGCGCATATGTTCAATATGCATAAGAAAGCAAAAGCAAAATAAAAAAAAAACGCAAAGCAAAATGATCGAAGTTCAATGACCTGTTTCCGGACGGACAGGTGAAATTGCAAATGTATTAGTGTTATTCTCTGTTTGGTCTTGATTGATTTTCCTCACAGATTTAATCCTTTTCCAAAAAGTTTTCATTCTAATACTCGACCTACTAGGCCTGTAGTCTTCACCAAAAATCCTCTTTCTGACTTCATAATAATTCCTAAGTCTCTCATGGAAAGGAACCAAAGGATTAGGACCTAATCGTCGTTCTAACTCAGGGTTATCTGTACAAAGTAATCCCTTTTCATTTCCATTTCCTGTGTAGTTAACACCATCATTTCCATCGTTAAAGATGGGTGATTTATTTTCAAGTCTGGGTAAATTATTGTCATATCCGGTTAAAGTACTGTCAAAATTGGGTAAAATATCCTCACACCCTATTTTGTTTCGGGGCTCGTTTGAGCATGACTCGTTTTGGCTGCACCCTTTGGTGCCATCGCTGAATAGTTTTTTGGATTCGAGCTGCATTTCCTACAGCTGGGTTTGTATGTCTGTGGTGCCCCACACCCATAACAAAATATGGTGCGTTCTGCCAAACAATCTTGGTAACGGTGTCCCGCCCCTCGGCAATTCCAGCAAATCAAACTAATTTCTGCTATATCCTCATCAGGTGGCAGCAACTCTAATACCGGTGTCTGTTCAGGTTCGATATCAATCTCGGATAACCGCTTTTGGAGGTGACCCACCTTACTACCAGAAACACCATGCCTTTTATAAACGTCCTGAATGAAAAATTCGCGGCGGCGGCAAATCTCACGAAGTTGACCGATAGATTCTATTTTCATATTTAAAATTTCGTGCTGGATTTCTGGCAAAAGATTACGTCTCAAGATCTCAACCAGTGTTTTACCACTCAAAGGCTGCTCCAATCGATCCACGAGGTCGATAACCGATTCGTAAAAGGAGTCAAAAGATTCATGAGACTTTTGTTTCCGGTCTCGGATCATCTCCCTAATATCTACATCCGTACGCGAATCCTTATACTGTTCACGCAATGCACGACAAAGATCTGGCCATTTAACAATATCTACCGTCTTGTGGAATCGCCAAAACCAATCGTTGGCTTTCCCGTCAAATAACGCACTAGCATTGCCACACAACAAATGAAAATTGCCACCTAAGGTTTGGTTTGTCAACGCTTCAACCCTATAGATAAAACTGTCGACCGGCAAATAGTTTGAGCTTCCATTAAATTTCATCTTCCAGTTAAACATAATTTGGCTAACCTTATCGGGTCGGATACATAAATCAGGCACGGTGACTGATCCTGCAGAGTACGGGCGATTAGTACCAAGCCTAGCATCAAAAGAATCCTGACCACCACTAACATTCGGCCGATTATTTGATGATGAAGGCAAACCAAGGAGCTGCTCAAGTGTGCGCTGCTCTACATCAGGTAATGTATGCATTCGTGGTGCTCTGTTAGCATCCGGTGAAGACGTGTTCAAGGCATGAGAAGAATTTATATCCACTCTGTTCAATTGAGGTGGATTACTCTGAATGTGACCCATTTGGAAGGCATTCGAACCCAATCTAGACAAACTGGTCTCAACACTCTTATCAACCAAAGTCGAGATTTGGCTGGACAAAGCGGACAAAAGTTGGGATTGCTGTTCAGAAACAATCCTAGATACCATACTCTGAATGTCATTCAAAGAAAATTCAGACATACCAAGGGTCGTACTAGAGGAGGTATTAGAAGGTTTTCCCTGTGAAACATTAGTCGCATTTCCTGATTGACTAGATGTAGATGGGACTAAATCGGTTGATCTCATTGAGTCAAAATTCTTGGCTTTCGATGAAGATCTAGTAGCTACAGGTGATGAAGCAGGCTTAGGCGCCGACGGAGTAGGATCTCTCGTAATTTTCTTACCACACACTGGGCAATTAGGATTGGTTTTAATGTGATTGCTAACACAAGTCTTGTGAAATAAATGCCTGCAAACAGTTTCGGTCAAAACGGACTTATCTGGGACAGTAGCATTGCACACGCCACATTTTGGACCGTTTTCCTCACTAGCTAGCGCGGTAGGCAAATCCTCATTACTACGTTGGAGTACCATTTTGAAAAAAAAAAACCCAAGACAACAAGAGAAGAAAAATCGAAGTAAAATCCTTCACCAGACGACTTCACGAAAAGTAAAAAAAAACCCAAAAATATTTGAATTTGAAAAGCTAAAAATATTCAGAAAAATATTTCGCTTTTTATTATTCAAAAACAAAAACAAAAGTATGGAAGTCAAAATAAATCCCAAAAAAAATAAAAAATGTAACTCTTAAAAATCAAGAGAAAAAAAATATTCCAAGACGGAAAAAAAATCTAAAATAAAAAAGAATAAATAACCAAAAATAAAGCAAAAAGAAAATAAAAAACCAATAATGGAAAAAAAAATCTAATAAAAATCGAAATTTCCAAAACCCAAAATAATCATGAAATTATTTGATTCCTTTAGGCGACCACCAGTAGAAAGGGAGAACAAAATATAAAATATATCTAGGCTCTAAAAAAAAAGAGATTCCCCAAAAGAGAAAGTTAGATCTAAAAGAAAAGATAAGCTTACGTTGGTTGCAAACGTAATCGAAAACATTCACAAATTCCAATACGTAAATTAGAGAGAAAATATCTTAAGAATTTTAAAGTCTAGGTCAGTATTAGACAGAGGTCCAAAATCCTGAATTCGCCAAACAGCAAAATACAAAAGATACCTTCATAAAGATACAAGGCCGTGTACCCCTATAACTGGTAGTATTCGACAGCACCACTGCATTTAACGAAATACAAATTCCATTGAAATTGAGATACACAGAAGAAAATTGAAAAATTGGAAAGGATGGGAATACACAAAAGGATAGAAAAGGAAAATAGGAGCTGAGCGATTTTGCCAAAATATAAAAAAAAATATTTTGAAGTTTAAAAAAAAAAATAAATTAATTTACGAAAATCAGTTTCAAAACGCCCGGCCCCACGTTGGGCGCCAAAAATTTTATATATGTTGCATACAACGGCCAATTTCAATTTCTTGAAAAGCCAGTACATGTTGATCAAGTCAATGAGCAGACAAGTTGGCATTGGCACGCTTATTCGGCTCGGCCTTATTGCTCGTCGGTGGGTATGGGATCTTGCCATTGTCAAGCTCGAAAACGCTACCATAAAACTTTAAAAAGAATTGTCTATAAAGCGTGCAAGTTAAGCTAAGATGGGGACGAAATAGCAACGCAAGAAGTAGAAAAGAGAAAGAAGAAAGTCGATTTCGCAGAGCCTATTGTATTCAGGTTATAGTTGTAACAACCTGAAAAGTCTATGCCCACCCATCCATGTCACCTGGTATCCACCAATATATCCCTGGTAACCCATAACCAAAACCGCTACTGCGGTGCCTTCAGGAATCAAACATAAAGAAATTGCTTACCACATATCTATCGATTTCATGATTTTATTCGACATTGTAACCGATATTAATTCAAAAACAAACATATTCATTTTAAATTCACAAACATTTTTTTTTAAACCCTTATATATATATATATACAAAAGATAATAATAAAAAAACCAAAAAAAGATAAAAAAACAAACAAATCAAAATAATTTGCCTAACTGCTGTTGTTAACTATATGGCTAAAATTTAAAACGAAATGATTAACAGTGACAGAGGTTTGTTCGTAGGTGTCTGTTACGATCGACTGAAATGTTAAACAAAAATGTTAATGCGCATATGTTCAATATGCATAAGAAAGCAAAAGCAAAATAAAAAAAAAAACGCAAAGCAAAATGATCGAAGTTCAATGACCTGTTTCCGGACGGACAGGTGAAATTGCAAATGTATTAGTGTTATTCTCTGTTTGGTCTTATTTGCTGCTTAAAATTGTGTCATAGTTTCAAAACATAAAACCCAATGCAATAATTACAACAACAAATGAAAAAGTAAAACGATTCTTTTGGTCACATCAACTGGTTTACCATAGGGAAAACAACAAAAACAACATTCACGTTTGTACGGCTATGCATTTATGTACTGAGAGTAAGGGACCACCATTCAAAAACAAGTGAGCATATTAAACTGCAGCCAAGAGCTCGCTATATGTTTCAATGCCTCTAAAGCTGTAAAGAGAAAATAACAAGGCATACACAAAAGGAAAAAAAAACCCTTGAACGCCTACGTGAATGTTATTTTCGAGTCCTTTTACCAGGATTTATAAAATGTTCTAATTATTTTGATCTATTTGAAATTTATTGCAGCTGAATTTGTGACCAAAGAAATATATTTTGAATTTATTGAAAATAAAAGAGAATCTTCATTGAAACCACCACTGCTCTTCAATATTCTAACGGTCTGCTCAAATGATTGGCACAACTAGTCCATGCAGCCACAGCATTAATGACAGCAAGTGGTGTTTTCAAATAAAGCAACAACAACAACAAAACAAAAGAGTAAAGAAACCACTTACTTGTCGTTTAGATCCCACGATGAAAGGCCTTTCAGCAGGGGTATGCGGGGCAGGGCTATTTGCACTTCCCAACACTGGTGGATGTTCTTATAACTTACTAGATTTGTTGGTTGTTTTATTTATTGTCTCTTTTATGTGACTTGTTGTTGTAGTCTTTGGGTGGAATGTTTTAATATGATTTTCTTTTTCTTTATTAGTGTTTCACTTTTTTCTAAATTTTTTAAATATATCCTTTTTTTCTTCGACCACTTGCGTAATTTTTACCCTTTAAAATTTTGGAAACTAAATAAATTTTAGAGACACTATAAAGTTGTTAAAAATGTTACTTTTTCTCCAAAGAACCGATTTAAAAAAAAAATGAATATAAATGGAAGCGGTTCAAAATCAAACAACACATACGAACAAATATCATGAGATTTTCATGCATGCAAAGCAGACTTCTGCTTGGAAAAAAAAAATCAATTTCTTTCTTTTTCAGGTTCTTACAGTTTTCAGGCTATCAAAGCAACGATCTTTTTTTTCTAATTCGCACTATAAAATAGGTCACTTTTAAGGCAGCGAATATGAGCAGGAACACACTATTATTTTTTTGTTTGGGGTTATATAGCACACAAAGGCGGTCAGGGCTTCGCCGCAGTCCCCGAATACTTCCTCTCCACTCCCCTGATCACGGACACAAACGCGGGGAGTAGGAACGAGTTAATTTCACGACGCTGAGTAACAGACTGATGGGTTCCGTGTAAATGGGATGCAATGGTACTCCAAGTCAAGCCAGGGACTTCGTTCGCCTCAAAAGAGAAACCAAATCGACCAAAGAGAGTTAGAAACCTGAGGGAAACACACGACCTCTTATTAGAATTGGAGCAAAGCAAAAAAAAAAACAAAACTTAATTTACCTTTGTAGGTTTTTAATGTGGAAATGGTTAATGCGGGTTTCATATGCGGCAAATCAATAATTTAAATGACCGGAAATAAATTATGATTCAATGGTAGTTTGGCTCAAAAATTTATCCAAACACCCTTATTGGAAAATTTAACATAAGTTAGAATAAAATTCCAACCTTAAAACAGAAAAAAAAGAAAATTCGAAATAAATGAAAGCAAATCACTTTATGCCGACCTACCGACACCCGAAAAATAAGAAAAACTCACAATGGATAATTAAAGAAGTTCCGAAAACTGAGCGGTTTTCATAAAAAAAACGGATGACGTTTCAATAAAAAAATTCACAGCGGTTTTATTAAAAATTGACTCAACAAACAACGATCGTAGCTTTATGTACACTTGTTCACTCTGGGAAAGCTTGCCAAAAATGAGGAAGATGGCTTCTCGGCCAGGCCCTTTTCTACTCTCGCCAAAGCATCAGAATTTCCCAAGCTCTTAGCAAAGTTTACAACAAAAAAGAAATGGCCCGACATATACCAATGCAAAACAAACTCAATATGTCGCGGAGAAAAGGAGATAACATCATTGCCTAGGGCATAAAGACTCAATGGCATAGCATAGATATAACAGCGATTAAATGTAATGTGCGAAATCACAGGTATAATCTAGGGAGCTATTTGCCAAACCAAGCCACCAACACCATAACACAATCAGTCTGGCCACAAACCGGAAAAGGAACAAAAAAGAAAAGAAAGATTTAAACCAACACAGCCACAAGCGCCACTACAACCGTCAACTTTGAACATGCTAAAACTTTCAATAAAAAGCTACAAAATATTAATCCTGGTCCCTCCGCTTTTAAAGAGATTTGCCAAATCACGGGAAAATCGAAATCACCGTTCTTTCCGCAAATTGTCCGCGGTAATGGCATTCTCACCAATAGTTCCAATATAGTCCAAGAGTTTCATGAGTTTTACTCAAACACTTTCCGTAGAAGACTTCCCCAACAACCGGTAGAAGATTTCAATTCTAGATTATTAAACTGTATAGATGTCATCCCTCGCCATATTTTTAATCAAAAGCATTATTAATTCCACAAACAACAAAAAATCCGGCGACTTCGATGGAATCTCCAATTTTATATTAAAAAAGATTCCCAGACTCCACCTTAAAGTTACTGTCTTGCATCTTCAACCAATGTTTAAACAATAGTTACTTTCCCACAGTTTGGAAATTAGAAAAAATAGTTCCTATTAAAAATAAAACCGAATCAATGACTGGAGCTGAATATCGTCCGTTTTATCTTCTGTCTAATGTCGGGAAATTGTTTGAACAAGTCTTAAAAGAGAAAATTTGAAACTGTTTTGTAATTGAACCAATGTCAGATTACCAATTCGGCTTTAGAAAAGCGCATTAAGCACAACATGCTATGTTGAATTTCCAAAACGATACTGTCACTAATTTGCGGAATCAAACATGTACCGTTGCAATTTCCTTTGACATTGAAAAAGCTTTTGATTCTGTAAACCACCAAGGTATATTATACAAACTAACTGATCTGGAGTTAATTCTTATCTGGTAAAATAATCTGCAGTTTTCTTTCAAATCGGAGATTTTGGTTTGATGTCCTAGGCACCTCATCGGATTTCGGCCCTGTTAACAGTGGAGTGCCCCAAGGAAGTGTGCTGGCACCACATGTTTTTAATTTCTTCTTAAATGACTTCCCTCATAAGCTTTAAAGTAAAAATGCCTTATGTATATAAGCCGTCGTTTGTTTATAAACACAAACACATAATAATTACACATAGTAATTTTCATTCATTATTTGCTAATACCATCCCGCACTGTATGTCAACATAATTTAACAGTCTATTTGTTATTTCGTTTTAAAATGATATTTAGTTATAAGTTTTTTATTATTTCGCAGACCATGGTGCTCTGTAATTAACAGCAAAGACCGGGAGCAAGCCTTTACATTCAATCTTTTGTTTTGATTCTCATTCATATATGTATGTACATACAATCATGTTAGCATGTAGCGAGTAGACCAATTCATCGTGTACTATAACGAAACAACAATAATTCTATGTTCGTTTGCTTTAAAGTAATCGATAACCATTATGCAATACATTCCAATGTAATCGAAAATAAGAAGACTCAATAAACATCACTACTGCTCAAGATATATTCATTTACATGTAGTGGCAGTTGCCCAACAACAAAATATTGAGTGCACTATCTGTCAAAATCAGCGATTAGTTCAACTCTGATTTTGAGTATGTAACTAGTTCGCGCCATTTTTCGTTATTTTTGTGTGTTATAGTTCTTAACTATAATACACACACACACACACACACATAATACACACATTGCACTTCGCGAGAAAAATTTTACTCAGCTGTTTACGGTACAGTACCTGGTAATTATGTCATGCTACTACTACTACAAATTTAAAACAGGCGATAATGAGGAAATACTACAAAATTAATTTGGCAACCCATGGATACTCCAAAATGTCCTTATACACAAGGACAAACCATTATCATACTAAATATTTAATTTAAAACAAAGGTACATAACAATATGTTATGGAAATTAAAAAATGTTAGTAATTCACATATAAATATTTTCTATGAAACAAATTTTGAAATAATTTTTTTTCCTATCAAAAAATGTTTTGAAATTTTATGTGTTAATATAAATAAGCAAAGAAAAAAAAATTGAAACTCTTATAAAAGTCGATTACGAATGAGACTAGTACCAAACTGTACTAATCATTTCACGTTTCATCCATCCATTTTTTTGTTACCATACTATGTTGCTTTACTATCAAAGGCGTATCGTACGTAAATGAGCTATCAACTTATCTCTGGGTGTTCGTGCATTAGTAATGATTTGGCTTGGTTTTCTAATATTCAAGATTTTTGTTTTATTTACATTTGTTATTAATCCTTTATCATGGAACCATTTTGTAATAATATTGGTTTGTGTCTGCGTTATCTACTCGCTTCCTTCTTCGATTGATACCACAATCGCTGTATATCGGCATAAGCAAACGTTCGACTGCTTTTGACCAGCGCAACTAATTCATTTGCATATGTAAGCTATAATTTATCATGTATTTTTACACTTTAACTTCTTTCAGTAAGATAAGTTGTGAACCAATCAAGATATTTACCACGAACTCCATTTCTTTCAAGCGTTTTTATCAATA
The DNA here is from genome assembly GCF_963082655.1 of Stomoxys calcitrans. Classification (NCBI taxonomy): domain Eukaryota; kingdom Metazoa; phylum Arthropoda; class Insecta; order Diptera; family Muscidae; genus Stomoxys; species Stomoxys calcitrans. Next base: position 134,026,808 of record NC_081552.1, on the reverse strand, counting down.
CACTGTGCCTAAAGTAACAAAAACCTTGTTTAAATGAAGAAACAAGACTAAACAATGTGCTTTACGATTCAAGCATTGATTAATGTTTGATGGGAAATGTCCAAGTAATTGATTGATATTTTTTCCTTATTAAAACCGTACTGATTTTCCTCAACTATGTTAATTTTTGGACATTTTTAAGTAGTTGTTAAAATCAGTTATTTTCCACTCTTATAAATTAGACTGACTATAGACGTTTAAAAAGCTTTTGGAATTTGCCCTACATTGAAGCTCGCGTGTTATTTTTGGAGTTAGGTTTTCAGCGTTGAATCTTAGATCTTTTTGACGTATGCAATCGATACCCTCGCCATTTTGCAAGTTCATATACTTGAGGATGTTTAATATTTCCTATTCGACAAAAATTCCTTACATCAATTAATGTCACCAACTATTATAAATTGTTAGTTTTTGTTATATTTTGTTCTAGTTTTTCAATTTATGTTTGTTTCTCTTTCGAGACGAGCTCAATGATCGGAGATGCAAATGGAAAAGGAAAGCCAAGGATAGCTTCTGTGGTTAGAAGACTTTTCAAACATATTAGTTGTGATGGCTTCAAAGGCTGTGCGTTGGTATTTTGTATTTGAATCATATTAATATCTCTATTAGCTTTACTGTTTCCCAATGCATGTATTTTTGTGTAATGACAGACATTCTTTCTATGGCAAATTATACTTCTTCCGTACTACACATGTTTCTGTGCATCAGTTGGAAGTTGTATTGATGGCTTCGAACGCTAGACAACGGCAACGGCTCTCGCTGTTATAAAGAGTTAAGTATTAGACCGAGGTGGACGAGAAATTAGCAATTTTATTTTTTAAATATCATATCAATCAACGTCGATTCGTAGTTGCCTTCTTCTATTGTGTAGCTTATTTGATCTTTTATGTGCCCCACAATTCGGCCGCATTTGCTTATTCGGTTGTAAAAAACAGAAATAAATTCTTTTATGAGATAAAAAGTGTTTTCCTCATATGTTATAATGGTTTCTACAATTATACTTATATATACAGTTCATAATTTTTTTTAATTGGGGCTAGAAATGATTTAAAGTTCTTTCTAAGGCTGGTTCTATATTAGTTTTTCGCCGCAAAAGTTGTATACGAAGAAATTAGTATAGAAATACTTCTGCTTAATAATTGCGTACATTTTATAAAGATTTTTGATGTTTTAAAATTAAAATAAGAAGAATTTCAGGCCTTGACAAAAATTATTAATTATTTTCGTTGGCTTCTCTGTCAACGAAAAAAGGAGATTACGATTACTGAATTAGAGAATAGCATAATCGTTAGTTCCTTTTCCATTTGCAAAGAAAAAACTCCGATCATTGAGCTCGTCTCCAAAGAGAAACACACAAAAACTGTAAAATTTAATGAACTTGGCCCTAAAGGCCGGTACGATGTTCTTTTTTGTGGAAAAATTTCCGAAAATCGTTCTTTCGGTTGTTTGGCAAGGTTCCCATATTTGATTCTTTTTTTGGGTTTCTTTGGCCAAAATTTTGCCATATATATATGAAAGTTAATATGACATCAAATAATTTGTCAGCTGCTTACATGCATGTGTAAACACAAATGTGAGTGTTTGGGTCGTACTGAAATTCATGTATGCTGTTGTAATTTCAACCAAAACGAACCCGAAACGTAATTAATAAATAATGAAACACAAAACAATTTAAAAAGAGACAAATGCAACATTTATTTGTAAAAATAATTAGATTTTGTAGCATTTTCACTGTTATAAGTTAAATAAGCGCAGCTTTCCAAATGCCTTTGTCAGCATCTTCCACTTTTATCCAAATATTGTTGTTATAATTGCAAGACCAAGGGCACAACACTTTCTTTCACAAACCTTAATATTTCGTACAGATTGATTGAGTTGCTTGTTAAAGAAATATTTATTTCTCTTTCGAGTATATTTATTTTTATATAAAAAAAATACTTTCTTATTTATGCATCCCTAAACACTTTATATTTTTTCCACCCAGAATAAATACATGTGAGCAACACCACTAACACTTACCCCCAGTTACAATTAGAAGTTTGACGATCGCGTTTATTTTGCGTAAGGGTTGGTATTCTATTCTGCTTTCGGAATAGCCGCTGAAATTTTTAATTATTTCGCGAGCGGAATTTGACAGCAATCAAATGTTTTTGTTTCCATACCAAAACACGTTTCTTTATTTGCACTTATTGTTTTCTCTATTTTATATATTCTTTCTAAAATAAATAAAGACAAAGGAACCATTGAAACCAATAAAACAAACTAAAATGATGCCGGCAATAGTTTCAAGTGTTGCCAATATAATAGTTTTTTTTGTCATTTTCCTCACTTTAAACAGAGTACTACTTTTCCGCCTGTTTTCAGTCAATGTTTCACCGACGTTTTTTTATATGGAGTTTGACAGCATTCCACTCCAAATACTGAACAGAATACTCAGCTTAAAACGATGACTTGTTGCACAGCGACTGTGGTTGCGCTCTTAATTAGAAATTTTCCCGAAATGCAAATTTTCCCTTGATGAAAAAACAAGTTATGACGAAACGAAAATATTTCGGCAAATTTGTCCGTTTGTTTTTTCATATGGAGTTTCAACGCGAAAACCATATATAGTACCGGCTTTTAATCGTTGAATAAATATGTTACGTTCTTCCTCCTTTATGGCAGGTGGTATGTTCGTTTTTCACTGTTGAAAGCCCATGTTTTTCGCGGTTACTTTTTGCAAACACTACACAAATAACAATGATAAAATAAAATTTTTATAAAAATTTTACCATATATAATGAGGGAATGACCTGAATGAAATGAGCAAATTTTTTTTTTGCTTTAAAATGTTTTATCTAAAAAAAGTAATCGGCGAAAAATATTGTGAAAAGCGAATATAGTGCCAGCCTTTAGTTATGCCATCGAATGAATGATGACACCATATGTCTTAATATTCGACAATAGTAAGTGGGGATAAGACAAGCTGCTTATGATACATTTTTCTCCGAACAAACTAATAGCTGGAACTACAGCGGTCAAAAAGAGTATTCATCATTCAATGTTTTTTTTTTAATAAGTCTACAAAAGACAATTGGAATAAAAACATATTAAACTAATGATGCAGTAGTGCTTGTGTGATATATATGTACACAATTTCATTGTTTTTAAAGAAAAAAATAGTATTTATTGGAACAAAAAGGGCCATTTTACAGCTGAACACAAAAAATTAAACAAAAAAAGTATTCATCATTGCAAAAAAACAAAAAAATAAATAACATAATTTAAAAAAATTAATACTTTGTTATTCGACCACCGCGTCTTATAACTTCTTTTAAACGGTTTGACATCGATTGGACTAATTTAGCGGTTATATTTTGGTCTATATTAGTCCATTCCTCCATTATCACCTGTTGCATTTGACTCTTGCTCGAAAAATTGCGCGTTCTCAATTTGCGTTCGAGATGTTCCCAAAGATGTTCAATTGGGTTCAAGTCGGGACTTTGAGGAGGAGTTTTAATGACTTTGGGGCAGTTTTTCAGCATCCACATCTTGGTATTTAAAGCAGAATGTTTGGGGTCATTATCTTGATAATATTGAAAGTTATTACCAAGCCCAAGTTTTACAGCACTATCTTTTAAATTCCTCTTTAAAATGTCAATGTAATACTTATGATCCATTACTCCATTAATAATTTCAAGATTTCCCGCTCCTGAAGCCGCCATACACCCCCAAACCATTAAACCACCTCCACCATGTTTTACAGTAGCAACTGTGTTTCGTTCTTCAAGCTCTGTATTTGGTTTTCTGTACACTATGACCTTTCCATCGCACCCAAAAAGATTAAACTTGCTCTCGTCTGCAAAAATGACTTTTTTCCAAAATGATTCGGGCTGTTTTACATACATTTTTGCGAAGTTTAGCCTTTTCACTCGGTTTATTTTATTTATAAAGGGCTTCTTACGTGCAGTTCTTCCTCTGTAACTATGCCTTTTGAGTGTATTTCGAATTGTTTGTGTAGTAACTTCCTTCCCTAAATATTCCATAGTGTTTTTACGAAGAATGGTCGCATTTGTCTTCGGAGTTTTCTGAACTTGCCGCACTAGCCAACGCACATCTCCAACTGAAAGTGCTTTTGGTCGACCAGATCTTGGTTTACTGTCAACAGTTTTCGTTTCTGTCCACTTTCTGACGATGGATTGTATAGTAGATCGTGGTCTATTTAATATTTCACTGATAGTTTTTTGAGTTAAACCATTCCTGTGGTGTTTTATTATCAAAACTTTTACCTCATCAGAAACCTCGTTTTGCTTACGACTTATTTTGACAAAAACTATATTTTCAATGAAATTAAATATTTGCTGTCAAGGGCAAAGCCTCCTTTACTAAATAAAACAGAAAAGGGGGATTCCCAAATAATATTTGAATTTGACTTTGATGATAGCACATCAATGATGAATACTTTTTTTGTTCTGTTTTTGGTGTTATTATATAAAATTGCATTTTTTGCGCTAATTAAATTTATTTTTTGAATTTATTTTAAAACATATTACGAAGAATAAACTATTGCATAAAACTGCATTATTTGTTTACTTTAAATTTTCTTCAATTACCCAAAATAAGTGAATTTATTATCAATTTTGCTAATGATGAATACTTTTTTTGACCGCTGTATATTCGTTTTTTACTGTTGGAAAACCATGTTTTTCGCGATTTTTGTACTTTTTTAAAACATTACAGATATCTCAATGATAAAATAACAAGTTTTTATAAAATTTTACTTTTTTTTTGGAAAATTTTCCGAGAATCGCTTTTTTGACAAGGTTACCACATTTTATTTTTCTTTTTGGTTTCTGTGTACACACAAATGGGAGTGTGTGGACCGTACTAAATTCATATATGTTATTGTAATTTCAACCAATTTTGGGGAAAATTTTCCCTAAGCCGTTCTTTCGGTGGTTTGACAAGGTTACCGCATTTGATTTTTTTTGGGTTTCTTTGGTCACAATGTTGCCTTTACATATAAAAATTAATCTGACACCAACCAATTTATCAGTTGCTTACGTACATGTTTACACACAAATGTGAGTGTGCGCAACATACTCAAACTCATATATGTTGTTACAATTTCAACTAAAACCCACTCCTTCGAAATTAATAAATAATGAAACACAAAACTATTTAAAAAAAAGCGAATTCAGCTTTAATTTGTAAAAATAATTAGATTGTGTAGTATTTACGTTGGTATAAGTTAAATAAGCACAACTTTCTAAAAGCCTTTGCCAGCATCTTCCACTTGTATAAAAATAATGTTGTTGTAATAGCAAGACAAAAAGCACAACACTTTCTATAACAATCATTATTACTTCGTACGGATTTATTGCAATAGCTTGATATGAAAGAAATATTTATTTTTTATTTATTTTAGAAGTATATTTATTTATAGTTTTATGCAAATAGTTTCTTATTTATGCACCCACAAATAGTATTTTTTTCCACCCCGACTACCTTAATATTGTTGAAATCAGCGAAAATATCGGGAAAAGCGAATATAAATAGTAACAGCATTTAGGCGTTAAAAATTTAAATAAAATTGCTTTTAAAGCGCAGTATGCACCTCTGGCAAAATTTTCGTTAGCATAAGAAATGCATTGACATATCCTAAAAAACAAAATTTTCGTTAACGGTACCGATACCTTTACCGCTTTCAGGTACGCAGCTCAAATGAAGTTATCTTTGCGTAACAGGGTGACATAAAAGGCATTGGTGAATTTTCTTCTTGCAACTACGAATGAAAATGTATGTTTTAATAGCTCCATGCCATGAAATACGGTTGTTTGCGAATAAAAATGATTAATTACAGCACATATGTACTTTATCAGCCAAACATGTCCAAAATTATAAATCGATGTTTTTCGCCATTTTGTATTCTACACAACTGTTTTTCAGTGGCGACATAAATGTCTTGGCTGCAGTCATGACATAATTACCAAGTAGTGTACCGTAAACAGCTGAGTACAATTTTCTCTCGCGAAGTGCACTATGTGTAAATGAGTTTTGGTCGTGTACGTGTGTTCATAAAACTATGAACATATGTTTGGGTGCTGTTTAGGAATAGAGAAAAAGACATACAGCAAAAGTGCTTTATATCTTCTTAATGCTAATCACTATTACGCTGACCCTTTTACTGAGTCATAAAAACGCATGTGTGCGCATGTTTATTTAGGATAGCAATGAGATTAGAGCGCATGTGTACTTAGGATAGTAATAAAAATAGAAGATAAGAACTAACAAAGATACCACTGCTTGGGTATCTCGTTCTAGTTAATTTTAAGATTTTCAAGAGTTCTAGTGATAGAACATTGACAAATAAAATTCAGTATTAACAGAGCACTTGAACGTGTAGTTTATATTCGTATAAGCATTTGGTCCTTCGAAAAATTGAGTTTTCCCCCACCAGTGGTAAGAAACTCAATGGAACTAGGCCTTTCAAACAATTTAAAAAAAAAATCTGAATAATAAAATTCAGTAAAAAAGCGTCCTCGTGGCTTTGAACAACGAGAAGTAAAACAGAGTATAAATCTAACACTCAAAAAGAAGTGTAGGTTTACTCATGTATGATTTGGTCTTACAAACCATTAATCTTACGTAAAAAAAAACAATTAAATTAAAATTGTTTATTAAAAAAGGAAAACACACTGAGAAATAATAACAGTGAAGAAGCGTGGTCTGTGGCTTAAACAACGGATTTTAAATAACCACTGAGAAAGAAGAAAGCAGTGAAGAAGTGTAATTCGCGGCTTTAACAGCGAATTAAAACAAAAAGACCGTACATAAATAAAAAGCAGCAATTACTAAGAAAACGAAGATGGGCCGAATGGAGCTATATTTGCGCCAGAGACAACTCGGCGATTTTATTGTTAAAATAAAGCAAAGCTGCATTAAAGAAACGGCAAGATCTGTAATTAAAGAAAACTACAGAAGTCAATTGGATGGACACTGGAAGGAGTTTTCCAACAACCATGATAAGTTAACGGCAATTGGAATCAACGATGTTGAATATTTCGTCAAAAATTATTATGGACATATAAATGCCATAGTAAATGAGACTTATGCAGCCATAGAAGAAAAAACAACGGAACCTGAGAAGAGTGAAGTTAACGCAAATAAGACTCCGGAATTCAAAATACAGTCGTCAGCTCCATTAGAAGAGATAGGAGCTGGATTAGAAATCTTATCTGCAAGTTCAACATCACCTTAAAAAATTTGGACCAACTTAATGATAAATGCTTGCTGGAAGAAGCAAGGAATGTGATGGGTGTCCAAATGGAGCAGATCAAAAAATTCTCCCAGGAGGAGCGTCTCAGCGGAAATTGACACGCAGAGCAGCGTTGTACAAAGTATACAAATAAGCTGTTATTAAAATTGGAAAAAATTAAAAACTCCGATTTAAAAAGTCCAATAAAGTTGGATAGCATTAGAATTCCAGATTTCTATGGAACAATAGAAGAATGGTCGTCATTTCACGACCTATATAAAAAGCTAATACATGATGTTGAAAGCTTAGCAGACGTCGAAAAAATGTATTATTTAAAGGCACATGTCAAAGGAGAAGCATCGAAAATCATAAAACATTTGCCAGCCGATGGAAGCAATTACCTACCAGCGTGGGAAATTCTAAACCAACGCTATGGAAATAAGAGGATCTTATTCCAGACAATATTAGATCGTTTGTTGGATCAGCCTAATGTTACCAGCGAAATCTCCAAACTAATAAAATAGAATGTGTTCAAGCATTGAAAGCGATGAAGTGCAACATAGAAAACTCTGATGCGGTAATAGCTCGGGTAATAATCCGTAAACTAGACAAGAAAGGCTTGTTACTGTACGAGCAGCATACAAGAAAATCAAAAGAAATCCAGGAACTTAAAGATGTCTTGGAATTCTTAGAGGAGCGGCACAACAATTTGGAAGCAGCCGGGTCGAAAAAAATCAATAACAACTACAATCACCGGCCGCAGCAGTCTACAAAAAGTATGGTGGTGTATACAGATAAAAATAAGTGTCTCTATTGTAAAAAATATGGACACTTAACCGAGGAATGACTAACTTTCTTGAGATTATCAGTGCCAGACCGACTGTCATGGCTTAAATCAACAAAGATCTGTCAAAAGTGCCTAAATCATAACCAAAATACTCGATGCGAAAGTAACATTACGTGCGCAACGTGTGGATTTAGACATCATACGCTGCTACATTTCCCGAAAACGTCAACCACATGTGTAACCAATGGGACAAAGAGTGTCCTGCTTGCAACAGCGCAGGTACAAGTGAAGAATGTACATGGAGAGATGGTAACCTTGAAAGCTTTAGTGGACCAAGGATCGCAGTCTACATTTTTAAAAGAAGAAGCAGCCCAGATACTTCATATCCCTAGAGAAAAAACCAATATGGAGTTGCATGGACTTCGAGACAATTTGATGGGAATTGCAAAAACCAAAGTTACTATCGAAATCCAGCCAAGGTTCCCCAGCAGCTTCTCGTTCGAAGTCGAAGCGTTTTTACCAGCTGTTGCATCTGTTCATTTGGATTCTTCCTTCGTCCACAATAAGCACGTATGGAAAAAATTTGAATTGGCTGATCCCAACTATTACAAGAATGAAAGGATAGACATGGTGCTTGGAGGCGATGTGTATGTCGAGATACTCAAAAATGGCATACATAAAAAGAATGGAATGGTCCGTTAACTGTTCGAGCACCAGTAGCGAAGAAGGGTGTCAATGTCACTACAGAGATAGAAAGGTGGTTGCAAACGATGACGATAAATGTTTGGAAATGTATGCTGCTACAACTTAAAGAAATGCTGCCGGGCGTTTTATAGTGCAAATCCCATTTAAAGAAGACAAAACACTGGGGGGGATCATATAAACAGCAGCAGCGAGACTCATTAGCCTTGAAAAAAGGTTGAGCAAGGATAGTGCCATGAAAAATGAATATGCAAGGATTATGGAAGAATATATCACACTAGGGCACATGAAGCAGGTAAAGCAGATTCACAGCGGTAAATATTATTTACCACATCAAGCTGTTATTCAAGAGGATAGTTGGACTACAAAAGTCAGAGTAGTATTCGACGCATCCGCTGTGACAACTAATGGTCGAAGTCTAACTGATGTCATGTACGTGGGCCCACCATTGCAGAGGGACGTTTTCGACATCCTAGTCAACTTTCGTTTGAAGAAGTATGTTATATCGTCAGATGTCGAAAAGATGTACCGGCAGATTTTGGTGGATGAAGGAAGTCAACAGTATCAACATGTTCTCTGGCGGAAAGATATGAAAAACGAAATCAAAGAATATCAGCTAACAACTGTAACGTTTGGAACAGCTAGTGCTCTGTTCCTGGCAGTAAGGACTCTCATGGAAATAGCGAAAGAATGTTCGAATATGCAGGTGCAGAAGATAATCGAAGAAGATTTTTACATGGACGATCTTCTGACTGGCGCAGATACAATAGAGGAGTGTCTTCAGCTTCGACAAATAATATCACAGCATCTAGACAGATATGGATTCCATCTAAGAAAATGGTGTTCGAATAGCGAGCTCATCATAAAATCATCTAATGAAGACAAGGAGAATGAAATAACTAGCATTGAGGAAAATACTAATGTAAAAACATTAGGACTGCAGTGGAAACCTAAAGAAGATGATTTTCGGTTCAAGATATCAAAGTACTCATCTGATGTTACAACGAAAAGATTAGCTCTATCATATCTAGCAAAGATATTTGACCCGCTTGGACTGCTAACACCAGTTATAATAATGGCAAAGTTATTTGTTCAGAGCTTGTGGCTGCTAGAGATGTCATGGGACGAGAAACTAAATGGAGAATTAGAAAGCAGCTGGAAAGATTTTGTAACACGAATTTCATATCTACAAGACGTGCAAATACCCAGATGGCTGAACACTTCTTCCAAAAATAATATTAAAATTTTGGATCAAAAATAATATTAAAAAAACCATCAGAGAAGGCGTATGCTTCTGTGGTATATGTTAAAACCGATAAAGGTGTCTCTTTGCTAGCTGCAAAGAGTAAAGTTAACCCAATTAAAAACAAAAAGACTCTGCCTAAATTAGATTTGTCAGCAACCTTTTTGCTTACAAGGCTATTGAAAAAGATTATACACATTGTTGAAGGAAATATAGAAGTCTATGCCTGGAGTGATTCAACAATAACCTTAGCTTGGATACTAAATAACAAAAGTAAGAACTAATTCATAAGAACGCGAGTAGAAGGCATTAAAAATTTGGTGCCTCAAGCGCAGTGGCGTCATGTTAAGTCGAAAGAAAACCCAGCAGACTTAGGGTCAAGAGGCGTTTCTCCGGATAAGCTAAAAGAGGCTGCGGTTGCCGAAAGAGGAATGGTCCTTATCCCCTCCAGAAGTTATCACTTGCTCTACTACTTCTACCAAGGTTACGCCCACTTTATTGAATGATTTGGTAGAAAGATACTCTTCATTCAACAAACTCTTAAGAGTCTATGCATATATTCTGCGTTTTATTGAAAAGATGAAAGGAAATCGATCATTTTCGAGGTATTTAACTCGAGAAGAGCTAATGAAAGCAGAAAAGTATGTAGTGAAAGGACATCAGACGATGGAATGGCCAATGGAATTACGATAACTGGTAAATAACCGCCAACTAGACCATCGTCATAAGCTGGCTACGTTGCATCCATACGTGGATGATGACGGGTTTATGAGAGTCGGAGGTCGACTACACTATTCTAACCTGAAATTTGATCGAAAACACCCAATGATAGTACAGAAGTCAACTTTATCAACATTAATTATACAAGAAGCCCACAACAGAACTATGTACGGAGGAAATCGACTGGTGGAAAGTACAGTCAGAAGAAAGTTTTGGATAATGAACTTAAGAAACGGTGTAAAAAAGGTCATACGAAGTTGTCCAGTGTGTATCCGTTATAAACAACAAAATACACAACAATTAATGGGAATTCTTCCCGAATATCGCGTAAAAGTTTCATTTCCATTTTATCATTGTGGATTTGATTATGCCGGACCGGTGTTAATGAAGTTCTCTAATGGTAGAGGACGAAGGTCGTTCAAAGGTTACATAGCAGTATTTATTTGTATGACAACCAGAGCAGTTCACTTGGAGGCGGTCAGTGGTCTCACCACGGAGGCATTTATGGCAGGGCTTAAACGATTTTTTGCTAGAAGAGGGAGAAGTGCACATTTATATTCCGACAATGGGACTAATTTTGTTGGTGCAGCCAGGAGTATTGAGATAGACTTTGTTCAAGCGGTTAGACAAAACGCCAATCTAGCAGAAACTTTGGAGAACCACCAAGTTAAGTGGCATTTTATTCCACCGGCAAGTCCTCACTTCGGAGGATTGTGGGAGGCGGCCGTAAAATCTATGAAATATCACCTTAAAAGAATCATTGGAGAAACCAAAATGACGTACGAGGAAATGAGCGCTCAGGTTGACGAGCCCAATATGGTTCCCTTGGGACCAATGATCATTAACCACACCCACAACGTCGAGGAAATAATGACGAAGCTTAGAGATGTCCAGAAATACAATGTTGATTTATGGAGCTTGAAATTTCATCACATGAGTGGGCATAGTGCTTTCATTTTAGTAACTTTAGTTATAATAATTTTGTCTATATACTTTGTAAAGAAATGTGTTAGAACGCGCTCTATAGAAGCTTTGAATTTTTCGACAAATAATTCATAATTACAGCAAATAAGTCATTAATGTTAATAATATTGAATTATACAATTATAGCAGTAGTAATAATACAGTCCACTACGTAGACTTATACGCCCGGCAGAATGTTCATAAAACTATGAACATATGTTTGGGTGCTGTTTAGGAATAGAGAAAAAGCCATCAGAAAGATACAGCAAAAGTGCTTTATATCTTCTTAATGCTAATCACTATTACGCTGACCCTGAGTCATAAAAACGCATGTGTGCGCATGTTTACTTAGGATAGCAATGAGATTAGAGCGCATGTGTACTTAGGATAATAATAAAAATAGAAGATAAGAACGAACAAAGATACCACTGCTTGGGTATCTCGTTCTAGTTAATTTTAAGATTTTCAAGAGTTCTAGTGATAGAACATTGACAAATAAAATTCAGTATTAACAGAGCACTTGAACGTGTAATTTATATTCGTTTAAACAGTGTGTATTATAGTTAAGGCCCACACACACAAGCAACGAAAAATGGCGCGAACTAGTACCATACAAAAAATCAGAGTTGCACTAATCACTGATTTTGACAGATAGTGTACTCAATATTTTGTTGTTGGGCAACTGCCACTACCTGTAATATTTCGCTAGAGGTGCATACTCAACTTTAATCATTGCCAAAATCAGTGATTAGTGCAACTCAGATTTTGTGTATGTCTACTAGTTCGCGCCATTTTTCGTTGCTTGTGTGTGTTATGGGCCTTAACTATAATACACATAGTATACTCAACTTTAAGCGCAGTATACACCTCTGGCAAAATTTTCGTAACCATAAGAAATGCATTGATAAATTTCTTTACCGATACCGTTATGGAAATTTTCACTTGCAGTTACGCCGCTCAAATGAAATTTTCTTTGCGTAACAGGGTGACGTTATTGGAGAATTTTTTCTTGCAATTGCGATTGAAAATGTAAGACCCATGCAACATTAAATTGAGTTATTTGGAAATAAAAACGATTAATTTTAGTACATATATGCTTTGTGAGCGAAAAAAATTTAAATTTGACAAAAATTTTAAATCAGCTTTTGTATTGATTTTAGTTTCTCTCTCAGAAAATGGTAAAACAAACGATCATAAAACAAGCATCGTTTCACCGCGATGCTTGTCGCCATCTTGCATTCTATACAAATATTTTTCAGTGGCGACATAAATGTCTAAAACCGCAAGAAGTGATGCCCCTTCCAAAACCAAGCAGTAATACAAACAGAGTCGATACCAAGCCAAAGAAAAGATCAATGATTGTTTTATTGATTGAATAACAAAGTTTCGTGCGTATCTGCAGTATGTTTATTAGCTAACAATTGTATGACTACATACACATAGTCCATAAAATCTGCGTTCATGTGACAATTTCTTTTTTAATGATAAAAAAACAACATAAAAAATAAATAAAGTTAAGTTTTGTTGTATACGTTGTTTCTTTATATTTCTTAAATTAGAAAACAAAAACAAAAATACATGTTTGCTTTTGCTTTTTTGTTCAAACGGTACTTTTGTCTCATAAGAAGTTTACTTCGAAAGTACCGTTACTTTGTATGATACTTGTTCTTATTTTTGATCAGTTTCAGTTCATTATCATGACAAGTGATAGTTACACGTGTTTTTTTTAAAAATTAATAAATTTGGAAACATGGAAACTAAAGGAAAGGAAATATGCATATCTGAAAGAAAAATAATTATTAAATTGTGGAAGGAAGGACAAAGCTTTAGAAATATTGGTGGAACAGTTGGAAGAACGTATTCTTCTGTCCAGCGCGTAATTAATAATTACAAAGAAACCGGCATTATAACTTCAAAGCCTCGGCCTGGGCGTCCTAAAAAATTATCCGTTAGAGAAGTGCGCAAAGTGATTAATATGGCAAGCAACAACCCTCGTATAACATCAACCAAAGTTGTTGAAAATATTAAAACAATGTTTAAAAAAAGTATCTGTGCCGAAACTGCCAGAAAATACTACATAGAGCTGGATTTCATGGAAGAGTTGCTCGAAGAAAGCCGTATATTTCAGTCATAAACAGACAAAAGCGGATTGCATTCGTTAATACTTTCATCAATAAGCCTCCTGAATTCTGGAAACAAATTATTTTCTCCGAGGAGAACAAATTCTGTATTTTTGGCATTAAAGGTCGGCAAATAGTGTGGCGCAAGTCCGGGACAGAGCTGGAAAAACAAAATTTAGTTGGAACGGTGAAGCACGGGTTATGGTGTGGGGGTGTATGGCTGCTAGTGGAGTGGGTCAATTAGATTTTTTTGAGTCCAAAATGGATAAATGGGGTTATCTCAATATTTTGAAACAAATTTTAAACCAAGTGCTGCTAAACTAGGGTAAGCAACGACTTTTTGGTTCCAACAAGATAACGATCCGAAGCATACATCGGAGGTTGTTGGGCTTTGGCTTCTATATAACACTCCAAAGCAGCTTAAAACACCACCCCAATCACCAGATCTCAACCCCATTGAGCATCTTTGGGATCTATTGGAGAAAAAAATTCGTCAGCACGTTATAACCAGCAAGGAGATGTTACGAAGTGTCATGCAGACAGAATGGAGGAAAATAACATTTGAGGAAACAGAGAAGTTGGTAAACTCCATGCCAAATAGACTAAGTCTTAAAACAACGTGGCTATCCTACCAAATATTAGGAATGTGTTAATATGTTTTTATTTTTTGTTTAAATAACTCTTTAGTTTATTTTTAATTACTGAACGCAGACTTTGTGGTGCTTATATTTAATTGTTATCATATTTAAATCGCTCTAAAGTGAAAGTGCTTAACCAAACTTAGAATTTTGTTTTTGTTTTTTAATGTTAGGAATATGAGGAAAAAAATATATGTAAAAGAGTTCATTTGATTTATAGTTTTATTTTGTGTTCTTTAACCAATCATAAAAGTTTGTCAGGTGAACGCAGACTTTATGGGCTATGTGTAGGTTATCCTAGGTGAGGTTGAAAAGAGGTTGTCTGCACCATGACACTATGGACATACACCTTGTTTGCGCTTGTTGTGCGCTCTAAATACTAAAAAACTTACCGCGAAAAAGAAAATCTAAATTCATGTGTAGCATTGCGTCCCCACCTAAGTGCCGGTGTCTGACGCGAAAGCCGTGCAATGACATAGAAAATGCTCCATCGTCTAAACATCTTCCCCGCGTGCCCAACACATGCTATCACTTGCCGCACCGATTTTACATAAGTGAGCTCGTAATCCTATGTGTCTCGTTATGATACTGAGAGCTATACTGACTTCCTTCGTATATCCTTTCAGTAATACCCTCATCTATTCACGATCTGGATCCCCTCTAAGGTTTTTCGCCGTCCTACCGACCGTTTCGCTGTTCCACAGGCTTCCATGCGTATTTGTCGACCACGCCCTTCACTCGCACTGCATCGACCCGACAGGCTTCGGGCTAACCAAGTCGTACTAGTATTTGCCTACCTTAGTCTTCTAAATCTGGGCTTCTTGGGAGTAGGTGATTATGCCATCGCCGACTCCCTATATCGCGATTGTATGACCTGCTCCTATCCATTCTCCCATCGCCTTAAATCTCATAGCCGCAATGGCTGCCTCACACTTACTCTGTAGTCTATAGGTCGAATATCTATAATGGTCTCCTTTGCCATAGTGGGAGTGGTCCTCATCGCTCCTCCTATGCCAAGACAATATGTTCTCTGAACCTGTTGTATGGTCCTTATGTTGCACTTTTCTCCATATCAGTCCACCAAACTACTGAGGCGTAAGTAAGTATTGGTCTGATCAGGCTCCTGTACAGCCAGTGAACTATCCTCGGATTCAGCCCCCATTTCGAGCCAACGGCCCGTCTACATAGTGCCCAACATTTGTGAGTCTTCTCAGTACGCTCCTGAATGTGAGACTTCCATTTCAGTTTCCGGTCCAAGATCACACCCAAGTATTTGACCTTGTCAGATATCGGAGTCGTTTTATTAAAGAAACGTTGTGCGTCAAATTGTCCTACCTTTTTTTTTTCCGTGAACAGGCATATTTCAGTCTTCTCTGGGTAAACATTGAGACCCCTGGGTCCAGCCCAGTCATATGCGATATGCAAAACCTTTTCGGCCTTCTGCATAGCTGGTTCGGATCCTTACCCTGGTGAAATCTTACCAGATGCCCAGCCCATATTGATGGCTGCATAAGTCAGCTCATCTCTTTTGTGCTTCCTTGCCACCCTGGCGTAAAAGTGCGACTCCTTACCATTCTCAGCGACCACCTTCCTCTTCCGTGATGCCTGTGGCCTCCTTTTGGAAGTCCCAGATCTCCATGAAGACGAGCCGAGCGCACTTTCTTCGTTCCTGTTCCGACTTTGTCTACCTCCGCAGGACATTGTCTGGAGTCCCCATTGCGGGAGGGCTGGCTTTGTTTTCCCAGAGTACTTGAAAGCGTGGAGCTCTCTCTCAGTGTTATGCTCTTTTGGGAGATCTGATATTCTTTCCAGCTCCCGTAAAAGTGTTTGGAATGTCAATTCTATCCCTTCCAGCAACCTGCACATTCGCCCGAATGGAAGGAATGGAAAGAGATAAGGCCTGAAGGGATTTTTATATGAACATTTATGACGCGAAAATCTATTAACACCATGTTCACACTTCGAGCAAATCTAGATTTGCCACGAGATTCCAAAAATTTCGTGTTTTGCAACGATGTTTTACACACATTTTTAGTGTGAGCAAATTTGCAACAAATCTCCTTCGAAATTTAAATGCAACATTGCGTTTGTATTGAACACCGGTTTTTATCGATAGTTTTGGTTAGCATTTTTTGGCAACATCTGACAAGTTCTTATTGAAATTATAACATTTTTAAGTCAAATTTAAACAAATGTTTCAGCAGTTTAATTTCAGACCACAATACGATTATATATGCTGAAAAAATAAAAATGCAAATCACAATAAAAACGCTATCAAAAACATCCAACTCAAATCAAATCGAACGGATTTGGGCTCTAGTGTAAACATGATATAATACATTGACAAGTTAATAATACTGTTAGAATTGGGGTTTATTAGTTGTAAGGACCCTTTAATTTTAAATTTCAAATTGTAACAGTTTTCTTCCCCACACCATTCCCCGTTGTGTTGTCAATCTTGAAGTGACCCTCTTGGACATCTTCATACCCGTGAACTGACGCGGAGGCTTCACCATCTTCGTCGCCTAAGGACACATCCAAGACTGCCAAATTAGTTATTGGTCTTCTTTATAGGACTGAACTTGTCGACATTTTTCTGAGCGAGCCACTCCATCTTTGTCAACATGTAACTCCGTTACTCTTTAACGTTCCCACTTAGACCTCAGCAAATCAGTAGTGGAATACAGTAAAGTGTTTAAACGAAAATCGTTTAGTTAAAAAGCGATAACAGAAAAGTTAACGAAATTGGTATTCAGTAGCCACTTTTAATGATAATCGACAACCTTAAAATTAGCTGTTTTCGCTAACGAATGGAAATTCGTTAACTAAACGACGGACAATTGTTTGGCGTTTACTAAAAACAAATAAATAAAGATAAATATTTACCATGGCTTGAGAGTATTTTTCTCTTGTTTTTTCTTAAAACATTTCGGATATGTGTGTACAATTAATTAGTAAGCGTAGTTGGGTGTGTTTCTTAATATGAAAAAACTGTCCGCAAAAATTTTATACGAATAAATTCGTATTGATAGCACTTTTCCTAAATAATTGTACATATTTTAGTTAGATTTGTGATGTTTTTAACTTAATAAAAGAAGGATTTCAGACTATGAGAGGAATTATTTATTATTTTTGTCGATTCCTCTTTATGTTTTTCGTTTTTTTTTTTTGGAGCGAGGACCCAGAGAAAAAATTAGATAACGATTTCTGTTTACAAGGAATTAGAGAATAACATATTCATACATATGTATTTAACTAAACGATGTTCGTTATAAGTTACAGAATAGCGGTACCGGGTAACATATAAATACAAGACATCTAACTGAAATTGGGTGAGAAGGAAACAAACACACAGTGCCCCTCGTTGACTCAGGGAAGGGGCACCCTTATACACTGCTGCCATGTTGCCATTTTTTAAATGTTGTAGAACTCGCCACTGTTTTTTAAAACATATTGGCCGTGGTTCAAATGGAGCTGGTGTCTGGGTAGAGTTCAAGCATCCCAACAAAAAATGGTTTGGTATTAAAGTTCTGGATCATTTGGTCCCACAGGCAGGTGCGTTAGAGGACGTGAGTTTATCATTTTTGCTGAATTAATCAGAAAACTCTGTAGGGTTTCAACTCGTGGCGTCTGTTGTGACTCGCTCAGACTAAGGAATTCTGGACCATTTTTCCACCGTCTGACTTTTTCGTGGAAATTTTGCTCTCGTTCCACAATTAGCTGGATTAATACTCCCAGGGCACCAATTTCAGTTCGAAATTATGCTGCTATCTAATATTTCGGCCACCCTGTTGGCCACATATTGTTTGTACACACGGTGATGAGATCGGATCCATTGCACAGTTCTTCAAATATGAAATAACATATAACTTTGTTAATATTTTTCAAATGATTTTTAATAATAAAATCTTTAAGCTGAACACCCATTGTAGCGGCTTGTAACCCAGTTTAGGAATGGTGTGATAATGAGTTGAGGCGCGGCCTGTCTTATCCATCACCCATTACTGGTACTCGGCCGAGGATCAGCGTTATTTTTCATAAAAATTTGAATTATATATATTTCCCCAAAGTTGTCAACGTCGTATGCAACAGTGGTAAGAGAGGGAGACAGTGGAGCATACCAGGCATCACTTTATCTGCCTTTCGACTCTCCGACACCGCCACCCACGTCGGAGCTGCAACGGCTTTTGAGGAAAGCAAAACAGACAGGTACTAATAGGGTGCGATGGGAACTCTCACCTCATTTTGTGGGGTAGTACCAACACTAATAAGCGGGGCCAAGCCCTTGCAGAGTTCTTGAATACTAACGACCTAATAACACTTAATATTGGTAACACCGCTACCTTTGTTAATAGGATTAGGGAGGAGTTATTAGATGTGACGATATGTTCGGAAAATCTAATCAATGAGGTTCAGGATTGGAGGGTCTCCATGGAACACTCTTTCTCTGACTATCGCTACATTAGGTTTAGAATAGCACGGTCAGCGCCCAAGAAAACCTCTGGATGACCGGGAGATTAGCAATATGGGGAAAGAGACTTTTTAACAGAGCACGTATTAAAAAAGGGGAAGTTTATTGGGATGTGTATTACATACGGCGCAAGGAATACAATAAGATTACCACAGCGGCAAAACGTGCCTCCTGGAAGCTTTTCTGCGAACAGGTCGATAGCGTTAATGACGCCGCCAAGATAAAAAAGTTTATCTCAAAAACCCATATCCAAACCGAAACTTTAGTAGATGACATGGGAGTGAGAGCAGAGGCAACGGAGGACATGTTGAGGCTTTTGATGAAAACCCATTTTCCACAGGATACGAAGGGACTCCCGGAGACCTCGGAGTCTTGGAATGACGTTGATCGAAGGTTTATAATTACGGAATTTATGGTGAAGGAATCCTTGAGGAGCTTTAAACCATTTAAGTCACCCGGACTACAGAAAGAGGCAGACTATTTGGCGCCTCATCTGGCCAAAATTTTCACAGCGTGCCTGGGACTTGCATATACTCCGAAAGCCTGGCAGGAGGCAAGGGTTGTGTTTATACCCAAGCCCGGCAAGGCAAGTTATGCGACACCAAAGGTCCAGAGAGCCATAAGCTTTATGTCCTTTTTACTCAAAACCATGGAACATATTGTGGACACCATAAGAAAGAGTATGACATCCAGCGAACTGCTCGAATACAAATAGCAGGCCTATGTCAAGGGAAGGTCGGTGGAGACCGCCCTGCACGAGTTTGTGCATAAAATAGAAGAATCCATCGATGCCAAAACGTACACACTGGCGGTATGCATTCACATCGAGGGGACTTTTAACAATGTGCGAACCGACTTACTGATCCAATCCTTAGACCAGTACCGGGTGGACCCGGTTCTTAGAGACTGGATAACCATATGCTAATTAACAGGTGGATGAATTGTGTGCCCCATGGCATAAATATAAGGGAGAAAGTGTCACAGGGCACGCCACAGGCGGGGGAGGGTATTTTATCGCCACTCCTATGGAGGCATTTGAACCCGTCTGCTTCGCAGACGATGTTATAATACTTCTTAAAGGTAAGGATCTGAACGAGCTGTGCAGAGGGACCGAAAGGGTCTTGCATATGGCATATGACTGGGCTGGACCCAGAGGTCTCAATGTTAACGCAGAGAAGACTGAAATATGCCTGTTCACGAGGATGACGAAGGTGGGCCAATTTAAGGCACCACGTTTCCTCAATAAGTTTATTTCGATATCTGACAGTCTAATACTTAGGTGGGATCTTGGATAGGAAACTGAATTGGAAGTGTCACATTCAGGGTGTACTGAGAAGGCTCACAGATGTTGGGCATTATGTAGACATTATGTAAGCTCGAAATGGGGCCTGAATCCTAGGACAGTCCACTGGCTCAACAGGAGCGTGATAAGACCAATACTTACATACGCCTCATCAGTTTGGTGGACTGATATGGAGAAAAGTGCAACATAAGGACCATACAACAGGTTCAGAGAACATGTTGTCTTGGCGGAGGCGGAGCGATGAGGACCACGCCCACTAAGGCACTGGAGACTATTCTAGATATCCGACCCATTGACATACAGATTAAGTGTGAGGCAGCCACTGCGGCTTTGAGACTTAAAGCGATGGGAGAATGGATTGAGGATGGGAGTAGCTCATACCATCGAGGCGACGACAGGAAACCTGGAAGGAAGGGAAGAGGTTTCCGATCGGATACCTGAGAAGAATCTTGAAGTCGAGTGCGAGGCACTGCTGTCATCCGCACAGTCTTCGATTGACGGAACCCTAGTATTACCATCCGGAAGATCATGTTACACAGATGGATCAAAGCTAGAGGACAGAGTGGGCCTTGGGGTTTACATTGAAAACCCAGGGACTAAGTTCTATTTTAGACCGCCTGACCACAATACGATCCTGCAGGCGGAGATCCGGCGATCACGGAATACTCGTGAGCTCGTAGTCCTATGTATCACGTTATGATACCGAGAGCTGTACTGACCTCCATTTTACTTCCTATCAGTAATAGCCTCGTCTTTTCACGATCTGGATCTCCCCATAGGATTTTCGCCGTCCGACTGTTCCTTGTTCCACAGGGTTGCATGTGCATTTGTCGCCCACGCCCTTAGAGAGAAAGCACTTACTAATAGTCGTGTTTTATACCATGTTTCCACTTTGAGCAAATCTAGATTTACGACGATATTTCGGAAATCTCGTGTTTTGCAATGAGGTTTCCCATAAATTTCCAATGTGAGCAAATCTACTTATTTGAAGTGATTTGCAGCAAGTCTCCTTCCAAATTCAAATGCAACACTGCGTTTGCATTAACAATCGAATAGCGATTATTAGCAACAATTATTAGGTCTGGAAGCAACAATAGACTACATCCTTTTTCGATAATTTCAATAAGAAATTGTTAGATGTTAAGAAGTGCTGCCCAAAAATCCCAATAATAACCGCTATTCGGTATTTAATGCAAACGCAGTGTTGCATTTGAATTTGGAAGGAGACTTGCTGCAAATCACTTCAAATAAGTAG
Source organism: Stomoxys calcitrans (assembly GCF_963082655.1). NCBI lineage: Eukaryota > Metazoa > Arthropoda > Insecta > Diptera > Muscidae > Stomoxys > Stomoxys calcitrans. The sequence goes on along the minus strand of NC_081552.1, from coordinate 134,005,333 downwards.
ATTTGCTCACATTGGAAAATTGTGGGAAAACTCGTTGCAAAACACGAGATTTCCGAAATCTCGTCGTAAAACTAGATTTGCTTTGATGCTGAACGCCGGGGTTCGAATCCTGGCGAGGCCATCAGAAAAAACAAAAAGAAAATTCTAGCAGTGGTTTTCCCCTCTTAATACTGGCAACATTTTTGAGGTGCTATGCCATGTAAAGCTTCTCTCTAAAGAGGTGCCGCACTATGGCACGCCATTCGAACTCGACTATAAAAATGAGGCCCCTTATCATTGAGCCTAAACTTGAATCGGACTGCACTCATTGATATGTAAGAAGTTTGCCCCTGTTCCTTAGTGGAATGTTCATGGGCAAAATTTGCATTTCTTGAAAGAGCCAAATTTTTTAATTACTGTAAAAAACTGGTTCGATGTGCTTAATTTGAACATAAATTCGTTCGGGTACACAGGTAAGGTAAATCCCTTGTTCTTACATGTCTCTATTTTATAATAAAAATTGCTTGAATTTAAGAACCATTTTCTTTGGCTATAGAAACACAGAAGGAAACTATTTTAAAAATGAACTGTTTCATGTCTTTGCCTGTAATTCCTGGGAAGCAAAAGTTGGAAGTATTTCAAAAAGGCATCACCATGACAAACAATGCCCTTACAATGTTATTTGACTATGTTAAGGATACGTTCAAAATTGACTACATTTTAACCTATAGACTTAACCAAGATGTCATAGAAAATTTCTTTGGAGCTTTACGAAGTAAATGTGGTCTATATGACTATCCCATACCAAAATAATTTAGATATAGAATGAGAAAATATATTCCAAATAAATAGTCGGAAAACATACTCTAGGTGAATGCAGTTTCACATCGTTATATTTTTTTTCTTTCAGCTCGTCATACCGAAATTCTCGAAGGCACGGGAAATATTTATATGGATACAACGAACTGGATTTCTTCAGATCCTCCTACAACAAAAAATATTTGCAGTGATGCTATGGCAACCGAACCTTTGTTTCTTTCTTTTGATGAAATTTCTCCTAATGATAATGACTTCCCTGAAATTGAGGCAGAATTTTGTGATCCTTGTGCCCTTCAAGATGATGCCTTAGAATATATTGCTGAATATATGATGCGAATGCGTATCCCTTATTGAAGGGTATGAAAGTCACGAACAATCTTCCACATGGGTAGACCATGTTTCCAAAGGCTCGTTGAAGAAACCTTTCTTGACTTTTTAGCGGCTGTAAAACGCCTTGAAGTTGTTTTTGGAAGTATGAATGGCGCCAATTTGGCACCGCCTTCTTGAAAGAAGCTAGGACATTAGTTTACCAGAAGACTTGAAGCTGTTTTTCTTTAAATGCAGCTTTTATTTTCGCGTTTAAAGCTTAACTAAAGAACTAACATTTAAAAACTCTACCCAAAGACTTACGAATCATAAGAAAACGCTTCAATATGCCCTTTATGCCATAATATATTGGAAATTTAAAAACTTGGATGGGCCTCTATTTGGGGTTTTTATAATACATTAAATTCTTCCATTTTCAGCTGCAATTTTTATTGTGCAATAGTGGAACGTTACTATCAATGTCTCCGCTTCGCCATTATCTAAAAATTATGTGTGTGAAGATAAATTCCGAATTTAACTAGCATAAACACAAACCGCTTTGTTAACAGAGTGCGAGAGAGAGTAACAGAAGTATTAACAGAGATCCACTGAGGGGTTAGCAGAGCTCTGTAAATACTTAACAGAACCAAAAAACAAGAGAAATTAATGTGTGTAAAGATAAATTCCGAATTTAACTAGCAGAGACGCAAACCGCTTTGTTAACAGAGTGCGAGAGAGAGTAACAGAAGTATTAACAGAGATCCACTGAGGGGTTAGCAGAGCTCTGTAAATACTTAACAGAACCAAAAAACAAGAGAAATTAATTAAATTTCTTACTTTTTATCAATTTTTGCAAATATTTGAAAAAAAAAAATAAAACCATAACAAAATTTGGAGTAAAATATCAACGCTTTGAATCAAAAACACAAAATTAAAATTATCTATTACCGTAGTACTGAGAAAAATGAAAAATTTATAAAAAAAAATATTCTGGGCAGGATTACGAACAATGGTCCAGGAGGACATCTAAGAATTCTACAAGGTACAACCATACATCGTTGGAAAGGTCACGATGTGTGCTTTTCAAAACATGTCCTTATTCGAAAATCGAGCAGTTGGTTTTTTCAAATTCCTGTCTTTTTTTAAGCATTTCTCGAAAAAAAAATCTGGACAGGATTATGGCCAATGCTCCTGGAGGACATCTAAGAATTCTACAAGGTACAACCATACATCGTTGGAAAGGTCACGATGTGTGCTTTCCAAAACATGCCCTTATTCGAAAATCGAGCAGTTGGTTTCTTCAAATTCCTGTCTTTTTTAAAAAATTTCTCGAAAAAAAATCGGGACAGGATAATGGCCAATGCTCCAGGAGGACATCTAAGAATTCTACAAGGTACAACCATACATCGTTGGAAAGGTCACGATATGTGCTTTTCAAAACATGTTCTTATTCGAAAATCGAGCAGTTGGTTTCTTCAAATTCCTGTCTTTTTTAAAAAAATTCTCGAAAAAAAATCGGGACAGGATAATGCCCAATGCTCCTGGAGGACATCTAAGAATTCTACAAGGTACTACCATACATCGTTGGAAAGGTCACGATGTGTGCTTTCCAAAACATGTCCTTATTCGAAAATCGAGCAGTTGGTTTTTTCAAATTCCTGTCTTTTTTAAAGAATTTCTCGAAAAAAAATCTGGACAGGATTATGGCCAATGCTCCTGGAGGACATCTAAGAATTCTACAAGGTACTACCATACATCGTTGGAAAGGTCACGATGTGTGCTTTCCAAAACATATCTCCATTCGAAAATCGAGCAGTTGGTTTTTTCAAATTCTTGTCTTTTTTAAAGAATTTCTCGAAAAAAAATCTGGACAGGATTATGGCCAATGCTCCTGGAGGACATCTAAGAATTCAACAAGGTACAACCATACATCGTTGGAAAGGTCACGATGTGTGCTTTCCAAAACATGTCCTTATTAGATTATTTTTAAAGAATTTCTCGAAAAAAAATCTGGACAGGATTATGGCCAATGCTCCTGGAGGACATCTAAGAATTCAACAAGGTACAACCATACATCGTTGGAAAGGTCACGATGTGTGCTTTCCAAAACATGTCCTTATTCGAAAATCGAGCAGTTGGTTTCTTCAAATTCCTGTCTTTTTTAAAAAATTTCTCGAAAAAAAATCGGGACAGGATAATGGCCAATGCTCCAGGAGGACATCTAAGAATTCTACAAGGTACAACCATACATCGTTGGAAAGGTCACGATGTGTGCTTTTCAAAACATGTCCTTATTCGAAAATCGAGCAGTTGGTTTCTTCAAATTCCTGTCTTTTTTAAAAAAAATTCTCGAAAAAAAATCGGGACAGGATAATGCCCAATGCTCCTGGAGGACATCTAAGAATTCTACAAGGTACTACCATACATCGTTGGAAAGGTGACGATGTGTGCTTTCCAAAACATGTCCTTATTCGAAAATCGAGCAGTTGGTTTTTTCAAATTCCTGTCTTTGTCGAATAAGGACATGTTTTGGAAAGCACACATCGTGACCTTTCCAACGATGTATGGTTGTACCTTGTAGAAGTCTTAGATGTCCTCCAGGAGCATTGGCCATAATCCTGTCCAGATTTTTTTTCGAGAAATTCTTTAAAAAAGACAGGAATTTGAAAAAACCATCTGCTCGATTTTCGAATAAGGACATGTTTTGGAAAGCACATATCGTGACCTTTCCAACGATGTATGGTAGTACCTTGTAGAATTCTTAGATGTCCTCCAGGAGCATTGGCCATAATCCTGTCCAGATTTTTTTTCGAGAAATTCTTTAGAAAAGACAAGAATTTGAAAAAACCAACTGCTCGATTTTCGAATGGAGACATGTTTTGGAAAGCACACATCGTGACCTTTGCAACGATGTATGGTAGTACCTTGTAGAATTCTTAGATGTCCTCCAGGACCATTGGTCGTAATCCTGCCCAGAATATTTTTTTTATAAATTTTTCATTTTTCTCAGTACTACGGTAATAGATATTTTTAATTTTGTGTTTTTGATTCAAAGCATTGATATTTTACTCCAAATTTTTTATGGTTTTATTTTTTTTTTACAAATATTTGCAAAAATTGATAAAAAGTAAGAAATTTAATTAATTTCTCTTGTTTTTTGGTTCTGTTAAGTATTTACAGATCTCTGCTAACCCCTCAGTGGATCTCTGTTAATACTTCTGTTACTCTCTCTCGCACTCTGTTAACAAAGCGGTTTGTGTCTCTGCTAGTTAAATTCGGAATTTATCTTCACACACATTCTTTTAATAAAAACCGGACAACTGTTTTGCTTTAGAATAAGAAAACGCTTAGTAATAAAGATGACCTTTGTTTTAAATTAAAACCAAGTCGTGTGTTATTTTTTCTAAGGAATAAGCTCGATTCAAACTGTGGATTGTTTACCGATTTGTTTACCGATTTGTAATTGCATTCTTTCTTCTGTCAGTTATCAGCTGTTACTTTTAGCTTGCTTTAGAAAAAAAGTGTAAAAAAGTATATTTGATTCAAGTTCATTCTAAGTTTTATTAAAAATGCATTTACTTTCTTTTAAAAAATCCGCAATTACTTTTTGGTCATCCCAATATAACGATGTGTTTGCCAATTGGCAAAAGAATTAGAAACTTCTGCGGAGAAAAAAAAACAACCAGAAGAAATTTGCAACCTTTCATTTACAGAATTCTCCAAATGTTTTTCGCTCTCACACTCTCTTTTACTTTCAAGCGAACGCCTTTTCGTAAAAGTTTGTGCAAAATTTTGAGTACGCGAACACTCTAATTTGTTGATTGCTGTGTAATGTTGCTATATCTTCTAAATTACCTTAAAATGTGCGAGAAAACCAAATTTGTTAATAGAAGGTTTATTCCCACGATAAATTAATATTCGGGTTAGCTAACACGGGAAACCCGCTTAAAAAGTTAGATTTTATGTTATGTTATATAAATTATTTTTTTTATATGCTAAGACTAGCGCACCCCCGCTCCGCTTCGCTACCCCTTTGGTTAGTATTCGAGATGACATTACACTGGAATACAAATTGTCAAAGTCTCCAAATTTCAAATGCCATGTAATGACAACTAAATAGTGTATTTAAATACATTTTGCGTAACTAAATCTACGAATATCAAAAAATTCTTTTAGTCGACTAATGTACATAGTCAAGGTATAACTGTATCCCGATTTCAAGAACTTTAGCTTAATTCGTAGAGGGAGAACTATTACTAGTGTACTTATTAGTACCTTAGTGTACGAATTCAAAAAAATTTTTTCTAGTCACTCAATGTTTACTGTCAAGGTGTAACTATATAACAAATTTCATAGCTCTAACTCAATCCACAAAAAGGTACTATTTGTAGGCTTTAACGCCTTTATGTACGTAGTTCAAAAAATCTTCCAGGTGCACAATATATAATATAATTAAAAACTGTATTCCAATTTTGAGAGCTATACGTTTTAGTACGACAATGTACAAATTAGATTTTTTTGGTTTCCTGTTTCAAGGCGTATCAGTTTCCATAATTTGAGAGCACTAGCTCAATTCATAAAGAATGTAAGATTTTGTAGGTTTTAGTACCAAAATGTACGAATTTCAAAAATCTTCCAGTTGTCCAATAACTACTGTCAAAGTGTACCTGTATCTCAAATTTCAGAGCTTTAGCTCAAATTTCGTAGAAAATATCATTTTGTACGGTTTAGTATCTAAATGTACGAATTTCAAAAAAAATCTTCTAGTCACCCAATATATGCCTTTAATGTTTCAATTATACCACAATAAGTACTTTTCTTCCATTTCTGGCACGATTTTTTACGACATACCGTATTTTTGTTATGACTGCTATAATCCTATTTAAATTGGTTAATTGTAGTTATCCCCGTTCCCTGTAGCCGAAAATAAGCTATTTCGTACTATTGTGCAGTTTTTGGTAACAAAATGTAAGAATTTTGGATATGTCATTTATTTCCAAGTTGTACCTACATGCCAAATATCAGACCTGAATCGAAAGTACCAATTTAAGTTCCAAAATGTAAGAATTTGAACAAATCTTAACTCACCTATCACATACTTCTTAGTTGTACCTACATGCAAAATTTCAGGCCTCTAGAACCATCTGAACAGAAAGTATCAAAATGTACGCATTTTGAATAAATCATTTAGTAACCCGTCATGTATTTGTTAATTGTACCTACGTCCCAAACTTCACATCTCTAGCTCCAAAGAAAGTACCAAATGGTACCAATTGCGGTAAAAACGTACGTTTTCTTCCGTTACCAGTAACTATTTTTACATTTTACCCTCATTATTTTGCAGCAAATTCAAATTGTAGCTCTATCCATGACATAATTGCCAGGTAGTGTACCGTTAACAGGTGAATACAATTTTTTTTCTCGCGAAGTACGAGTTTTGGTTGTGTGTGTGTATGATGGTTACGAACCATTTTTTGGAACTTTTTTAGTACCTAATTGTACAAATTTTTAAAAACTCTTATAGTCACCCAATTTAGATGCCATGGTGTACGTTAGTTCCAAAATTCAGAGCACTAGCTCAATTTACAAGAAAGTACCAATTTCAACACTAAACGTACTATTTCTCCTACTGCCGTCACGATTTTCCAATATTTCTTTCTTCAAGACGCTCTTTTATCTGAATCTGAGAACATTGTCCTAGCCATATCCGTTAGCCCTGGTCAAAAATTCCCATTTTCGTACTATTTAGTACTTTAACGTCGAATATCACAAAACCCGGTTTTATCTCTCCCCTCCGACCTAAGACCAACATTCGTGCAAAATGTCATAATTCTAGGTTTAGCCGCAAGGTGGGCTTAAGAAGGTGATCTCACGCGAACACCTGAAAGTAGTCGGCCAGTTTGACAGTATTGAGATGGCAAGTCTGTGTTTAGATTCATAGCAAACACCCTATTGTTTTGCACGTTTTCTTTGTTTGTGTTTCTCTTTCTTTCATTTTACCTGCACACATACACACAGCAGCGCAAGTTTCTTTGGTTGTGTTGAGAACAATATGTCATTTATGAAATGACATCTTGATGACGAGTGGCGGATTGCACTATATGATTTGTGATTGTTGTACAAATGAGACCTCATGTAATTGTTTCGCCATGCTTTGGGTTTGAGTTAGGTAGTGATCAGTCAGTCTTTTAAGTATAGAAGATTTATATATGTATATAGTAGTCTGTCAGGATATTTGTTATCTATAGACTTAATATAAAAAAAGGATCAGGACCAACGTCAGCTGCAACTATCGGACAATACTGATGACATATTTGGTACCTTCTTTATCTCAGGAGCTGGTACTTGGATGTGATTTTTGGAGAAATTTTGGCATTAAGATCTCGTTTACTAGTTCACAAATTAATGTATTGTCCCTTAGAGTAGACCCATAAATACATGACCTAGACTATTACCAAAGAATCATCATTGAGAATACAAAATTGGAATTTAGATATTTGTAAATATGGGTAAGGTAAAACTTATTTGGATACCATATTACTGACACAGGTGACTCTGAGCCTAGGACGATGCTTTATTTTCCTATGTGGAAATTGACGTACGCTGAGATTGATAGGATGCTTCCTTTTGATAGAACCAGCAAAAGGGGCGGCATGAAATAGTAGGACGACTCTTCTTATAAAGCCAAACAAGAATTAATGGAGAGAGTTATACCATCGCAGCTTAAAGACAGAGTCTTCGTTTCCTTTTGTATCTTCGAATTTTTAATGCCACATTGACGTGCTGAGAACTGTAAGCAAGCGTTTATCTTAGGCTGAAATTGCCATAAATATATAGAAATCTAAGTTCTGTTATATGTAGCTAAAGTACTTGGGTTATATAGTAGGCGAAGACAAGCTGAAGAAGTGTGAAGTGAAGTGTTAACCGCATACATAGCTGATACATTAAAGAAGTCAACGAACTTTGAGTTCAGTTCGGAAGCGTCCAGGACATTTGATTTGTTTACGGAGGGAGTTGTTTCAAGTCCGGTTTTAATAAGCCCTAAAGACCAAATCAGAATGAGCGCGTTTAGCTTTGTTTTTGGATATCTCATCTGCAACACTACAACAAAAGCAACGCGTCATTCAGTGCTGCCACATGTAGATAGTGTTTTTAGTCGTCAACATTAACAATTGGTTAACTTTCGCTTGTTGATTTTAAGACATTTGTTTGCAGAGTTGCATTTTTCAACAAGACTCTCCTAATGTTGACAGACCGTTCTTTGTTCAATGCGATACATCAAACGTGGGTGAAGGCGTGGTGCTTTTCCAGATAGATTCCGAAGGAAGAGAGCATCCAATAGAATATTTTTCGAGAAAATTAAAACTTGCGCAAAAAAATTATTCGACTACGGAAAAAATGTCTTGCAGTGGTGTTAGCTATTGAAAAGCTGAAGTTTGAAGTTACAGGGCAACAAACTTAGTATCGAGCACCGGAAAGGAACAAAAAAATGCCGGACATGCTTAGTCGTTTGGACATCGCACCGCAACGATTGTTGACTTCAACTCTCCTGAATTTCAGAGTCTTGAATATTAGACGTTAACGGTTTTTCAGAATGGTTGCCAGAGAGATTTGTTCCTGTTTGTTCCTATTTGTTAAAAAGGTCCCATGAAAATAACACCTGTCATGGAAGAATGGATAAGACCATTTACAATGTGAGAGTTTTTCTATTAGCCAACTCTTGTAACGGGCATTAAGGAATTCATAGGTAGGTGCCAGAGCCGCAAAGAGAATAAGCACTCTTAACAGATCGTTAGATCGACTATGCGGTAAGAGGTCAGGACTGATCGTCCATTCCAAAAGAATTATTGGACTTCCTGGGGGTATACTCCCGAATCAAAAGCGGGAACAAGTAGACATTTTTTGTATTAGTCCATAGGACTCATTGCCGAAGACCACGTCTAAGGCTGTGATAAGGTTTCTTACGTATTCCATAAATTCGGAGTTCCCGAGAACTTACTCTCCGACAATGAAAGACAATATACTAGTGATTCATTTAGAGAGCTTATTCCCCTCCATCTAATGCGAGTGAGAGGGTGAATCAATCCATTCTAAGTAGCATCAGGTCGTTTCTACAGAAGTATCACTCAACACATCACCCACATCTACATAACAATATAACATAACAACAATATATATTGATAACTTGATACACAACACTCACCAACACTCTCATATGAGAGATCAATCAAATTTAGTGTTCACATTTGTGTTGATGACCCACTGTGCACTGGAAAGATTTTTTTTATTTTGGTGAAAGAATATTTTTCTGTTGGCGCATATTAACAAGTATGCAAGCACCTAAGTATGCAAGCTAAACACTTACATATTGCCAGACGTCAATGCGACAACACCGTATACTTATGTGTCCGATTGAATTCCTAAATTTTGTTTCTCCATGACTTTCGAACACAAAACTTGGTTTTGTGACAGCCATATCTTATGTATTTTTGCTTTTTCTCTTCGTATTCCGATAGGGGTGTAGAGGCAATCAATTAACATATGCTTGAGCAATTGTGTCTTCGCATCGATTGGGTCATTAACAGCTATCATATTGTACGATTTGTAGTCGCCCTCACATGATCTGAACCACCTTCACATTAGTATCAAAGACATACAATTCGTAAAGATACAATATTTCAATTGCGTCTTTTGGATGCCAGATGTCAGTCAGTTTTATTATAGTCAGTTTTATTATAGTTACAAGAAGTGGTCGACAGGTGTCTCTTTTTTTTAGCAATTTTCCTAAAATTTGATATTTTGAGTGAAATTTTCCATCTGTGTAAATAAATATATTTATCGATTAAATTAATCTGCATATGCATTGTGTACTTTTTATAGATTATGTAAAAGTGAATACAATGCCATCTATGCGTTCAAAATTATCCCTAATCGATTTTTGCAAACGCCGTATCCTATTGTATTCAGGAAAGACCGTATAGGATCAAAATTTACGATCTGCTTGGTCTTCCTAATATCGTAAAAGTGGCACAGATGGCATATCGTATGCTTCATTTTTTGTTAATTCGTAAATAGAAAATTATTTTGCAAAATATTACCAAATTACGCTCAATTGTGTTGAAAGAGACCAAAGACCATACGAAATATACCAAAGACCATACGAAATATACCAAAGACCATACGAACAAGATATATGTATGATCTGCTTCAAATTCCTAATATCGCAAAAGTGGCACAGATTATAAATATGCAAGTTGGCATGTAGAATGCAGCATTGGTTCCTTCGTCACTAGAAAATTGATTTGCAAATTATTACGAAATTACGCTTAATTGTGTTGAGAGAGTTTGTGATATATAGAAATTTTCTTTACCTTTGGGCATTATCTATAGCAAGATTAAAGGACAATTTTTTATTTAATGGAAAAATTGCAAAATGTAAAAATCATACCGCAAGTAAAAATGTCAGTTTCACAAACGTATGAAGCATGTCTGTGTGACTTACTAAAAAAGAAGCAGTTTGACCATCTTGTATAATTCCTAATATCTTTGGTTCTAGGTCTTTGTTTGTAAAGGGTGATTTTTTTGAGGTTAGGATATTCATGCATTAGTATTTGACAGATCACGTGGGATTTCAGACATGGTGTCAAAGAGAAAGATGCTCAGTATGCTTTGACATTTCATCATGAATAGACTTACTAACTAGCAACGCTTGCAAATCATTGAATTTTATTACCAAAATCAGTGTTCGGTTCGAAATGTGTTCATTCACCGTAACGTTGCGTCCAACAGCATCTTTGAAAAAATACGGTCCAATGATTCCACCAGCGTACAACCCACACCAAACAGTGCATTTTTCGGGATGCATGGGCAGTTCTTGAACGGCTTCTGGTTGCTCTTCACTCCAAATGCGGCAATTTTGCTTATTTACGTAGCCATTCAACCAGAAATGAGCCTCATCGCTGAACGGTGAATGAACACATTTCGAACCGAACACTGATTTTGGTAATAAAATTCAATGATTTGCAAGCGTTGCTCGTTAGTAAGTCTATTCATGATGAAATGTCAAAGCATACTGAGCATCTTTCTCTTTGACACCATGTCTGAAATCCCACGTGATCTGTCAAATACTAATGCATGAAAATCCTAACCTCAAAAAAATCACCCTTTATAGTAGGGGAAGCATTAAGCAGTGTTGTGCCCAACTGTGCTATGCGTAATATTTCCAAGTTTATGTTCTTGTTCAAATATGTGATATCGTGTGTGTGCATTTGCTCGCCACTGTCAACGTGGAGATTGACCTTAATGGCAGTCAAATGGCTAGTGTAACTTCTTTAACAGGACAGTAAATAAGACGAATATAAGTTCAAAAAAATTAAAAGTAAAATCTTATAGTGATGATAGTGGACGTAACGGTAAATTGCTAGGATCAAATAGTTTTAATTGAAAAGCAAAAAGCATCAAAGATTTAGAACCTTGGGTAAAAATGAAGCCAGAATTAATGTTAAAGTAAGTTTTCATTGGTCACTAAATCCGGGTTTATTGCCTTTTCGAGATTTTAATGCTAAATCCTGTGTTTTTTGCAGGATTTACCATACAAAAGTTAATAAAATTTTTGCAGGATTTATTTTTAAATCCCAAATAAACCCGATTTCATGGGTGACTGAAATACCACAAGAATTGTGTATGAATGTGTGTGATATGCACATTCATGTAAACACATGTACGCTTGTGTATGTCACATAAATCCCAAAACCGCAGTGTAAACGGACAGGAATTGTTTTTGGATTTAGTTAGATCAAGATTAAACACATTTCGATGTAAAAGTGCTATTACATTAAATTCTTATTATCAGTAGTTAATTTAAGACGGAAACAGGTAACTCTTGTAGCGTTTAGATGTATTTCTTTTCTTTGTGCTTAAAGTGAATAAACAGTCAGAACAAACAGACAATGTGTGTTTCATTAATACTGTGATACATTATATGTGAAATTTTGTCTCACCCTTTTAGTAGTGCGTTGTGAGAACTCGTGCTGTAACGTGCTCGTCATTGAGATAACTAAAAGAATATGTGCTCGTAGTTCAGTGCGTTTTATTTTGATTTACGTTTGGTATTTTATTGCATTGTTCTTATCATTTCTTCCTCATCCATTTGCCTAAATAGATTACTTCTGATACTTAAGTTTTTTGGAGCACACTTTTAGGCATAATCGTAATATCATATAAGTACGATAAGTGTAACATTACTAAAGTTAATGACCGCTTTATAACTTGCTGGTTGTGTGAGAAGCAGAGATCTGAAAGAACACGCAAACACATGACGTTTAAGGTGGCGGGCTTTTTTCTGTATGTACGGCATGTTGCTTGTGAGTGGCGTTGATTTTGCGTTTTTGCCTTTTTGGATGTCGAGTACATGATACATGAATAAATGATGAAACATCCAAATTGTTATAAAATCGTATTTTTTACTCGTAAGAGTGTGAAATAGTGTTACCGTTGTGTGACTAATGTAGAAGTTGCTAACCTTTTTAGAGTCAAGTGACATTTAATTTAACTTTTGAAACTGACAACTTTTCTGCTATACTTCCTTCATGGGTCTTGTAAGACTTACAAATTCTTACAAGACCCTGTCTACTATTTTTTGAGGAAAAGTTTTTTTAATCTTCTTTTTAATCGAATTTTTATGCGACCTTTTCAAAAATCTCAACAGTAAACCTGTTTTAAACTATTAACAGAACTACTAAGATAACAATTTTCCATCGCTGGCTGTTTCTAAAGCAACACCGCAGCATCATCGTATATGATTGAATGCTTATGCTTTTTTGTGCCATTTCTATTGCTTTCATTCTTCTATACGTAACAACACCTTTGATGACGGCAAACGATGTTACACGAGGAATCATTCATACGAACAAACATCCAAACGTGCAAATGAGTGTCATGACTTTAATTCATACATATGGCTCATGAGAGTGTGCCGAGGGCTGTTGTTGAGTTGATTTCAGTTTGATTTATGTGTTGATATCCATTTTTTTGGAGTATAACGCAAATCAAAAAATGAGATCGCTTGCAGTTCTCTGACGAGAAGCATGTCCATTTAAAATGTGCGTGTTTCAATGGTAGAAACTTAGATCTTATAACTGATCGTGAAAATGGGATTCGCTGGTCGTGTGTTAATTGCAGGTCGTTGGAAATCGATTTATATCGTCTGTTCGAAGAATCTAAGGTTCAAATAGCTGCCATGAGGAGTGATTTCAACGCAGTTTGCGCTAGACTGGAGAATCTTGGGAATATGTTTGAGAGATTTGAGTTAACAGATGGTTCTCCGAAGCGGAAAAAATCCTCGTCCATTGCTACGGGTGATAATCTAATTACGATTGTTTACAGGCTTAGTCCGGCCTAGATTGGAATACTGTTGTGTGGTTTTGAAACCTATTCTACCAGTGCTACTCAAACAGAATTGAATCAGTTCAGGTACAATTTCTACATTTTTTGCTTATGGGCTTACCATGGATTCGGCTAAATTTCTTTCCCCCTACAATAACCGCATGAAACTTATTGACTTACCAACGAAAGGAGGCGCTTGATGCTTAAGGCCGTATTTATTGTGAAATTATTGCGTGGCCAGATTGATTCCCTTAACTGACAAATTAAATTTTAATATTCCTCTCCGAAATACTCGACATTACATACCTCTTGCCTTTAGTGAGATCTAATTACGAATTAAACAATCCATTTCGCTCTTTGAGTGAATGGCATAACACACCGATCCTATTCATGTAATAAAGAATTATATCTTTCGTCTGTAGTTTGTTGTAGAAGTTGACAGTGAAGACTGTTCGTCTTAGAGTCCTTTCATTGCTGTGTAATATCTATGTTGCTTTAGATATTGATCTTAGTATTTAACTGGCTGTGAAATTTCTGTCGCCAGTATTACCCTAATCCTCCATAGTTTGGACTATGGGGTGTACGCATCCCTACGTAATGGGAGATAGCACCCACGGTCGACAGGGCCGGGAGTGAGTGGCGTAGGAACGAACGAAAATAATGAAATTTAAAGTCCGTTTACTTTGGCTACTAAATCCAGATTTATGGCCTTTTCGAGATTTAAGTGCTAAATGTTTTACCATGCAAAAATAAATCCTATTTTTGCAGGATTTAGGGTGAAAATCCATAAGAGTTCCAACATATGCAACTGTTTTCAAGAAAAGTGTATGGATGTGTGTGATATGCACATTCATGTATACGCTTGCGTATGCAGATCGTAAAAATTGCAATGTAAAAGTGCTATTAAATGAATTATCGATTTTCAAAAATGGTATTGTGGTGCCAGTGGATTTGACGAGAAATAGTGGGATATTTTGCACGATTTACATGCGGCCCTAATATTTCACGGACGACAGTACTTGAAGGGCACAGGCTCCACCTTTCAGTACATAGTGCAACCACAAAAATATCCCGAGGAAAATTTCACTGAGGACGACACCATCTGATGCACTGAATTTAATGCTACATCTTATGCCTCTGGACATTGTGGCTATCCAAATTGCAGCGACCACTGCCGTGAGGTTAAGGGAGATTTCTCATTGGTCATGCGGCGGACACGGACACTGTATTATACTTGTTACAATATCCGATGTCCCAGGCAGTGTGGATTACACCCTACCTGAGCTGTTTTTTGATAAAAATTACTGTACCACTATTCCTGATAGAACCGATTGGTAACTGAGGTTATATAGACTTCTATACGGATGGTTTCAAACTTAACGACCAGGTGGGCTTTGGGGTGCACTCTAAAGATCTAGAACTGGTCATATCGAAGAGGTTACCCGACCACTGCAGTGTGTATCAAGCAGAGATCCTTGCAATTGAGGAATGGCTAAGATATAATTTCATTACGACGATTGACATAAATATCTAACGTATTTCTGAACACAAAAACCTCCCTCGACTGTCGCAGATCTTTCAACGAGACGGCTGAACAGTTCAAAATTCACCTGTTCTTGGTGCCGGGCCACAGAGATATCCCAGGGAATTCTAAAGCAGGCGAGCTTGCGAGACTAGGAACTATCTTACACACTCCAGGGATACTGGAATCTGTGGGTATGCCTCTAGCGTCATGTAAGCTAAGTTTTCAGGACCAGGCCTGAGGGGCAACGAATGATAGATGGTCACAAAGAGAGGGCTGTGAGCATTCCAAAACTATGTGACCTCATCTAGACTTGAAGAGGTATACTGCTTTGCTGTCATTGGCTAGAAAAGACGTGTCAATCATTGTGGCCGTCATGACAGGTCACTGTCTAATCGGAAAACATGGTGACAGAGTGAAGGTTGTCAGCAACGACTTTTTCAGGGGCTGTGAGGACGTCGAGGAAGAAGATTAAATGAATTATCGATTTTCAAAAATGGTATTGTGGTGCCAGTGGATTCGACGAGAAATCGTGGGATATTTTGCACGATTTACATGCGGCCCTAATATTTCACGGATGACAGTACTTGGAGGGCACAGGCTCCACCTTTCAGTACATAGTGCAACCACAAAAATATCCCGAGGAAAATTTCCCATGGTTCTGATTTCCACTTAAAGGTACTGTTCCCTTTAAGTGAGTACATATAGCACATACTTACTATAAAGACAATAAAACTTTGATAATACAATTGGACGTACCATATTTTGTGTTGGAAAGAAATATATAAAAAAGACGAATAAATACGTCAGACACTAGATTTTTCTCAAAGTGTGTGCAGTCTGATTAAAGTTTAATCTCAATGATAAGGGGACTGCTTTTTTATGCCGATTATACAATTTTTTATCTGTTGATCTTAGCGTTTCAAAATGTTCTAGACATTTGTAGAGGAGAACATTAGCATTCAGGAAAGTACTGCCGTGGGTCCATATCATTAATACAGGTTAAGATACAGAGTGTCAAAATTTACCACTTTTCATATCTCCAACCTTCTGGGGGCCATAACTTTCGATCTACTGAATCGATTTGCATAATTTAGTACTTAATCAGATCTAAAAAACATACGCATAATGTACTCTGCCATTGTGTGCCGTTAACGAGTTATGAGTTGTTTAATTTTAAAATATCAAAATTTTGACTTGGTTGTTTTCAGTGTTTTTTAATAACTCCGTCAATCTTTAAGCTATAAACTTCAAATTTCATACCACAATTTGTGCCAGTATATGTATGCACAATATCAAAAGAATATGTCAATATCTTTTACGGTTTAAAAATAGCATCGCTTTTGATATGAAAAATATTTTTTTATCAAAAATTTTTAAAATTTTTCAAAAAGTTACTAAAGTATGGCGGATTGCAGGAGACTGAATCCCCGTTACAATCGAGACATGAGGGGATGGCATGGAAACGGGACCCGACAAGCCCTATGTGGGTGGATCACAAAGTTAGAATGGGCTCAAAGTGCGCGTCAGCGGGGAAGCACGGAACTCAGAAAGTACTTCGACAGCAGCAGTTAGTGAAGAATATAAGGAGAAATCGTACACACCGCAAGTGCCTAGTGTCCTGAGAAAGAGTGGTTCCACAGCTTTCTCACCTGCCCCTGGATGCGTACGAAGGTCATCATGACAAGTTCTAATGAATCTTGTGAGGATGAACTCCTGGTGGAGTCAGAAGACGAGGCTAACACAACAGTGGTGGAAGTTCCGAATCCTGACAATACTTCGATTTCTACAGATAAATCTCCACCATTGTAAGGCCGCTTCGGCAGCACTAAAGGTCCTCCCATTCCCCGTAACCTTGACAAGTTTAAATCCCCGAATTCTTAGTCCAGGTACCATTCCTCTACACACCCATGGTTCCTGGATAAGAACCACGTCAAATCACCCATCCATCAGGAGACACAGAGCCTGTATTCTTGCAAAGGGTAGTCTAAATGTTTTTCTTCTTCCGTCGATAAACACTGAAGATTTAGTAGTAGCCAGCATTAAAATAAATGGCACACGATTCAGAGATGCCATCTTCAGACCTTAAGTCGCTGGTTGGAGCTGCTTTTGTAGGGAAGAAAAGCCTCATTGTAGGAAGTGATGCTAATGCACATTATCAGATATGGGGAAGTTTGGATGTCAACGAAAGGGGTGTGCTGCTTATTGAATGTATTATAAGTTGAAATCTGGCAATTTGTAATAAAGGGGATAAACCAACCTTTATTACCAGGAACAGGCAGCAGGTACTAGTTATTACCTTTGTATCGGAAGATATAAGTGGAATAATATGCTACTGGGATGACCATAGCTTCTCTGATCATCGTTATATTAGTTTTAGCCTTGGAGAAAATACTGGAGTAGTGGTCCCTCGGCCAAACAGAAGAAAGGCGGATTGGGATAAATTTCGGCACAAAGTCTGCACAACTATCCCTTCTAGACTAGAAAAGGAAGTGGAAACACTACATATAGACATAGTGGTCAAGCGGATCACGAAGGTCCTGAATGACTCGCTTGTGTCAGCATGCCCTAGTGCCACACCAAGGGGCAAACAGCGACTGCCACCGTGGATCGCAGAGCTAGTTGGTCTAAGGAAGGACTGCCGAAAACTCTTCAACAGAGGCAAAGCCACAAGAACACCACACGATTTGGGCATCTATAAGGCTGAGCTAAGAAAATATAAGGGCAGAACAAATGCTGGGTAGAATTCTGCAGCTCCGTGGAGGATACATCTAAGGCCTCTAGGCTAAGGAAGATTCTGTCCTCGAGACCTATTACGGTGCTGTATAGCCAGAAATCAAAGAATGTATGGACAATGTCTAGTGAGGAAACACTAGAACTACTCGTTGATACACATTTCCCGCGAAATTCTCCAACGGACAACGTGGCGCCAGAAGAGGTTGTCACTGATATGCATTCGTCGGAGGCTATTAGGGAAATAGTGTCTGAGTACACCTCAAGGAGGTGTACTGTCTGCTCTACTTTGGAATATAGCCATTAACAATATATTATTGTTTCTGGAAGAAAATGGAGTAAAAGTGGTCGCGTATGCTGATGACGTGGCGATTGGGGTTAGGGAAAAGTTTCCCAGCACTCTAAGAGATATACAAGTTGCCTACAGTGGTATCTGTCTCCTTGGGTGGAGAGAACATTCCATTTACAGAAAGCGAAAAATACCTGGGTGTTTCGTTTAGACCGCGCGTCATGCATTAGGTATATACTGCAGTTGTCAGACCTATAATGCTATATGGTGTTGTGGTCTGGAGGACGGCGCTTCAAAAATCCTCCTACTGCTCAATACTTAACCGGATTCAAAGGATGACTTGTTTGTGCATCGCAGCCGCACTGAGGACGACACCATCTGATGCACTGAATTTAATGCTACATCTTATGCCTCTGGACATTGTGGCTATCCAAATTGCAGCGACCACTGCCGTGAGGTTAAGGGAGATTTCTCATTGGTCATGTGGCGGACACGGACACTGTGTTATACTTGTTACAATATCCGATGTCCCAGGCAGTGTGGATTACACCCTACCTGAGCTGCTTTTTGATAAAAATTACTGTACCACTATTCCTGATAGAACCGATTGGCAAATGAAGTTATATAGACTTCTATACGGATGGTTTCAAACTTAACGACCAGGTGGGCTTTGGGGTGCACTCTAAAGATCTAGAACTGGTCATATCGAAGAGGTTACCCGACCACTGCAGTGTGTATCAAGCAGAGATCCTTGCAATTGAGGAAGTGGTTGAATGGCTAAGATATAATTTCATTACGAGAATTGACATAAATATTCTCTTCTCAGACAGCCAGGCAGCCATTAAATTCCTGGATAACGTATTTCTGAACACAAAAACCGCCCTCGACTGTCGCAGATCTTTCAACGAGACGTCTAAACAGTTCAAAATTCACCTGTTCTTGGTGCCGGGTCACAGAGATATCCCAGGGAATTCTAAAGCAGACGAGCTTGCGAGACTAGGAACTATCTTACACACTCCAGGGATACTGGAATCTGTGGGTATGCCTCTAGCGTCATGTAAGCTAAGTTTTCAGGACCAGGCCTGAAGGTCAACGAATGATAAATGGTCACAAAGAGGGGGCTGTGAGCATTCCAAAACTATGTGACCTCATCTAGACTTGAAGAGGTATACTGCTTTGCTGTCATTGGCTAGAAAAGACGTGTCAATCATTGTGGCCGTCATGACAGGTCACTGTCTAATCGGAAAACATGCTGACAGACTGAAGGTTGCCTGCAACGACTTTTTCAGGGGCTGTGAGGACGTCGAGGAAGAAGAGACTATAGAACACACACCGTCCGATTGTCTGTCCCGCACTAGCAATCAAAAAGAGCTACACTTTTGGTTCTCATTTCTTTGGGAACCTGTCTGATTTAGCGGATGTGAACATTCGCAAGTTATTGGGCTTTTTAAAGCGATCTGGATGGTTCAACGGTAGGCACTGTGGTATCACAAGGGACGAAAACGTCTAAGTGATGATGACTGATGACAGACTGCCACTTAAACCTAACCTAACCCATCCTGACCATTTTCTTCAAGTTTTCGCAAACTTTGGCCGCGAAAGCATTATCATTTCTTTCCATTTTCACAAAGTGGAGGTGTTAAGAAAAATTTTAAGTGCTAATTTGACTCAAACCACCCCGTTGTCTTAAGACCAATATGGCCAAATTTTTTACTAAATTTCAAAAGTTTCATACTAACAAATATGTTCCACGGGGATTTTTAAACTTTTCTGGGCTTAATTAACGCTTCAATAGTTTCCAACAGTTTAAAATATGTCTCGCCATAAATGAGGTCATGGCAGCCAAAATACTAAAAAATAGACTTTTAAGAATTCACTGTTAAAAAACAAGTACTACAGCACACATTCACATGTGTTTGAGAAACCTTTTTTCTGTATCAATTCTACTACATAACACAGGAGTATGAAAATATCTCTAACCTGTCCGATTTTATGTAATCGGCAACATAAAAGTTCATTTTCCAGAAAGCCGAATATTCCAAATTTTTTTTTGCTGTCGTCATCATTAGCAATGAAAACCGGCCGCCTTATTTACGCAATACACCTTATTTTAAAGGAAATATTCATACCTTTCTAACGAAGTATAAAACGTTTCTCAACTCGAATTTTATCTATCCTAAATTTCATCTAAACGTCATTAAACTCAATGTAAAAATCTCTTTATGTGAAATGGAACCTAATATGGGGCCTACACTAAAGCATTGATCGATTTGCTTATGGTTTGCAATATTAATGTGTTGGACCATGGTTTCCTACAAAAGTTAAAAAATGGAATAAAAATATGTGTTTTATACCTTAGAATATATTTGTGTTTAGATTTGATGCAGACAAATGTTATATGTTTCGCAATGTCGAATTCCCAGGAAATCCACGGAATCAATGAATGTGTAATAAAACTACCTATAAAAAATTCATAGTAATTTTAATTACAGGTTAATAATAATAATAGTAGTAAGTAAAAAAGAGGTTATGTGGACCCCTTTTTACGATTGTTTCTGATACCTGAAATGGGTCATAAATTGTGAATATAAGTACAATGAATAAATATTTGAACAAAATCCACATTTCTTCATTCTATTTTGTCGAGACGTAAAGAACAAAACACTCATTGTATGGGACATCAAAAATGATTCGAAATCATACACGGAGTAATTTAAGGAACTTGTATGCACCTTGAACCACATATGTATGCAATAAGGCTAAATAAAGTCGCTATAGACAATCTTGAAAAATTCTACAAATCATTTGCGAGAACGTTGCCAGAATGTTCATTCGCAAAAATCAAGTTTTTCAGAATGTAAAACCTCCGACGAAGTTACGGAGAAAACCAAAAAGAAAAAAACAAGAGGAATTATTGGCGGCACAGCCACTAAATTTAATAAAAGATACGTTCAAAACGGTATTGTTAAAAATACAACCAAAATATGTTGAACAAATTGGCGATCTATTACCAGTAGCATCCCCGAAGAGGTTAAAGATGATGGTAGAAAGTATACCAACTCCAAAATCAACTACGGACTTCACAGAGGAAGATACACTGTCCCTAATTGGAACCTAGGCCTGGGGTTGTTTACCCTCAAAACATAAATTGTATAGTACTAGGACGAAAATGGTGCCATCCAATATATATGTGGACGAATTGAAAGCAAGAGTAAAACTCATTTATTTTCTTGAAAATACAGCTATAAGAATTATATATACTTTGACTGAAGAACAGGTGAACACATGTGATAACTCCGAAGTAGTTTTGATCAGCAAATGGGGTTGTGATGGATCATCTGGATTTTTCGAATATAAACAACAAACAGAAATAGATACCAACTTTACATCAATTTTTATGGCATCTTTAGTACCATAGAGAATGAGATTGTACAAGCACCAATCTTCATCATCGAAAGAAAATGCATTTGAAGATATATGGTTAAATAGAACGCCTGGGTTAAAATATTTATGTCGCCCAATTCGGTGCGAGTATACGAAGGAAGGCCGGAACACAACACGAGCTTTGGTGGACGAAATAAAGAAAGAAATTGCTGCATTTACCATAATTGTTATAAACCAATCGGGAAAAATAAAAAAAGTTTCGTTTCAACTACAACTCTCTATGATATGACATGACTGACGTTATGTCCAATTGGACATGTAATACATGTGGCAAGAAGAATGGGCAATTCGAGGAAGAGTCTCACAAAAATTTTGTAAACGAAAATTCTCTCAACTTCGGTATTTCGTCCCTGCACGTAGAATTCGATTCATGGAATATTGTTTGCAATTATCATTAGACCTTAAATATTGGACTAGCCCTGGAAACCGAAATTTCTCTTCTAGAAACAACCAAGATCTCCACAAAATGAGGCAAGAAGAGAAGAATCGAATCCAGTTGGAGTTTAAGCAAAAGGGACTTATAATAGATAAGCTTCTTTACGGGTACGGAAGCACAAATGATTGCAACTAGGCAAGGAGCTTTTTTGAGGACCCCGTACCGACATCTAAAATAACCGGTCTTGATGAACACTTGCTAAGACGATTCAAAGTGATTTTGGCTGTGATCAATAGCAAGAAGATGATAAATTCAACCAATTTTTAAGCATATAATATTGCTACAAACAACATTTTAACTAAATTATATTTATGGAAAGCTTTAACACCGACAGTACATTAAGTCTTAAATCACGGTAAGAAAATTGTGGAATACAACATACTTCACAACAACAACAACTTCAGGAAGAAGAAGCTCAGGAATCCCGAAATAGAGACGTTAAACAGTTCCGTCTTTTCAATACCCGAAAGAGCTGCAAATTTAATCAAAATTATTATTTGATTCATTATTTATTGTTATTGTCTGATCCGGTACTATGCAGCATGTGTATTGTTGTGTTGCCCAAAAAGTAATTGCGGATTTTTTAAAAGAAAGTAAATGCATTTTTAATAAAAATTAGAATGAACTTTAATCAAATATACTTTTTTTACACTTTTTTTCTAAAACAAGCTAAAAGTAACAGCTGATAACTGACAGAAGAAAGAATGCAATTACAGAGTCACAAGCTGTGAAAAAATTTGTCAACGCCGACTATATGAAAAATCCGCAATTACTTTTTGGGCAACCCAATAGTTAAGGACTATCCTGATGCCATTCTAATTAAAGAGCTTTTAAATTTTGATACTTTTGATACAGATTATTTTGTAGAGAATAATATAAAATATTGTGATACAAAAATAAAATGCTTTCTTTTTGGAAGTAACTAATTTATACGCAGATGCGAAGTGTTTTCGCTACAAAACACATATTTTTATTCCAATTTTTTTAAAAAAGTTTCTCGCACACATGTGAATGTGTGATGTAGTACTTGTTTTTTAACAATGAATATAGCACTTCTTGAAAATCGATTTTTTTAGTATTTTGGCAGCTATGACCTCATTGGTGGCTAGGATATGACGAGACATTAAAAAATCCCCGTGGAACATTTTTGTTAATGTGAAACTATTGAAATTTAGTAAAAAATTTGGCCATATTGGTCTTAGGATAACGGGGTGGTTTGATTTCGAAATGAGTCAAATAGGCACTTAAAATTTTTCTTAACACCACCACTTTATGAAAGTAGAAAGAAGTGGAAATGCTTTCGTGGCCAAAGCTTGCGAAAACTTGAAGGAAGTGGGAGTATCTTTTTTGAAAAATTTTACACATTTTTGACAAAACAAATATTTTTCATATTGAAAACGATGCCATTTTTATACCATTAAAGATATTGACATAATTCCTTTTTTATTTTGTGCATATATATACTGGCACAAATTGTTGTGTGAAATTTTAAGTTTATATTATTAAAAAACACTGAAAACAACCAAGTCAAAAAATTGATATTTTCAAATTAAATAACTCATAACTTGTTAGCAATACACGATGGCATAGTACATTTGTTTTAGATCTCGCCCAGCTCTTTCTCTAGAGTACTAAATCATGCAAATCGATTCAATAGATCGAAAGTTATGGACCCCGAATGTTGAAGAAGTGAAAAGTGTTTTTTTTTGCGAAAAAATTTAAAATTTTTGATCTGAACGAGAGTAATTGGACAAAAATAAAAAGGTTATTTATGTTTGTGAAATATATCACATAAGAATTTAAATACCCACCATCGCAACTCGTCAAAACATTTATTCTAAAACCTACAAATACATGTTCTGTAGATCGTAGATCGATTTTGCGAAGTCCTTTCGTCCGTTCAAATTCGAATTTGGCTTTTTGGTTACAAAAAGTCTCGACCGAAAACCTAGGACTGATTTACGGTGGTGGGAATCTATGATTCGAATTGAGCGAACTTATATTTTATACACCTTTTTATGTTATTCATAAAATAACTGAATTGTTTGATTTTGTTATACACATGTTATTTTTGTTTTATGAAAAATATTGTGCCAAATTTTGGCTCAATTTAAACAAGTTTTTTATGTTATTTATGTAAAAAGCAGACGGTTTATTGTATGCTTATGGCTTTGTTACTCCTAGTTTTTTTGTTCGTTTTTTTTTTTAATAAAATCGAAGAAAAATGTGCCACTTTTCAAAAAAGAATGCCACTTTTTTTTACAAATGATACTTTTTCTGACACTATTTGAAAATTTCCATGGTAACGCTGATTGGAATCCTTCAAATAAAGAAACACATATAAAAATATGACAAAAGTCTGCTTTTTAAATTTTTCCAAACATTACTATTTTAATATAGGACAATAACCTCAATTTCATAATTGGTTTTCGCTACCGAACTGTTTATGAACCTTCGGTTGGCAAAAAAACTGATTGAGGCATCAATCTGTTTTCTGTGTGTAGGCACATAAATTTAAAATGTTTGTATGGTAGTGAAATGAACCCAACCAACCCGGCGAGCTCAAGCCGCAGCAACAGCAAAGAATGTCAACCGTTTCTCTGTCAGAATCAGTCTATCACAAGTTGGTGGACAGCTTAAAAAAGTAGTGAGAGAATGATGCAGTATGTATTTACATCTTTATTATATTAAAATTTAAATTTTTTTGTTTGTATGTCCATATAACGACGTAACTGATTTTGTGAAATGTTATCAGTGAATAATGATTCTATGACGAAACAAGTAAGGAAGAGCAAAAGTCGGACGGTGCCGACTGTATAATACCCAACATCTACTCTATAAGTAGCTTTATCCAATCCTGAACCAATTTTGATGGACCTCGGCGGATGTTTTCAGATGGGTCATTAAACAATCCGTATCAAATTTGGAGCAAATATGTTAAATTTGTTGACAAATGACAACATTATTACAAATTACTCAAAAACTGGGAGCTGTATCTAAATCTGAACCGATTTCGAGCAAACTCAGATATTATGGTATTCGTCGAGAAAAGCGTTGTGCAAAATTTTGGCAAGATAATAATAACCATTAAGCGAAGAAAGGTCGATTTAATTACATTGACATTCTTGGGTATTTTTTTACCCATTAGTATTTAATGGGTTAATGACATTATCCAATCAAACCGAATCACCCAGATTAATTTACATTTTAAAATAATTATTTCAAATGGAACCATTTCGGAATTTCATTATTCACAATGCAGTATTTAAGGCAATTGAAACGGAGCTCATATTGAGCTAGGATCGAAATTATCAGTCAATATCAAGCAGCATTGATTCTAGTAGAAATTTATTAGTACTGTAGGCTTTGGACATAGTGAAAATTTTTTAAGAAATTTTTAAAATTTACTTTTTGAAGTATTAATTTTCTCCCACAATTTTTTTATAATGAAAAGTTTACAATAAAAAGTACTTAATACCCACCTTAAGTAAGAAAATGTGTTAAAATAATATTAGTCGGGAGACTTTTATCTGTTTTATGTAACACTACGGTTGTCGCTAGGTCATTTGACATTATTTACTTATTTCATCTAACAAGTAGAAAGAAAAGAAAAAGGCTTACAACAGTAATAACGAGGAAATCTCTTCGCATTTCTGATTTCTAGTTCTCCCACCTTTAGGACTTATAAGGACATGATACAAACTATAGCCATATACGGCAATAGTTCGATGCAAATTTTACCGGACTTCTTTTTCTTCAAAATCGGATTTTCGATCGATTTTAACAAAGGTGGACTCACGCGACAGCTGAGAACAGCCAGCCAGTTTAACGGTATAAAGATGTCAGTTCTGTGTTTACATTCACAGCAAACTACCCCATTTTGTGCATGTTCTCTTTGTGTGTTTTTTCTCATTTTACTTGCACACTTAAACAAACGAGGGCAAGTTTCTTTGGTTGTGTTGACAATGCCAATTTGAAATGACGGGGTGGCGGATTGCACCATATGATTTGTGATTGTTGTACAAATGAGACTACCTTTAATTGTTTCGCAATGGGAGGAGATATTAGTGGAATCATTTAAGCAGAACGTAGATAGCTCGTCGTAAAAAGTGGACATAATTTGTTTTTGTGAAATATTTAACATTTATAGTTGCTTAATTTCCCAATTTGTTTGCGTAAAATTTTATGGAAATTAGGCATTCAAAACCAATTGGCCGACACAAACAATAACCTTTTGAAATCACAAAACTAGCTTAAGAGCAAATTAAAATGAGCGCAAAATAAAAAATTTCATCAAAATACTGAAGCTGAAGTAAGTGTAAATCAGGCAATACGAAAGGGACCTATGCGATACGGGATACGATATGAGAGCTATATCGAAATCTGAACCGATTTTAATGAGATTTTGCAGAAACGTTAAGATCAGTAACAAACCATACTTGCCAAATTTTGTGCATTTCGGTTGAAAATTTTAGCTACTATTGTCATTTAAGTGTAAATTGGGCAATACATACAGTGAGTGACAAGACCATGGAAACTATTTTTGTATTTGGAATTTTTCAACTATTGTTTTCTCTTGTTTCTCCAAAAATTATAATTGGTCTTTCGAAAAATAATATTAAAGAGGTATTGAATAAAATATAAAAAAATATTGTGTACCATTTAGTGCAAATGTGCAAAAATTTAAAGTTGAAAGTGAGTTATTTCACGAATGTTAGCAAAACAATGGAAACTTTTAAGCGTCTTTACACGGTTGTAATTTTTCGGCTTTTTAATATGTTAATTTTCCTTGTTTTATTACTTTATAAAAGGAAAGGAAATGTACACTTATATTTTCTCTTTTTTTTAACATAGTGCAACCAATGAATGAAATATAAACCGTTATTAAATGAGAAACTCTAATAAGAAAAATAATAAATTATTTGAATGCAGGTCTACGGAAGAAACAGATTTATGTGAAATATTCGATGAACAAATCAGCAATTTCAAAAATAATTAAAAAATTTCCCCCTAAAACAACACAAAGGCATGCTTTTTTAATAGTAGGAGTCCTAAAATGCTGCCTTAAGAGATAATAAATAATCTCAAGCTGAACAACAGTCTCTCCCTCGCATAAGTTTCACAATCAATTGGTTTTCACAGAAATGGAAACCCGTTCTTTTTTCTGATGAGTCCAAATACAATTTAAAAGGTCCTGATGGACGAAGATCTGTAAGACGTCCAAGGGGTAAAAGACTGAACGCTAAACGATATGTTTCCATTAGCTGGTGGTAATCCATTTGCTGTAGTAAAATAATTTTTTGACTGCAGCTGACGTGTTCAATTGAGCTCTCATTAATCTCCTAAATAATGGTTTTTAACGACTTATTATTAAGAGAAAGCCAGTCCTGTGTCAAATATAACTCGTAAATACCAAGAAAGAAACCGTTTGGTGCAATAAATTGTGTTTAAACGTTCGTCCATAAAACATACATTTTGTTCCCAAAATAATATACAAAAGTGCAATCATAACAACAACAATAAGTAAATTGAGAGGACTGAGAGAATCAGTGTCAATTGTAAGAAAGAGAAACGTCAAATATTACAATTTACTAGTGGATAAAGCTCTAACATGATATAACTCTTTCTTTTCTAATAAACCCACAATTTAGGTTCTAACATGTGTGAAACTGCCATATGTTTACATTTTGCAATTTTTCCATTAAATAAAAAATAGACATTTAAAGTTGCTATAAAGGTTGCCAACAGATAAAGAACAATTTTATTTGTATATTTCACAAACTTTGTCAACACAGTTGAGCATAATTTAGTAATAATTTACAAAATAATGTTCTCTTTACGAGGGAACACAAAGAAGAATTGATACAAATGCTGCATTCGACATGGCCACTTGCATGAATCTAAACTGTGCCACTTTCACGATATTAGGAAGACCAAGCAGTTTGGATATCTTATACAATTCCTGAAATCTTTGCTCTGGCAAAAAGAAGAGCTGTTTGCAACAGAAACTGAATTGTTTTTACCTCGCCGCTAAAAGTAAGCAACACCTTACAAATTATTAAATTGATAATCAAGTGAATCACCCTGTGATCATTACACTTACAATAAAAATACGTTATTTGCAAGATGTTTGAAGAAAATTAAATTGATATTACTCAAATTAATATGCAAGTTGAAAACGATATTGACATAAGGGCTTCGCGTGCACCAAGAAGGGACAGAAAAATTTTTATACAATCCTTCGGAAATACAGCGAAGACATCGCGTTCATCTGATACTCCGTTCAAAATAATGCAAATGCTTGCTGATCGCTTTACTGAACTTAGTGATCGTCTGGTGGGGCAATTTAAGTCTTTGCTTAAAGAAACGGTGAATCGTATCTTCAACGAATTGAGCTAAGAACGGACCTTATTGATGTCACTGAACGCGTGGCAAAGCTTGAACAAATCACAGTTGGCGTCGTTGAAATGAAATTCGATATAAAAGATTTAAGGACCCATGTTCTTAGGCAAGAAAACGTTGCCTGTGAAATACAGGTTAATGGTATCCTCTATTAGTAGTCTTTGGAAGTATTTGCAGGTATATAAATGCTCCATGTATCAAATCTACACATCGAATGAAAAATCGAAACAATACAAAAAAAGTCAACCTTTCGTTTATGACAAAAATTTCTTTTTTAAGTCTCTGACTAGCTACAGAAAATTGTAAAACAAAAGCTTTTTTCTTAGATCCATCGAGATTAGATCAAACGGCCAATATTACATTAAGGAGAATATTTTTAACACCAACAACTAGCTCCTACAAGATGCCATTCGTTTGAAAAAACTTCGTTATACAACCGGCTTATACATTTCGTGGCCTCGTATACATTAAACCTGCTAATGCAATGAACCTATTTGTGGGTACCATCCTGTACGTGTTCGTCTTATTCGTCATGGGAGAGGCACATCCCGGAGTGCCTTCTCCGCACGTTTCTGGTCCGTGCCGGGATTGAAAAAAACCCCGGACACTGGTTCTGTTCGGTTTGCCAGAACCGCCTCCATCATCTGTCGGTGTCGTTGAGGTCACTGCAGCAGCAGGTCACAAGCGTCGTCGTCACCTTCTGCGTCCTCGTCGTCGGACTGTGACCTCTCCTCCCATGCGGCAATATACTCAACAGCAGCATCCCAGCCCCAATATTGCCAGGCCAGTGCCGGGAAGTGTATCATTTTTGCAACTAAACTGCAATGATCTCCGTGGCAAGATCGATGAGATTGTGGGTTTTATGAGTCCGAAGAGCATATTGGTCGCAGGGATCCAGAAGACAAAGCTGACCAACACTTGCAGCTTGCACAGTTGTCACGCATACAATGTGCTACGCAAAGATCGCTCAAGGAATGGAGGTGGCGGATTGACCTTCGTGATACACCATTCCGTGCAATATAGACCCATCTCGCATGCGTCTGGCGCTAGTGACCCCTATATGGAGTGCATGGGGATATCAATCAGGTCCGGTACTGCCGAGATAGAGCTATACAACGTGTACATACTGCCGGTTGATAGGTGTGTCCCAATTAATGGCCAAGCTTACAACCCCGAACTAGAAAAGGAAGTGGAAACTAAGGAAAAGGAAATGGAAACTACGGTATATCCAGAAATCAGAGAATGAATGGACAATGTCTAGTGAGTAGACACTAGCACTACGCGTTGATACACATTTCCCGGGAAATTCTTCAAACGGACAAAGTGGCACCAGAGGAGGTTGTCACCGATATGCATTCGTCGGAGGCCATTAGGGAAATTGGGTCTGAGCCGAAAGTCCTTTGGGCGATAAGAAGTTTCGACTCTTTTAAGTCGCCAGGCCCTGATGATGTATAACCGGTTGAATTACAAGCTGTGTCTTATAGACTGGTTCCCTGGCTTAGGGAGATATACTCTGCTTGTACCAGAATGCCATATATACCTGTGAGATGAAGGGACATGAAAGTCATTTTCATTCCAAAAGCAGGAAAACCCTACCATACGAAGGCGAAAGATTTTCGTCCTATTAGTCTGTCATCCTTGATGCTGAAGACGAGAAGAAGAAGAAGAGAGGTTGATAGAAACAATCTTAGGGCAGATCCCTGGAGATCGTCCGTCGCGGCAGCAGCATGCATATATTGGGTTGCCCAAAAAGTAATTGCGGATTTTTTAAAAGAAAGTAAATGCATTTTTAATAAAACTTAGAATGAACTTTAATCAAATATACTTTTTTTCTAAAGCAAGCTAAAAGTAACAGCTGATAACTGACAGAAGAAAGAATGCAATTGCAGAGTCACAAGCTGTGAAAAAATTTGTCAACGCCGACTATGTGAAAAATCCGCAATTACTTTTTGGGCAACCCAATAGTAAAGGCAAATCCACTGAAACCGCCCTTCACGACCTAGTCGGCTACATAGAGGGTTCTCTCGCTGTCAAGAATTATACAATGGTAGGATTTCTTGACATTGAAGGTGCTTTCTATAATGTTAAACCGATGTCAATCATGAACGAGTTGGAGTTTTTAGGCATCAACTCTACAGTAAAAAAGTTTATTAATAACTTACTTACAAAAATATGCATTACGGCAGGCTTGGGATCTGTGGATCTAAAAAGATGGGTCAGCAGAGGAACTCCCCAAGCAGGTGTACTGTCTCCTCTACTTTTGAATATAGCCATTAACAATATATTATTGTCTCTGGAAGAAAAAGGCGTAAAAGTGGTCGCGTATGCTGATGACGTGGCAATTAAGAGATATACTTCAGGAAGCTCTAAGTGCAACAGCAAAGTGGGCTACTGAACGTGTTCTGGGTATAAATCCGTTCAAGGAAGAAGTAGTTCTTTTCAGCAGGAGATACAAGTTGCCTACAGTGGAACCTGTCTCCTTGGGTGGAGAGAATGTTCCATTTACAGAAAGCGCAAGACACCTTGGTGTTTTGCTGGATAGGAATTTGAACTTCAAATCCAAAATTTTGGAAAGGGCAAGAGAAGCCACTCTTGGGGTTTAGACCACGTTTCATGTATTGGGTTTATACGGCGCTTCAAAAATTCACCTACTGCTCGATACTTAACCGGATCCAAAGGATGGCTTGTTTGTGCATCACAGCCGCACTGAGGATGACACTATCTGATGCACTGATGCACTAATGCTACATCTTCTGCCTCTGGACATTGTGGTTACCCAAATTGAAGCGACCACTGCCGTGAGATTAAAGGAGCCCTCTTATTGGTCATGTGGCGGCCACGGACTTTGTGTTATACTTGATACAATATTCGATGTTCCAGGCAGTGTGGATTACACCCTACCTGAGCCGCTTTTTGATAAAAATTACGGAACTACGATATTCCTGGTAACAGAAGTTCCATAGTCTTCTATACGGATGGTTCCAAACTAAACGACCAGGTGGCCTTTGGGGTGTACTCTAAAGATCTAGAACTGGTGATATCGAAGAGGTTACCCGACCACTGCAGTGTGTATCAAGCAGAGATCCTTGCAATAAAGGAAGTGGTGAAATGGCTAAGATATAATGTCATTACGACTATTGGCATAAATATCTTCCCAGACAGCCATTAAATCACTGAACACAAAAACCGCCCTCGACTGCCGCAGATCTCTCAACGAGATGGCTGAACAGTTCAAAATTCACCTGTTCTGGGTGCCACAGAGATATCCCAGGGAATTGTAAAGCGGACGAGCTTGCGAAACTAGGAATCTGTGGGTATGCCTCTAGCGACATGTAAGCTATGTTTTCAGGACCAGGCCC
This sequence comes from Stomoxys calcitrans, assembly GCF_963082655.1. Classification (NCBI taxonomy): domain Eukaryota; kingdom Metazoa; phylum Arthropoda; class Insecta; order Diptera; family Muscidae; genus Stomoxys; species Stomoxys calcitrans. The sequence continues at coordinate 133,973,660 of NC_081552.1, read as the reverse complement.
GAAGGCCAACGAATGATAGATGGTCAAAAAGATAGGGATGTGAGCATTCCATCTGATCTCCTGAGCGACGTATCCTGGCAAGCCGTCATCTCTTTGGGTTCATACCACCTCCCCATAATTCTCACCATCGACCGACCACCCGACTTCATAACTTCTGAGAGCCGGACGTTTATCAATCAGAAGAAGGCCGATTGGGTTCTTCAGAGAGTATACCAGTCGCCGCTTCAGTGAACTGCCATCCCCCTCGGATGTGCTAGTTGCCGAGAAGAAATTCCGAGACATCATTAACGCAGCAGCCGCTCGCTTTATGTCAGACGGTCGAATACCCCAAGTGCGGCCCAATTTCCCGGTGCAGGCAGTGGTACTCGCAGACGAGCGTGATGGCATTCGCTATATGGACCCCACTAACCCCAGAATCAGTGAGCTGATTCTGGAAATAAACAGGGTAGTCAACAAATATAAGCGGAATTTGTGGCTGGAACACTTGGAGCAACGTAATTTAGGCTCCGGTTTGGGCAAGCTGTGGTCTACTGTTAAATCACTCTACACCGACCTTGCCTTGACATAGGCATGCTGTTTGTATTTGAGCAGTTCGCTGGATGTCCTACTCTTTATCATGGTGTCCACAATACGTTTCATGGTTTTGAGTATAAAGGACGTAAGGTTTATATGTCTGTAGGCAAATACCACCCTTGCCTCCTATCAGGCTTTCGGAGTATATACAAGTTCCAGGCACGCAGTGAAAATATTGGCCAGGCGGAGCGCCAAATAGTCTGCCTCCTTCTGTAGTAACGCCAGAAATATTCCATCAGGTCGGGGTGACTTAAATGGTTTGAAGCCCTTTATCGTTTCTTTCACTACAACCTCCGTAAATATAAATTTTCGATCAACGTCATTATTTCAAGATTCCGGAGTCTCCGTGAGTCCCGTCGTATCTTGTGGAAAATGGGTTTTCATCAAAAGCCTCAACATGTCCTTGGTTGTCTCTGCTTTCACTCCCAAGTCGTCTACTAATGATTCAATTTGGAGATGGGTTTTGAGAGAATTTTTTTTCTTGGCGGCGCTTTGCACACTGGTAATCTAATTGTATTCCTTGAGCCAGGGTTTTTCTTGGGCTGATTTCCTTTCCCGAAGAGGACAACTAACTTCGAAAGGCCACACCAGTACATTCGTAATCCTGTTGACATTTTCCTCAATTTCGTCGATAGCGCTATCGGTACATATTCCTCTGTCTCCTTTGTCGTACCCCAGATCGCTTTCCGCTTGTGAGCTAATCAAAGCCATCGCTCACTTCTGCCGTCATCCCGCAGTTCTCATCTCTCGATTCGTCTGCGATGGCTGTTTCATTGACACCGTCGCTGTCTGAATCCAAGTCGAAACACCACATTTACTTAAAAGCTGGGGACGAACTGAGCATCCCAAATAGTCTGCCTCCTTCTGTAGTAACGCCAGAAATATTCCATCAGGTCAGGGTGACTTAAATGGTTTGAAGCCCTTTATCGTTTCTTTCACTATAACCTCCGAAAATATAAATTTTCGATCAACGTCATTATTCCAAGATTCCGGTGTCTCCGTGAGTCCCGTCGAATCTTGTGGAAAATGGGTTTTCATCAAAAGCCTCAACATGTCCTTGGTTGTCTCTGCTTTCACTCCCAAGTCGTCTACTAAAGATTCAATTTGGAGATGGGTTTTGAGAGAGTTTTTTTTTTCTTGGCGGCGCTTTGCGCTCTGGTAATCTTATTGTATTCCTTGAGCCAGGGTTTTTCTTGGGCTGACTTCCTTTCCCGAAGAGGACAACTAACTTCGAGAGGCCACACCAGTAGATTCGTAATCCTGTTGAAATTTTCGTCAATTTCGTCGATAGCGCTATCGGCGCTTATGAGCTAAGCAAAGCCATCGCTCACTTCTGCCGTCATCCCGCAGTCCTCATCTCTCGATTCGACTGCGATGACTGTTTCATTGACACCGTCGCTGTCTGAATCCAAGTCGAAACACCACATTTACTTAAAAGCTGGGGACGAACTGAGCATCCCTCTGGTTTATTCGTCTTTTCCTCATTAGTCTGACGATTAGTTGTGCGCTTGAAGTATTACTCTCGACCACAGGTGCCAAGGCCTTTAGGAGGCCTGTTGCCGCAGGAGGCCGCAGCTGTTGGGTCTTTGGAGTCCATTTCTAGCCTACTCCAAAATTGCTTTCACATTTTTGTAATTGGTAGTACCCATTCCGAGTTACGAATATTTTTTCTTTAAGGAGCGAATTAAAAAACACTTCCGCTCCACTCAACGGCTACTTCACAAATGCTGATGGTATGAATAAGAATTTGTTCACAACATCGCATAAGATGAGCACAACTTTTTAATATTTGGACCACATTGTTCAAAATTGTGCACACATGGACAACGACGCTGAAATAAGTCTCATGCCACTAAAATTGTTATGATTCTTTTCTATAATTTACAATATTTGTTGTCTGCAAATATCAATTGATATTTTAAAATTTATTTATAATACAACGCTCTGCTCGTCTCTGGACAAATACAAACCATAAAAATAACAAGTAAAAGCGTGTTAAGTTCGGCCGGGCCGAATCTTATATACCCTCCACCACGGAACGCATTTGTCGAGTTATTTTCCCGGCATCTCTTCTTAGGCAAAAAAGGATATAAGAAAAGATTTGCTCTGCTATTAGAGCGATATCAAGATATGGTCCGGTTTGGACCACAATTAAATAATTTGTTGGAGACCTGTGTAAAATGTCAGCCAATTCGAATAAGAAATGCGCCCTTTGGGATTTATATGGGAGCTTTATCGGGCTATAGACCGATTCAGATCATAATAAACACGTATATTGATGGCCATAAGAGGATCCGTCGTACAAAATTTCAGGCAAATCGGATAATAATTGCGACCTCTAGAAGCTCAAGAAGTCAAGATCCTAGATCGGTTTATATGGCAGCTATATCAGATTGTGAACCGATTTGAACCATACTTGGCACAGTTGTTGGATATCATAACAAAATACTTCGTGCAAAAATTCATTCAAATCGGATGGGAATTGCGCCCTCTAGAGGTTAAAGAAGTCAACACCCAAGATCGGTTTATATGACAGCTATATCAGGTCATGGACCGATTTGAACCATACTTGGCACAGTTGTTGTTGACGGCCCATTTACAATACCAACCGACCTACACTAATAAGAAGTATTTGTGCAAAATTTCAAGCGGCTAGCTTTACTCCTTCGGAAGTTAGCGTGCTTTAGACAGACAGACGGACGGACAGATGGACGGACATGGCTAGATCGACATAAAATGTCGCGACGATCAAGGATATATATACTTTATGGGGTCCCAGACGAATATTTTATGGTGGAGGGTATAAAAAAATAAAGTATAAACAATAAGTCGGTGGCGGCGCGTCTGCACAACAAATCAGTAACGGCGATGGTTTTATTGGCTGGCTGAGGTTAATGTGCACTTTGCTGAAATTTTTCATATGACGTTTTGGTATAACTTCCAATAACTCTGCCAAGTATGATCTAAATCGGTTCATAGTCTGATATAGCTTAAATTTAAACCGATTTCCCAATTTGACTTTCTGAAGCTCTTGAAGGCGCAATTATTACTCAATTTCCGGAAATTTGCATGACAAGTACGGTTCATATCGGTCAATAACTTGATAGACCTCATATATACTTGAAAAATAATTCAAAGAACTTGGCAAATGCGATCCATGGTGGATGGTATATAAGGTTCGGTCCGGCCGAATTTAGCACGCTCTCACTTGTTAATTATAGTAAGGAAAATTTATTGTTAAATTATAAAAAAAATCAAAAAATTAAAAATAGTTTCCATTGTATTGTCACGCACTGTATGTATAGGAGCTACAATATATCTGAATGAAATTTTACAAAAAGTACAGATCGGCAACAAAACAATATCTGGCAAATTTCGGGCTGTTCGGTCGAAAATTGTGGTTGTTACGACACGTTCGTTCTTGGGCGAAAAAAATAAATTTTGTGACAAACGCAAACTGTACCTTGATTACAAGAATACATGGACTCACAGCGGACTGACCATGGCTAAATCGATCCAGAAAGTGATACTAAGCCGATCAGTACACTTAACCATGGGTCTATCTCTTCAACTTCTTAGCGGTGCAAACAAATGCACATAGTTACAATACCCTGTACCACAGTGGGTATAAAAATGCAAAAATTTAAAAATTTAAAATCCAACGTGTTTGAGAATAGAGTACGAATTTGATATCCAAATTTTGGGCCAAGTATCTTAAGAGTCGCCAAACCTGCTCAAAGGGACATGCAGCCTGTTTATGCCAATCTGGGTATCAAATAAAAGAGTTTAAGCAACATAGAAACATGAAACAAGATCATAAGAGACCGTTCCGTTTAGATGTAAAATCTCCTAACAGCTTCTTAATATACACCTGAAATGGCAATATGAAGGCAAGTATCAGTATAAAATACTACTAAAAGGAACTTTAGCCCGATCAAAACAATATTGGTCATTTAGAAGCATTTTTGGCTATGTATCAGTAAAAAACATGGCATAAGATCAAATGAAACGTAGTGAAGAGGCGGATGCACCTGTCACTGAAATTAAATATTAGCAGTGATATGCGAGAAGTTTGCCCCAGTTCCTTAGTGGAATGTTCATTGGCAAATTTGCATTTGTAATGTAAAACGGGTACGGGTAAGGGTATAAATGCTAACTTTAAACACTGTAGCTCAAAAATGCAAACAAACACTGAATAATCAGAAGACTTGATCTATATGGTTGTACAAAGTTGGACCCATAATAGCCAATGAAAAAAATTTCAATATGATTAAAGTATATGTAAGTTATTATTAAATTATTCTACGAAATAGTTGATAGAATTGGCCTTGTTTGATGTCCGGCAGGATAGTCACGTTGGAGTTATGCGGCTGGCCACTAGACTTCGGCAGTTTGAACATACCGTTGTTACTCGGCTGCCCTAAATACTTCGGCAGTATGACCATGCAGATGTTACTCGGCTGGTCTATACGATTCGGCAAACTGTTGTGTAGCTCCTTTTTTACGGCAATTTTATGAGTATAGTGTAAACGAGTGTTCGTCATCGGCGATTTGCTTTCAATGGCAAGTGCGGTGTTTCATGTGGAGGGCTTTTATTGTAATATCGTATTAATGATTTATTTCGAAACATTTTTTGTGGCACTTCTGCTTTTACTAGATTTTCTCCTTTAAACATCATAGGCATATTTTTCATACTTTCTGTTCCAAACGGGTTTGTATGTATGGATGTGTCTTTGTCCACGCTTAGTGTCCCAGAGGGAAAGAGAAGCGGTTAGCAATCGCTTATATAAGGTCTTATATGGATGCAATGGGGCCTGCCCGCCACATTACAACTTCATTTAAAATTAACATGGCGTAGGATTGAAGAGCAACCTCTTCCCATCCACTTCTATTTCGATTACTTCTGAAAGACCTACAATAAAAGGCATGTTGAAGAAGGCCTAACAAAAGACCTATGATTGAAGCTCTTAAGAAAGGCCTGGTATATAAGGCCTTCCAAAATGCCTGCTTTCGGAGGCACAAAAGAAGCGCTACTTAATAACGTCTTCAGAAAGCACCAAAATAGTGCTGGAGAAAATAATGAAAAATTTGTTTGCTAACTGCTTTGTACCATTTAACAATTATTCGCATATAAATTTTTTTATTTGCCACATTGGGGATTTGAACTCATGTCCTACCGTTTGCTAATCTTATATTTACCCTATAGCCTACACAACTCAGTTAGCTGTTGTTGTCAAAAAGGCAAGATAAACACATGGACTAAAAATAGATGTGGGTCATTGCCCTTCCACTGCTACGAGAAGGCCTTATATCATGCCTTCCTTGAAAAGTTGAAAAGGGATGTGTTTTGGATATTTTGAAAAAAATAAAATGAAGAATTATGTAATGTGAGGTAAAATAAAATAAAATAAAATTAGATTATATGCATAATCATCCCTTTTTTTACCAAAAATATAAAAAAAGTATTAAACATTTAAAAAATATTGATATTGATGAGTTTATTGGAAATTTTGGTTTTCATCTGCACAGTAACTTAAAATAAAATTTATTCTTATTAAAGTCGTTTTTGAACAAACTCACATCAAACCGTTTCAAGTAATTTAAAATTGTTGTTCGGTTTGTATTAATGTATTCAGACATATTTCTTTATACATTTTATTTTTTTCTGCCTCAAACGCCTTTTTATTGGGTTGGCTAAAAAGTAAGTGCGGATTTTTTAAAAGAAAGTAAATGCATTTTTAATAAAGCTTAGAATGAACTTTAATCAAATATATACTTGCCATTTTGTTCGATAACCTTTTGCCATCTTCCTGGCAAATTTAGTATTCCACGCTCATAGAACTTCTGGCCTTTATCTGCAAAAAACTGAACCAAGTGCGATTTTATAGCCTCATCATTGCCGAAAGTTTTACCATTTAAGGAGTTCTGCAAATATCGAAATAAATGGTAGTCTGATGGTGCAAGGTCAGGGCTATATGGTGGATGCATCAAAAGTTCCCAGCCAAGCTCACTCAGTTTTTGGCGAGTGACCAAAGATTGACCAATTCTGGTCGCTTCTCCTTGATGACTGTATTCAATTTGTCCAATTGTTGACAGTAAACATCCGAATTAATCGTTTGGTTCCTTGGAAGCAGCTCAAAATATACCACATTTGGCGGATATCAGCCTTTGAAGTGGTTTGAGCTGGTACACCATGCTTGGACCATGATTGTTTTCGACTAACGTTGATGTAAACAATCCATTTTTCATCTCCAGTTATGATTCGTTTTAAGAACGGATGGAATTCATTGCGTTTAAGGTGCATATCACAAGCGTTGATTCGGTTTGTTAAATGAATTTCTTTCAATACATGTGGTACCCATATTAAAATTGACGCCAAACAAACAAATGTAAACAAAATTTCGCGCACTTTTTTTCTAAAGCAAGCTAAAAGTAACAGCTGATAACTGACAGAAGAAAGAATGCAATTACAGAGTCACAAGCCGTTGAAAAAATTTGTCAACGCCGACTATATTACCGACAATTACTTTTTGGGCAACCCAATAATTATAATTTTGTATTTATCAAATGTTCTTAAACTAGATTCTACGGTTTTAAGAAACAAATTGTCAGTGCTTCGGAACGTTTTAAACGCTTCTTTGTCTTGAACAAGAAGATAATGTAGATTTATTTTCATGATAATTTTTTTGATAACTTTTAATGTGCCTCTTCGAACAGAGTCTCATTAAGTTTTTCCATATCCGCTGCATTTTTTTTATAGGAAAAACGTTTGTCTAGTTCTTTGTTTCTTATTAGTTGCTGGACACAAAGTTTAATTTGTGCCAGCTCTTGCGCAATGACTTCGTTTTGGGAATTGATTGTGTTATGCACATCTTTCCGAAGATCCTGTATTGCAATTGATTGCAATTCTGGTTGAATAAGGAAAAAAAAAAAACAATTGGACTCGAAAATTTATGGAAGCTTACTACCTATAATTAAGTGTAAAATCTTAAATTTTTATCAAACATATATTCATGGTCTACCTTTAATTTGTGCTGCAACATTTTTCGCGAATTTATCCATTTTGCCGATGAAATGATATGCAATTATATTGAGTTGCCCAAAAAGTAATTGCGGATTTTTTAAAAGAAAGTAAATGCATTTTTAATAAAACTTAGAATGAACTTTAATCAAATATACTTTTTTTACACTTTTTTTCTAAAGCAAGCTAAAAGTAACAGCTGATAACTGACAGAAGAAAGAATGCAATTACAGAGTCACAAGCTGTGAAAAAATTTGTCAACGCCGACTATATGAAAAATCCGCAATTACTTTTTGGGCAACCCAATACAATACAATTACAGTGCTTGTATGAAAGGCTGTGGAAGTGCGAGAACTATCAACAACGATGAAATTACGCTATGGACAGTGCGACTGCGAAAAGAAACAAAAGGAACACACTGCCGCGATGCTAAATGAAAAATAAAATATTCCATTATTTTTGGAAATTAATGGCAATTTTATGGACCAAATGCACACTGCTATTTAATTTTTCAATAAAATGTAATAAAATTGACAAATTAATAGCCGATTAGTCGGAAAAGTATATTAACATTACGGGTTTTGAAAATTTTTCACTCAAAGCACTGATGATTTCCAGTAATTTATCCTTTATCCTGGCAAGGGCTAATGAAATTGCCAAGGGGTTTAGCTTTGGAGGGAAAGTGGATGGTTTAATTGCTGTGGCTGTGGAAAATATTTCTTGAAATAGAAATATTTGTCTCGCAAGGTAAGTTTGGCAGGAAAGAGGAAATCAAATGAAAACACAGTGGATTAGAAGGCAAGAATTTTTTTTGGATGGAAAAAAAACTCTGTTATGGAGACTGAACGAAACTCTTACCAGGAACAACAGTAGTGGTTGAAGCTCAGATAACAACAAGTTTGTTTAAGGGAAAAAAAAGGAAAAAACCGGTAGAGTACACAAAGTTGCGGAAAGCACGACATCTTAAGAACAAAGAGAGAAACACACACGCAAAGTATTGAGCGGGAAAGCTGACGTGTGCGGGTTTATGCAAATAGCTGGAAAAACCGGTAGAGTACACAATGTTGCGGAAAGCACGACATCTTTAGAACAAAGAGAGAAAAACACACACACAAAGTATTGAGCGGGAAAGCTCACGTGTGCGGGTTTATGCAAATAGCTGCGAAACTTAGAAAGTAGATTAGGGTGACCAGTTGGGAAAAATGGTTTGGCAATGACAGTATCAATTTTGGTACCAAAATGTACGAATTGTGAAAAGATAATTTATTCATTCAGTACCTACATACCAAATTTCAGACCTCTAGCACCATTTGTAAGGAAGGTACCAAATGGTACCAATTGCGGTGATATACGTACGTTTTCACCCGTTACCGGTACTATTATTCCATTTTTTCTTTTCACTTTCATTATTTTTCTGCAGATGTCTTTTAAGACACACTTCAAAATTCCGCCCTATTCAAAGTTCACCCATTTCGTAAATTTTTGATTCAGTACATCGCCATAAAAGTACATCGCCAGATATGGGTAAGTTCGGATGTCAACGAAGGGGGTGAGCTGCTTATTGAATATATTATAAGTTGTAATCTGGCGATTCGTAATAAAGGGGATAAACCGACTGGGAAGTGTTGGATGACTACAGCTTCTCTGATCATCGTTATATTAGTTTTAGCCTTGGAGAAAATACTGAAGTAATGGTCCCTCGGCTAAAAAAGGCGGATTGGGATAAATTTCGGCACAAATTCCGCTTCACTATCCCTTCTAGACAAGGAATGGAAGTGGAAACTACGGAGGATATAGACATAGTGGTGAAGCGGATCACGAAGGCCTTGAATGACTCGCTTGTGTCGGCATGCACTAGTGCCAAGTCAAGGGGCAAACAGCGACCGCCACCGTGGACCGCAGAGCTAGTTGGTCCAAGAAAGGACTGCCGAAAACTCTTCAACAGAGTAAAAGCCACAAGAACACCACACGATTGGGACATCTATAAGGCTGAGCTAAGAAAATATAAGGGCGAAATCCTAGGTAGAATTCTGCAGCTCCGTGGAGGATACATCTGACGTTTCTAGGCTAAGGCAGATTCTGTCCTCGAGGCCTATTACGGTGGGGTATATACCCAGAAGTCATAGAATGTATGGACAATGTCTAGTGAGGAAACACTAGCACTACTCGTTGATACACATATCCCGTAAAATTCTCCAACGGACAACGTGGCGCCAGAAAAGGGTGTCACTGATATGCATTCGTCAGAGGCTATTAGGGAAATTGTGTCTGAACCGAAAATCCTTTGAGCGATAAGAAGTTTCGACTCCTGTAAGTTGCCTGGCCCTGAGGATGTATCACCGGTTAAATTATAGGATGTGTCTGATAGACTGGTTCTCTGACTTAGGGAGATATACTCTGCTTGCATCAGAATGTCATTAACCTGTGGGATAAAGGGACACGAAGGTTATTTTCATTCCGAAAGCAGGAAACCCCCACCACACGAAGTCGAAAGATTCTCGTCCTATTAGTCTGTCATCCTTTATGCTGAAGACTTTTGAGAGGTTGATAGAAACTTAACTTAGGGCAAAGATCCCTGGAGATCGCCCGTCGCGGCAGCAGCATGCGCATAGTAGAGGCAAATCCACTGAAACAGCCCTTCACGACCTAGTCGGCTACATAGAGGGTCCTCTCGCTGTTAAGGAATATACAATGGTAGCATTTCTTGACATTTAAGGTGCTTTCAATAATGTAAAAACAACGTCTATCATGAAGGAGTTGGAGTTTCTAGGCATCAACTCTACGGTGAGAAAGATTATTAATAACTTACTTATTAAAAGATGCATTACGGCAGGCTTAGGATTTGTGGATCAAAAAAGATGGGTCTGGAGAGGACCTCCCCAATGAGGTGTACTACAATATCTCCTCTACTTTGGAATGTAGCCATTAACAATATGTTATTGTCTCTGGAAGAAAAAGGCGCAAAAGTGGTCGCGTATGCTGATGAAGTGGCAATTGCGGTTAGGGGAAGTTTCCCAGCTCTCTAAGAGATATACTTCAGGAAGCTCTAAGTGCAACAGCAAAGTGGGCTACCGAAAGTGGTCTGGGTATAAATCCGTGCAAGATTTGAAGAGAGCCATTGGCATATGTTGGGGAGTTAGACCGCATGTCATGCATTGGGAATATACTGCAGTTGTCAGACCTATTATGCAATATGGTGTTGTGGTCAGGTGGTCGGCGCTTCAAAAATCCACCTACTGCTTAATACTTAACCGGATCCAAAGGATGGCTTGTTTATGCATCACCGCCGCACTGAGGACGACACCATCTGATGCACTGAATTTAATGCTACTTCTTATGCCTCTGGACATTGTGGCTACCCAAATTGCAGCGACCACTGCCGTGACGTTACGTTAGGTTGAAAAGAGGGTGGAGATATTAATCCGCCTCATGCCACTATGGACATACACCTACGCCAGTAACAGGCTTGTTGTGCGCTCTAAAAACTATAAAGTAAGCTCTAAAAAGAAAATTTTAAGCTAGGAATTCCGTGCTTATTACAAAATCCTTAATTGTTTTCAATACCACTCCCCTAAGTTGGTTCTTGTCTGATATTGTGTCTCCACCTAAGTGCCAGTATCTGATGGACGGGAAATCCGGGCAATGACAAAGGAAATGCTCTACCGTCTCATCATCTTCTCCACATGCCCTACACATGCTATCACTTGCCGCACCGATTTTACATAAGTGAGCTCATAGTCCTATGTGTCCCGTAATGATAACAATAGCTATGCTGACCTCCTTCTTGCTTCCTTTCAGTAATAGCCTCGTCTTCTCACGATTTGGATCACCCCATAGGATTTCGCCGTCCTACCGACCGTTTCGCACCACACCACTTCACACATTCCGTGATCACCCGGATATCAGTCTGCAGGACCGTATTATGGTCAGGCAGTCTAAAACAGATCTCAGTCCCTGGGTTCTCAATGTAAACCCCCAGGCCCACTCTGTCCTCTAGCTTTGATCCATCCGTGTAACATGATCCTCCAGATGGCAATACTAGGGTTCCGTCAATCCAAGACTGTGCCTCTGGCAGCAGTGCCTCGCACTCGAATTCAAGGTTCATCTCAGGTATCCGATCGGAAACATCTTCCATTACTTCCAGGTTTCCTATCATCGCCTCGATTATACCCCGATGGTATGAGCTGCTCCCATCCTGAATCCATTCTCCCATCGCCTTAAGTCTCATAGCCGCAGTGGCTGCCTCACACTTAATTTGTATGTCAATGGGTCGGATATCTAGAATAGTTTCCAGTACCCAAGTGGGCGTGGTCCTCATCACTCCACCTATGCCAAGACAACATGTTTTCTGTATGGTCCTTATGTTGCACTTTTTCTCCATAGCAGTCCACCAAACTACTGAGGCGTAAGTAAGTATTGGTCTAATCACGCTCTTGTAGAGCCAGTGGACTTTCCTAGGATTCAGGCCCAATTTCGAGCCTACGGCCTGTCTACATAGTGCCCAACATCTGTGAGCATGCTCAGCATGCTCCAATTCAGTTTCCTGTCCAAGATCACACCTAAGTATTTGACCTTGTCAGATATCGAAATCGTCTTATTGAGGAAACGTGGTGCGTAAAATTGGCCCACCTTCGTGTTCCTCGTTAACAGGCATGTTTCATTCTTCTCAGGGTTAACATTGAGACCTCTGGGCCTAGCGCAGAACCTTTCGGCCCTTCTGCAAAGCTCGTTCGGATCCTTATGGTGCCGTGAGGTTAAGGGAGCTTTCTCATTGGTCATGTGGCGGCTACTGTGTTATCCTTGATGCAATATCCGATGTTCCAGCCAGTGCGGATACACCCTACCTGAGCCGACTTTTGACAAAAATTACTGTACCACTATTCCTGATAGAACTGATTGGAACTACGATATCCCTGGTAACAGAAGTTACATAGACTTCTATACAGATGGTTCTAAACTAAACGGCCAGGTGGGCTTTGGGGTATACTCTAAAGATCTAGAACTGATCATATCGAAGAGGTTACCCGACCACTGCAGTGTGTATCAAGTAGAGATCCTTGCAATTAAGGAACTGGTGCAATGGCTAAAATATAATATCATTACGGCGATTGGCATAAATATCTTCTCAGACAGCCATGAAATCCCTGGAGAACGTATTTCTGAACACAAAAACCGCCTTCGACTGCCGCAGATCTCTCAACGAGATGGCTAAACAGTTTAAAATTCACCTGTTCTGGGTGCCAGGCTAAAGAGATATCCCAGGGAATTGTAAAGCGGACGAAATTGCGAGACTAGGAACTACCTTATACAGCTAATTTTTCAGGACCAGGCCCGAAGGACAACGAATGATAGATGGTCACAAAGAGGGGGCTGTGAGCATTCCAAAACTATGTGGCCTCATCTAGACTTGAAGACATCTACTGCTTTGCTGCCATTAGCTAGAACAGACGTCTCAGTCATTGTGTCCGTCATGACAGGTCACTGTCTAATCGGAAAACATGCTGACAGACTGAAGGTTGCCAGCAACGACTTTTGCAGGGGCTGTGAGGACATTGATGAAGAAGAGACTATAGAACACTCTCCGATTGTGTGTCCCGCACAAGCAGTCAAAAGGAGTTCCACTTTTGGTTCTCATTTCTTTGGGAACCTGTCTGATTTAGCGGATGTGAACATTCGCAAGTTATTGGGCTTTTTAAAGCGATCTGGATGGTTCAACCGTAACAACTAGAAGGCATCTTCTTTCTTCTGTTCCTATGGTATCACAATGGACGAAAACGAAAAATTTGTGCAAATTTGCACAAATTTTATTGGAGTGGCGGTGTTTGTAGGCTGATATTTGCTGTGTTCGGGAACTCAAAAATTTTTCCAAATTTTTACTTTATTTGTCAGGAGAGAGAGAGAGAGAGAGCAAATTTTGACAGTTAATAAATAGAGAACCTGCAAATTTCTATTGGGACTTTTTTGCCAGCAGAAATTTGCAACTTTGATCACATGTTTTGTAAAGGTCAGCTGTTTTATGAAAAGCAGCAAACGCTAAAATGGATCAAAAATGCAGAGGCAAGTAACAAACATATAAATATTGTTTATTGGTAATTATTAAAGTCGGGTGTTCTACATTAGAAGATAAGTGCAAACTTTGCGGAATTATTTGGAAAATCTTGAAAAATTAATACATTGTATCCTTCCAGACATCAAGAAAAGAGCAATTATCGATTTCTTAAGTGTTTTGATGGATTCATCCTCATCGGAGAGCAACGATGAAACCAACACCGTTCCTTTGAATTTGTTAAGGGAGGAAGATGCTGCCATAGGATTGAGTGGGTCTAGCTGGGCAGTTAAACAAGTGACGCAACGTGAAAATTGGTCTGCCAATTGTGAACGGATAGATATCTTCAATGATAACAAAGTGTCCGTAGCTGCCAAATGATCGAATAGAAAGCTCCCTTAGTCTCATATTAGTGGTCGTAGGAATTTATCTAGCCACAATATCCAAAAACATCAGATGGTTAGTCCAAGGTATCTTTGTCAGCACAACAAGTAGTAGTCCTATGCACCCTTCGAAATGCATGCTGATGCTCGGCGAATGGAAATTGTTCAACGAGAGGAGCAGGAGGAGTAGTCCCTCATGCGTCTTGGCTACTGATGAGAGATGGGAGATCGGTCTGTACGACTCCCCTTTGCTCGTGGCCTTTTCAAGTTTCAGTAGCGGGATTGCCCATCTTCCAAGCATCGGGTACTATAATAGTGTTCAGATAGGCTGAGGACAAGTACGCGAAGACCTATTTATAGCGAAAAAGAAATACGCATAGAGTGCCGAAAATAACAAAACGCAAAGCTAAATAAGGCTACAGAAAGAAATGTGTCGTATTTGGACGTTTTAGAGAGAACAAGTTAAGAAAAGGAAGTATTGTCAGAATTTTCCCGAATAGTCTGTTTCAGTTATTGGCGTCGTAACAAATAAATTTAAAATTTTTTTATCTGTGTTTTTTGTGGTTAAGGCGATGTAAGCACTTGTTTTATTTGAATAGACAAGTGAAAAATGTGATAAATAATTTGGTTCCTTTTCTTTAGTTTTTCAATTTTTTTTACTAATTGTGGCGGAAAAACGGTTGTGTTTTTGTGTGTTATTTTATTAATCCTTTTGTCCAATAAAAGCAATAAGCTACGATTTTGCAAAGAATGTTGAAAGGCTTATACCAGCGATGTTTTTTTATATAGGACACAAGGCCTCCAAGGCTAGGCGGCTGGCATTTTTCCCGTGCTAAGAAGCAATTCAGCGGAAAATATCTCAAAACTCAAAACTCTCAATATTTAGCTTGCTCTCATGCACTCTTTTCCAGGCAAATAAAGTTTTTAAAATTTTCCAGCCGAGTACATCCGAAATAATTGAAAACGAAGGACGACCGCAAATCCTCGCACCCTTACTCTTATTGTGTATGGAAAATATCTAGTGAGGAAAGACTATAACTCCTTTAGATCGCCGGTTGCATTACAAGCTGTGTCTGATAGACTGGTTCCCTGGCTTAGGGAGATATACTCTGCTTGTATCAGAATGTCATATATACCTGTGGGGTAGAGGGACACGAAGGCGAAAGATTTTCGTCCTATTAGTCTGTCATCCTTTATGCTGAAGACTCTAGAGAGGTTGATAGAAACATAACATAGAGCAAAGATCCTTGGAGATCGCCCGTCGCGGCAGCAGCATGCGTATAGTAAAGGCAAATCCACTGAAACCGCCCTTCACGACCTAGTCGGCTACATAGAGGGTTCTCTCGCTGTCAAGGAATATACAATAGTAGCATTTCTTGACATTGAAGGTGCTTTCAATAATGTAAAACCGACGTCAATCATGAAGGAGTTGGAGTTTCTAGGCATCAACTCTACGGTAAGAGAGATTATTAATAACTTTCTTACTAAAAGATGCGTTACGGTAGGCTTGAGATCTGTGGATCTAAAAGGATGAATCAGCAGAGGAACTCCTCAAGGAGGTGTACTGTCTCCTCTACTTTGGAATATAACCATTAACAATATATTATTGTCTTTGGAAGAAAAAGGCGTCAAAGCGGTCGCATATGCTTATGACGTGGCAATTGCGTTAGGGAAAGTGTTCCAGCACTTAAGATATATACTTCAAGAAGCTCTACGTGCAACAGCGAAGTGGGCTATCGAAAGTGGTCTGGGCATAAATCCGTACAAGACAGAAGTTGTTCTTTCCAGCAGGAGACACAAGCTACCTACAGTGGCACCTGTCTCCTTGGGAGTAGAGAATATTCCATTTACAGAAAGCGCAAATTACCTGGGTGTTGCTTGACAGGAAATTGAACTTCAAATCTAACATTTTGGAAAGGGCAAGAAAGGCAACTCTTGCCCTATACACCTGCAATAAAGCCATTGGCAAAAGTTGGGGTTTAGACCGCGTGTCATGCATTGGGTTATACTGCAGTTGTCAGACCTACAATGCTATTTGGTGTTGTGGTCTTGTGGACGGCGCTTCAAAAGTCCACCTACTGCTCAATACTTAACCGGATCCAAAGGATAGCTTGTTTGTGCATCACAGCCACACTGAGGACGACACCATCTAATGCACTGAATTTAATGCTGGTTATTGTGGCTAGACAAATTGCAGGGACCATGGCCGTGAGATTAAGAGACCTTTCGTATTTGTCATGTGGGGGCTACGGACACTGTGTTATCCTTGATACAATATCCGATGTTGCAGGCAGAGTGGATTACAGCCTACCTGAGCCGCTTTTTACTACACCACTATTCCTGATAGAAGAGATTGGAACTACCATATCTTTGAGAACCTGTCTGATCTAGCGTATGTGAAGATCCGCAAGATATTGGGCTTTTTAAAGCCATCTAGATAGTTCATAGAAGGCATCTTCCTTCTTCTGTTTCTGTGGTATCACTATGGACGAAAACGTCTAAGTGAGTCTGATGGCAGACCTTCTCTTATTGTGACTTCAAACGCTGCAAGAAGAAAACTTTAAAACGCTACAAGAACACAATTTTATAAAATAAACTAGGCTCTCCTAGTTTGGTGCCGGATGGTTAAGAGGTGCTAAAACGATATACGATCTTGCTTATTAACAATATACGATATTGCTTATCAACGACTCCTTAAAAGAGTACAATATCAGTAAATAATAAAAATAAATAATGGGAAAATACTATGATCATTAAAAACAGAAGTTAGAAAAAATAGTCCTCAAGCCTTTTTTTAAATGTAGATACATTGTTGATGCATTGCAAAGCAAAAGGTGAAGCGTTACAATGACTAATGGTGTCCATAAAAGACACTCAGGTACCAGACACCTCCTCCTTATTTTTTTATGACTTTTATATTTTTTTATATTAATGTCCTCCCATTTGTAGTGTTTTTCTGTACTAAGATTAGACGATCTAGCCATGTCCGTCCCTCTGTCCGTCTGCCTGTTGAAATCACGCTTCAGTCTTTAAAAATAGAGATATTAAGCTGAAACTTTTCACAGATTCTTTTTTGTTCATAATTTCGAAGATGGGCTATATCCTAAATCCGCCGATTTAGGGTCTTAGGCCCATTAAAGTCACGTTTATTATCCGATTTTGCTGAATTTTGGGACAGTGAGTAGTAAGACTCTTCGACATCCTTCTTCAATTTGGCTCAGATCGGTCCAGATTTGGATATAGCTGCTATATAGACCGATCTCTCGATTTAAGGTCTTAGGTCCATAAAAGGCGCATTTATTGTCCGATTTCTTCGAAATTTGGGTCAGTGAGTTGTGTTAGGCCCTTGACATTCTTCTTCAATTTTTTGTCAGATCGGTCCAGATTTGGATATAGCTGACATATTGGCCGATCTCTCGATATAATATTTCTGGCCCATAAATGGCGCATTTATCGTCCGATTTCGCCGAATTTTGTGACAGTGAGTTGCGTAAGGCTCTTCAATAGAAGAGAATATTTGGATATAGCTGCCATATAAACTTATCTCTCGATTTAAGGTTTTGAACCCATAAAAAAGTCTGATTGCGCCGAAATTTGAGACAGTGAGTTATGTTAGGCCCTTCAACAGCCCTCTTCAATTTGGCTCAGATCGGTTTAGTTTTGGATATAACTGATCTCTCGATTTAAAGTCTTGGCCCCATAGAAGTACATTTCGCTGAAATTTGACACAGTGACTTATATTAGGCTTTTCGACACCCGTGTCGTTTATGATTCAGATCGGTCTACATTTGAATATGGCTATCAAAAAGACCAATATTTTCAAATATCAAAAATATCAATATTAACGTTGTTTTGAATGGATGAGTAACAAAATCGGTTGTCTTCTATTTAGTAAAATAAAGTTTAGCGTGCACGTGTGTTTGACAACAAGACTTAGTTTTGGTTATTTTTTTGTGGCTGAAAAAAAAATTGTGGAAATGGGACAAATTTTCCTTTTAAATTTTTGGCACAAATGTTAAATTCGCATTTAAACGTTTGGCAAGTAATCCAGACTACTGTATTATACGATATTAGATAATAAAAACAGATGTGATTTGGACTGTATAGTAATTAAATAAATCGCAACAATTACCAAGCTAGTGGATGCATTTGGGTTTGTATGTTCGTTTTTCATAGTTTATAATAAGGTTTTCACTGTTTAAAACACTGCAAAATCTACCAGCCATTACCGAATAACGGTGAACATTGAAAATTTCTCTGTAACAAACATGCTGAATCAGTTTCCAAGCATCTTCCAAGATCATGTCAATCGAAGTATCGAGAAGACATTCCAATAAAAATATAAATTAAAAGCGCTGTTTTGTCTTTTACTTACGGATCTATAGCCGAACTAATTTGCAAAAATATTTGTTTTAATTTACTAAAATGTTAACGTACGATTTGTGTGTGAAGAAATGTGCTCAAATACTCGAAGGCATTAAACATAGAAATAATAAAGAGTAAAAGCGTGCAAAGTTTGGCTGGGCCTAATCACCATGGATCACACTTGTCGAGTTCTTTTACCGGTATCTCTTTTTAGGCCAACAAAGGATAAAGGAAAAAAAATGCTATGCTATTTGGCACAAATGTTAAATTCGCATTCAAACGTTTGGCAAGTAATCCAGACTACTGTATCATACGATATTAGATAATAAAAACCGATGTGATTTGGACTGTATAGTACTAAAATAAATCGCAACAATTACCAAGCTGGTGGATGCATTCGTGTTTGTATGTTCGTTTTTCATAGTTTATAATAAGGTTTTCACTGTTTAAAACACTGCAAAATCTACCAGCCATTACCGAATAACGGTGAACATTGAAAATTTCTCTGTAACAAACATGCTGAATCAGTTTCCAAGCATCTTCCAAGATCATGTCAATCGAAGTATCGAGAAGACATTCCAATAAAAATATAAATTAACAGCGTTGTTTTGTCTTTTACTCACGGATCTATGGCCGAACTAATTTGCAAAAATATTTGTTTTTACTAAAATGTTTACGTACGATTTGTGTGTGAAGAATGTGCTCAAATACTCGAAGGCATTAAACATAGACATAATAAAGAGTAAAAGCGTGCAAAGTTTGGCTGGGCCGAATAACCATGGATCACACTTGTCGAGTTATTTTACCGGTATCTCTTTTTAGGCCAACAAAGGATAAAGGAAAATAATTGCTATGCTATTGGAGCTATATCAAGTTATATGTAAAATTTAAGTTTTTTGTCATTGTGTTTTTCAGCTAATTCGAATAAGAATTGCGTCTTTTAGAGGCTAAAGAAGTAAAAAAAAGAGATCGGTTTATATGGGAGCTGCATCAGGCTATAGACCGATGCAGACCATGTTTGACACGTATGTTAAAGGTCATGGGAGAAGCCATTGTGTAAAGATTCAGCCAAATCGGATAATAATTGCGCCCTCTAGAGGCTCAAGAAGTCAAAACCGAAGATCGGTTTATATGACAGCTATATCAGGTTATGGGTCGACTTCAATTATACTTAGCGCAATTGTTGAAAGCTATAGCAAAACATCTAATGCAAAATTTCAGCCAAACCGGATAAGAATTGCGCCCTCTAGAAGCTTAAGAAATCTAGTCGGGAGATCGGTTTATATGGCAGCTATATCAGAATATAGACAGATTTAGACCATACTTGACACATTTGTTGGAAGTCATACCAAAACGACATGTGCAAAATTTCAACCAAATTGGATAACAATTGCGCCCTCTAGAGGCTCAAGAAGTCAAATCGGGAGATCGGTTTAAATGGCAGCTATATCAGAATATAGACAGATTTAGACCATACTTGGCACAGTTATTGGAGGTCATAACAAAACATCTCACGCTAAATTTGAGCTACATCGGGTAAGAATGGCGCCTTATAGAAGCTCACGAAGTCAATTCCCAAAATCGGGTTATATGGCAGCTATATGGACCGATTTGGCCAATAAAAACATTGTGATAAATTTGATTAAAAAAGTGTACAATATCAGTAAATAATAAAAATAAATAAATAATGGGAAAATACTATTATCATTAAAAACATAAGTTAGAAAAAATAGTCATCTCACCTATTTTTAAATGTACATAGATACATTGTTGATGCATTGCAAAGCAATAGGTAGAGCGTTCCAATGACTAATGGTGTCCATAAAAGACACTCAGGTACCAGACACAGGTTTTTACTTATGACTTTTATAAATATTTTTTTTTTATATTAATTAATTAATTATATTAATTTGTAGTGTTTTTCTGTACTGAGAGTTTTAAAGTTGTGAGACTTTTGCAATGACGAATTCAGTTGATTTAGGTAGGGGCAGAAATTGTATGGCAATTGGTTTTATACCCACCACCGAAGGATGGGGTATATTTATTTTGTCATTCCGTTTGCAACACATCGAAATACCCATTTCCGACCCTATAAAGTATATATATTCTTGATCTGCGTAAAAGTCTAAGACGATCATGTCTGTCCGACTATCTGTCTGCCTGTTGAAATCACGCTACAGTCTTTAAAAATAGAGATATATTAAAAATATATCACTTAGACGTTTTCGTCCATTGTGATACCACAGGAACAGAAGAAGGAAGATGCCTTCTAGTTCCTACCGTTGAATCATCCAGATCGCTATAAAAAGCCCAATAACTTGCGGATATTCACATCCGCTATATCAGACAGGCTCTCAAAGTAATAAGAAGCTATAGTGGAATTCCTTCTCACCGCCGCACGGAACAAAAGTCGTTCAATCCCATGACAGCCGGTTGTACGCACCGGATTGACCCGATGGAATCCTCATCGGCAAGGGCTGCCGCCCGCTAACCCCAGTATAATGTATATGGAAATAAACAGGGTAGTCAACGAACATAAGCGGAATTTGTGGCTGGAACACTTGGAGCAATGTAACTTAGGCACCGGTGTAGGCAAACTGTGGTCTACTGTTAAGTCACTCTCGAACACCGGTAGACGGGATGACAGGACCTCAGTCACTTTTGGCGAAATAACCGTGACTGATCCGAAGAGATGCGCCAGGTAGTTCAACCGTCAATTTATTGTGCATCCCGAGAGAGACAGGGCAGGATTTCGTGGTCTCCGAGCCGATGAACAGCCATCACAATTTACCGTGGGCGAAGTTACGAATGTCATCCGTGGTGCCAAATCATCTAAGGCGTTGGGCCCCGACGGAATCTCTATATTGATGTTGAAGAATCTGGGTTCACCTGGAGTTGAGTAACTTACCATTGTCCTGTCTTTGAACACTCTTATAGTTCCCGATGTCGGGAAAATGGGCAGAGTGATCCTGTTGCTGAAGCCTGGAAAAGACCCGAGTTTGGGGGAGCCGTACAGACCGATCTCCCTTTTCTCACCAGTGGCACAGACGCTTGAGGCATTACTCCTCCCGAGCCTCGTAGGAGAATTTCCATTCGCCGAGCATCAACATGAATTTCGAAGACTGCACAGCACAACAACAGCTTTGCCATGCCATCACCGCACACATTTTCCGTGGCTTAAATCAGCCCAGGCCATGTGATGGAACTGTCCTCGTGGCACTGGACCTATCGAAGGCATTCGACACAAATTATTTGAGGACATCACCAACACGTCTCACCAGCCAGGCCTGAAACGATGGATCGCGAATTATCTGTGTGGTCGCCAGTCATTTGTGTAATTTAGGGATAAGAAGCCGAAGCACCGTAGACTGAAACAGCGAGTTCCCTAAGGTGGTGTGATACACTGCACTGCTTTTAACCTCTACCTATCCTCCATTCCACCCCCTCCATTCCACCCCCTCCAGACGGCATAGAGATCGTATCATATGCGGACGATTGTACGATCATGGCATCAGGCCCCCCATCCATTGATGACATCTGCGATAGGTTGAACGTCTACCTCAACGAACTTGCCTCATATTTTTCTGCAAGAAATCTGAAGATATCCGCCACCAATCTTCAGCCACACTGTTCACTACAAATACGCGAGAGGTGAATACTGAGCTAACTGTGATGGTCGATGGAGAAATGATTCCGACCATCAAGTGTCCCAAAATACTTGGAGACACATTTAACAGCCCTTACACATTCTCCCCACATGCCACAGCAATCTGCGATGGAGTCAAAAGTAGAAACAAGGTTTTCAAGTCACTTGCTGGCAGCACTTGGGTTGCAGACAAAGAAAGCTTGTTGACCACGTACAAAGCAATTGGCCGGTGTATGGTAAGTTATGCAGCGCCAGTGTGGTCTTGTCAACTTTGTGACACGCAGTGGAATAATATTCAGATCTGTCAGAATGTCGCCCTACGAACTCCTCAGTTCCGACCATCAAGTGTCCCAAAATAACCTCGGTGTCTACACCATCTACGATAAGCAATTCTTATGATAGTCCTGTGAATTCCCAAGTGATACGTACGGACGATATTGATCTAAATCCTTTGTTAAAGACTTTAGAAGATCTTATTCATAATCGTTATATAACTCCAAAGGGAATTGATAAAAAGTCATCTGATTATAGGATGCAGATTAAATTATCTGATGATATTCCAATACACTGCTCTCCCCGTAGATTGTCGGTTCGTGATCGTGAGGAAACGCAGAAGATTGTTAGTGATTTGTTAGAAAGGAAAATAATAAAGGGTGATTTTTTTGAGGTTAGGATTTTCATGCATTAGTAAATACGTTACAGCAATTCTCCATACACGTCAGCAATTGTGTTGGTAAAGAAAAAGACAGGGGAAACGCGGATGTGTGTCGATTATCGAGCGTTAAACAAAAAGACTATTAGGGATAACTTTCCTTTACCCCTCATCGAGGACTGTATTGAGAGCATATCAGGCAAAAAATGGTTTAGCCTCATGGATTTGAAGGATGGATTTTTCAACATAGAAATGCATAATGATTCAATTCCATACACTTCATTTGTAACCCCATTTGGACAGTACGAGTATTTGAAGATGCCATTTGGTTTAAAGAATGCTCCAGCAAACTTTCAACGCTTTATAAATGGTATATTTCGCGACTTAATAGAGGACCATAGAGTGGTTATATATACGGATGACATATTGATTGCATCCTCTGATTTCGATTCTCATGTTCAGACATTGGCGGTTGTACTTGGACGTGCTTTTGAGTACGGATTACGTATCAAGTTAACTAAATGTAAATTTGGTTATCAGAGTTTAGAGTATTTAGGATACTTAATCAGCCCAAAAGGTATACGGCCGACAGAAAATCACTTGCGAGCTGTGAAACAAATACCAAATCCAAGGAATCATAGGGAATTACAAACTTGTCTTGGGTTGTTTTCCTACTTTAGGAAATTCGTTCCGTCATTCTCAAATATTGCAAGGCCATTGTTAGATTTGCTTTGTAAAGAGAAAAAATTCGTTTTCTCTGAAGAATGTGTAAAGGCCTTTAGTGAATTAAAGTCTCGTTTACTTCGGGCCCCAGTATTAGCTATCTATAACCCTAAAAGCGATACGGAGTTACATTGTGATGCAAGTTCTCATGGATTCGGAGCAATATTGATGCAGCGTCAGGATGATAAAAAGTTCCACCCCGTAGCATTTTTTTCAAAGGCTACAACCAATGCAGAATCGAGATATCATAGCTTCGAACTGGAAACACTCGCAATTATTTACGCGTTGCGCCGGTTTCGTGTGTATTTAGAAGGATTACATTTTACCATAGTCACAGATTGCAATTCACTTGTTCACAATTCACAATTCACAATTCACCTTGAACAAGAGACAAGTTAATCCTCGGATATCCCGCTGGGCATTGGAACTAGAGAACTATGACTATTCTATCAAACACAGGAAGGGTTCTTCTATGGGTCATGTGGATATGTTAAGCTGATGTATAGAAAAGGAAATATCCCCTCATGTGGGATGTAACATGATTTGCTCTGTAGATTCGAATCAACTCGATGTCCAAATTCAACTGACCCAAGCTAGAGATCCTGTTATTAAGGACTTATGTAAACGTTTGGAAAAGGAAGAGATATGTGATTTTGACCTAATAGACGGTCTCTTATTTAAGAAAGTGGGTGCAACCGTTTGTTTATATGTCCCAAAGGAAATGGAAGATAATGTGATAAGAATGATACATGAGAAGCTTGGACACCTGGGGACAGATAAATGTTATTATAAGATTCGAGAGAATTTTTGGTTCCCAGACATGCGCAATAAGATAGATAGCTTCATTAAGAATTGTATAAAATGTATCATTTATGCTGCTCCAGCTAGAATAAACCAACAGAACATGTACAGCATTCCAAAGGTGGCGGAGCCATTCGATACGATACACATGGATCACTTCGGACCACTTCCATCATTAAAATCGAAAAGAAAACACATTTTAGTGGTAGTTGATTCTTTTACAAAATTTGTTCGACTTTATCCTGTAAATTCGACGAGCACTAAGGAGGTTTGTTGTTCTCTCGAAAAGTATTTTAGTTATTACAGTAGACCAAGACGCCTAATCTCGGACAGAGGATCATGTTTTACGTCATTGGAGTTTTCTGAATTCATTTGGAAAAATAATATTAATCATGTTAAGGTGGCGGTTGCCTCTTCACAAGCAAATGGGCAGGTTGAGCGTGTAAATCGTATTATTAAGTCCATGTTGAGCAAATTGAGTGACCCAATAGATCATTCCGATTGGTCATTGAAATTGTCCCAGGTGGAATATGCTATCAATAACTGTGTTCACAGTTCTACAAAGGAAACCCCAGCGAAGTTACTCTTTGGAACGAATCAACGAGGGGTGGTGGTAGATAAGCTGTCGGAATATCTAGATAAGAAAATGAGTAATGAGGAGAAACTAAATTTGAGGGATATGAGGGTTAAGGCATTGAATTCTATACAGCGATCTCAGAACTACAACGAATTATACTTTTCCAAACATCATGAACCGGCAAAACGTTACGATGAGGGTGATTATGTTGTTATTATGAATATTGACAATACAGTTGGGAAGAATAAGAAATTTTGTGAAAAATATCGTGGTCCCTACATTATTGAAAAAGTATTAGATAATGATCGCTACGTTGTGAGAGATGTTGACAATTGTCAACTGACACAGATCCCATATAAGGGTATAATTGAAGCAAAGCGACTTCGGAAATGGTTGACACCTAGGTTATAGATTTATGTTATTGGTCACACTTATATAATATACACAATTTTTATATCATGATTGTGGGCAATCATATTGTTAGGTTGGCCGAACTGTAATATGATAACTTGTTATACTCGTATTTATAAGAAACTTTTGATGAAACTAAGTAGACTAGCTTGTTCCTTTAATGTTGTTTGTTTTAAAAATATAATAAAAAGAGTCAGTTTGTTGACAGAAGCTTTACACACTGCATTTTTTTTGTTCATAAGCAGATTAATTTCGACGATGGGCTATATCGGACTATATCTTGATATAGCCCCTATATAGACCGATAGGCCGATTTAGGGTCTTAGGTCCATAAAAGTCACATTTATTATCAGATTTTGCTGAAATTTGGGACAGTGTGTTGTGTTAGGCCAGTCGACATTCTCTCTTAATTTGGCCTAGATGCCATATAGACCGATCTGTCTATTCAAGGTCTTGGGCCTATAAAAGGCGAATTTATTTTCCGATTTTGCCAAAATTTGGGACAGTGAGTTGTGTTAGGCCCTTCGACAATCTTTTTCAACTTTTCTCAGATCGGTCCAGATTTGGAAATAGCTGAAATATAGACCGATCTCTGCATATAATGTTTTGGGCCCATAATAGGCGCATTTATTGTCCGATTTCGCCGAAATTTAGGTCAGTGAGCTGTGTTAGGCCCTTCGATATTCTTCAATTTTTCTCAGAACGGTCAAGATTTGGATATAGCTGACATATAGACCGAATAGAATTTATTATTCGATTTTGTCAAAATTTGGCACAGTGAGTTGTGTCAAGCCCTTCGACAGCCCTCTTCAAATTGGCCCAGTTCGGTTTAGATGTGGATATAGCTGCCAATTCTTGGCCCTATAAAAAGCACATATATAATCCGATTTCGCTGAAATTTGACACAGTGAGTTATATTAGGCTTTTCGACATCCGTGTCGTATATGATTCAGATCGGTTTATATTAGAATATGGCTACCAAACAGACCAATATTTAGTTCTGCAAAATCGAACAAGTACTTGTACTTATTAGACCTCTCAACATCCGTGTCGAATTTGGTCCAACTAGGACCGTATTTCGACAAAGCTGCCATAGGGGCATAAATTTTCATTTGCACCGGATTATGACTAAAGGTGGTTTACATGTATTACATGTGGTGGGTATCGGCCGGGCCGTACTTAACGCCTTTTTACTTTACCGGGCATATGATAGTATATTCATATTTAAGAGAATTTGTATTGACGCAACAATTTTTTCAAATATTTTGAATTTTAAAAATTTTTGAGAAAAAATCTTTTTATTTCCTAAACCCCTACAACTAAAAAATATTTTATGACCATTTGGTGAAGAAAACTGGATTAAATGATTTTAGCATAAAATAGAACCCGCTGTCAAAAGAAGATTGCCATAAATTAATTTTTTTATGCAACAAGACATTGAAACGGATTCCAGAAATCTCACTCCAAAAAATTCTTAGAAATTTTTTTGTTTGATTTTTGGAATGTAAAATATTGCCGATTTTACTTTGACTTTATGACCAAATGTCGCCGCCAACGTGTCAGTTCCTGCACCCAAAAACTACCATAAAAACAAAAACAAATTGAGCTATCTTTACCAAATTCACAGAAACAAGAATTTTGGCAATTTTCGATTTTAAAAAAATGTGGGGCGCTGTTATTTTTAAGCCCTTCGCCTTAAAAAGCAATTAAACTTTTCACATATTTTTGACTTACAATTTTCTACATATGCACTTGTTCATGGAAAAAGACGAATAGAATTCCTACCTTTAGGGTTGCTATTCCATTCTGCATTCGGAATAGCCCCTGAAACGTTTAGTTGTTTCACGAGCGAAATTTAACAGTAATCATCTGTTTTTGTTTTCGTACCAAAATACGTTTTTTAGGTTAGGTTAGCTTAGGTTTAGGTTAGGTTAGGTTTAGCTGTCTGCCATCAGACTCACTTAGACGTTTTCGTCCATTTCGTCCACCACAGGAACAGAAGCAGGAAGATGCCTTCTAGTTCCTACCGTTAAACCATCCAGATCGCTTTAAAAAGCCCAATTACTTGCGAATGTTCACATCCGCTATATCAGATAGGCTCTCAAAGAAATAAGAACCTAAAGTGGAACTCCTTCACTTCGGCACACGCGACAAAAGTCGTTGCTGGCAACCTTCAGATTAGACAGTGACCTGTCATGATGGACACAATGACTGAAACGTCTGTCCTTACCAGTGACAGCAATGCTGTAGACCTCTTCAAGTTCAGATGAGGCCACATAGTTTTGAAATGCTCACAGCCCGCTCTTTGTGACCATCTATCATTCGTTGCCCTTCGGGCCTAGTCCTGAAAACATAGCTTACATGTCGCTAGAGGCATACCCACAAGATTCCAGTGTACGGTAGTTCCTAGTCTCGCAAGCTTGTCTGGGATATCTCTGTGGCCTGGCACCCAAAACAGGTGAATTTTGAACTGTTCAGCCACCTCGTTGAGAGATCTGCGCCAGTCGAGGGCGGTTTTTGTGTTCAGAATATGTTCTCCAGGGATTTCATGGCTGCCTGGCTATCTGAGAAGATATTTATGCCAATCGTCGTAATGACATTATATTTTAACCATTCCACCACTTCCTTAAGTGCAAGGATCTCTGCCTGATACACACTGCAGTCGGGTAAAGTTTTCGATATGACCAGTTTTAGATCTTTAGAGTACAAAGCCCATCTGGTCGTTTAGTTTGGAACCATTCGTATAGAAGTCTATGTAACTTCTGTTACCAGGGATAACGTAGTTCCAATCGGTTCTATCGGGAATAGTGGTGCAGTAATTTTCAGGTAGGGTGTAATTCACTCTGCCTGGAACATCGGATATTGTATCAAGGATAGCACAGTGCCTGTGGTCGCTGCAATTTGGGTAATACAATGTCCAAAGGCATAGCATTAAATTCAGTGCATCAGATGGTGTCGTCCTCAGTGCGGCTGTGATGCACAAACAAGCCATGCTTTGGATCCGGTTAAGTACTGAGCACTAGATGGATTTTTGAAGAGCCGTCCACCAGACCACAACACCATATAGCATTATAGGTCTGACAACTGTAGCATATACCCAATGCATGGCTCTCTTGCATCAACTCTATAGGGCAAGAGTGGCCTTTCTTGCCCTTTCCAAAATGTTAGATTTGAAGTTCAATTTCTAGTCCAGCAAAACACCCAGGTATTTTGCGTTTTCTGTAAATGTACTGTAGGAAACTTGTATCTCCTGCTGGCAAGAACTACTTCTGTCGTAGCCCACTTTGCTGTTGCACGTAGAGCTTGCTGAAGTATATCTCTTATAGTGCAGGGAAACTTTCCCCTAACCGCAATTGCCACATCATCAGCATACGCGATCACTTTTACACCTTTTTTTCCAGAGACAATAATATATTGTTAGTGGCTATATTCCAATGTAGAGGAAACAGTACACCTGCTTGGGGTGTTCTTCTGCTGACCCATCTGCCTGTCATAATGCATCTTTTAGTGTGTAAGTTATCAATAAACTTTCTTACTGTAGAGTTGATGCCTAGAAACTCCAACTCCTTCGTGATTGACGTTGGTTTTACATTATTGAAAGCGCCATCAATGTCAAGAAATGCTACCGTTATATATTCCTTGACAGCGAGAGAACCCTCTATGTAGCCGACTAGGTCGTGAAGGACTGTTTCAGTGGATTTGCCTTTGCTATATGCCTTATGCTGCCGCGACGGCCGATCTCCAGGGACCTTTGGCCTAAGGTATGTTTCTATCAACCTCTCAAAAGTTTTCAGCATAAAGGATGACAGACTAATAGGACGAAAATCTTTCGCCTTCGTGTGGTAGGGTTTTCCTGCTGTCGGAATAAAGATGACCTTCGTGTCCCTCCATCCCACAGGTATATATGACATTCTGATATAAGCAGAGTATATCTCCCTAAGACAGGGAACAAGTCTTTCGGACACAACTTGTAATTCAACCAGTGATACATCATCAGCGCCTGGCGACTTAAAGGAGTCGAAACTTCTTATCGCCCAAAGGATTTTCGGCTCAGACACAATTTCTCTAATAGCCTCCGACGAATGCATATCAGTGACAACCTCTTCTGGCGCCACGTTGTCCCTTGGAGAATTTCTCGGGAAATGTGTATCAACGAGTAGTTCTGGCGGTCGCTGTTTGCCCCTTGGCTTGTCACTAGGGCATGCTGACACAAGCGAGTCATTCAAGGCCTTCGTGATCCGCTTCTCCACTATGTCTATATCCTCCGTAGTTTCCACTTTCTTTTCTAGTCTAGAAGGGATAGTGGTGCGGAATTTGTGCCGAATTTTATCCCAATCCTTTTTTAGCCGAGGGACCATTACTTCACTATTTTCTCCAAGGCTAAAACTAAAATAGCGATGATCAGAGAAGCTGTAGTCTTCCAACACTTCCCAGTCGCATATTCTTCAACTTATATCTTCCGATACAAAGGTAATATCTAGTACCTACTGGCTGTTCCTGGTAATAAAGGTCGGTTTATCCCTTATATTACAAATCACCAGATTGCAACTTATAATATATTCAATAAGTAGCTCACCCCTTTCGTTGACATCCGAACTTCCCCATATCAGGCGATGTGCATTAGCATCACTTCCTACAATAAGTCTTTTCTTCCCTACAGAAGCAGCGTCAACCAGCGACTTAAGGTTTAAAGGCGGCATCTTTGAATCGTGTGCCATGTATAGGAAAGCCAGCCAGTAATGAGACTTATTTATTTCAAGGCTGGCTACTATTGAATCTTCAGTGCCTAGCGACGGAAAAAAACATGCTCTGTGTCTCCCATTCTTCGTACCCTTGAGTAGTTTAAATCCCGGAATTCTTAATCGAAGAACATTCCTCCACACTCCCCTGGTACCTGGATAAGAACCACACGTAAAATCCCCCTGCCATCAAGAGGAATTTTAGTACCGAAGCGGCCTTACAATGGTGGAGATTTATCTGTAGAAAACTACCCATAGTCTGGATTCAGAACTTCCACCACTGTTGCGTTAGCCTTATCTTTTGATTCCGCCAGGAACACCCTCAATGATTCGTTAGATCTTGTCATAATGAGCTTCCGTACGTATCCAGGGGGAGGTGAGAAAACAGTGGAAACTCAATAATAAGGTTTCATGGTGGCCCCAGGGCTGGTTGGTCTAAGGACTGCAGAAAACTCTTCAACGGAGCAGGTCATTTTCATTACGAAAGCAGGAAAACCCTACCACACTAAGACGAAAGATTTTCGTCCTATTAGTCTGTCATCCTTTATGCTGAAGACTCTTGAGAGGTTGATAGAAACAAATCCACTGAAACAGCTCTTTACGACCTATTCAGCTACATAGAAGGTTCTCTCGCTGTCTAGGAACATACAATGGTAACATTTCGTGACATTGATGGTGCTTTCAATAATGTAAAACCAACGTCAATCATGAAGGAGTTGGAATTTCTAGGCATCCATTCTACCGTAGGTTAGGTTGAAAAGAGGGTGCAGATATTAAATTACCCCATGCAACTATAGGCAGACCCTAAGACAGTATTCGGCTTGTTGTGCGCTCTAAAAACAAAAAAGTAACCTCGAAAAAATATATGTTAGGAATTCCGTGCTACTTACAAAATCCTTAATTGTTTGCCATACCACTTCTCTTAGTTGGTTCATGCCTAGTATTGTGTCCACACCTAAGTGCCGGTATTTGTTAGACACGAAAACCGGACAATGACAAAAGAAATGCTCGAACGCATCATCATCTATCACTTGCCCCACCGATTTTACATAAGTGAGCTCGTAGTTCTATGTGCCCCGTTATGATACCAATAGCTATACTGACCTCCTTCTTACTTCCTTTCAGTTATAGCCTCGTGTTCTCACGATTTGGATCACCCCATAGGATTTTCGTTGTTTTAGCGACCGTTTCGCTGTTCCCCAGGGTTGCATTCGTCGCTCACTCCCTTAACTCGGACTGCGTCGACCCGAAAGGCTTTGGGTTAACCAAGTTTATTGATGGCAGTCCTCTGGCCTTCACCGCCAAATCGTCTGCCCTTTCGTTCCCCCTTACTCTGTTATGGCCCGGCACCCAAACGATGCGGATTTTGCCATCCTCAGAGAAGGCGTTAATCTCCTTCTTACACTGCAAGACTGTTCGTGACCTTACCGTTCTGGTTGTTATTGCCTTTATGGCAATTTTACTGTCGGTAAAAATGTTAACACTCGATGCCCTTGCGTTAGCAACACACCACCTCACGCATTCCGTGATCGCCCGGATCTCCGCCTGTAGGACCATATCATGGTCAAGCAGTCTAAAACAGATCTCAGTCCATGGGTTCTCAATATAGACCCCCAGGCCCACTCTGTCCTCTAGCTTTGATCCATCCGTGTAACATGATCATCCAGACGGCAATACTAGTATTCCGTCAATCCAAGAGTGTGGCAGCAGTGCCTCGCACTTAACCTCAAGGTCCATCTCAGGTATCCGATCGGAAACCTCTTCCCTTCAGTCCAGGTTTCCTATCGTCGCCTCGATTATACCGCGATGGTATGAGCAGCTCCCATCCTCAATCCATTCTCCCATCGCCTTAAGCCTTATAGCCGCAATGGCTTCCTCACACTTAATGGGTCAGATATCTTGAATAGTCTCCAGTGCCTCGGTGGGCGTGGTCCTCATCGCTCCGCCTATGTCAAGACAACATGTTCTCTGAACCTGTTGTATGGTGCTTATGTAGCTTTTTTTCTCCATAGCAGTCCACCAACTACTGAGGCGTAAGTATTGGTCCAATCACGCTCCTGTGAAACCTCTGATTCAGGCCCTATTTCGAGCCTACGGCCCGTGTACTTAGTGCCCAATATCTGTGAGCCTTCTCAGTACGTTCCTGAATGTGACACTTCCAATTCAGTTTCCTGTCCAAGATCACAGGTATTTGACCTTGTCAGATATCGAAATCGTTTCGTTGAGGAAACGTGGTGCGTTAAATTGGCTTACCTTCGTCTTCCTCGTGAACATGCATATTTCAGCCTTCTCTGGGTTAACATTGAGACTTCTGGGTCTAGCCCAGTCATATGCCATATGCAAGACCCCTTCGTCCCTTCTGCAGTAATATTACATCGTCTGCGTAGCAGACGGGTTCAAATTCCTCTTCAGTCAGCGTCTGTAATAGGTCATTTACGGTGGTCACCCAAAGGAGTGGCGACAAAATGCCCCCCTGTGGCTTGCCTTATAAAAGCCATGGGACACACAATTTATCCACCTACTACCTGAACCTCATCGATTAGATTTTCCGAAAATATCGTCACATCTAATACCTTCTCCCTAATCCTATTAACAAAGGTAGCGGTATTACCAATATAAAGTGTTGTTAGGTCGTTAGCATTTAAGAACTCTGCCAGGGCTTGGTCCCACTTGTTAGTGTTGTTACTACCCCACGAACCGTTGAGTGGAGCGGACGTTTTGTTATACCACTCCGCAAGAATTTTCCTCTAACTCGTAATAGGTCATTATTTTTGGAAGAAAAATTTAAGTCACTCAATGATGGCTGCGATAGAGGTATCGATAAGGCAGTTGATGATCTGCGTCTGTTTCCAGTGGATCGGCAGATCTAGAGCCCGGGAGTAGGCTTAGAATGGACTCCAAAGACCTAACAGCTGCGGTGGTGGTATCAGGCCGTAGCGTGCTGTCTGCTACTTAACCTCGACTGGTGAAGCGGCTGCTCCAGACTCCACTAGCCGACAGACGACTGGTCAGCAGGGGCTTTTGACGAAGACAACTATTCTTTCTTTGCATTGGAATAATCGAAGTCGCATCGTTCTCAGGTTTATTGAGAGGCTTGGTGCGAATGATCCTAAGACTTTCCTAAATTGGGCTCGGGAATTCGCTGCACCGGCTACCCCAAAGACTACACGTCTAGATTCGGAAACGGCACAGCAGTTAGCCAAAAGGGTGCAGTCACCTGGAGGGCATCCCATGCCTAAAAGAAATAGGGCGAACAATAGTAAGTTTGGCCCTAGAATCTTTGATAATGTCGTTGGGGACAGTTTGGTGATGGCAGTTGTCGACAAGGGAGAAGAACACGGCTGCATACCTAGAAATAATTGGAATCAATGGACTGTCATCAGTATACTCCGTTTGTGACGATGCAGGCTGGAATTGGGGCCGATACAGACTAATTGCCTTCGGGGATTAAATATCAATTGAAATGTATCGTTGAGCGCTAAAAAAGATTAGTGATATCTGGCCAGGTGCAGCACTAAATTTAGTCTAGAAGGAAGATATTCCTTCTCGACCAATGGCGTATGCTTGGATACCAAGGATTAACTTAGATCCTGAATCGATACTTGGAAGACTAAGGGAATGTAATCCCAATCTTTCAACCACCGACTGGAAGATTGGTAGATTGGATGAGGCTGATGGTGACCGGAGACATGCAGTATTCGTATCAAACTCCGGCTGACCTCAACAAGTTGAAACTGAAGGCCTATAGAAGCAGTGGGGTTGGGGAATCAGGCGACGACTCAGCAGTTGTAGCTGAACACTTGCCTGAGGAATTATCGACCACATCGCTTAAGTCTGGCGGATTGCAGTTGACTGCAAATACCCTGCCACAATCGCGACAGGAGAGGATGGCATCGAAACGGCACCCGAAAAGCCCACATAAAGTTGGACTAGGCTCTAAGTGCGCGCCAGCGGGGAAGCACGGAACTTAAAAAGTAATTCGACAGCAGCAGTTAGTGAATCATCTAAGGAGATGCAAGTGTACAGTGTCCTGAGGAAGAGTGTTTCCACAGCTTTTTCACCTGCCCTGGATGCGTACGGAAACTCATCATTACAAGTTCTAACGAATCTTGTGAGGATGAACTCCTGGTGGAATCAGAAGACGAGGCTTACACAACAGTGGTGGAAGTTCTGAATCCTGACTATGGTCCGGTTTCTACAGATAAATCTCCACCCTTGTAATGGCGCTTCGGCGGCACTAAAGATCCTCCTGATGGCAGGGGGATTTGACGTGGTTCTTATCCAGGAACCATGGCGGTGTGGAGGAATGGTTCGGGGATTAAATATCAATTGAAATGTATCGTTGAGCGCTAAAAAAGATTAGTGATATCTGGCCAGGTGCAGCACTAAATTTAGTCTAGAAGGAAGATATTCCTTCTCGACCAATGGCGTATGCTTGGATACCAAGGATTAACTTAGATCCTGAATCGATACTTGGAAGACTAAGGGAATGTAATCCCAATCTTTCAACCACCGACTGGAAGATTGGTAGATTGGATGAGGCTGATGGTGACCGGAGACATGCAGTATTCGTATCAAACTCCGGCTGACCTCAACAAGTTGAAACTGAAGGCCTATAGAAGCGGTGGGGTTGGGGAATCAGGCGACGACTTAGCAGTTGTAGCTGAACACTTGCCTGAGGAATTATCGACCACATCGCTTAAGTCTGGCGGATTGCAGGTGACTGCAAATACCCTGCCACAATCGAGACAGGAGAGGATGGCATCGAAACGGCACCCGAAAAGCCCACACAAAGTTGGACTAGGCTCTAAGTGCGCGCCAGCGGGGAAGCACGGAACTTAAAAAGTAATTCGACAGCAGCAGTTAGTGAATCATCTAAGGAGATGCAAGTGTACAGTGTCCTGAGGAAGAGTGGTTTCACAGCTTTCTCACCTGCCCTGGATGCGTACGGAAACTCATCATTACAAGTTCTAACGAATCTTGTGAGGATGAACTCCTGGTGGAATCAGAAGACGAGGCTTA
Source organism: Stomoxys calcitrans (assembly GCF_963082655.1). Taxonomy (NCBI): domain Eukaryota; kingdom Metazoa; phylum Arthropoda; class Insecta; order Diptera; family Muscidae; genus Stomoxys; species Stomoxys calcitrans. The sequence continues at coordinate 133,938,701 of NC_081552.1, read as the reverse complement.
CACAACAGTGGTGGAAGTTCTGAATCCTGACTATGGTCCGGTTTCTACAGATAAATCTCCATCCTTGTAATGGCGCTTCGGCGGCACTAAAGATCCTCCTGATGGCAGGGGGATTTGACGTGGTTCTTATCCAGGAACCATGGCGGTGTGGAGGAATGGTTCGGGGATTAAATATCAATTGAAATGTATCGTTGAGCGCTAAAAAAGATTAGTGATATCTGGCCAGGTGCAGCACTAAATTTAGTCTAGAAGGAAGATATTCCTTCTCGACCAATGGCGTATGCTTGGATACCAAGGATTAACTTAGATCCTGAATCGATACTTGGAAGACTAAGGGAATGTAATCCCAATCTTTCAACCACCGACTGGAAGATTGGTAGATTGGATGAGGCTGATGGTGACCGGAGACATGCAGTATTCGTATCAAACTCCGGCTGACCTCAACAAGTTGAAACTGAAGGCCTATAGAAGCAGTGGGGTTGGGGAATCAGGCGACGACTCAGCAGTTGTAGCTGAACACTTGCCTGAGGAATTATCGACCACATCGCTTAAGTCTGGCGGATTGCAGTTGACTGCAAATACCCTGCCACAATCGCGACAGGAGAGGATGGCATCGAAACGGCACCCGAAAAGCCCACATAAAGTTGGACTAGGCTCTAAGTGCGCGCCAGCGGGGAAGCACGGAACTTAAAAAGTAATTCGACAGCAGCAGTTAGTGAATCATCTAAGGAGATGCAAGTGTACAGTGTCCTGAGGAAGAGTGTTTCCACAGCTTTTTCACCTGCCCTGGATGCGTACGGAAACTCATCATTACAAGTTCTAACGAATCTTGTGAGGATGAACTCCTGGTGGAATCAGAAGACGAGGCTTACACAACAGTGGTGGAAGTTCTGAATCCTGACTATGGTCCGGTTTCTACAGATAAATCTCCACCCTTGTAATGGCGCTTCGGCGGCACTAAAGATCCTCCTGATGGCAGGGGGATTTGACGTGGTTCTTATCCAGGAACCATGGCGGTGTGGAGGAATGGTTCGGGGATTAAATATCAATTGAAATGTATCGTTGAGCGCTAAAAAAGATTAGTGATATCTGGCCAGGTGCAGCACTAAATTTAGTCTAGAAGGAAGATATTCCTTCTCGACCAATGGCGTATGCTTGGATACCAAGGATTAACTTAGATCCTGAATCGATACTTGGAAGACTAAGGGAATGTAATCCCAATCTTTCAACCACCGACTGGAAGATTGGTAGATTGGATGAGGCTGATGGTGACCGGAGACATGCAGTATTCGTATCAAACTCCGGCTGACCTCAACAAGTTGAAACTGAAGGCCTATAGAAGCAGTGGGGTTGGGGAATCAGGCGACGACTCAGCAGTTGTAGCTGAACACTTGCCTGAGGAATTATCGACCACATCGCTTAAGTCTGGCGGATTGCAGTTGACTGCAAATACCCTGCCACAATCGCGACAGGAGAGGATGGCATCGAAACGGCACCCGAAAAGCCCACACAAAGTTGGACTAGGCTCTAAGTGCGCGCCAGCGGGGAAGCACGGAACTTAAAAAGTAATTCGACAGCAGCAGTTAGTGAATCATCTAAGGAGATGCAAGTGTACAGTGTCCTGAGGAAGAGTGGTTCCACAGCTTTTTCACCTGCCCTGGATGCGTACGGAAACTCATCATTACAAGTTCTAACGAATCTTGTGAGGATGAACTCCTAGTGGAATCAGAAGACGAGGCTAACACGACAGTGGTGGAAGTTCTGAATCCTGACTATGGTCTGGTTTCTACAGATAAATCTCCACCCTTGTAATGGCGCTTCGGCGGCACTAAAGATCCTCCTGATGGCAGGGGGTGTGGAGGAACCTTGGCGGTGTGGAGGAATGGTTCGTGGGCTAAGAATTTCGGGATTTTATCTACTCAAATGTACGGAGAATGGGAGACACAGAGCATGTATTCTTGCAAAGAGTAGTCTAAATGTTTTTCTTCTTCCGTCTCTAAGCACTGAAGATTAAGTAGTAGCCAGCCTTGAAATAAACAAATCTGATTACTGGCTGGCTTCTCCATATATGGCACACGATTCAGATATGCCGCCTTTAAAACTTAAGTCGCTTATTGACCCATCTTTTATAGGAAGTGATACCAACGCACATCACCAGATATGGGGAAGTTCGGAAGTAAACGAAAGGGGTGAGCTGCTTATTGAATATATTATAAGTTGCAATCTGGTACCAGGAACAGGCAGGAGGTACTATATATTACCATTGTATCGGAAGACATAAGTGGAAGAATATACGGCTGGGAAGTGTTAGATCACCACAGCCACTCTGATCATCGTTATATTAGTTTCAGGCTTGGAGAAACTACTGAAGTAGTGGTACCTCGGCTAAAGAGAAGAAAGGCAGATTGGGATAAATTTCAGAACAAAATCCGCACCACTATCCGTTCTAGACTAGAAAAGGAAGTGGAAACTACAGAGGATATAGACATAGTGGACAAGCGGATCACGAAGGCCCTAAATGACTCGCTTGTGTCAGCATTTCCTAGTGCCAAGTCAAGGGGCAAACAACGACCGCCATGGTGGACCCCAGAGCTGGTTGATCTAAGGAAAGACTGCAGAAAACTTTCCAACAGAGCAAAAGCCACAAGAGCACCACACGATTGGGACATCTATAAGGCTGAGCTAAGAAAATATAAGGACGAGCTGAGAAAGGCTCAGAACAAATCCTGGGTGGAATTCTGCACCTCCATGGAGGATACATCTGAGGCTTCTAGGCTAAGGCAGATTCTGTCCTCGAGAACTATTATGGTGGGGTATATACCCAGAAGTCAGAGAATGTATGAACAATGTCTAGTGAAGAAGCACTAGAACTATTCGTTGATACACATTTCACGAGAAATTCTCCAACAGACAACATGGTGCCAGAAGAGGTTGTCACTGGTATGCATTCGTCGGAGGCTATTAGGGAAATTGTGTCTGAGCCGAAAATCCTTTGGGCGATAAGAAGTTTCGACTCCTTTAAGCCGCCAGGCTCTGATGATGTATCAGCGGTTGAATTACAAGCTGTGACTGATTCCCTGGCTAAGGGAGATATACTCTGCTTGTATCAGAATGTCGTATATACCTGTGGGATGGAGGGACACGAAGGTCATTTTCATCCCGAAAACCCTACCATACTAAGGCGAAAGATTTTTGTCTTTTTAGTCTGTCATCCTTTATACTAAAGACTTTTGAGAGGTTGATAGAAACATATCTTAGGGCAAAGATCCTTGACGATCGCCCGTCGCGGCAGCAGCATGCATATAGTAAAGGCAAATCCACTGAAACAGCCCTTCACGACCTAGTCGGCAACATAGAAGGTTCTCTCGCTGTCAAGGAATATACAATAGTAACATTTCATGACATTGAAGGTACTTTTAACAATGTAAAACCGACGTCAATCATGAAGGAGTTGGAGTTTCTAGCCATCAACTCTATCGTAAAAAAGTTTTTTAATAACTTACTTACTAATAGATGCATTATGACAGCCTTGGGATCTGTGGATCTAAAAAGATAGGTCAGCAGAGGAACTCCCCAAGCAGGTGTACTGTCTCCTCTATTTTGGAATCCATTAACAATATATTATTGTCTCTGGAAGAACAAAGCGTAAAAGTGGTCGCGTATGCTGATGACGTAGCAATTGCGGTTAGGGGAAAGATTCCCAGCACTCTTAGAGATATACTTCAGGAACCTCTACGTGCAACAGCAAAGTGGGCTACCGAAAGTGATCTGGGTATAAATCCGTGATACATACAAGTTGCCTACGTTAGCACCTGTCTCCTTGGGTGGAGAGAATGTTCCATTTATGGAAAGCGCAAAATACCTTGGTGTTGCTGGACAGGAAATTGATTTTCAAATCAAACATTTTGGAAAGGGCCAGAAACGCAACTCTCGTCTCGTCAGTCCCTGTTTGTTGGGTGGTATTACGTCACATGCCACCGCACGACTTGATGTCTCAATATGAGAATTTCTGCGTATATTAGTCTTCCCAATCTTAAAAAAGACAGCTTTGCTCCCGTAGTGCGCCGTGCTTTTAGTCTTAGCCAAACTCGTCACGAAGACTTGATCAATGCCAACCAGAAGGAGAGTTCCTTCCTATGAAATACCTCCCACTCTCTGCGACCAAACCTGGCTTTGCTTGCCCATTCTAACATGCGCTCCGTGCTCCGTGCGCAGTATGGACTGGTGAAGAATTGTCAGAATATTTTGACACAAAGCTGTTTTTGGCGGTCTGCAGATCAATACAAGCATATGCATCTCAAATCTGGGGTTACACATATTTTGATCAAGTAGATATGCTTCAGCGACATTTCCTTAAGAAAATAATGAATCTGCCGGATTCAACACCAAACTATGCCTTAGAAATTGAATTTGGAATTAAAAATGGCCACCTATACACGCTTGAAATGCATTTAAATTATGTAACGAAAACCTTGTTTAAATATGGAACAAACCGCTTACCGCACGTTTTGTCAAAAATTATTTTATCTAGAAATATATTCTGGGCCAAAGGTTTAAAAGATTTGGCAGATAGTCTAAGCATAGTAACACATAATCCTGATGCAAGAGAACATGAATGGATAGAGTATAACGAGATATTGCTAAAACATGTTGAAGCAACTTACGCTAATGAACGGTTTCGAAAAGCGCTGGAGAGTCAATCGCGAATATACAGATTCCTAGACCATACTAGAGGGCAACTCTATGTGAAGGATGCATATACTCAAAACGAGATAACATGGATTTTTAAAGCTCGTTCTGATTTAATAGTGCTAAATGGCAACAGTTTTGATCGTTCAAGAGGGGAAACTTGTACGTTATGTAATTTACAAGATAAAGAAACACTACAACATTTCCTAGGCAAATGCCCAATTCTCAGAGCATACAGGGTATGTTTCTTCAATAAACCATTGCTAGCTGACAACGAAGTTATCAACATCTTGGATGGAAGACAGGAAACAGATTGGAAGAACTTGGCACGCTTCTTGATCTCAGCACTAAACTATAGAAAATTAATATTATCTGAATTTGCTTAAGTAAAATTATTATAATAATAATAATAATTAACTTATTAATTTTGAACTCCCGACTGACGACATTTTGTCATAGTCGTAAAATCTTTGATTGTTTTTTTTTTCGAGAATTTAATAACCCGAATAATGTAATATGTATGTAAATTGAAAACGAAAGAAATTAACAATAAAGATTACACTACTACTACATGCGCTCCGTCGAAAATCTACTGTCCCGTCTCTTAATGAAAACCGTCGCCTTTGAGAGCTGGGGGATGTGCATCTTAGGTTAGGTTAGGTTTAACTGGCAGTCTGCCATCAGACTCACTTAGACCTTCAAGTCTAGATGAGACCACATAGTTTTGGAATGTTCACAGCCCCCTCTTTGTGACCATCTATCATTCGTTGCCCTTCGGGCCTGGTCCTGAAAAATTAGCTTACATGTCGCTTGTACGCTCGTCCGCTTTAGAATTGTCTGGGATATCTCTGTGGCCTGGTACCCAGAACAGGCGAATTTTGAACTGTTCAGCCATCTCGTTGAGAGATCTGCGACAGTCGAGGGCGGTTTTTGTGTTCAGAAATACGTTCTCCAAGGATTTAATGGCTGCCTGGCTATCTGAGAAAATATTTATGCCAATCATCGTAATGACATTAAATCTTAGCCATTTCACCACCTCCTTAATTGCAAGGATCTCTGCTTGATACACACTGCAGTGGTCGGGTAACGTTTTCGATCTGATCAGTTCTAGACCAAAGCCCACCTGGTAGTTTAGTTTGGAACCATCCGTATAGAAGACTATGTAACTTCTGTTAACAGGGATATCGTAGTTCCACTCGGTTCTATCAGGAGTAGTGGTACAGTAATTTTTATCAAAAAGCGGCTCAGGTAGGGTGTAAGCCACTCTGCCTGAAACATCGGATATTGTATCAAGGATAACACAGTGCCTGTAGCCGCCATATGACCAACGAGAAAGCTCCCTTAACCTCATTGCAGTGGTCGCTGCAATTTGGGTAGCCACAATGTCCAGAGGCATAGCATTAAATTCAGTGCATCGGTTGGTGTCGTCCTCAGTGCGGCTATGATGAACAAACAAGCCATCCTTTGGATCCGGTTAAGTATTGAGCACTAGGTGGATTTTTGAAGCACCGTCCTCCAGACCCCAACATCATATAGCGTTATAGGTCTGACAACTGTAGTATATACCCAATGCATGACACGCGGTCTAAATCCCCAACTTTTGCCAATGGCTCTCTTGCATCAACTCTATAGGGCAAGAGTGGCCTTTCTTGCCCTTTCCAAAATGTTGGATTTGAAGTTCTATTTCCTATCCAGCAAAACACCCAGGTATTTTGCGTTTTCTGTAAATGTACTGTAGGCAACTTGTATCTACTGCTGGAAAGAACTACTTCTGTTTTGCTGGGGTTTATACCCAGACCACTTTCGGTAGCCCACTTTGCTGTTGCACGTAGAGCCTCCTGAAGTATATCTCTTAGAGTGCTGGGAAACTTTCTCCTAACCGCAATTGCCACGTCATCATTTTACGCCTTTTTCTTCCAGAGACAATAATATATTGTTATTGTTAAAGTAGAGGAAACAGTACACCTGCTTGGGAAGTTCCTCTGCCGACCCATCTTTATAGATCCACAGATCCCAAGGCTGCCATAATGCATCTTTTAGTAAGTTATTTATAAACTTTTTTACGGTAGAGTTGATGCCTAGAAACTCCAACTCCTTCATGATTGACGTCGGTTTTACATTATTGAAAGCACCTTCAATGTCAAGAAATGCTACCATTATATATTTCTTGACAGTAAGAGAACCCTCTATGTAGCCGACTAGGTCGTGAAGGGCTGTTTCAGTGGATTTGCCTCTACTATATGCATGCCGCTACAGACGATCTGCCGGGATCTTTGCCCTAAGATATGTTTCTATCAACCTCTCAAAAGTCTTCAGCATAAAGGATGACAGAAACTCTTTCGCCTTCGTGCGGTAGGGTTTTCCTGCTTTCGGAATGAAAATGACCTTTGTGCCCCTCCATCCCACAGGTATATATGACATTCTGATACAAGCAGAGTATATCTCCCTAAGCCACGGAACCAGTCTATCAGACACAGCTTGTAATTCAACTGGTGATACATCATCAAGGCCTGGCGACTTAAAGGAGTCAAAACTTCTTATCGCCAAAGGATTTTCGGCTCAGACACAATTTCCCTAATAGCCTCCGACGAATACATACCAGTGACAACCTCTTCTGGCGCCACGTTGTCTGTTGGAGAATTTCTCGGGAAATGTGTATCAACGAGTAGTTCTAGTGTTTCGTCACTAGACATTGTCCATACATTCTCTGACTTCTGGGTATATACCCCACCGTAATAGGTCCCGAGGACAGAATCTGCCTTAGCCTAGAAGCCTCAGATGTATCCTCTACTGAGCTGAAGAATTCTACCCAGGATTTGTTCTGCCCTTATATTTTCTTAGCTCCATATAGATGTCCCAATCGTGTGGTTTCCTTGTGGTTTTTGCTCTGTTGAAGAGTTTTCTGCAGTCCTTCCCTATCCCAACCAGCTCTGGGGTCCGCCATGACAGTTGCTGTTTGCCCTGAGACGTTTGTTCTAGCTTATGACAGCAAAACAGTAGATCTCTTCAAGTCTAGATGAGACCACATAGTTTTGGAATGTTCACAGCCCCCTCTTTGTGACCATCTATCATTCGTTTGACTGAGACACAAGAGAGTCATTCAAGGCCTTCGTGATCCGCTTGACCATTATGCCTATATGCTCCGTAGTTTCCATTTTCTTTTCTAGTCTAGAACGGATAGTGGTGCAGAATTTGTTGTACAATTTATCCCAATCTGCCTTTCTTCTGTTTAGCCGAGGGACCCCTACTTCAGTATTTTCTCCAAGGCTAAAATTAATATAACGATGATCAGAGAAGCTGTGGTCGTCCTAGTCGCATATTCTTCCACTTATATCTTCCGATAATATCTAGTATCTGCTGCCTGTTCCTGGTAATAAAGGTCGGTCTATCCTCTTTATTACAAATGGCCAGATTGCAACTTATAACATATTCAATAAGCAGCTCTCCCCTTTCGTTGACATCCGAACTTCCACATATCTGGTGATGCGAATTAGCATCACTTCCTCCAATGAGGCTTTTCTTCCCTAGAGAAGCAGCTTAAACCAGCGCCTTAAGGTTTGAAGGCGGCATCTCTGAATCGTGTGCCATATATAGGGAAGCCAACAAGTAATGAGACTTGTTTATTTCAAGCTTGGCTATTACTAAATCTTCAGTCTTTATCGACGGAAGAAGAAAAGAATTTAGACTACCCTTTGCAAGAATACACAGACACAGATCCCATTCTCAGTACCCTAGAGAAGTTTTAATCCCGGAATTCTTAGTCCACGTCTCATTCCTCCACACACCCATGGTTCCTGGTTAAGAACCACGTCAAATCCCCCAGCAATCAGGAGGACCTTAAGTGCCGCCGAAGCGGCCTTATAATGGTGGAGATTTATTTGTAGAAACCGGACCATAGTCTGGATTCAGAACTTCCACCACTGTTGTGTTAGCCTCGTCTTCTGACTCCACCAGGAGTTTATCCTCACGAGATTCGTTAGAACTTGTCATGATAAGTTTCCGTACGCATTCAGGGGCAAGAAGATGTCCATATTTCTCACCAGATCGAGCTTAGCAAAGCCATCGCTCACTTCTGCCGTCATTCCACTGCCCTCATCTCCGATTCGGCTGCGATGACTGTTTCATTGACACCGTCGTTTCCGAGTCGGAAACACCACCTTTACTTAAAGACTGAAAACGAAATGTGCATTCCTCTGTTTTATCCGTCTCTTCCTCATTAATTAGTTTGACGACTATTTGTGCGATTGAAGCATTACTCTCGACTACAGGTGCCAAGGCACACACACATGTAGGAGGGGACAACAACATGCTACGGTCTGACGCCATCACCGCAGCTGTTGAGTCTTTGGAGTCCATTTCTAGCATACTCCAAAAAGGCTTTAAATTGTTCGTACCTTTTCCGAGATACGGAAATTTTTTTCTTTGAGGAGCAAAAAAAAAACAATTCCGCTCCACTCAACAGTTACAATATCAAACGGCTACAGTAAGAAAGTTTATTAAAAACTTACTTACTAAAAGATGCATTACTGCATACTTGGGATCTGTAAATCTAAAAAGATGTTCCAGCGGAGGAACACCTCAAGGAGGTGTACTGTCTTCTCTACTTTGGAACATAGACATTAACAATATATTATTGTCTCTGGAAGAAAAATGTGTAAAAGTGGTCGGGTATGCTGATGACGTGGCAATTGCGGTTAGGGGAAAGTTTCCCAGCACCCTAAGAGAGAGGGTGTTTTGGTTGACAGGAAATTGATCTTCAAATTCAACCTTTTGGAAAGGACAAGAAAGGCAAATGTTGCCCTATACACCTGCAAGTTGGGGGACCTATAATGCTATATGATGTTGAGGTCTGGTCGACGCCGTTTTAAACGTCCACCGACTGTTCAATACTCAACCGGATCCAAAGTGTGACTTGTTTGTGCATCAAAGCCGCGGTATGGACGACACAATCTGATACACTGATGGTGTCGTCCTCAGGTAGGTTAGGTTAGGTTGAAAAGAGTGTGCAGATATTAATCCGCCCCATGCCACTATAGACATACACCTAAGCCAGTAATCGGCTTGGTGTGCGCTCTAAACACGATAAAGTAACCTCTAAAAAGAAAATTTGAAGTTAGGAATTCCGTGCTACTTACAAAATCCTTAAATGTTTTCGATACCACTCCCCTAAGTTTGTTCATGTCTATCTTGTATCTGTTCTACACGAAAGCCGGGCAATGACAAAGGAAATGCTCCAACGCCTCATCCTCCGCACCGATTTTATATAAGTGAGCTCGTAGTAATATGTGTCCCGTTATGATACCAATAGCTATACTGACCTCCTTCTTACTTCCTTTCAGTAATAGCCTCGTCTTCTCACTATCTGGATCGCCCCATAGGATTTTCGCCGTCCTACCGACCGTTTCGCTGTTCCACAATGTTGCAGCGCATTCGTCGCCCACTCCTTAAACTCGGACTGCGTCGACCCGAAAGGCTTCGGGTTGACCAAGTTTATTGACGGCAGTCCTCTGGCCTGCACCGCCAAATCGTCTGCCCTTTCATTTCCCCTTACTCCGTTATGACCTGATACCCAAACGATGCGAATTTTGCCATCCTCAGAGAAGGCGTTAATCTCCTTCTTTCACTGCAAGACTGTTCGTGACCTTACCGTTCTGGTTGTTATTGCCCTTATGGCAATTTTACTGTCGGTAAAGATGTTCACACTCGACGTCCTCGCGTTAGCACCTGACCTTTTCACGCAGGATTATTATTATATTACTATTATGGTCCTACTGGCGGAGATCCGAGCGATCACGGAACGCATGAAGTGGTGTGGTGCTAGCGCGAGGACGTCGAGTATGAACATCTTTACCGTCCTCAGTTAGGTTCTCATTTCTTTGTTGTTCTTTGAGTTTTTTAAAGCGATCTGGATGGTTCAAAAATATGAACTAAAAGGCATCTTCCTTCTTCTGTTCCCGTGGGATCACAATAGACGAAAACGTCTAAGTGAGTCTGAAGGCGGACTGCCACTTAAACCTATTATTGAGCTTAAACCATAATCAGACTGCACTCATTGATATGAGAGAAACATCGCTGTTGTTTTATAGACATGTGTCTACATGTATGTTCGATGAAATGAAAGATTGATTTAATCGAAAAAGTTGCAGAAAAAATTATTTATATATGTAATCTAAACTTGTATCTTGACTTCAAATATACTTTACATTGTTGGCATACACAACTTGCCAATATGTTTCTGTGAATTCAGTGCATTTTTAAAAAATGTAAGATTTTGAAGCCGCACATACACTTAGCCCAAATGTTTTTTGGTTGCATTTTCATTTTTTATTTGTGGGATTCGCACTTCTCTTCTTTAATTTATGCCCCATATTGTTATTATCGGGTTATATGTCCGTTTGGTGGGAATTAAAAGAGAAGCGGGCGCTAGAAACTTGACTTTATATAGCCATTTCAGGTGATTACCATACTTATTGTTTAGTGCTTTTACATGTGGGCTAAACAAATTTTTATCCTACTGCCATATACACTTCATTTGAAAAACAAAACCAAAACCCTTTCATTTAGATCCAGATTTTTTTAAATCGACAATATGTCGTATCTTCGATACCATGAATTTGAGCCCCATATTGTCATAGTAAGGCTATATGTTCTTTTCGTTCGTTTGGGGTAAATCTTTCTGAAAGTTGAACCTATATTTCAAAGTAAGGGTCGTACTCTACTTGTAAAACCCTCATTAATATGATGTGTGGTTTAGGAAAAAGGAAGACCCCAAACACATGACGTCATATTTTTATGTCAAATTCGTTCTGCCTTCCATTGGAGATCCCATATTACCAGATCGCGCTACACGCCGCTTTGGGTTGTTCATCCCCCTTCTGATGTTGAAACATAAAGTGCACTATTTTTATCACATGATCATTTTAAACTATTTGAATATTGCAAGTACATATATCTATATGAAATTTTTTACCTAAAACATATAGGACTCATCACATAATAGGTCTTTTACGTACTTTACGTAGGAAAACAATTGTTTCTAAATAAAAAATGCGGGCGACACTTGTGAGGTAGTTTCCTTAGATAAACGTCAAATTATTGGCCCGTGAGTGACAAGGCTAGAAGTGGAGCCATTCATAGTTTCCGTGATCTCCTTGCCGCTGGACAGCCATCACAATTTACAGTACACGAAGTCATCCGTGGCGCCAAAACGAGCAAGGCGCTGGTCCCAGACGGAATCTCTACACAGATGCTGAAGAATCTGTACCTGCCTGGAGCCAAGTACTTTATAACTATCCTTAGCCTATCTGAACACTATTATAGTACCCGATTTTTGGAAGATGGCCAGTGTGATCCCGCTACTGAAACTTGGAATGAAGACGAGCAAGGGGACCTTCATCAGTAGCCAAGACGCATGAGGGATTGCTCCTTCTGATCCTTCCGTTGGACAGTTTCCATTCGCCGAGCAACAGCATGCATTTCGAAGGCTGCACAGGACTACAACTGCTTTACATGCCATCATTTGTGCAAATTTGCACAAATTTTTGAGTTCCCGAACACAGCTAATGTTAGCACAATACTGCACACTCTTTCCCTTAATTTTTTTTTAACTCTCCGCCAATTATTTCTTTGACATCTTTTAATCTTTACTTCAATGTTTAAATAAGTGCGTAGCCAAAGTTGTGATTAACCGTTGCCAACATATCAAACCGCAAACGTCTGACCTCCATGCCAAAGAACACCAAGTGACCACTCGCATCACACCCCGAACCCCAATAGTGACCTCTTTTAGCATACTCTTTCTCTCGCACTCTCAACACCAATACTCCCAACTATGGCTTTGCATTCACACAAATAACGGATGGTGAAGTGAAAAGCAACTGCAATTTGCTGTGTTTCTGCTACTTCTTCTCTTATTGAAAACTAACTTGTATTTTCATGTATTCTTGTCGGAAAATTAATTTTCATATGTATTCTGAACATCTCTGGAAAAATATTTTAGATTAATGTCAATTTCATTAAAATCGATTTAGCCGTTGGGCCGTAATATGTACCACAAACTCGCTTTTATAAAATTTACCTACACTGATAGAAAAAGGAAGGTACTTTGCCAATACCGCTTGGTATTATTTTGTTTAGCAAAGATTTTTAATACCATTTGGTATCAATTCAATACCATACAAAGGAGGTTTTTAAGAATTGACGGCGTCGCAATTGTATTCTTGTCATCGCGCCAGAAGTGTAGTTGAGATTTGTACTAAAAGAATTGTCGCCATTATAAAATGTTTGTTAAACAAATAAATAAAATGTTTTAATACAATCTGAGTGAATCTGAGCGTAAAAACCTGTTCAAATACTCATGTATATGGAAATTTTGGAAATTCTAAGGACATTATACATCAATAACATGATGGACTATCATTGTGTGGAAAACGATGCTGCGTTGGTGTATTCATATGAAAACCACTTCTGGGAATCAATGGATATGAAATCAATAATTGAATACAAGTACAATTGAGGTTGGTCACAGCGTAACATTTTTTTTATTAATCGAAATAAAATAAGATTAGAATTATTTTCAATGACTTTATTGGTTAATTAGGCGGTGGAATAATCAATGACGGTTTGGTACTAAAACCAATAACGGTCTGGTGCTAAAACTAATAACAAATAGGTATTAAAACCATTACCAGTTCGGAAATAAGGCTAGTACCAAATGGTAAAAAGCATTTTTTGTTTTATCCATACCATCCGGTATTGTTTTTTACTATCAAAACAGTATAGTACTGAAATAAGCATGTTTGGCATAAACTTTTCTTTGCGTGTACCACAACACCTTCACCTAAATAGTGATACTCTTTCTCTCACACCATTTGTTTCTACGCTCCACACCATTTGTTTCTACGCTCCACACCATTTGTTTAATACTCCCACCTATGGGTTGCATTTTCACCGATAGCGAATGCTATTTATACTTCTTTTTAAAAAAAGTAATTCACAATTTTTAGGGCTTTTTTAAGGAAAATTTATTTCATATATATTAGTCGCTTCTCTGGAAAACTATGTTTCGATTGATGATAATTTTATTAAAATCTATTCAGCCGTTTGGCCAGTTTATACTATATATTACATATGTTCATATACATATATACTCGTATATGTCCGAGAAACATTTATTAATGATAAAAGTTACTTTGTTTCTTGTTCTGTTAATATTCGATTTTTTATTGTGAGTGTTGTTGCTGCTGCACTGCCAAGTGCTTTCGGATGTGTGGTAGTCTTGATCAACATCAATATAAAAATCATTTAGCAGGAAGATGTACATTTGTCCAAAAGCTATCGAATCCGTCAGATTGGTAAATAAAACAGACCGTATATAAATTTTGTGTCAGTAAAGCTGAGTATTCTGTTCAGCTTTCAAGTGTCAAACTCCATATAAAAAACGAAGCGTTGGCTAAATATAGGAGCAAATATAGTACTCTGCTAATAGTGAGGAAAATGCCAACACTTGAAACCATTGCTGGCATTATTTTTGTGTATTTTGTAGGTTTCAATGGCTCGTTTTCTCCCATTTGCCAAAAAAAAAAATATTAAATGAAGAAAACAATAAGTGCAGATAAAAAAACGTGTTTTGGTATGGAAACAAAAACATTTGATTTTCATCAAGTTCCGCTCGCGGAACAATTACAAATTTCAGTTACTATTCGGAAGCAGAATAGAATACCAAACCTAAAACCATGTTTCCACTAGAGCCAAAAATCACTTGATTTGGGATAATCTCCAAAACCCTTTTAATTAATTATAAATTATATATAATTTATTTAAATTTTAATGATATTTTAAGAATTGAATTTCAGCGAAAAACGCTCTAACCTAACCTTAAAACCAAAATTTCAATAAATTTTGTATTTTGCGACACAACATTTTGCATAAACATTTTTAAAGTCTTTTTATTATGCTTATCTGTCCCAAAGAGTATTTTTCTATAGACATATTTCAATAAATATATTTAAAGACAACATTTTAACACATAATCATAATTTAGAGAATTTATATTGACGTAGCAATTTTTTTTAAATATTTTGAATTAAATTTGTGTTTTTATTTCCTAACAAATATTTTATGTTCTTAATATCTGATGACCATTTAGCGAAGAAAGCGGGATTTAATGATTTTGGCATAAAATATAGCATGTTGTCCTCCCCTCCTATAGGTGTGGGTGCCTTGGCACCTGTAGTCGAGAGTAATGCTTCAAGCGCATAACTAGTCGTCAGACTATTTAATGAGGAAGAGACGGATAAACCAGAGGGATGCACAGTTCGTCCCCAACCTTGAAGTAAAGGTGGAGTTTCTGACTCGGATTCAGACAGCGACTCTGCCAATGAAACAGTCATCGCAGCTGAATCGAGAGATGAGGGAATCGGGATGACAGCAGAAGTGAGCGATGGCTTTGCTAAGCTCACAAGCAGACCGAGAAAGCGATTCGGTGCACGACGAAGGAGACAGAGGAGTATGTACCGGCAGCGTAATCGGCAAAAGTACAGGATGCTGGAAGGGATAGAACTGACATTCCAGGCACTTCAACGGAAGCTGGAAAAAGAATCAGATCTCCCGAAGAGCATAACACTGCTAAAATACTGAAGAAGAAAAAGAGCTCCCCGCTTTCAAGTACTCTGGGAAAACCAAGCCAGCCATCCAGCAATGGAGACTCCAAACTGTGTCCTGCAGAGGTGGACAAAGTTGGAACAGGAACGAAGGAAGCGCGCACGGCCCCTGAGTCTTCATGGAGGACTGTGACTTCCAAAAGACCACAGCCATCACGGAAGGGGAAGATGGTCGCTGGGAATGGTAAGGAGCCGCCCTCTTACGCCAGAGTGGCAAGGAAGCACAACAGAGATGAGCTGACTTATGCAGTCATCAATATCGCCTGTGCATCTGGTAGGATTCCACCAGATCATCGGTCCCAAGTGGAGGATCTGGTTAATGATCGGATTTTTGAACATGTGTGGAACTCTGTAGAAGGTCCACCCATACAAATATTGAGCTGCGGGTTTAAAGGGGACATCTTTAAGCTGCGTTTTGCGTCGGTGGAATGTATTGATACTGTCAAACAGCTCGTCAGAGCTCCCTTGGATGGCGCAAAGCTCGACCTTGTAACAAGGTTCACAAAGGCTACGGTCTTCATCAAGGGATGGGGCAGTAAATTTGCGACGGAACGCATGTTGGAATTCTTGGGCAAGCAAAACGAAGGTTTGGTCGCAGAGAGGTGGGTGGTCTTCCACAGGGAGGAGAAGGACGAGGGAACTCTCTTTGTGGTTGGCATTGATCAAGTCTTCGTGACGAGTTTGGCTAAGACTAAAGGCATGGCGCACTACGGGAGCAAAACTGTCTTTTTCAAGACTGGGAAGACTAGGATAGGCAGAAATTTTCATTCTACGACACCAGGCCATGCAGTGGCAGGTGACTTAACACCGCCCAACAAACAGGGGGCCGACAACGAGACAATCACTGCATCTTTCAATATTGGAAAAACTAGGAGAAGCTTACTTTACTTTAATTGGCTACGACAGAATATTTGTTGCACTAGCCGAACGTAGAATAGCGTTCCAAGCGCCTCGATCTTCTGCGCTCATTCTAAAAGCTCTGACGCTTAGTTTCGAGTTGTCTCTCACAACATGATCTTTCCATTGGGCTTTTGGTCTTCCCGGTTTGCGTGTACCACCGTGTTTGCCTTCAAAAGCCTTCTTTGCTGGAGCTTCTTCATCCATTCTGGCAATATGACCTAACTATGCTATCGTCGTCATACAGCTCATACAGTTCGTGGTTCATACATCGCCTATATTCTTCGTTAACGCAAACTGGCAATATTTTACGAAGAATCTTTCTCTCAAATACTCCAAGCACTCCCTCATCTGCTTTCACAAGTACCCATGCTTCAGAACCATATAACAGCACGGGTAGTATCAGTATCTTGTATAGTGCAATCTTCGTCTGTCGAGAGGTGGCCTTGTTCCTAAACTGCCTACTTAGTCCAAAGTAGTATCTGTTTGCCAGTATTATTCTTCGCTTAATCTCAAAACTGGTGTCATTCGTTTCGGTTACGGCGGTGCGGATGTAGATAAAGTTACTGACTGTCTCAAAGTTGCGGTTCCCAACTTTCTCCATGTTCTTTATCTGCTTGGTTGTGCAAGGCTTTTTGGGAGTTTGGGCCTAGGAGAAGGAATGATCCTTATACTAAAATATCAGGCAGTGCAGTGGCGAGAGACCCAACACAGCCTAACAAACAGGAACCCGACGACGGACCCATCACCGACTTAAAGATTCGGAATACTGGGATAGGTAAAGATCCTAATATTGAAACATTAGGCAGCGCAGATATAGGAGACTCAATGTAACCCAACGAACAGGGAGCCGATGATGGTACCATCACCTACTCCCAAGAAGCCCATTTTCTTAAGATTTGAAAGGCTAAGATAGGCAAAGATCCTAGTATTGAAACACCAGGCAGAACAGGGAATGGAAACACCAGGCAGAACAGGGAATGGAAACCTAATAAGGCTTAACGAACAGGGACCCGACGATGGAACCATTAACGACTTTCTAAAAAGTCGGAAGACTGGACTAGGCAATGAACCTAAAACGATGACATCAGGCAGTGCAGTGACAGGAAAGTCAATGAAGTCTAAAGAACAGGGAGCAGACGATGAGATCATCACCTACTCCCAAGATGCCCATTTACTGCAGGACCAATGATTGAGGTAATCCAGATAAACCTCCACCGGAGCGAGACTGCTACACACGCTCTGAAAGAGAAAATCAGCAAGGGCAAGATTCATATTGCCTTAATTCAGGAGCCATGGACGACCCGGAACAGGATCTTTGGACTGAACCATATCAGCTACCAATTATTCTACGCTATCACTGGTACTCGGCCGAGGACCTGCGTTATTTGTCATAGAAATTTGAATTATATATTTTCCCCAGAGTTGTCAACGTCGGATGCAACAGTGGTGAAACAAGGAGATGGTGGAGCATACCTGGCGTCACTTTATCTGCCTTTCGACTCTCCGACACCGCCACCAACGTCGGAGCTGCAACGGCTGGTGAGGAAAGCAAGACAGATGGGCAGCGAGGTGCTAATAGGGTGCGATGCGAACTCTCACCACGTTTTGTAGGGTAGCACCAACACTAATAAGCGGGGCCAAGCCCTCGCAGATTTGTTGAATACTAACGACCTAACAACACTTAATATTGGTAACACTGCTACCTTTTTTAATAGGATAAGGGAGGAGGTATTAGATGTGACGATATGTTCCGAAAATCTGATCGATGAGGTTCAGGATTGGAGGGTCTTCATGGAACACTCTTTCTCTGACCATTGCTACATTACGTTTAGAATAGCACGGCCAGCGCCGAATCCGATAAGCTTCCGGAATAAGTTGAAGACCAACTGGAGAAATTCGGAAGACTACTCAGAAGAAGACTTGGGCAAGATAATTTAGATTGTCCAAGCATAGAGGAGATTGACGA
This sequence comes from Stomoxys calcitrans, assembly GCF_963082655.1. NCBI lineage: Eukaryota > Metazoa > Arthropoda > Insecta > Diptera > Muscidae > Stomoxys > Stomoxys calcitrans. The sequence continues at coordinate 133,920,485 of NC_081552.1, read as the reverse complement.
GAATGTCAAAAGGATTACGACTACAATGGTGGAATCCTTTCCTCTTCGGGTAAGGAAATCAGCCCAATAAAAACCCTGGATGACCGGGGAGATTCGCAATATTTGGAAAGAGGTCCGCAGACTTTTAACAGCGCACGTCGTAAAAAAGCGGAAGTTTATTGGGATGTGTATTACACACGGCTCAAAGAATACAATAAGATTACCAGAGCGGCAAAATGTGCCTCCTGGAAGCTTTTCTGCGAACAGGTTGATAGCGTTAATGATGCCGTCAACATAAAAAAGTTTCTCTCAAAACCCATGTCCAAACTGATACTTTAGTAGACTATATGGGAGTGAGAGCAGAGACATCGGAGGACATGTTGAGGCTTTTGATGAAAATCCATTTTCCACTGGATACGACGGGACTCACGGAGACACCGGAATCTTGGAATAATGACGTTAATCGAAGGTTTATAATAACGGAATTTATGGTGAAGGAATCCTTGAGGAGCTTCAAACCATTTAAATCACTCGGACCTGATGGGATATTTCCGGCGTTACTACAGAAAGAGGCAGACTATCTGGCGCCTCGTCTGGCCAAATTTTCAAAGTGTGCCTAGGACATTCATATACTCCGAAAGCCCGGCAGGAGGCAAGGGTGGTGTTTATACCTAAGCCCGGCAAGGCAAGTTATGCGACACCAAAGGCCTACAGATCCATAAAACTTACGTCCTATCTACTCAAATCTATGGAACGTATTGTGGACACCATGATAAACAGTATGACATCAAGCGAACTGTTCAAATACAAACAGCATGCCAATGTCAAGGAAAGGTCAGTCGAGACTGCCCTGCACGAGGTTGTACATAAAATAGAAGAATCGTTCGATGCCAAAACGTACACACTGGCGGTATGCATTGACATCGGGGGGGCTTTTAACAATGTGCGGAGCGACACGCTGATCGAATCCTTAGACAAGTACCGGGTGGACCCGGTCCTTAGAGACTGGATAAACCATATGCTAAGGAACTGGTGGATAAATTGTGTGTCCAATGGCATAAATATAAGGGAGAAAGTTGCTCAGGGCACGCCACAGGGGGGCATTTTATCGCCACTCCTATGGATGACCACCATAAATGACCTATTACGGATGCTGACTGAGGAGGGATTTGAACCCGTCTGCTACGCAGACGATGTTATAATACTTCTAAGAGGTAAGGATCAGAACGAGCTATGCAGAAGGGCCGAAAGGGTCTTGCATATGGCATATGACTGGGCTAGACCCAGGGGTCTCAATGTTAACCCAGAGAAGACTGAAGTATGCCTGTTCACGAGGAAGACGAAGGTGGGCCAATTTAACGCACCACGTTTCCTCAATAATACGATTTCGATATCTGACAAAATCAAATACTTAGGTGTGATCTTGGACTGGAAACTGAATTGGAAGTGTCACATTCAGGAGCGTATTGAGACTCACAGCTTTTGGGCACTATGTAGACGGGCCGTAGGCTCGAAATGGGGCCTGAATCCTAGGATAGTTCACTGGCTCTACAGGAGTGTGATTAGACCAATGCTTACTTACTCCTCAGTAGTTTGGTGGACTGCTATGGAGGAAAAGTGCAACATAAGGACCATACAACAGGTTCAGAGAACATGTTGTCTTGGCATAGGCGGAGCGAGGAGGAACACGCCCACCGAGGCACTGGAGACTATCTTGATATTCGACCCATAGATATACAGATTAAGTGTGAGGCAGCCACTACGGCTATGAGACTTAAGGCGATGGGAGAATGGATTGAGGATGGGAACAGCTCATACCATGGCGGTATAATCGAGGCGATGATAGGAAACCTGGAAGGAATTGAAGAGGTTTCCGATCGGATACCTGAGATGAACCTAGAAGTCGAGTGCGACGCACTGCTTCCATCGGCAGCCACTAACACAACGGCAATAGCTCACGCTGTAGCTCCGCCGTTGTCTTAGCGTTCGAAGCCATCAATACATCTTCCAACAGATGATCAAAATCATGTGTGGTACGGAAGAAGTGTAATTTACCGCAGATACTGCCTGCCATTACACAAAAATAAATGGATTGGAAAAAGTACAGCTAATAAGCAAGGTTCTCGAGCTTGGCTAATGTGGTAATTATATCATAGATGCGTTTTCGCAAATTAATACGATTCAAATACAACATGCCAACGCACGACCCTTGAAGCCATCACACCTAATATGGTTGAAAAGTCTTCTAACCAAAGACGAAACGCGTCCCATAGTGGTTGGTGTGTGTTGCTATCTTTGGCTTCCCTTTTCCATTTGCATCTCCGATCATTTAGCTCGCTCGAAAGAGAAACAAAAAAATTTTAAAATTTAATGATCTCGCCCTAACAGGCAAAAACTTGAAAAATGAAAATATAATATGAAAAAAATGTATTTAAATGAAATGTTTTGCTTGTTAGTCTGAAATACAACAGCAATTAAATGAAAAATTTTAAGGACTCGGAAGCACAATTTTAAAACCCCATAATCACCCAGATTAATTTACTTTCATTTCAAATAAAATAATTAAATGAAATAAAAGCATTTCGTTTTTGTCTCGGAATTCCGTAATTTACAATACAGTATTTAAGGCAATTAAAACGGAGCTCATAGTGATTAAGAGACGAAAAGTCTAGTAGAAATTTTCTAGTTCTGTTTGCTTTGACTGTAGATTTGAGCACAGTGAAATATTATTTAAAACATTTTAAAATATACTTTTTGAATTCTGGATTTTCTTCCAAGAAAATCGTTTTACTGAAAAGATTTTGCGAATAATGATTTCGAAAATCGTTAATCAAATTCGACGAGTCAAACTGAATGTTTACAAAAAGTTCGTGTTTCACAGTAAAATACCCATGTTTTTCACGATTACGTTTTTGGAAAACTACAAAACTATCAATGACAACATAACACTTTTATTAAAATTTTATCATGAACTAGCTGAACCGGGCCCGCTCCGCTGCGCCTTCTTTTACTTTGTGTGGAACAAAATTAACCTTTGAATATTAATTTTCGATCATTAAAGAGCTTTTTGTGAAATACCATGCTATGAAAATAATATATGTATATCGTAAAAGCATAACAATATAAGTGCCTTTATCTGAATCCCATATGATCTTTACTGGTCAATGAATTCGCTCGGAAGGATTAGGGTCATTAACGGTTGGTTGTTAGATATACTCCATTATTTAAAGTCTTTATATCAGCTCAATATTGTCATGATGTCCGATTTAGGGGTGTTTTTGGGGGTGAAGTGGTCCCTTAGACTCTTGGCCCTGAAAAAATATCAGTATCGTGCTCTTCTCTCAAATACCATTTATTTAAACCCCATATTGCCATTGGTTTAGGGGAGTTTATGGGATGAGGTGTCCTCAAACATTTGGCCCCAAATCTTTGGCGGTGTTTTGGGAAAGGGGCGGTGCCCCAAATACATGGTCCCACATTTGGATATCAGATTCGTATTCTACTCCCAAACACTTTTATTTGAGCCCCATATTGCGATGGTCAGTAAATAATTGTTATTTGTGGGGTGTTTTAGGGAAGAGGTAGTCGGCGTTGACAAATTTTTTCAACGGCTTGTGACTCTGTAATTGCATTCTTTCTTCTTTAAGTTATCAGCTGTTACTTAGCTTGCTTTAGAAAAAAAGTGCGCGAAATTTTGTTTACATTTGTTTGTTTGGGGTCAATTTTAATATGGGTACCACATGTATTGAAAGAAATTCATTTAACAAACCGAATCAACGCTTGTGATATGCACCTTAAACGCAATGAATTCAATCCGTTTTTAAAACGAATCATAACTGGAGATGAAAAATGGATTGTTTACAACAACATTAGTCGAAAACAATCATGGTCCAAGCATGGTGAACCAGCTCAAACCACTTCAAAGTCTGATATCCACCAAAAGAAGGTTATGCTGTCTGTTTTGTGGGATTGGAAGGGTGTAGTATATTTTGAGCTGCTTCCAAGGAACCAAACGATTAATTCGGATGTTTACTGTCAGCAATTGGACAAATTGAATACAGCCATCAAGGAGAAGCGACCAGAATTGGTCAATCGTAAAGTTGTCATATTCCACCAGGACAACGCTAGACCGCACACATCTTTGGTCACTCGCCAAAAACTGAGTGAGCTTGGCTGGGAACTTTTAATGCATCCACCATATAGCCCTGACCTTGCACCATCAGACTACCATTTATTTCGACCTTGCATAACTCCTTAAATGGTAAAACTTTCGGCAATGATGAGGCTATAAAATCGCACTTGGTTCAGTTTTTTGCAGATAAAGGCCAGAAGTTCTATGAGCGTGGAATACTAAATTTGCCAGGAAGATGACAAAAGGCTATCGAACAAAATGGCAATTATATATTTGATTAAAGTTCATTCTAAGTTTTATTAAAAATGCATTTAATTTTTTTTAAAAAATCCGCAATTACTTTTTGGGCAACCCAATATATTTGATAGGTTTTGGTGGTGGGGCTGCCCTCCTAGGTATCCCATCCAAAATTTGGATACCAAATGTTTATTTTTAGGTTGCTATAAGTGAGCACACACGATTTCGCTTAAATCGCATTGAAATTCGATATCTTTTGTATTACCAAGTGATTGGTAAAGAGGCATACCCTGAACATATTTTTAATTGTACTAATTAAATTGTTATTTAATATTATAAATTGTGTATTGACAAATAATTTATTGTTTGTTTCCTTTTCTTTTATTGTTGTGAAAATTTAGTTTTTTTTTTTTGCAAAATTTTCATTTCAGTCATCCCAACAACAAAAATTATTAAAAAAAATTTTCAACCTAACAGACTAGAAAAGTTTCAATATACTTGTTTGTGTGGGGAGGGGGATGGTTGTAAAAAAGTGATATGAAAAACAAAGCTTTTTTTCTGTTCCCTTTCCCTAGTTTTGTGTTTGTGTTCCCTTTCCCCCACATGTAACGCGAAAAGAAGTGCGAATGAGTTAAATATTGGGTTGCCCAAAAAGTAATTGCGGATTTTTTAAAAGAAAGTAAATGCATTTTTAATAAAACTTGGAATGAACTTTAATCAAATATACTTTTTTACACATTTTTTCTAAAGCAAGCTAACTATATGAAAAATCCGCAATTACTTTTTGGGCAACCCATATATGTCGAGCTTCTGCCACATGCGACAAAAAGTAGCGATACAAGACAAAACAATCAAAAGCGTCCTGAGTTCGGGCGGGCCGAATCTTATACACCTTCCACCATGGATCGCATTTGTCAAGTTCTTTGAATTATTTTTCAAATATATATGAACTAAATTTAGTTATTGACCGATATATACCGTTCTTGTCATGCCGTACAAGTCATAAAAAAATATCACCTCAAAGATTTCAGCCAAATTGAGTAATAACTGCACCCACAAAAGGCTCAGAAAGTTAAATTGGGACATCGGTTAACTTGCCAGCAATATCAAGCTATGAACCGATTTAGATCATACTTGGCACAGTTGTTGAAATAACAACTAAACACCACATGCAAAATTTCAGCTAAATCGGATAAGAATTGGGCCCTCTAGAAGCTCAAGATCGGTTTATATGGCAGCTATCTCAAAACATGGACCAATTTGGCCCATTTACAATCCCAACCGAAAAAAAATTTCAGGCGTCTAGGTTCACTCCTTCGAAAGTTAGCGTGCTTCGACAGACAAACGGACGGACAGACGGACGAACTTGTATAGAACGACTTAAAACTTCATGACGATCAAGAATATATACACTTTACGGGGTCTTAGACGATTATTTCAAAGTGTTACAAACGGAATGACGAAATAAGTACACCCCCATCCTATGGTGGAGGGTATAAAAAATATCAAAAAATTTAGAAGTGTGGTTTTTATCTCTACATAAAATTTAATTTTTTTCTTTTATTTTTAAAGTTAAACAAATTTGTTGTGAAGAATGTTGCGTTGAAATAGTGTAATGCAGAAAAATGTCGGATGTTCACAAATAGAATGAATAAATTCTAAACGCAAAAAATTTTAATATTTTATTATTCATATCATATTCATTCATTAACAGGTAACATCTGTCAAAATAAGTGATTAGTGGAACTCTGATTTTGAGTATGTTACTAGTTCGCGTCATTTTTTGCTGTTTGTTTGTGTTATGGTTCTTAACTATAATACACACACACAACCAAAACTCGTTGATACATAATACACTTCGCGAGAAAAAATTGTACTCAGCTGATTACTGTACACTACCTGGTAATTATGTAATGATTCGTGTATAGATTATATTGACTTGGGCCCTGAGGATGGAAGATAACACAGGGGAAACTAGATTTCGTGGTATTGCAGGCAAAATTCTAAGATATAAATTATATTGTTTACAATACTCTTTACGGCCGACGACGAAGAGAGGCTCACACTTGGAATCGACAATTTTTCGTTTTTATAACCATTTAGAAAAATATAAATATTTTTTAGCAATATATTTCATGTTTTATTCGCAAATGAAAAATATCAATTATATATTTTCATAAAAACAGTACAAATTTTATCCAATAGAAATGGCAAATTTGAAATAAATGGTCAATTGAGTTAATAACAACTTTAATTAGATTTTTGAATTTTTCATAAACCCAAATTGCAAAATTGTTAATCAAAAATACAAATTCCTCTATAAGTTTTCAGCAAGTTTTTTAATTGAATGTATAAATTTCTTAATTGAACATAGTTTTTAATATTATAGCCGAGTCCGAACGGCGTGCTGCAGTGGCAGAGTTACTCACAAATGTTGCCAGCACTAGGAGGGGAAAACCACCACTACAAATTTATTTCTGATGCTTTCGCCAGGATTCTAACCCAGGCGTTGATACTAACCTCTGTGCTACGGTGGCCTCCATTTAATTTTATACCACGATCTCCATTTTCAGGTGCGTTTCGCATGTATAATCCGTTAACTTATACGTTCACATTCACGATTTTCTTTGTTTTGCACTCTTACATAGAAAAAAATAAAAACTAGTTTCAATTAAGAAATTGTATATTCAATTAAAAAATTTGATGAAATCGGTCGTATAAAGGGACTTGTATATTGATTAACAATTTTGGAACTTGGATTTATAAGCTCAACAAGTAAAACCGTGCTAAGTTCGGCCGGGCCGAATCCATGGAGTCTGCAAAAAATTTATACAACATCAATTTAGTTGAAGGGCATACTTTTTTTCTATACACCAAACTTATGTCAAACCAAAACAAATTAAAGCATCTAGGCATAGTTGTTGGAAGTTGTAACAGAACACAGCATACTAAATTTCAGCTAAATCGGACAAAAATTGCGGATAAGGGCTCACGAAATCATATCGAGAGATCGGTTTATATGGGAGCTATATCAGGTTATACACCGATTTGGACCGTACTTGGCACAGTTGTTGGAAGTCATAACGGAACACCACTTGCATGATTTCATTTCCAGTTCTACACCCAGAGAAAAGTTTATACCAAACGTGCTCATTTCAGTACCATACGGTATTGATAGTAAAGCATCGCATTATGGAACAACAACAATAACGTATTGTATGGATGAAATATAAATTGATTTGTACCGTTTGGCACTAGCCTTATTACCGAACTGGTATTGGTTTTAATACCAACTTGTTATTGGTTTAAGCACCAGACCGTTATTGGTTTTAGTACCAACCCGTTATTGATTATTCCACCCCCTAATGAACCAAAAAAAAAATTGACCAATATCCATATCCATTTTTATTAATATAGCAACACAGCATCGTTTTCCACACAAGATTTAGAATGTCCTTAGAATTTGTACTATTTCCATTTTCACCTCTTTCGAGTATTTGAACAGGTTTTTAGGCACTCAAATTGTATTAAAGCATTTTATTTATTTGTTTTACAAATATTTTATAGTAGCGTCAATGTTTTAAATACAAAGCTCAACAACACTTATGTTGCGATGACAAGAATATGAAAGCCTCCTTTGTCTGGTATTGAATCGGTACCAAATGGTATTAAAAATCTTTGCCAATGAAGCGAACAAAATAATACCAGGCGGTATTGGCAAAGTACCGTAAAATGTCTATCAGTGTATTTGCATTGCATGTGTGTGAAAGCGTACACAATACTAAGCTATATTCATTTACAGGTAGTGGCAGTTACCCAACAACAAAATGTTGAGAGCCCTATCTGTCAAAGTCAGTGATTAGTGCAACTCTGATTTTATGTATGTCACTAGTTCGCATCATTTCCCGTTGTTTTTGTGTAATGGTTCTTAACTATAATACACACACCCAGCCAAAACTCCTACTCAGCTACCTGATCAATACTTCGGACATATTAAACGCATAATACTGGTGTTGGTATCCAACAGGTTTTATTAAAATATAAACGTTGTATTTTTAGTATACAATTTATAGAGACAATTATGTCCCTTTGTCAATTTCCAACTTCGTATGACCTTACCTAAAAATGTGATCTAATCTGTTTTTTTTTTTTTTTTTTAATGCGTACAAATTGTTAAAGTTGTGAAAAAGGTGGTTAAATCATAAATTTGTGAAAACAATTTATTTTTGCGTTGCTCTCATTCGACTGACAACAAAAACAGCTGATTTCTTTATGTTTTTGGCAGAAGGAATAGAGCACTTCTAACCGAAAAAAATGTGCTATTTTGGAAAACGATTTTCATATGTTAGTTACGTATGTACAACTCAACATGTGCTTAATTTGACATGCCACAAGACAACTACATGCCGTGTAATAGAGCCTTTATTAAACGATTATTGTACAATAAACCCACTTTAGCAATTCGTATTCAAAAACGTAAATTCTTGCCACAATCAACTGGCAAATTAAAAGCATGCCATTTCAAACATAAAAATAATCTTTATTTTATAAACCGGAGCAGGGTCGGATGTTAGGTTTGTTTTATTAAGTTTCCATCACTAAAAGTGAACTCAGCTTTTTTATTACAAAGTCTTAAATTGCAAGGAATTACAACCAGCCGTACTTTGGAACAAATCCTATTGGCTTATATAACGTCTTTAACTAATAAATGCAATGTATTGCAATAGATTTGCAACCATCTGATCCACATCATACGAAAAACACCATTTAAAGAAGTTTTATTTTTGCTTTTGACTTTTTGAGACTTCCCCGGCCATGTTTCATAATATGTATACGCGGCCGCTCCAAAATCTTTCAATTATCTGTTTGTCTACCAATGAGATCCATATTACTTTATTGGCTATGACAGAATATTTGTTCCACTAGCCGAACGTAGAAAAGCGTTCCAAGCCCCTCGATCTTCTGCGCTCACTCTAAAATCTCTGACACCAAGACTCGAGTGGTCTCCCACGACTTGATCTTTCCATCGGGCTTATGGTCTTCCCGGTTTGCGTGTACCACCGTGTTTCCCTTCAAAAGACTTCTTTGCTGGAGCTTCTTCATCCATTCTGACAATATGACCTAGCCAACGCAGCTGTTGTATTTTGATGCGTTCAACTATGCTATCGTCGTCATACAGCTCGTGGTTCATACGTCGCCTATATTCTCCGTTTAAGGCAAACTGGTTCATATATTTTACGAAGAATCTTTCTCTCAAATACTCCAAGCACTGCTTCATCTGCTTTCACAAGTACCCATGCTTCAGAACCATATAACAGCACGGGTAGTATCAGTGTCTTGTATAATGTAATCTTCGTTTGTCGAGAGGTGGCCTTGTTCCTAAACTGCCTACTTAGTCCAAAGTAGCATGTGTTTGCCAGTATTATTCTTCGCTTAATTTCAAAACTGGTGTCATTCGTTTCGGTTACGGCGGTGCCGAGGTAGATATATTGTAGTTACTGACTGTCTCAAAGTTGTGGTTCCCAACTTTCTCCATGTTCATTATCTGCTCGGTTGTGCAAGGCTTTTTGTGAGTTGAAACCATCCATTTCGTCTTATCTCCATTTACTGCCAGACCCATTTTCACTGACTCTCTTTCGATTCTTTCAAAGGCTGCAGTTACTACTTCCGGTGACCGACCTATGATATCGATATCGGCGGCATAGGCGAGTACATTGTGCTCTCTTGTGATTAGTGTGCCATATCTATTCACTTCTGCATCTCGTATAATCTTCTCCAGCAGGATATTAAAGAGATTACACGATAGGCTGTCTCCTTGTCTGAAACCTCGTTTGGTATTAAATGGTTCGGAGAGATTCTTTCTATTCTTACTGGGGGACGCGTATCAGCAAGTGTCATCCTGCAGAGTCTTATTAATTTTGCAGGGATACCAAACTCAGACATGGCTTGAAATACCTTTGAACGTAAAGGAGTATCGAAGGCGGCTTTGTAGTCAACAAAGAGATGGTAGGTGTTGATTTGTCCTTCTCGGGTCTTTTCCAGGATTAGGCGCACTATGAATATCTGGTCCAGGGTGGATTTACCGGGTCTAAAGCCGCATTGATAGGGCCCAATTATCTCATTGGCCTTAAGTTTTAATCTTTCACATAGTACGCTCGAGAGTATCTTGTATACGATGGGGAGGAGACTTATTCCTCTGTAGTTGGCACACTCCGTCTTGTCTCCTTTCTTGTGTAGAGGACATAGTATACTGAGGTTCCAATCATCGGGAATTCGTTCTTCTAGCCAGATTGCGCAGATAAGCTGATGCATACGCACTATCGGCGTGTCGCCTCCGGTCTTAAATAGTTCAGCGGGTAACCCGTCGGCTCCTGCTGCCTTGTTGTTCTTTAGTCGGGTTACTGCTACTTGGACCTCATTCTGACTAGGAGGTAAACATTCTATACCATCATCAGGGATTGGTTCGGCGGTATCCTCTTCGCCGCCAACATCGGACACTAGCAGTTGGGTAAAATGTTCGTTCCAGCATGTTGTCTGTGTCAGTTACCAGCTTTCCTTCTTTGTCTCTGAAGGAGGATGTGCCTGCAGCAAAGCCATCGGTTTGATGTTTAATTCTTTGGTAGAATTGTCGGACTCAATTCCCTCACACTCACGTCTTTCCATTTCCTTTTTCTTTCTGCGGAATGGACGTTTCTCCTCTCTCCTTTTCACCCGATACCTCTCCTTTATCTGGAGCGTTGCTACTGATTGCAGGGTTGCTCTATATGCTGCATTATTGGCTTCAGTAGCATCTCGACACTCTTGGTCGTACCATGAGTTTCTTGGAGGAAGCTTCCGGTATCCGAGTTCGGATTTTGCGGCATTTTCCATGGAGTGGGCAATAGTTTGCCACTGCGCCATTATAACATCGGAACTAGGAGTGCTTTCATCAAGCAGTTGGGTCAGTCGAGTGGAGTATGCCGCTTTTCTCTCCACGGATCGATCGTACATCTAACATGCTGGATGAATGCCTTCCATCATCACAACGTGATCAATTTCGTTTCTTGTGTTTTGATCGGGTGACAGCCATGTGGCTTTGTGGATATTTTTATGTTGAAATCTGGTGTTACTAACTAGCATGTTTTTTGCCGCGGCGAAATCTATCAGCCTCAACCCATTACTGGACGTTATCTCGTGGAGGCTAAACTTTCCGACTGTTGAACCAAAAATGTCTTTCTTCCCTATTTTCGCATTAAAATCTCCCAGAACGATTTTAATATCATGTGCGGGGCAGCGGTCATATTCTCTCTCTAGGCGCTCGTAGAAAATATCCTTGGTCTGCTCGTCTTTGTCTTCCGTCGGGGCATGGGCACATATAAGGCTGATGTTGAAGAATTTGGCTTTTATGCGGATTTTTTCTGGCCTCTCATCCACCGGAGTAAAGCTCAGACAAGGTGTTTCAGTCTCAGACTAACCACAAATCCACAACCAAATTCATGCCTCGTGTTATGGCAGCTATAGTATAGTTCGTCACCGTTTGGTGTTGTAGTGACCCCATTCCCAGTCCATCCCACTTCCTTTAAGGCCTTGTACTTCTCTAATACATCCGCCAGTGCGTATACTGCACCTTCTCTATAAAGAGTGCGGACATTCCAGGTGCGGATCCGCAAATCATGGTCCTTTTTTCGTTTGCGTGGGTCGTCAACGTTGGGGGGTCCGTTTTCACTATTCCTTTGTTTCTCATAGTTTTCCGGGGGCGGGTTACTGGCCCAGTGCCCCAACCACATGAGTTTTGTGGCATTGCACATGTATCCCTCGTTGTGGCGAGCCGCTTGCTCCAAGATCCGACGCTCGCCTCCAGCCGGCCCTAACCTGGGAACAGACGCTGATGTTGGCCATTGGTTATTTGAAGGCGCCAATAATTCGCCTTGTCATTTCGAGTATCATTGGCACTCAGTATTTAATTAAGAGTGCCACCTGACTCCTCACTGAGACTCTCCTCTCGAAAATCGCTGAATGTCCATGGCTGCATTTGCAACTACTCCGCATAAAAACGGAGCTTTCCACCATCCGCAACCTGTGGACGCGCCCGGTAGCTGTAAGTTATAACGATGGACACCACATTGTATTCGCAATTAGTTTTATTTTTGGAATAAATACCAATTATTTATTTTACTTTTTTCAGTTAAATATGTTTTAAAAGAATAAACAGCTTTTCAACAAATTGGTTTATTGAGTTGGTCACCGCGTTTATTAAATTATTCAGCTTGTCATAAATACAAATTGCAAAATCGTTTATTAATTATAAAAATTTTTTGTATGACAGATTTCAGCAAAATTTTTAGTTATATATATAAATTTTTTTTTAATTAGACCAAGACTTTAATTCGTCCTGTACAGATTTTAAAATGGCAGGATGCCTCACAAAGTAAGAGGATGATAACCACCGATGAACATTTTTTGATGTTCACGCCGGGATTTGAACCCAGGCGTTCGGCGTCATAAACGGACATGTTAACCTCTAGGCCACGGCCACGGTGGCCTCCTTTTGTTTAATGTAATATCCCAATTTCTTAATTAAGTGGAGTACGCGCCTCAAACGATTTATAATTTTGCCCGAATTTGTTTTTGGCTAATAATGTACATATATAATGAAACTGAATATTTTTATTTGTCAATAATTTTATCTCATGTTGCATGGACCTATCAAAACATACATTTGCATTCGTAATTGCAAGAACAAAATCGTCAATGCCTATTATGTCACACTGTTACCCTAAGAAAATTTTATTTGAGCTGCGTACCTGCAAGGGAGCATTTCGGTAACGTTATCGGCAACGAAAATTTCGCTTAGGATATGTCAGTGCATTTCTTATGGAAACAAACATATCGCCAGAGGTGCATACTGCACTTTAAACCGAGATTTTAATTTTTTCTGTGTAGTTTAATGTTGCAATTTAAGATATTTCGATTTGAAGACACATTGCCATTTGGTTAGCAATGCATTTCCTTTAAAAATTTACCATTTTCATTCGTGGTTTCCTTTTAAAACGAAGAATTCGCAAGCGAAAAGCGAACATAGTACCAAGCTTAATCAGAAACATTTTAAGAGAAACTGACATTCTTAAGAGAAAGAAAATAAATAAATAATAAATATATTAAAGTAAGTATGCTGGAAGCGATGAACAAAATAAAGAGATTGTGTACTAAAAAAGACAAAAGAACACTGCGCAGTTGCAATAATAACTGTAGCTGAATAACTGTAGCTGAATAAGACATTTGAATGCTTCCTCATTGGGAGTAAAGAATTCAAATCACTTTCAGTTTTAGTGCACTATTTGGTTTGTGTTGGTCGTGTCTTTTGAGGCGATGATAAATATATCAAATCTTTAAACCAAAGCTGTAACCGGCGGGCGAAGAATAACGTTTGACATTGTAGTCGTGTGCGTAATTATAATACAGCAAAGTGGTGGTGCGTACATAACGTATATATGTACAGATATAGGAATATGCAGGCAATGAAAATTAACCATCTATTATCCATCCAATGGTGCAGCATAATTGGGGTTTACAAAAATGTTTAAATATAGAAAAATGTTGTGAGCATGATAAGGTAAGGATCCCACGAGGAATCTTTAAGTCAAAATCATTTTCGTGCACCATTAAAGTGATCTAATTAAAAAAAATCAACAAAGAAATTTGCTGCAAATAATTGCTATAAAGATGAAATATAAAAAAATGTGAAAAACGGTGATGAACTAAATGTATTTGGAAAATGGAAATCCAAACCACGTGAATTTTATAGTTGTACATATTGATTTGTTTTATAATAAAGAAGTTAAAACAAAATAGTTCAATATAATCAAAAATGTTTATGTTATGGAAGTGAATGTTGTTTTTCCTTCTACGACGGTTGACTGTAACTTGCTGTAAATTAAATATAATAAAAATTTAATCGCGTATTGTAGCTGAATTGTGTTGTTTAGCTGTCGTTTCCAATAAACTAAATTTGGTTAACCATTGTGTTTTTCCACTGCATATATTAAGATTTTCATTCAATTGATAAATTCAAAACGCAATGAAATTATTACTATAAAATTAAAATTCATCAATCAATGATATGGTATTTTAATAATGATTAAGTTTATGGTGGTCAAGCTTTAAAGCGTATGTAACTACATCTATATGGCATATCATTTATGACCGAAACAGAATGTGCGCGATTTGTTTCGCGGTTTCCGTTTGTCTTAACGCTTGCCTGTCTTTGGTAATCAACATAGAATGCGTGGCATGCACGCCTGTTATCGTATGTTAGTGGTAAATAATTGCAAATATTACGCACCTGACATTTGTGATATTCATGAACATTTTTGCCCAAAATTGAAGTTTTTGTCAAGACACGCAAAGCATCTGTGCGCTTGTGTGTACATGTGCTAGAAATGTGTGTACGTGTGCAGAAAACATGCGGGAAAGAAGGAAACCACAAAGAGGACGAAAACAAAGATCTGAAATCTTTATACATTCAAATTCGAGCGGCTGATACCAGCCCTTTGCATGACGCAATGATGATCAAGAATTTTGTAAGCGTCATTGCCCCTTCAGTGGCACTGAAATTCTTAATCATTTGCCTATGATTTCTGCTAAGTATAACATATTGTTTTGGTGAAGTTTGTATGTGTTTAGTATTTTTATGAGAAACATAATGAACGTGTTTTATTATTTGAAAATTTTCTGCACTTAAAAAAGTGGTCAGCTATCCTTACATGTTTAGAGAGTCAATGAAGGCCAAACAATTTAGATGGCAAACCACATTCGGGATGATCCATTTTTTTTAAATGTTCAAAATGCTGCGACATGAGAAAGTGATTATACAACATATAGGAGAAAGGAACGCACATTTTAAATTAAAATATTGAATTTTACATTAAAAGTTAATTTGATTTACAGTACTTACTGTATGAGTTAGCAGTTTCTACCAAGAACTACTTAATAAGGTTTTTATACCCACCACCATAGGATAGGGGTACACTAATCTAGTCATTCCGTTTGTAACACCTCAAAATATTCGTCTAAGATCACATAAAGTATTTATATTCTTGATCGTCTCCACGTTCTGAGTCAATCTAGCAATGTCCGTCCGTCCGTCGGTCGAAAGCGTAAAGCTAGCCACTTGAAATTTTGCACAGATTTAATTTTTGCTGGTTTGACATAAATTTGGTATGTAGAATAAAATCATACCCTTCAACTAAATTTATTTTTTGTAAAAATTGTTAGCTGAATACACGGTGGTGGGTTCCCAAGATTCGGCCCGGCCGAACTTAGCACGCTTTTGTGTCTCGTAAATATATTTGTATTGGCAATTATATTACCGGTATGTAATGAATTTAACGTTTTTGGTATTAAATTCTATCTTAGGCTCTGTAGACCTAAGATTATATTAGAGACAACTTGAATTTTAATATCACAGATCTTTATATTGCAACACGGTAACTTATACTGAATTAAAGAATTCTTTCAACATTTGTGTCAGTGATTTATTTGTTCTAGGTAATTTCCATCTTGAAATTCGTCGACTATTATAGGTTTATATAACATTTTCACAGTTAAATTGTCAAATTGTTTTGTATCGGCTCTATCCAGGGACGTAGATGGGATTTTATTTTGGCTTTGGTCGTGTCTTTTGAAGGGAAGATAAATATATCAAATCTTTAAACCAAAGCTATTACCGGCGGGCGAAGAATAACGCTTGACATTGTAATCGTGTGCGTAATTGTAATACAGCAAAGTGGTGGTGCGTACATAACGTATACATGTACAGATATAGGAATATGCAGGCAATGAAAATTAACCATCTATTATCCATCCAATGGTGCAGCATAATTGGAATTAACAAAAATGTTTAAATAATGAAAAAATTTCAAAATTTTTTCAAAATCGAAAATTGTCAAAATTCTTCTGTTACTGTCAAGTTGGTAAAGATACCTCAAACTTTTTGAAAATTTAGTCGCTACTGGTTGCAGGAACTGGCCCATAGGCGGTGACATTTGGTTAAAGCCAGAGCTAAACTTTGTACTGCTTGCCAACATACTATTTATAGGCCGATTCTTATCTTTCAAAGCCATCAAATGTGGTTGTCTTTGCGAATATCTTAATTTTATAGTGATAGTTTTGGCGAATCAGCTTCAGTGTTTTGATGAAATTGTATCTTTGCGCTCATTTTAATTTGTTCTCAAACTAGTTTTATGATTTTAACAGGTTCTTGTTTGTGGTTCAATGACTTTGATTTCAAATGACTTATTTCGATTTTATGCAAACAAATTGAAAAAATTAGGCAACAATAAATGTAAAATACTTCAAAAAAAACAAGTTTCGATCAATTTTTACTACGAGCCATCTACGTTCTGCTTAAATGATACCCCTAATTTCTCATCCTTACTTTATTAAAATCGAATGAGAAAAGGTGTTAAAACTAGATATCAGAAATACGATTTTTACTCGTGTTTTGATGAATTCAGTGTTTTGATGAAATTGTATCTTTGCGCTCATTTTAATTTGTTCGCAAACTAGTTTTATGATTTTAACAGGTTTTTGTTTGTGGTTCAAAGACTTTGATTTCAAATGACTTTTATTTCGATTTTATGCAAACAAATTGAAAAAATTAGGCAACAATAAATGTAAAATACTTCAAAAAAACAAGTTTCGATCAATTTTTACCACGAGCCATCTACGTTCTGCTTAAATGATACCCCTAATTTCTCATCCTTACTTTATTAAAATCGAATAAGAAAAGGTGTTAAAACTATATATCAGAAATACGATTTTTACTCGGTAGATGAAATAAATAAATAATTGATGTCAAATGACCTAGCGACAATTGTAAGTTTAATATAAAACTTGCTCCCACAGATAAAAGTCTGCCGACTAATATTATTTTAAAGCATTTATTTATTTAAGGTTTAAGATTAACATTTTTTATTGTAATCTTTTGATTGAAAAAATAATTTTTTGGAAAAAAATCAATAATTCAAAAAGTAAATTTTAAAAATGTTTAAAAAATATTTCACTGTGTCCTAGACACGTTCATAGTCTATAGAACTTGCTACTGATAGATTTCGATCCTAACTCACTATGAGCTCCGTATCAATTGCCTTAAATACTGTATCGTGAATTATGAAATTCCAAACTAGAAACGGAATTTTTTCATTTGAAATAATTATTTTAAAATATCTTAGAAAAATTTCATCTCGAGCTAGGAAAGAGCTATCCTAATAAAATTTGGATTGGCGTAAAGCGGACGACTAAAATAAAAAAAAAAACTAATTTTCCCGTGATATAAGGTCATGTTTTGTGAAATATTGGCTAGTTGAAAGTCGGCAATTTTTACATCCAAAAATATCCAACAAAAATTTTTCTCAAAATTCTTTCTGGAATCCATTTTAGTGTCTTGTTGCATTTGATGGTTTCTATATTAAAAAAATAAATATATGCCGATAAGCCAATAAGTTCTGTTTATGTCGATATAAATAAATCTTATCAAAATCAATAATTCAAAAGTAAATTTTAAAATTTTTTAAAAAATATTTTACTGTGTCCAAAACTACGTTCATAACCTATAGAACTAATAAATTTCTATTAGAATCGTCCCCGCTTGCTATTGACTGATAGATTTCGATCCTAACTCAATATGAGCTCCGTATCAATTGCCTCAAATACTGTATTGTGAATTATGCAATTCCTAACAAGAAACGAATTTTTTTTCATTTGAAATAATTAAAAAAAAATTCAGCTCGAGCTAGGAAAGAGGTATCGTAATGAAATTTGGATTGGCGTAAAGTGGACGACTTAAATTAAATAAAAACTAATTTTCCTGTGATATAAGGTCATGTTTTGGGGAAAATTGGCATGTCGAAAGTCGGCAATTTTTACTTCCAAAAATTTTTCTCAAAATTCTTTCTGGAATCCACTTTAGTGTTTTGTTGCATTTGATTGTTTCTATATTAAAAAAAAAAAATAAATTTATGGCGATGACCCAACAGGTGCTATTTTATGTCGATATAAATAAATCCACCTTTCTTCGTTAAATAATAATAACATATTAAAAAATGATTTTTTGTTGTTGTAAACACTTGTGGCTTTGGGATTAAAAAAAAATATTTTTCCAAAAAATTTTTAAATTTTTTTTTTAATTTCTTTAAAAAATGGTATGTTTAAAAAAATGACTACGTCTATATACACTGTCGGAAAATAAAGTGCGGTTGTGTACCCTTCTTCATTAATCCTCAATATTTTTTAATCTACGTGCATTATTTACTGTTTTTTTTTATTGTCTCTTATTTCTGGGAGTGCCTCAATTATTTCCATAAACATTTGAAATTGTTAAACTCGTTCGTTCAGGTTTCTGATATTAAAGTATTGTAGTGTAAAAAAGTCTTCGCAACATAATAAAGTGAGTTTTTTTATAAATCGTGAAATTCACAATATATTCCTGATTTTTTTTACAAAAATTTGTGGTAAGTTAATAAAAAAGTAATTTATAAATAGAATAATCGTTCGAAATCGATTGCGAAAATGGGATGAAATTGAAAGCTTTGCGTAAGTAAGTATAAAATATCAGTATATGGGGTCAGAAAAAATATTGCTTTGTATAAAATGAGGAAGTCAAATGAAATATTGAAAAAATTATGAGGCAGAAAACGTAAGGCGTCGAAGCTTGAGGATGATCGTATTGCAATTCTAGCAAGACAATTTCTTTTACGACAGCCAGAGGTATAAAACTAGAGCTAGAGTTAAATTTTTCGAATCGACTGTCCAAAGAAGACATACGGAACGGGTTTAAAACGTGCCTTCGCTTAGAAAAAACCTCTCCTACGAACAGCCAATAGAAACAAGTAAAAGCGTGCTAAGTTCGGCCGGGCCGAATCTTACATACCCTCCACCATGGATCGCATTTGTAGAGTTCTTTTCCCGGCATCTCTTCTTAGGTAAAAAAAATTATAAAAGAAAAGATTTGCTATGCTATAAGAGCGATATCAAGATATGGTCCGGTTCGGACCACAATTAAATTGTATATTGGAGACCTGTGTAATATGTCAGCCAATTTGAAAAAGAATTGCGTCCTTTGGGGGCTCAAGAAGTAAAATAGAGGGATCGATTTATATGGGAGCTGTATCAGGGTACAGACCGATACAGACCATAATAAACACATATGTTGATGGTCATGACAGGACCCGTCGTACATTTCAGGCAAATCAAATAATAATTGCAACCTCCACGATCCCAGATAGGTTTATGGGATAGGCAGCTATAGCAGGTTATGAACCGATTTGAACCTTATTTGGCACAGTTGTTGAAAGTCATAATAAAATACGTCATCCAAATAATGTAAAATACCTCATGCCAAATCGGATTGGAATTGGGCCCTCTAGAAGCTCAAAAAGTTAAGTCCCCAGATCGGTTTATATGACAGCTATATCAGGTTATGAACCGACTTGAACCATACTTGACACAGTTGTTGGATATCATAACAAAATACTTCGTGCAAATTTTCATTCAAATCGGATAAGAATTGCGCCCTCTAGTGGCTCAAGAAGTCTAGATTCAAGATCGGTTTATATGGCAGCTATATGGAACGATATGGCCCATTTACATTCTCAACCGACCTACACTTATAAGAAGTATTTGTGCAAAATTTCAAGCGGCTAGCTTTACTCCTTCGAAAGTTAGCGTGCTTTCGACAGACAGACGGACGGACATGGCTAGATCGACATAAAACTTACGACGACCAAGAAAATATATACTTTCTGGAATCTCAGACGAATATTTCGAGTAGTTACAAACAGAATGACGAAATTAGTATTCCCCCATCCTATGGTGGAGGGTATGAAAAAATGATTGCCTTTTGCAAAAAAAGTATTTAAATATGCCTGAATCATTTTGGAATAAAGTTATTTGGATAGACGAGCAAAAATATAAACTAATAAAAATTTGCAAAAATCGGAAAGGAGTGTGGTGTGAACCAACACACAGGCTAAAATCGAAAAACCTTATACATACAGTAAAACATGGTGGAGAAAGCCTCATGGTGTGGGGATGTTTTTCCTCTTCAGGAGTTGGTAGGGTCGTAAAAATTTACTCTAAAATTACTGGAAAGCACTATGTAAATATTTTGGAAGAAAAACTTAATAGCAGTGCGGAGGAAATGAGCTTGGGAGAGTTCATCTATCAACAAGACAACGACCCCAAGCACACGAGTAAGGTCGATAAAAAATATTTTGAAGAAAATAACGTTGACAAATTAGAATGGCCTGCTCAAAGCCCTGATCCAAACCCCATAGATCATCTTTGGCTATCCTAGATGAAAAAATCCCGATTGAATCCACATCAAATCTTCAAACATTTTGGGAAAAATGCAAAGTGAGTGGAGGGCAAATTCAACAAATACTTTGAAGAACCTTGCTTTAAGTATGCCGAAAAGATTGAGAGAAGTCATAAATAACAAAGGAGGAGCAACTTCGTTCTAAATTTTAAAGTTATTTAATTTTTATAGTATTTATTAGAGACCCGACCGATACGGGATGACTATGAGCACCACGCAGGCTGGAACTTTGAGCTCCGACTTGTGTGGTGCCCATCGTTATCACGGGAAGCTTAGCTCCGTTTTTATGCGGAGTAGCTGCAAATGCGGGTGCGGGCAGTCAGCGATTATCGAGAGAAGAGTCTCAGTGAGGAGTCAGGTGGCACTGGCTCTTAATTAAATACTGAGTGCCAATGATACTCGAGATGACAAGGCGAGTTATCGGCGCCTTCAAATAACTAACGGCCAACATCAACGTTTGTTCCCAGGTTAGGGGCGGCGAGCGTCGGATCTTGGAGCAAGCGGCTCGCCAAAACGAGGGATACATGCAATCCCACAAACCCATGCGGTTGGGGCGCTGGGCTAGTAACCCGCCCCCGGAAAACATAGAACTACTATGAAAAACAAAGGAATAGTAAAAACGGACCCCCCCAACGTTGACGACCCACGCAAACGATAAAAGGACCATGATTTGCGGATCTGCACCTGGAATGTCCGCACTTTTTATAGAGAAGATGCAGTATACGCGCTGGCAGATGTATTAGAGAAGTACAAGGAAGTGCGATGGACTGGGAATCGCGTCACTACAACACCAAACGGCGACAAACTATACTATAGCTGCCATAACACGAGGCATGAATTTGGCTGCGGATTTGTGGTTAGTCGGAGACTGAAACACCTAGTATCCAGCTTTACTCCGGTGGATGACAGGCTAGCCACAATCCGCATAAAAGCCAAATTCTTCAACATCAGCCTTATATGTGCCCATGCCCCGACGGAAGACAAAGACGAGCAGACCAAGGATATATTCTACGAGCGCCTAGAGAGAGAATATGACCGCTGCCCCGCCCATGATATTAAAATCGTTCTGGGAGATTTTATTGCGAAAATAGGGAAGGAAGACATTTTTGGTCCAACAGTCGGAACGTTTAGCCTCCACGAGATAACGTCCAGTAATGGGTTGAGGCTGATAGATTTCGGCGCGGCAAAAAACATGGTAGTTAGTAACACCAGATTTCAACATAAAAATATCCACAAAGCCACATGGCTGTCACCCGATCAAATCACGAGAAACCAAATTGATCACGTTGTGATAGATGGAAGGCATTCATCCAGCGTGTTAGATGTACAATCGATCCGTGGAGCGAATATAGATTCGGATCATTACCTTGTTGCAGCAAAGGTTCGCACCCGTTTGAAAATGGCGAGGAAAGTACGATCTGACAATGCACGGAAGCTGGACATTGAAAAGCTGCAGACACAACAAATGGCAGCGGCATATTCACTCGACTGACCCAACTGCTTGATGAAAGCACTCCTTGTTCCGAAGATATAATGGCGCAGTGGCAAACAATTGCCCACTCCATGGAAAATGCCGCGAAATCCGTACTTGGGTACCGAAAGCCTCCTCCAAAAAACCCATGGTGCGACCAAGAGTGTCGAGATGCTACTGAAGCCAAGAATGCGGCATAAAGAGCAACCCTGCAATCAGTAGCAACGCGCCAGATGAAGGAGAGGTATCGGGAGAAAAGGAGAGAGGAGAAACGTCTATTCCGCAGAAAGAAAAAAGAAATGGAAAGACGTGAGTGCGAGCGAATTAAGATGTACAGGAGTCAAAATGAAGCCCGGAAATTCTACCAAAGAATTAACCAACAAACCGATGGCTTTGGTGCAGGCACATCCTCCTGCAGAGACAAAGAAGGAAAGCTGGTAACTGACGCATACAACATGCTGGAAAGAACATTTTACCCAACTGCTAGTGTCTGATGTTGGCGGCGAAGAGGATACCGCCGAACCAATCCCTGACGATGGTATAGAATGTTTACCTCCTAGTCAGAATGAGGTCCAAGTAGCAGTAACCCGACTAAAGAACAACAAGGTAGCAGGAACCGACGGGTTACCCGCTGAACTATTTAAGGCCGGAGGCGACACGCCGATAGTGCGTATTCATCAGCTTATCTGCGCAATCTGGCTAGAAGAACGCATACCCGATGATTGGAACCTCAGCATACTATGTCCCGTACACAAGAAAGGAGACAAGACGGAATGTGCCAACTACAGAGGAATAAATCTCCTCCCCATCGCATACAAGATACTCTCGAGCGTACTATGTGAAAGATTAAAACCTTAAGTCAATGAGATAATTGGGCCCTATCAATGCGGCTTTAGACCAGTTAAATCTACCATAGACCAGATATTCACACTGCGCCAAATTCGGGAAAAGACCCGAAAAGGACAAATCAACACCTATCACCTCTTTGTTGACTACAAAGCCGCCTTCGATACTCCTTTACGTTCAAAGGTATTTCAAGCCATGTCTGAGTTTGGTATCCCTGCAAAATTAATAAGACTCTGCAGGATGACACTTGCTGATACGCGTCCCTCAGTAAGAATAGAAAGAATCTCTCCGAACCATTTAATACCAAACGAGGTTTCAGACAAGGAGACAGCCTATCGTGTAATCTCTTAAATATCCTGCTGGAGAAGATTATACGAGATGCAGAAGTGAATAGATATGGCACACTAATCACAAGAGAGCACAATGTACACGCCTATGCCGACGATATCGATATCATAGGTCGGTCACCGGAAGTAGTAACTGCAGCCTTTGAAAGAATCGAAAGAGAGTCAGTGAAAATGGGTCTGGCAGTAAATGGAGATAAGACGAAATGGATGGTTTCAACTCCCAAAAAGCCTTGCACAACCGAGCAGATAAAGAACATGGAGAAAGTTGGGAACCACAACTTTGAGATAGTCAGTAACTTTATCTACCTCGGCACCGCCGTAACCGAAACGAATGACACCAGTTTTGAGATAATGCGAAGAATAATACTGGCAAACACATGCTACTTTGGACTAAGTAAGCAGTTTAGAAACAAAGCCACATCTCGACAGACGAAGACTACACTTTACAAGACAATGATACTACCCGTGCTGTTATATGGTTCTGAAGCATGGGTACTTGTGAAAGCAGATGAAGCAGTGCTTGGAGTATTTGAGAGAAAGATTCTTCGTAAAATATATGGACCAGTTTGCGTTAACGGAGAATATAGGCGACGTATGAACCATGATCTGTATAAGTTGTATGACGACAATAGCATAGTTACACGCATCAAAATACAACGGCTGCGTTGGCTAGGTCATGTTGTCAGAATGGACGAAGAAGCTCCACCAAAGAAGTCTTTTGAAGGCAAACACGGTGGTACACGCAAACCGGGAAGACCAAAAACCCGATGGAAAGATCAAGTTGTGGGAGACACCTCGAAACTTGGTGTCAGAGATTTTAGAATGAGCGCAGAAGATCGAGGCGCTTGGAACGCAATTCTACGTTCGGCTAGTGGAAGAAATATTATGTCATAGCCAATTAAAGTAAAGTAAGTATTTATTAGAGAAGTGTTGTTATAAATAGAAAATATAAAGTAAGAATTCAATTCAATCATTATTAGATAAAATTAACCGAATTAAAAATAAAAACAACTTTTTGCCTTTAAACAATATTTCATTGAAATTTTGCCTTTATAAAAAAGTCTTTCAAATTTTATCCTTACATAGAAAAAATTTAATTTTGTGATATTTCATTCTGTTTTTATACCCTCCACCATAGGATAGAGGTATACTAATTTCGTCATTCTGTTTGTAACTCCTCGAAATATTCGTCTCAGACCCCATAAAGTATATATATATTTTTGATCGTCATGACATTTTATGTCGAACTAGCCATGTCCGTACGTTTGTCCGTCTGTCTGTCGAAAGCACGCAAACTTTCGAAGGGAATAAAGCTAAGCATGACCTGATATAGTTGTCATATAAACCAATCTGGGGTCTTGACTTCTTAAGCCTTTAAAGGGCGCAGATCCCGTCCGATTTCGCTGAAATTTTGCAAGACGTATTTCGTTACAACTTTCAACTACTGTGCAAAGTATGGTTCCAATCGGTTCATGACCTGATATAACTGCCGTGTAAACCGATCTGGGATCTTGTCTTCTTGAACCCCTACAGGGCGCCATTATAATCTGATTTGGGTGAAATTTGTACAACATGACCTTCAACATATGTGTCAAATAGGGTCTGAATCGGTCTATAGCCTATACAGCTCCCCTATAAAACGATCTCCCTATTTTACTTTTTGAGCCCCTAAAGGCGCAATTCTTATTCGATTTAGCTGAAATTTTACACAATGACTTCTACTATGGTCTCCAACATTCATTCCATTATGGCCCGAATCTGACCATAACTTGATATAGCTCCAATAGCATAGCTATTATTCTCTTTTATCATTTCCTTTACTTTGTTTGCCTAAAAAGAGACACCGGGAAAAGAACTCGACAAATGCGATCCACGGTGGAGGGCATATAAGATTCGGCCCGGCCGAACTTAGCACGCTTTTACTTGTTGTTTCTATTTGGGACAGAAAGGCACAATAAAAAACACTTTAAAAATGTTTAGGCAAAATGTAGTGTCTCAAAATATATTGAGTATTTTTTATTTAAATTTTGGGTTTACAAAATAATTCCGAAATAGGCTGCGGTGGTTTTCCTCTCCTAATGCTGGCAACATTTGTAAGGTACTATGCCATGTAAAACTTCTCTCCGAAGAGGTGTCGCACTGCGGCACGCCGTTCAGACTCTGCTATAAAAAGAAGGCCCCTTATCATTGAAATTAAACTTGAATCGGACTGCACTCTTTGATATGTGAGAAGCTTGCCCTGTTCCTAAGTGGAATGTTCATGGGCAAAATTTGCATTTGATGATTAAGTTTTGTCTTTAAAAATATTACGCTGAAATTTTATCTTAAGACAAAATTTCTTTAAAATTTGTTAAGGAAAATATTTCAATCTTCAAGTATTTCAAGTTGTTCACTTCAGAAAAATAATTTAAGTTGGTCCTGGGCTGATCAAAATTCTGTCTGCAGAATATTATAAATATAAAATTTTGTGATTTTAAAAAGTTTTACGAAAATTTTGTGTTTAGTATATTTAAATATAATTTTTTTTTCTCTATAGACAAAATCGTTTTACGGGAGGGGTGGGCTTCTGACATAACCTAAAAATGTGAGCAAAAGCTGTTTTTTTTTTTATAGCTACAAATTAATTATTAAAGTTGTGAAAACAATTTAATTTGGTTTGATTTCATTTAACATGCAACAAAAACAAAAGATTTCTTTATGTTTTTGTCAGAAGGAATAGAGCACCGCTCTAATCGAAACAATAACAGTGTTATTTTGAAAAGTTAATTTCATGTTTTATTTTTATAATTATCACACTATGTGTGCAACTTTAACAAAATAAAAAAAAAACAAAATTTGACATCTCATAAGACAAGAACATGTAGTGTGATAGCACCTTAATCAATGATATTCAGTCAGCAATTGCCAATCATATTTCTGGATATATTCCGTTTTTGGCCGATGACCTTATAAGTCGATTTTGGGTTGGTTGTACGATTTTCACAAAAGGTGAACTGTCTTATTCTCAAGGTACAATTAAGAGGTAGTGTCATTAGCACAAAACAAAAAAAATCTACCCCAACAAAAATACCTTGATTGGCAAATGCCGTAATTTCAAACGTCAAAGTAATTTTTGAAATAAACGTTGTTTTACAATCTATCTTCTTTAATTAGAGTGTTCTACGCGAACATTCTAATTGCTGATTGCTGCATAATGTTGCCATATCTTCTAAATTACCTTAAAAGTGTACAAGATAATCAACTTTGTTAATGCCACGACAAATTAATGTTCCGGTTATTCCTTGTTCCATGTCTGATATTGGATTGTGAACTTTTTTTTAAATTGCGTTTCTTCGAGCCTCCGCAAATTGAATATCGCGTTTAACGGCATAGTCCTTTATGTGTATGGTTTAAAAAGGAGTCGGCATGTTTCGCTGTATGTAGATTCGCTTTTTGGACTTAGTTTCAACAATCTAAATACCAGATCATTAAAATTTTTACATAAGGTTATTATGGAAAAGAAACCAAGATATTTGTTTAAGAGACTGAGATTTGCTCAATCTGACAGAAGAAGAAAGTTAATACTTTTTAGAAGATGGAGCGTTATGTCTGAGTGACAGTATTATATCAGCAACATACGTCTTTGAAATAATCTACTATTCAATGCACCAGCAACGCGATTACATTAAAAAAACGGCTTATTCAATTATTCTCATAGTTAGCTGGTTTTGCTCTTAAATTTTTAAACTTAGAAAGTTGTCTGCGCTTTTGTTAAGCTTTGGATACATATGGCTAAGTTTTTACACACTGTTTCGTTTCACTTTTTATTTATTGTAACGTATTTTGTTTATTGCGAACCTACTTAAGTCGAATATATCATTAACAATAAATCTTCATTGTAATTATAAGATTATTATCTTGTTGTGTAGAAAATAAATTCATAAATATATGTTGTTTAGATTTGTACTTAAAATATTATCGGCATTATAAAATATTTTTTTATTTAATAAGGTGCTACAATAATTGTGGGTTGCGTCGACTATACCACAGCCAACGGCATTTTTTCATACTTTTTTCGAGCAGACAAAAGAAGAACAACAGCAGCCAAAGTAAAATGTATAATTAGATAAGTCATAAGCCTTTCCTTGAAAATATATCCTGTCGCATTAAATTTAGTAAACAAATGTAACAAATTTTTTGCTTTGGTCATGTTTGTAGCAAATTGGTTTGTTAATTTTATCTTAAGCACAAATGTAAATATATTATAATATATGTTTTATTTTTCAATATACCCAAACAAATAATTATATGTGCAAAAAAATTTTGTTTAACAGAGAAAAGATTTGTACAAGTTTTAAAAAGTGTCTTTTTACATTCAAAATAAGTAAGAAAATTTTAGGTGCGGTGCAAATCTAGTATACAATCCACCACTGATCGCATTTGTTAGGTTCTTTTTATAGGCAGAAACAAAAAAGGATAAAGCAAACAAACTCCATGGATCTTTATACACACCACCATAGGTATATTAATTTAGTCATTCCGTTTGCAACCCATCGAAATACCCATTTCCGGCCCTCCAAGGTATATATATTCTGGATCGTCGCTAAATTTTAAGATGTTTTAACGACGTCTGTTGTAATCACGGCCCGGCCTTCAAAAATTGAGATACTGAGCTTTGACACAGATTCGTATTTTGTCTATACGCAGGTTTATTTCTGGAAGTAGCAAAATCGGATCATATTTGATATAGCTGCCATATAGACATTCCGGTTCAGGGTCTTGAGCCCATAAAAGCAGCAATAAAAGCAGGCTTAGGGAGGGGAGAGCTTTAATTGAAGAGAGTATCTTAAAAACACCACGACTCTCGAATTATGGCTCTCCCCACCGTATTCTTACACTCGTTGAAAAACGTTTTGAGAAACAGACTGTCCATATAGACCAACCTACAGATTTAAGGGCGCGTTTTAACCCCTTTTTTTAATTTAACACAGTAACAGTGACAGTGATTAAGAAAGAATTAAGTTCGTGTACGTTTACATTGGCCCCTAATTTCGGATTTATGGCCTTTTCGAGATTTAATTTCATTATAAACGTGCTATTAGCTAACCGGAACATTAATTTATCGTGGGGATAAACCTCCTGTTAACAAATTTTGTTTTCTCGTATCCTTTTTAGGAAATGTAGAAGATATGACAACATTACGCATCAAACAGCAATTAGAATGTTCACGAAATAAAAAATTTGCACAATTTTTCACAAAAAGTCGTTCGTTTTTTACTGAAAGAGAGTGTGAGAGCGAGAAACATTTGGAGAGTTTTGTAAATGAAAGGTTGCAAATTTCTTCTGGTTGTTTTTTTCCGCGCATAAGTTTCTTACTTTTTCGAAAATTTTTATTGGTAAATTGTTAATGAATAAGTGCGCGAACACACCGTCATATTATCCACCAATCGACTAACAAAACACAGCTGTATTAATCGGGACGATAAGTCGCTAACCGGCACCCATCTGCCGGTTAAGATTTGTCGTTAGGATAATATTCAGAAAACCAAATTCCATTAATCAGAGGAATATCGATACAATAAACTATAACCGTAGAATGAGAAACCCGACCTAAGGGTCTTATACCCATAAAATACCCATTTGCTACCCGATTTCGCTGAAATTCGGAATAGAGCGTTACACTAGGCCACTCGTTGTCCGACTGGAGCATAGTCCAGAACGGACCATATTTAGATATATCTAAAAGACCGATCTGCTGAATTAGGCTTTTAAGCCCAACAAAGCCCAATTTCTAACCCAATTTCGCTGAAATTTGATACAGTTCGGACAAAATTTGGATAAAGCTGCTGATCAGGGTCTTAAGCCCATAAAAAGCCGCATTTTCCTATTTCGCTGAAATGTAGAGCAGTGAGTTGGACTCCATTTCCCGTTGTCCGAACAAAATTTGGTCCAGATCGGACCAATCTCTGAAACAAATTTGGAAGCCGCGTATGGTTCATATCAGGCCACATTTGGATATAGCTGCCATATGAACTGATCTGCAGGTCTGGGATCTTAAGCCATAAAATTCTCATTTATTACCTGATTTCCTTGAAGTTTTAAACTGTAACTTGTATTAACTTCTCGGTACCGGAACCGAATATGATCCAAATCCGCTTATACTTGGACATTAATAAAGATATAGTAGGTTTATAATATATATATTATTATATATTATGATGGATATCCAAAGTTCGGCACGGCCGAACTAAAGAAACTTTTTTTTGAATATGGTTAGAAATTGCTTCGGATATGTGCTTAAGAAGTAAAGTTAAAGAATAGGAGCAATAGAAATGAATTGAGACCATATTTGATATGGACGTTTGGAGGTAAATAGAAAAATCATTACGCAAAATTTCACTCAAATCAAATAATAATTGCGTGCTCCAGAGGCTCAAGAAATAATTCAGGAGATCGGTTTATATGGGGGCTTTTTAAGGATATAGACGGCGATCAAGAACACATATAATGTGAGGAGAATATTGCTTGATGTTATAAACGAAATGACAAAATTAATATATCACTTCATAGGACAGAGTGTGTATTAGAAGAAAATTTAACAACGAACTTTGGATAATAATGGACATAAGGCTGTCAATCGACAGATCGGTCTATATGGCAGCTATATATATAAATTTTGTCCGATGTGATGACGGAAGGATTAAATCAACGCACAGTTTCAAGTTTCAGCGAAATCATGATATTAACGATTTTGTCATAGCATTTATGAAAAAAATGTTCAAATACGTTCCAATAAAACTTTTCATAATATTTATGAAACTCGTTTTATAAATCTTTATTCATTGAAACATGTCATAATATTTATGAGAATCAAACATATAGTTTAAGGAATGTTGTCAGATCATTTATGAAAAACTTTCATAACATTAAAGAAAACAATTTTAATAATATATATAATATTCATGGAACTCTGTTCTACTGTTTATAAAATGTTTTCATTACATTTATAAGAAAGAAAAATAAAACAAATAGCTTGGATAAATCTAGGTTCTTGTTGTTGTAGTCACACTTGTATGTGGCAGGGGGTAGCGATTGTTGACTAGCTACTGGGAAGGGTGGATCGTTCCGATACATAAAACCGACACTCTACACGTACACAAGTGTTTCACAGTTGAAAAAACGGTTCACGGTTACCTTTTTATGCAAATTTTGATGGTCTATCAATGGCTTCACTTTGCAAATTATGCACTAAGTTCTTACGCTCCTAAAAATGTAAAGATGGTTGTTAGATTATGGAATTCTAATGAAATATCGCGTATCCTCAGGTTTATTTCATGTAAGAAAACATTTTTTGGCACAAAAAAACACTATATTATCGGCAGTACTTTTACACTTCTTACTTCACTGCAATTTTAAAAACACCCAATAGCTTAAAGATTTTACGTAGAATGAAAGACGCAGAGATCTAATTGTGCAAGTTGTGAATTGTTGTAATGTAAAACGTGCATGCAGGTGTGTGTTTTTTCATTCTTTCTTTTGCACACAACGAAAGCATGTGAGCAAAAATGGACAACGAACAAGAAAGGTGGCAAAATGCTATACCTTTTTCAAGTAGTTTACTTAAACTTGACTTGGAAAATTTCCCCATCAAATTTTCATAAATGAGACAATTTTCGTTGTATACCTAAGTGGACATATTTCAAAAACGTAAATATTATTTAAGTTCAAAGGTAATTCAAGCCACGTCTGAGTTTGGTATCCCTGCAAAATTAATAAGACTCTGCAGGATGACACTTGCTGATACGCGTTCCTCAGTAAGAATAGGAAAGAATCTCTCCGAACCATTTAATGCCAAACGAGGTTTCAAACAAGGAGACAGCCTATCGTGTGATCTCTTTAATATCCTGCTGGAGAAGATTATACGAGATGCAGATGTGAATAGACATGGCACACTAATAACAAGAGAACACATGCTACTCGCCTATGCCAACGACATCGATATCATAGGTCGGTCACCGGAAGTAGTAACTGCAGGCTTTGAAAGAATCGAAAGAGAGTCAGTGAAAATAGGTCTGGCAGTAAATGGAGATAGGACAAAACGGATGGTTTCAACTACCAAAAAGCCTTGCACAACCGAGCAGATAAAGAAAATGGAGAAAGTTGGGAACCAAAACTTTGAGACAGTTAATACTTTATCTACCTCGGCACCGCCGTAACCGAAACGAATGACACCAGTTTTGAGATTAAGCGAAGAATAATACTGGCAAACAGATGCTACTTTGGACTAAGTAAGCAGTTAAAAAAACAAAGTCACCTCTCGACAGACGAAGATTACACTATATAAGACACTGATACTATCCGTGCTGTTATATGGTTCTGAAGCATGGGTACTTGCGAAAGCAGATGAGGCAGTGCTTGGAGTATTTGAGAGAAAGATTCTTCGTAAAATATATGGACTAGATTGCGTTAACAGAGAATATAGACGACGTATGACGAACTGAATGACGACGATAGCATAGTTACATGCATCAAAATGCAACGGCTGCGTTGGCTAGGTCATGTTGTCAGAATGGATGAAGAAGCTCCAGCAAAGAAGTCTTTTGTAGGCAAACACGGTGGTACACGCAAACCGGGAAGATCAAAAGCTCGATGAAAAGATCAAGTGGTGGGAGACACCTCGAAACTTGGTGTCAGAGATTTTAGAATGAGCGCAAAAGATCGAGGCGCTTGGAACGCTATTCTACGTTCGGCTAGTGGAACAAATATTCTGTCATAGCCAATTAAAGTAAAGTAATTATTATATTTATGATAAAAATTATTAATGTTATGTATGAAACAAAGTTTCATAAATATAAGAACCTTTTTCTTTCATTAAGAATTACAAAATACTTATGATTTTTTCCGTCTGTCTGTCGAAAGCACGTTAACTTTCGAAATAATAATGCTAGGCGCTTGAATATTTGCAAAAATTTTTCTTATTAGTCTAGGTCGGTCGGGATTGTAAATGGGCCACATAGGTTTTGATATAGCTGCCATATAAACCGATCTTGGGTTTTGACTTCTTGAGCTTCTATAGGGCGCAATTCTTATCCGAATTGGCTGAAAGTTAAAAAGAGGTGTTTTGTTATGACTTCCAACAACTGTGCTAAATATGGTCTAAATCTGTCCGTAACCTGATACAGATGTCATATAAACCGATAAACCGATTTAGATTTCTTGAGCTTCTACAGGGCGCAATTCTAATCCGATTCGGCTGAAATTTTGCATGCGTCGTTTTGGTCTAAATCACTCCATAACCTGATACAGCTGCCATATAAACCAATCTTGGGTATTGACTTCTTGAGGGCGCAATTCTTATCCGATTTGGGCGAAATTTTGCATGCGTCGTTTTGGTTAACTTCCAACAGCTATGTGAAGTATAGCTAAATCACTCCATATCATGATATAGCTGCCATATGAACCGAACTCCTAATTTGATTTTATGAGTCCTAGACGGCACTATTCTTATCCAATTTAGCTGAAATGTCGTTTTGGTA
Source organism: Stomoxys calcitrans (assembly GCF_963082655.1). Taxonomy (NCBI): domain Eukaryota; kingdom Metazoa; phylum Arthropoda; class Insecta; order Diptera; family Muscidae; genus Stomoxys; species Stomoxys calcitrans. Next base: position 133,887,604 of record NC_081552.1, on the reverse strand, counting down.
TGAATTCCAACAACTCCGCCAAGTATGATCTCAATCGGTCCATAGCCTGATATAACTGTCATATAAACCGATCTCCCAATTTGACTTTCTGAGCCTCATGAGGGCGCACTTATTACTCAATTTTTCTAAAATTTTGGAGATGATATTTTTCTATGACTTACATGGCATGACAAGAACGGCCAATATCGGTCAATAAATCTATATAGCTCATATATATTTAAAAAATAGTTAAAAGAACTTGACAAATGCGACCCATGTCACGGTTCTTAGATCGATTTTACTTGTTGATATTTAGTAACGCAAATGTTTAAATCGTGTAAAAGGTGTAAGCTATATAAAATTCGAATGTCGGGAGGCTTCAAGCAACTCACTATTTCAAATTTTAGCGAAATCGGATAATAATTGCGGCATTTATAGACTTAAGACCCTAAACCGGCATATCAGTCTATAGGATGCTATATGTAAATATGGTCCGATACGGGCCATATTCGGTTCGAATATCGGGGCCTGTTACAAATTTCAGCGAATACGGACAAAAAATGCGGCTTTTACGGGCTTAAGCCCCTAAATCGCCAGAGCGGTCTATATGGCAGCTATATCAAGCTATATATCGATTTGGCCCATTCAAGAGGTTAATCTGCGTATAGAAAAAATACGAGTCTGTGCAAAATTTTAACTCAATATCTCAATTTTTAAAAACTGTAGCGTAATTACAACTGGCGGACACACGGACATCGCTAAATCGCCTTAGAATTTTACGACGAGCGGAAATATATATACTTTGTAGGGTCGGAAATGGATATTTCGATGTGTTGCAAACGGAATGACTAAATGCATTTATACCCTTTCCTATGGTGGTAGGTATAAAAATAAATAGTCAAAAAAGTATAGGAGCGGGGGCGGAGCGGAAAAAGGTACCCGCTCCGTATCCCTGGTTTCAACTTCATCCAAAGTACCATTATTCTTAATTTCTGTGGAAGTTTAAAGTTTCCATTGAAAATATTTATTTATGCATTATTAAAAGTTAAAGTGTAAGGAACGTTGAGCGGAGTGGATGTCCATAAGCCATAGACAAAAGTGAATTTTGGACAACTAGCAACTAATGAAAACATTAGCAAATATGGAAGCAAACAAAATACGTATTGACCTTTTATTTAAATGTAAAGCTCGAAAACTTCCATAACTCTGCGCTGTAATGGCACATGAATTTTTATTGCTGAAAAATACAAATTATGGGTGGACGAATTCGATTTGCATAATTTTGTGACGAAATAAACTTTTAAAATAAAAATTGTTTAACTTTAGATCGTTGCTTTTGTGAGAGTTTTTTACAGAGTTGCAGTTTTCAACGCAACGTTCAAAAACAAAGCTCCTTTACTAGTTGATATTCTATTCTGCTTTCGGAAAGCCGCTGAAATCTTTAATTGTTTCGCAAGCGAAATTTGACAGCAATCAAATGTTTTTGTTTCCATAACAAAACAGGGTTCTTTAACACTATTATTGTTTTCTCTATTTTATATATTTGTTCTCAAATAAAAAAGGAATCATTGAAACCAATTAAACCAAAATGATGCCACCAATAGTTGTGTGTTGCCACTATAACATTTTTTGCCGTTTTCCTCACTATAAACAGACTACGAATTTTCCGCCGATTTTTAACCAACGTTTCGGCGACTATTTTTTTTATGGAGTTTGACAGCATTCCCATAACAAAATCACCAAGTAGTGTACCGTAAACAGCTAAGTACATTTTTTTCTCTCGAGTGCACTATCTGTCAACGAGTTTTGGTTGCGTGTGAGTTTTATAGCTAGGAAACATAACACACACAAAGAACGAAAATTGGCGCGAACTAGTAACATACTCAAAATCAGGGTTGCACTCATCGCTGATTTTGGCAAGCATTTCACTCCATATTTTGTTGTTGCGCAACTGCCCCTACCTGTAAATGGATATATCTTGGGCATTCCGCTCGAAAAGCTAAACAGGATACCCAGCTTTAGCTTGTGTTACATACCCTGCGCAGCGTAATGCGTACTAACGAGTGCATGTCAAAAAATATTAAAAGAATTTAGACTGTAAAAATAAAATAAAACGGGCAAATGTGTGAAATCGGCATTTCCATGAATGCACCGGGGAAGCAAATGTGTTGTGCTCAAAGTGTTTTGTCTTTGTAAGTATTTTGTCTGGAATGTTATGTTAAATAGCCAAATCCAGGAACTCTGCGCCTAGAATGAAGTGCATAGAGAATGAACGTTGTTTGTAAAAAATGTACATTTGCATTATTATTATGGTTAGAATGAAGTAGCAGTCTGCAAACTGATTCTTAGAAATTGAGTCATGATAACGTAGAACAGGAGTGGTTTGGTGTAATTGAGCCACAACTACTCTGGTTTGTCGAGGGAGATTAAGTTGGTCTCCTTCGCACAGAAAATATCTTCGACTCCCAATGGAAGTGGTCCAAATGAGAACTGATAAGACAGCTTGTCGCATAATTTGCCGACATTCAGGATGCACTTATAAGTTGAGGTCATGAGAACAGCTGAGTACAGTTTTTTAACTTTTGTTTTGATTTTGCAGTTAATCTAAATATCAATCACAGCTGTGATATTTTATAAAATCGTAAAAACATGTTCTATTTGACAGTATTGTAATGAAGAACATACAAATATAAAATACATTTAAAGAAAATAAGTTGTAAAACCAAATTTATTTCTAAAACCACTTTGACATTGTGGTTTAAACTGCTCATAAAATCCGCATTTAAGGCTCTCGTCAGCCGATTTTATTAAAGGAAAACAGATGATTGAGCCATTAACGAGCAGTGTAAACGGGGTTTAAGGTAGTTTCGTGGGGGTAGACTTTTGTTATAGTGCTAACGACACTGTCTCTTAATTGTACCATGACCGACATTTGTGTGATATGTCATGGTACAATTAAGAACTAGTGTCATTAGCATAACAACAAAAAACTACCCCCAACGAAATGACCTTGAGTGGAAAATGCCGAAAATTTAAATGTCAAAGTGGTTTTAGAACATTGTGTTACTACAATACTTATCTTCTTCAAAAGTGTTTTATATTTGTAATTTCATAATTATGACAATGTTTTGTTGCTTATGTGTAGAATATCAGATGAAAGAGAACATCTTTTTACGATTTTAGAAAAAAATCACAGCTGTGTTATCAAGTCTTTGACGTTAAGATTTACTATAAAATTAAAACAAAACTAAAAAAATTGTACTCAGCTGTTCGCATGACCTCACCTTATAAGTGCATCCTGCCGTATCCATAAGTTCCGCTTATGTTCGTTATTCTAGTCAAATACACGAAAGATGAACGACTATTCGGGCCGCGCAACAAATGTGTGTCCAAAGTTTGCTAACATTGTCTTAAAGATCATATGCAGAAGAAGCTCATGTGGAAATTCAACATGTTGAAAAAAGTGCAACATAAAGGCATGATGCTACTGGTGGTGGTGTTATTCATCATAATGCTGTTGAAAATCATAGCCGGCGATACCTTAAGCCTACAAGGAAGACCTTGTATAAAGTTGAATGACCTTGGCAAATCCGACAACTCCTCGGTTGCTTGAGCTGGCATATGGTGAAATGACAATTGACATTACCGACTATATTTTATATAATGTGATGTTGTTTGCATTTAAGTCAATTTGGAATGTTAAAGCTATCTTTACTAAGTTTTAAATGGTTATATCGCCTGTTTCAAATTTTAAGCGTCCTGTGTGGCTAGTATTTTGCAAAAACCTCGCAGATAGTATGCCCCAGAGGTTTTCAACGTGAATCAATCGGGATTAATTGCGGGCCGCTGATGTAAAGGCACGTTTCTTGATCTAAAATATTTTTTTTTTCAACCATTAAACATGGAGGCATCATTGTTTTATGGGAAAATCCACACAATTCGTCAGCAAATTCAATTATGTTTTTTAGGAGGTCCTTAGTTGAAAAAAAAAAATAATTATTTGTAACTTTCCAAGGGTTTCAAATGCACCAAATACCATAAAGCTAGAGTTACATGCCACGCGCAGCACATACGCGTTCTTTGGGTTGAGTTACATAGCATTCGTCAGACGCTAGATGCTGTATTCAATAATCAGCTGTTTTTTATTACTGTTTAAGTTATGTTCAAAAAGTTAAAGTGAGCAAAATGAGTTTAATAGAATATTTTGATTTTTTGCTACTCATTGTTTTCTGTTGTTTATCAGTTTGAATGATTATGAATAGCAATAAAAGACGACTATGGGCACGAGAGTTGTTTTTGCAAAGGGACATATTTGGATTCTTTCCAACTACTTTTCAAATGTTAAAAAATGACCCAGAGGAATTCGTAATGACTATAAGGATGAGTACGAAGGTTTTTGATATTTTAAACCAATTTGAAAAAAATTCTGCGAGAGCTATACCACTAAACTATTGACTTTTGTTAACTTTGATGTAAGTATAGGGCTGTGCAAAATGTACATGGACTCATTTTTCTTTTCATTAGTTGTGTAGTTACTAAGCCTACGAATCTTCTCGACAATATCTCTCACTAACATTTAAAATTGCGAAGTAATATGGAACGAACTGAAGGAAACATACCTGTCAATACCAGACGTAACAGGATGGGAAAAAATAGCCTATAATTTGAAAAACATGAAGTATTTGCCAAACTGCCTTGGAGAGACGGAAAGCTCGCTTCCATTACATGTCCAAAAACTCAGGGTCGGAATACTATAACTAGAAAGGCAAGATACATGCAAAGAACAACATACAGTGGGATAGAACTGAAAAAACTAGTAAAAAATATGTCGTGTAAGAACGAGCAGAGACAAGACCCTAGGTTGTCCGGGCGCCTTTTGGCAGGTCTCTAAGTTTTGTCCCCATGGTATTTCGTCAATTTGTTGGAGCTGCCAAATATTCGTTTGTGGTCCGATTTCCAAAATTCACTCACAAAACCAGTAGGGAAAGGAAAAAGTCGGCGAAGCCGACTGCACCAAACCTACATACTACTTTTAATACATAGAACCTATGTCGGAATGTAGTCAGAATTTTTTGCCTACTTATTTAAATATGGTGAACCTTGTTAGATTTTCTTATGATAGGACTTGAACTTGTGGCTTCTACAGCCATAAAAGACCATATCGGCTGAAAGATATATATGAGAGCTATATCTAAATCTATACCGATTTTGACGAAATTTAGGGGCCTGCCAAAAGGCGCCCGTGCTACCTAGGGATTTTGCAAACGATATCGCTAACACTTCAGCTCTAACCATTCCAAATTTCAAAGAGATATCTCCACCCGTTTTCACACGGCATATTTTTTTACAAGTTTTTTTCGGTTCTATCTCACTCTGCCACGTTAATGTTAACTTATTTTAAAGGAACCTTTAGTAATGTGCTCCTGGGTGTCTGTGATGCCGACTATTTATTTACCGCTGTTGATATTGGGGCGTATGGAAGTCAGGTGACGGCGGAGTTTCACAATATCCAGAGTTTGGAAAAAAAGTCTATAAAGCTTATCTTGGTTTTCCACCAAGCTCTCCATTTCACTTTGCAATATTCTATTCTTCGTAGGTAATTTTTTGAATAAATCTAGTACCAAGAGGAAGAAACCCTTGTGTTCTTCATGAAGAAAACAACATTGTATTTAGCAGGACTGCTGAGTCTAGCAGACCCGGCATTTAGAGCGTTTTGCTATAATTTAATATATAATGTTTCTACCATTAAGTAGTCAATAAATGAGTCTTCGGATTCCGAGCTCCTCGTCTTAATATTAAATTTTCATCTAGTTTTAATATATTTCATATGGTCCTCAGATATATATAACAAGTAAAAAGGCGTTAAGTTCGGCCGGGCCGAACTTTGGATACCTTATGTCCCATAGCAGTTATATCGAAATATGATCCGATTTGGACCTAATACTAATAAGTACAAGTCATTGTTCAATTGTGTATAGCAAAATATTGGTCTTTTTAGTAGCTATATCTAAAAATAAACCGATCTGAACCATATACAACATGGATATCGAAAAGCCTAGCATGAGTCAATGTGTCAAATTTCAGTTAAATCGGATTATAAATGCGCCATTTGTTGGGGCCAAGACTTTAAATCGAGATATCGGTTTATATGGCAGCTTTATGCAAATCTTGATCGATCTAGACCAAATTGCAGAAATATGTGGAGGAGCTTAACTTAACTCTCTGTCCCAAATTTCGGCAGCATCGGATAATAAATGCGCCTTTTATGGATCGAAAAAAGATCGGTCTTTATGGCAGCATTGTCCAAATCTGGACCGATTGAAGAAGAAGAAGAAGAATGTCAAAAGGCCTAACACAACTCACTGTCCCTAATTGCGGCGAATTCGGACAATAAATGCGCCTTTTATGGTCTCAAAACCTAACCGAGAGATCGGTTTATATGTCAGCTATATCCAAATAGGGACCGATCTTGGCCATAATGCAGAAGTATGTCAAGGGGCTTAACTTAACTCACTGTCCCAAATTTCGGCGACATAGGGCAATAAATGTGCCTTTTATGGGCCTAAGACCCTTAATCGGAGGATCGGTCTATATGGTAACTATATCCAAATCTGGACCGATCTGAACCGAATTGACGAAAGATGTGGAAGGGCCTAACACAACTCACTGTCCCAAATTTCAGCGAAATCGGATAATAAATGTGGCTTTTATGGGCCTAAGATCCTAAATCGTAGGATTAGTCCATATGGTAGCTATATCCAAATCTGGACCGATTTGATCCAAATTGACGAAGGATGTCGAAGAGCCTAACACAACTCACTGTCTCAAATTTCAGCGAATTCAGATAATCAATGTGGCCTTTAGGGGCCTGAGACCCTAAATCGAAGGATCGGTCTATATGGCAACTATATCCAAATCTAAACCGATCTGGGCCAAATTGACGAAGGATGCCGAGCGGCCTAACACAACTCATTGTACCAAATTTCAGCGAAATCGGCTAATAAATGTGAGGACCATTCAGGTTACGACCGGGCGCGTCCACGGGTTGCGGATAGAGGAATGCTCCACATGCTTCCTCCACAATGTGGATGAGGAGTCCACAAATGTGGCTACAACAACAAAGTTCTCATTTATCAAAGAGTGCTGTCCGATTCAATTTTAAAGCCCAATGATATGATAAGGGACCCCCTTTTTATAGCCTTGCCTCAACGGTGGACAGTGGGGAATTTACCTCCAAATTTGTATATTTGAAATAAATGAGTTTAGATTCACTTTAAGTTGTACATAGCTGCTATGCCACTTCGAAAAAAGTTTTTTTTTTAACGCTGTCATTAGGAGGGCACGGAATAGCCGTGAGCACCACACAGGCTGGAGCATCGAGCGAGCTGATGTTCATTGCTGTCACGAGAAGCTTAACTGCGAGCTACCGGGCGGGTCCACAGGTTGCGGATAGTAGTCGCAAACAATTATTGGTATCGAGCGGAGAGTCTCAACGAAAGGCCGGGCGGCACCGGCTTTTACACAAATACTGGTATCTATGATACTCGGTATGACAAGGCGAGTTATTGGTTGTTGTTGTAGCAGTTTATTGTGTACTATCTTTCGTCTGCTTGATTCTGTTGAGTGTCAAGACCCAGGAACTCCGCGACTAAGATGGGGTGCGTCCACAGGGATCTGGGTCTGAGTCGAGTGGGTCTGGCCGGGCAGTTAAACAGGTGACGTGTATCGTGCGGTCCCTGGTTACAATCGGGACATACATCTTGCACGTCGGCATCAATCCTAGCTCTGGGAATTGAGGCTGCTGCATCTGCCGGAACGTAATTGAGCCAGAACCACTCTGGTTTGCCGGGGGAGGTCGATTTCTTGGGGTGCAATGGGTGGCGGTCGTTCTCCAAGGACTACATTCACCCGGTAGCCAATTAACGCGTCTGCTACCGTGTCTGCATGAATGTTGTTCAGACCCGCTTGATATGCCGCTTGATCTAGAGGTTCTCTCTTGTAGCGCTGGACCTCACGCTCTGAATCGTGTAGATCTACCTTGAGGCTTCTGGGCGGTGGGTATCTATCCACAAGATGATGATTTGGATGATTTCTGCGATAACAGCCCAAAAGGTATTGCTTAGACAGCATGTAGTTATGTCTTCGCACTGGTAGGATCTTTGTCTCCTGATGGAGGTGGTCCACATGAGAACTAAGGAGACAGCCCGTCGCAGTTCGGAGGGCGGCATTCTGACAGATCTGAATATTATTCCACTGCGTGTCACAAAGTTGACGTGACCACACTGGCGCTGCATAACTTACCACAGACCGGCCAATTGCTTAGTACGTGGTCAACAAGGTTTCTTTGTCTGCACCCCAAGTGCTGCCAGCGAGTGACTTGAGGACCTTGTTTCTACTTGGGGAACTCCCTGTTTCACTCTACGGTGTTTTGACTTCTTATCCCTAAATTCCACAAATGACTGGCGGCCACACAGATAATTCGCGACCCAACGTTTCAGGCCTGGCTGGAGGGACGTGTTGGCGATGTCCTCAAATAATTTGGCATGGCTGACCGTGTCGAATGCCTTCGATAGGTCCAGTGCCACGAGGACCGTCCTATCACATGGCCTGGGTTGATTAAAGCCACGGCAAATGTGTGTGGTGATGGCATGCAAAGCTGTTGTTGTGCTGTGCAGTCTCCGAAATCCGTGTTGATGCTCGGCGAATGGAAATTCTCCTACGAGGCTCGGGAGGAGTAATGCCTCAAGCGTCTTAGCCACTGGTGAGAGAAGGGAGATCGGTCTGTACGACTCCCCCAAACTCGGGTCTTTACCAAGCTTCAGTAGCGGGATCACTCTGCCCATTTTCCAGACATCGGGAACTATAAGAGTGTTCAGTGACAGGTTAAGGACAGTGGTAAAGTACTCAACTCCAGGTAAATCCAGATTCTTCAGCATCAATGTAGAGATTCCGTCGGGGCCCAACGCCTTAGATGATTTGGCGCCACGGATGACATTCGTAACTTCGCCCACGGTAAATTGTGATGGCTGTTCATCGGCTCGGAGACCACGAATACGGCGAATGGCTCTCCTCCTTGCCCTGTCTCTCTCGGGATGCACAATAAATTGACGGTTGAACAACCTGGCGCATCTCTTCGGATCAGTCACGGTTATCTCGCCAAAAGTGACTGAGGTCCTGTCGTCCCGTCTACCGGGGTTCGAGGGAGACTTAACAGTGGCCCACAGTTTGCCTGCACCGGTGCCTAAGTAACATTGCTCCAAGTGTTCCAGCCACAAATTCCGCTATGTTCGTTGACTACCCTGTTTATTTCCAGATTCAGCTCGCTGATTCTGGGGTTAGCGGGGTCCATAGCACGAATCACATCACGCTCGTCTGCGAGTACCACTGCTTGCGCCAGGAAATTGGGTCGCACTTGCGGTATTCGACCGCCTGGTATAAAGCGAGCGGCTGCTGCGTTGATGATGTCTCGGAATTTCCTCTCGGCCGCAAGCACATCAGAGGGGCGAGTTATTGGTTGTTGTTGTTGTTGTTGTAGCAGTTTATTGTGTACTATCTTTCGTCTGCTTGATTCTGTTGAGTGTCAAGACCCAGGAACTCCGCGACTAAGATGGGATGCGTCCACAGGGATCTGGGTCTGAATCGAGTGGGTCTGGCCGGGCAGTTAAACAGGTGACGTGTGTCGTGCGGTCCCTGGTTACAATCCGGACATACATCTTGCACGTCGGCATCAATCCTAGCTCTGTGGGAATTGAGGCGGCTGCATCTGCCGGAACGTAATTGAGCCAGAACCACTCTGGTTTGCCGGGGGAGATCGATTTCTTGGGGTGCAATGGGTGGCGGTCGTTCTCCAAGGACTACATTCACCCGGTAGCCAATTAACGCGTCTGCTACCGTGTCTGCATGAATGTTGTTCAGACCCGCTTGATATGCCGCTTGATCTAGAGGTTCTCTCTTGTAGCGCTGGACCTCACGCTCCAGATCGTGTAGATCAACCTTAAGGCTTCTGGGCGGTGGGTATCTATCCACAAGATGATGATTTGGATGATTTCTGCGATAACAGCCCAAAAGGTATTGCTTAGACAGCATGTAGTTATGTCTTCGCACTGGCAGGATCTTTGTCTCCTGATGGAGGTGGTCCACATGAGAACTAAGGAGACAGCCCGTCGCAGTTCGGAGGGCGGCATTCTGACAGATCTGAAAATTATTCTACTGCGTGTCACAAAGTTGACGTGACCACACTGGCGCTGCATAACTTACCACAGACCGGCCAATTGCTTTGTACGTGGTCAACAAGGTTTCTTTGTCTGCACCCCAAGTGCTGCCAGCGAGTGACTTGAGGACCTTGTTTCTACTTTTGACTTTATTGCAGATTGCTGTGGCATGTGGGGAGAAAGTGTAGGAGCTGTCAAATGTGACGCCAAGTATTTTGGGACACTTGATGGTCGGAATCATTTCTCCATCGACCATCATAGTCAGCTCAGAATTCACCTCACGCGTATTTGTAGTGAACAGTGTGGCTGAAGATTTGGTGGCGGATATCTTCAGATTTTATTGGTATTGTAGCATTGCTCATGAGTTCCTGGGTCTGGATATACAACATAACCAATCAGACGAAAGATAGAAGAATTTACTAATGAACGCCGAATGCCAAACACATTGGAAATCTCTGGGCGACAGGTACGTAAGGGAATATAATAAAATTCTTTGTTCATCAGGCAGCGCCTATGAAGTAAATGAAAGCCAGTGGCCTCTGTTTAAAAACATAAATTTCCTATTTGAGCATGTGGCGCCTAGAAAGTTAGATTTCTCCTTTCATCCTTTGCTGGTCTAGTCTAATATCTTTTTATACCCACCACCGAAGGATGGGGGTATATTCATTTTGTCATTCCGTTTGCAACACATCGAAATATCCATCTCCGACCCCATAAAGTAGATATATTCTTGATCAGCGTAAAACTCTAAGACGATCTAGACATGTCCGTCCGTCTGTCTGTTGAAATCACGCTACAGTTTTCAAAAATAGAGATATTTAGCTGAAACTTTGCACAGATTCTTTTTTTGTCCATAATCAGGTTAAGTTTGAAGATGGGCTATATCGGACAATATCTTGATATAGCCCCCATAAAGACCGATCCGCCGATTAAGGGTCTTAGGACCATAAAAGCCACATTTATTATCCGAATTCGCTGAAATTTGAGACAGTGAGTTGTGTTAGGCCCTTCGGCATTCTTCGTCAATTTGGACCAGATCGGTTTAGATTTGGATATAGTTGCCATATAGACCGATCTCTCGGTTAGGTTTTGAGTCCATAAAAGGCTCATTTATTGTCCGAATTCGCCGCAATTTGGGACAGTGAGTTGTGTTAGGCCTTTTGACATTCTTCTTCTTCTTCTTCAATCGGTCCAGATTTGGACAACGCTGCCATAAAGACCGATCTTTTTTCGATCCATAAAAGGCGCATTTATTATCCGATGCTGCCGAAATTTGGGACAGAGAGTTAAGTTAAGCTCCTCCACATATTTCTGCAATTTGGTCTAGATCGATCAAGATTTGCATAAAGCTGCCATATAAACCGATATCTCGATTTAAAGTCTTGGCCCCAACAAATGGCGCATTTATTATCCGATTTAACTGAAATTTGACACATTGACTCATGTTAGGCTTTTCGATATCCATGTTGTATATGGTTCAGATCGGTTTATTTTTAGATATAGCTACTAAAAAGACCAATATTTTGCTATACACAATTGAACAATGACTTGTACTTATTAGTATTAGGTCCAAATCGGATCATATTTCGATATAACTGCAATGGGACATAAGGTATCCAAAGTTCGGCCCGGCCGAAATTAACGCCTTTTTACTTGTTATATATATCTGAGGACCATATGAAATATATCAAAACTAGATGAAAATTTAATATTAAGACTAGATGAAAATTTAATATTAATTTAATATTATGCCGGGTCTGCTAGACTCCGCAGTCCTGCTAAATACAATGTTGTTTTCTTCATGAAGAACACAAGGGTTTCTTCCTCTTGGTACTAGATTTATTCAAAAAATTACCTACGAAGAATAGAATATTCCAAAGTGAAATGGAGAGCTTGGTGGAAAACCAAGATAAGCTTTATAGACTTTTTTTCCAAACTCTGGATATTGTGAAACTCCGCCGTCACCTTGACTTCCATACGCCCCAATATCTACAGCGGTAAATAAATAGTCGGCATCACAGACACCCAGGAGCACATTACTAAAGGTTCCTTTAAAATAAGTTAACATTAACGTGGCAGAGTGAGATAGAACCGAAAAAAACTTGTAAAAAAATATGCCGTGTGAAAACGGGTGGAGATATCTCTTTGAAATTTGGAATAGTTAGAGCTGAAGTGTTAGCGATATCGTTTGCAAAATCCCTAGGTAGCACGGGCGCCTTTTGGCAGGCCCCTAAATTTCGTCAAAATCGGTATAGATTTAGATATAGCTCTCATATATATCTTTCAGCCGATATGGTCTTTTATGGCTGTAGAAGCCACAAGTTCAAGTCCTATCATAAGAAAATCTAACAAGGTTCACCATATTTAAATAAGTAGGCAAAAAATTCTGACTACATTCCGACATAGGTTCTATGTATTAAAAGTAGTATGTAGGTTTGGTGCAGTCGGCTTCGCCGACTTTTTCCTTTCCCTACTGGTTTTGTGAGTGAATTTTGGAAATCGGACCACAAACGAATATTTGGCAGCTCCAACAAATTGACGAAATACCATGGGGACAAAACTTAGAGACCTGCCAAAAGGCGCCCGGACAACCTAGGGTCTTGTCTCTGCTCGTTCTTACACGACATATTTTTTACTAGTTTTTTCAGTTCTATCCCACTGTATGTTGTTCTTTGCATGTATCTTGCCTTTCTAGTTATAGTATTCCGACCCTGAGTTTTTGGACATGTAATGGAAGCGAGCTTTCCGTCTCTCCAAGGCAGTTTGGAAAATACTTCATGTTTTTTAAATTATCGGCTATTATTTCCCATTTTTTCCCAGAATTTTTTTCAAATTGGTTTAAAATATCAAAAACCTTCGTACTCATCCTTATAGTCATTACGAATTCCTCTGGGTCATTTTTTAACATTTGAAAAGTAGTTGGAAAGAATCCAAATATGTCCCTTTGCAAAAACAACTCTCGTGCCCATAGTCGTCTTTTATTGCTATTCATAATCATTCAAACTGATAAACAACAGAAAACAATGAGTAGCAAAAAATCAAAATATTCTATTAAACTCATTTTGCTCACTTTAACTTTTTGAACATAACTTAAACAGTAATAAAAAACAGCTGATTATTGAACACAGCATCTAGCGTCTGACGAATGCTATGTAACTCAACCCAAAGAACGCATAAGTGCTGCGCGTGGCATGTAACTCTAGCTTTATGGTATTTGGTGCATTTGAAACCCTTGGAAAGTAACAAATAATTAATTTTAATTTTTTCAACTAAAGACCTCCTAAAAAACATAATTGAATTTGCTGACGAATTGCGTGGATTTTCCCATAAAACAATGATGCCTCCATGTTTAATGGTTGAAAAATACATATTTTAGATCAAGAAACGTGCCTTTACATCAGCGGCCCGCAATTAATCCCGATTGATTCACGTTGAAAACCTCTGGGGCATACTATCTGCGATGTTTTTATAAAATACTAGCCACACAGGACGCTTTAGAATTTGAAACAGGCGATAATTAGGAAATACTACAAAATTAATATGGCAACCCTAAAAATTGGGTGGTTCTATGCCATGGACACTCCAAAATGTCCTTACACATAAGGACAAACCATTATCAGGCTAAATATTTAATTTCTAATAAAGATACATTTTTTATACCCTCCACCATTGGATGGAGGTATATTAATTTCGTCATTATGTTTGTAACTCCTGGAAATATGCGTCTGAGACCCCAAAAAGTATATATATTCTTGATCGTCATGTCATTTTAAGTCGATCTAGCCATGTCCGTCTGTCGAAATCACGCAAACTTTCGAAGGAGTAAAGCTAGCCGCTTGAAATTCTGCACAAACGCTCCTTATTAGCGTAGGTCGGTTAGGATTGTAAATGGGCCATATTGGATGACTTCCTGAACCTTTAGAGTACACAATTATTATCCGATTTGGCTGAAATTTTGTACAACGACTTCTCCCATGACCTTCAACGTGTCTAATATGGTCTGAATCGGTCTATAGCCTGATACAGCTCCCATAAAAACCGATCTCCCTATTTTACATCTTGAGCCCCTAAAGGACGCAATTCTAAGTCGATGTGGCTGAAATTTTACAAAATGACTTCTACTATGGTCTACAACATGCAATTCGATTATGGTGCGAACCAGAACATAATTTGAAATAGCTCCGACAGCATAGCAATTATTTTCTTTTATCCTTTGTTGGCCTAAAAAGGGATACCGGGAAAAGAACTCGACAAATGCCATGGATCGCATTTGTCGAGTTCTTTCCCGGTGGAGGGTATATAAGATTAGCACGCTTTTACTTGTTCCTTATTAAAACCGTATTGATTTTCCTCAATTTCCTCAATGTTAATTTTTTGTAAAAAATCATTTAATCCTCTAACCATAACTTATTCCATTTATTTTCCGGCAGTTGGTAATTTGGAATTTTGTATGTACATAGTTGTTAAAATCAGATATTTTCCACTCTTATAAATTGGTCTTACTATAGGTGTTTTAAAAGCTTTTGGAATTTGGCCTACATTGAAGCTTGCGTGTTATTATTGGAGTTAGTTTTTCAACGAAGAATCGTAGATCTTTTTGAGGTATGCAATCGATACCCTCGCCATTTTGCAAGTCCATGTACTTGAGGATGTTTAATATTTTCTATTCGACAAAAACTCATTACATCAATTTTACATTTTTTTTGTTTTGACACGCATCATTGACATTATTCTTATAATGTTTTACATTCTCAAGACCACTAAACAAACTGTAATGTTCTGATATTGTTCTCATTATAACAGCTGACTCAACGACTTTTAATGTTTTGTTACTCATGTCTAATTCTTCTCTCGTACTCTCTGTTATTATACAAGCAAGACCATTTGTTGACGTCGTACCACGATAGATTCTTGTTGTTGTGATGGTCTCGAGTTTGATGTCTATGTTAATGTCACCAACGGTTATAAATTGTTAGTTTTTGTTATATTTTGTTCTAATTTTTCAATTTTTGTTTGTTTCTCTTTCGGGACGAGCTCAATGATCGGAGATGCAAATGGAAAAGGAAAGCCAAAGATAGCAACACACACCAACCACTATGGGGCGCGTTTCGTCTTTGGTTAGAAAACTTTTCAACCATATTAGGCGTGATGGCCGTGCGTTGGTATGTTGTATTTGAATCGAATGAATAGCGAAAACGCATCTATAACACAATTACCACATTAAACACGCTCGACAACCCTGTCTATCAGCTGTACTTTTTTTCCAATGCATGTATTTCTGTGTAATGACAGACATTCTTTCTGTGGCAAATTACACTTCTTCCGTACTATACATGATTTTGTGCATCTATTGGAAGTTGTATTGATGGCTTCGAACGCTAGACAACGGTAACGGCTCTCGCTGTTCCAAAGAGTTAAATGTTAGTGAAATGGACGATAAATTAACAACTTTATTTTTTCTTATCAATTAACGTCGATTCGTAGTTGCCTTCTTCTATTGTGTAGCTTATTTGGTCTTTTATGTGCCCCACAATTCGGCCGCATTTGCTCATTCGGTTGTAAAAAACAGTAATAAATTCTTTTATGAGATAAAAAGTGTTTTCCTCATATGTTATATTGGTTTCTACAATTGTACTTATTTTTATAGAGTTGATAATTTTTTTAATTGGGGCTAGAAATGAGGTAAAGTTCATTCTTTAGGCTGGTACTATATTCGTTTTTCGCGACTTTTTTCGCCGTTTACTTTTTTGAGATAGATTTTTAAGCAAAAAAACTTGCTGATTTCGTTCAGCAGATTGGTCTATTGACAAGTGTTTCATGGGAGTCTCTTGTCTTCAGCATTATTCTATTTACCTTTTTTCTATCTCTTTTTTACCGTTCTCTTTTGGCAGCGTCTCTTTTCTACTATTGTTTTGTTTTAATTGTCTCTCTTTTAAAAATCAATTCAAATCGTCTTCACTATTTGCGTTTAAATATCATTCATTGTTCAATTTACGCAGATAGACCTCGCCATCTCGCATCCACTCGAATTTCTTTAGCTTTATTCTTCAAGCCAGAGAATTTGCTGTTTATGTGGAGTTAATTAAGTTAAATGGCGATTATAGAAAAGTGAACGAATTTGGTATTCAACAGCAACTTTTAACGATCATCAATATCACTAAAATCAGCTGTTTTCGTTAACGAATAGAAAATCGTCAACTAAACGACGGACAATTATTTGATGTTTTTAAAACGTTTCAGAAACGTGTGTACAATCAACTAATATGAAAATGTCCACAAAAGTTGTATACGAATAAATTGGTATTGAAAACACTTCTGCTAAATAATTGCGTACATTTTATAGAGATTTTTGATGTTTTAACATTAAAATAAGAAAAATTTCAGGCTATGACAAAAATTATTTATTATTTTCGTTGGCTTCTCTCTGTCAAAGAAAAAAGAGATAACGATTTCTGTTAACGAGGAAATAGAGAATAGCATAATCGTTAGTTCCTTTTCCATTTGCAAAGAAAAAACTCCGATCACAAAGCTCGCCTCCAAAGAGAAACACACAAAAATTGTAAAATTTGATGAACTTTGCCCTAAAGGACGGCACTACGTTCTTTTGTGTAAAAAAATTTCCGAAAATAGTTCTATCGGCGGTTTGGCAAGGTTACCACATTTGATTTTTGTTGGTTTTTTTTGTGTTTTTTTGGCTAAAATTTTGCCATTTATATATAAAAATTAATATGGGATCAAACAATTTATCAGCTGCTTACGTGCATGTTTACAAACAAATGTGAGTGTTTGGGTCGTACTGAAATTCATGTATGATGTTGTAATTTAAACCAAAACCCGCCCCTTCGTAATTTATAAACAATGAAACACAAAACAATTTAAAAAGAGACAAATTCAGCATTTATTTGTAAATATAATTAGATTTTGTAGTATTTTTGCAGTTATAATTTAAATAAGCGCAACTTTCCAAAAACCTTTGTCAGCATCTTCCACTTTTATCGAAATATTCTTTCACAAACCTTATTATTTCGTACAGATTGATGAAGTTGCTTGTTGTGAAAGATATATATATATATATATATATATATATATATATATATATATATATATATATATATATATATATATATTGCTGTGGCATATATATATATATATACATATATATATATATATATATTTTGGGTTGCCCAAAAAGTAATTGCGGATTTTTTAAAAGAAAGTAAATGCATTTTTAATAAAACTTTGAATGAACTTTAATCAAATATACTTTTTTTACACTTTTTTTCTAAAGCAAGCTAAAAGTAACAGCTGATAACTGACAGAAGAAAGAATCCAATTACAGAGTCACAAGCTGTGAAAAAATTTGACAATGCTGTGCAATAAGTCATTTTCTTAAGCCAAATAAACGCCTTCTCCAAACTTCTAACTGTAACTGATCGTTTGTTAGTGTTAGTGATGTTGTACACATGTATTTACTTTGGGTGGAAAAATAAAGTGTTTGTGGATGCATAAATAAGAAAGTAATTTTTAAATGTAAATATATATATATATATATATATATATATATATATATATATATATATATATATTTACATTTTTACATTTAAATTTACATTTAAAAATTATTTTCTTATTTATGCATCCACAAACACTTTATTTTTCCACCCAAAGTAAATACATGTATGCAACATCACTAACACTAACAAACGATCAGTTACAGTTACAAGTTTGGAGAAGGCGTTTATTTTGCATAAGAAAATGACTTGTTGCACAGCGACTGTGGTTGTGCTCTCAGTGGGAGTCCCGAAATGCCACTTTTCCATAGATGAAAAAACAAGTTATGATAAAATTAACACACTTCGGCAAATTTTTCCGTTTGTTGTTTTTTTATGGAATTTCAACGCGAAACCCGAATATAATACCGGCCTTAAGCGGCAAAAAAAAAATTTTAATATCAAAAAAATCGGCAGAGCACGGCTGGGATTCGAACCTAAGCACACAAAGCAAAAGCGAAAGCCCGTTGCCGTTGTCTAGCGTTCAAAGCCATCAATACAACTTCCAACATGTGCACAGAATCTTGTGTATATCATGGGATTAGTGTACTTTTTGTAGACAAAAAATATGCCATTACATAAAAAAACGAATGTATTGAAAAACAGTACAGCTAATTGACAGGATTGTCGAGCGTGGTTAATGTGGTATTTATATCAAAGAGGCGTTTTCGGAATAAATTCGGTATAAGTACAACATACCAACGTACGGCCCTTGAAGTCTTCACAACTATTATGGCTGGTGATTAATTCTAAACCAAATTACGAAACGCGTCCCATAGTGATTGGTGTGTGTTGCGATCTCCAGATTTCCTTTTCCATTTGCAGGAAAAATTTCCTGTCATTGAGCTCGTATCGAAAGAGAAACAAACAAACAATTTCTTGTGGACAAATTTAACTAAACGATTTTTGTTATAAGTTTCAGAATTGCAGTACAGTTGCCATAAGAAATGCGTTGACATATCCTAAACGATAGTTTCGGTTTGCTTTGTGTAACAGGATGGCATTTTTTACAAAATAAATCTTAATTATGATAAAAGCGTACTATATCAGCAAAAAAGTATGACAGATTGGCCAAACAAATGCATAGTTTTTGTCACCATGTGTTTGAGTGTGGTGAATAAAATTTGAAAAGCCCAGGGGATGTAAATTGTGTAGTTGTCAATAGATATGGTTATTTGTTTAGTTGTTACCAAACTATTTTATTTAGCGTATAAAGCGTTATTTTGTTTGTAAACAGTTGTATGTTGACATCATTATTATCGTTTGACCAAAGCGGATTTTGTGCTCTCAAAATTTTACATTAAATGTCAAGCTTATAGGTGTCGGTAATTTTTTGTATTTTTCTTGAAAGCAAGCAGCTCAGCTGAAAAACTTAAAAAAAATCAAATGTACAGCAAAAAGAAAATAAATAAAACAAAGAAAGATACACATATTGGATGCTACGACTGCCGAAAGCCTATATACGTGCATTATGCTATAGTTTACTTCAGGGGAAGCAGGCCACCGTAGCGCAGAGGGTAGCATGTCCATCTATGACGCTGCACGCGTGAGTTCGAGTCCAGACGAGACCATCAGAAAAAATCTTGAGCGGTGGTTTTCTTTCCTAATGCTGGCAACATTTGTAAGGTACTATGCCATGTCAACCCCATGGCATCCGGTTGTATGCACCGGATTTTACCCGATGGGATCCTCATGAGCAAGGGCAGCCGCCTCAGTGTACGTGTTCGTCTTTTTTCGTCATGGGAGAGGCACATCCCGGAGTGCCTTCTCCGCACGCTTCTCGTCCGTGTCGGGATTGAAAAGAACCCCGGACCCTGGTTCTGTTTGGTTTGCCAGAACCGCCTTCATCATCGGTCAGTGCCGGTGAGGTGTAACCGGTGCATGGAGTGGGTACATTTCCGATCTTGCGTGCTCGTCGTCGGACTATGTGAACGTCTACCTCAACGAACTTGCTTCATATTTCGCTGCAAGAAATCTGAAGATATCCGCCACCAATCTTCAGCCACACTGTTCACTACAAATACGCGTGAGGTGAATACTGAGCTGACTGTGATGGTCGATGGAGAAATGATTCCGACCATCAAGTGTCCCAAAATACTTGGAGTCACATTTGACAGCTCTTACACATTCTCCCCACATGCCACAGCAATCTGCGATGGAGTCGAAAGTAGAAGCAAGGTTTTGAAGTCACTTGCTGGCAGCACTTGAGTTGCAGACAAAGAAAGCTTGTTGACCACGTACAAAGCAATTGGCCGGTGTGAGGTAAGTTATGCAGCGCAAGTATGGTCTTGTTAACTTTGTGACACGCAGTGGAATAATATTCAGATCTGTCAGAATGCCGCCCTACGATCTCCTCAGTTCTCATGTAGATCACCTCCATCAGGAGACAAAGATCCTACCAGTGCGAAGACATAACTACATGCTGTCTAAGCAATACCTTTTGGGCTGTTGTCGCTGAGACCATCCAAATCATCATCTTGTGGATAGATATCCACCGCCCAGAAGCCTTAAGGTAGATCTGCATGATCTAGAGCGTGAGGTTCAACGCTACAAGAGAGAACCTCTAGATCAAGTGGCATATCAAGCAGGTGTAATAAACATTTATGCAGGCACGGTAGCAGATACGGTAATTGGCTAACGGGTGAATGTAGTCCTTGGAGAACGACCGCTACCCATTGCACCTGAAGAATACGACCTCCCCCCGACAAACCAGAGTAGTTCTGGCTCAATTACGTTCCGGCAGGTACAGCCGCCTCAAATCCTACAGAGCTAGGATCGATGCCGACGTGCAAGATGTATGTCCCGATTGTAACCAGGGACCGCACGACACACGTCACCTGTTAAACTGCCCGGCCAGACCCACTCGACTCAGTCCCCATCTTAGTCGCAGAGTTCCTGGGTCTTGACACTCAACAGAATCAAGCGGACGAAAGATAAAACACAGTAAACTGCTACATCAATAACAACAACTATGCCATGTAAACACTTCTCTCCAAAGAGGTGTCGCACTGCTGCTCGCCGTTTGGACTCGGCTTTGAAAGGGAGGTCCCTTATCATTGAGCTTAAAACTTGAATTGGACTGCACTCATTGATATGTGAGAAGTTTGTTCCTCTTCCTTAGTGGAATGTTCATGGGTAAACTTTGCATATGTATTCCTTTATGGGGAAGGAAATAATGAATATTAAGAAAATGCAAACTGCATGCCATTGAGAGCAGAGTTCTGTTTATGGCATGATCTTATATAATTCTCATTTGTCTATATTCGCAAGCTTCACCAACCAGTCTATGTGCGAAGTTCAAATTCTTTATCTATGAAAAACTAATTTTTCTGGAAATTTGAATATTTTGATTTTACAATACGTCCAATTCGCATTTGATAAAGTTAGAAAGATTTAAATATAAATAAGTGGGTGCAGTTCTTAGACTACATTGCACTTGAAGAAATTGACTTCCCCCGGTAAACTAGAGCAGTTCTGGCTCAATTGCGTTCCCGCAGATCCAGCCACCTCAACAACTACTGAGCTAGGTTGATGACTAAGACCTGGGACAGTTCACTGGATGTACACTCTTGTAGTTTGGTTGACCTTCACGTATGGGTGCTTGGTATGTGTGAAAAGGCTGAGTCTACGCGGTATGATGGAGAAGGTACAGGATATTGTGGCGGTGCTGATATCGGGGCAAGAAGTGCTCCGAGAACAGCACTGAATGTAATGCTTAATCTGAGACCTTTGCACTAGTAGGTGGAGGACGTGGCATTGAGGACTGCCTTCTGACTGAGGGAGTCAGGGACATGGCGCTCTTCGGAATTAGGGCATCCGTTTATTCTGCGGAAGTCGATGGCATGGTGCGACTACGTGGCATTGACGACGCGACGGACTGTGCGCCGGGCGAGCCTTTCTTCAATGGCGACCAGAAGTTTATCATTCCGGGGAGGGAGCTTTGTGCTGGGGATGTCCCGTATGGTGTTTTGTTGAATTTCTAGGGATAAGAGAGTGACATAGAATGCTGAAAGAGGCAGTGTCTTTCATTAACTACTTTTGTAAACAGATGATTGTCACTCTTCGCTGCATGTAATATACATGTTCTTTTAAATCAGTGATGCCCAAATGGAAATGTGACTACACTCTCTTAAAGCATTTTTAATTCTCTAAATATGTAATAAATCACGTTTTGGAATTACTTTTTTATAATTTCCAAACGTTTAATCAATTAAAACCATTGTTTTTCCACTAAACATAGAAAAACGATGCGAATACGCTTACTTGCCGTCAAGGCTACCGTAAAGGGCTTGGCATCGCATTTAAAACCTACGAAATTAGACAATGTTTTGCTATCAAAATGTTGTAGTCATTTCGTAAAACGTACTTAGAACCGTATATTTGAAAAAAGTTCGTAGTCATTTCGCAAAAATAATGTTACAATTGGGGCTTTTAAGTTTTAAGGCCCCTTTATTTTAATTTCCATTATTTTAAATTTCAAATTGTAACAGTTTTCTTATAACGTCATCTTTATTGTTCTTTGTTCATTCATTCTCCTATTCGAAACAATGTCTGTTGTACTGCTTTCGTTTGGCTCCACCCTATGCTTGTTCAATAGCTGTAAGTGTATGTGTTTGCCTGTCAAGGATCATGTTATGTATGTGTGTTTGTCAACGCTGGTGAGCTTAAGCAGAGATCAAGAGAGAACTTATCGCGGAGGTACCAGATTGTGTATTCTCGAAATTTTGATGTGGCGAGCAAAAGGTATATAAGTCAGCACCAGTCAGTTTTATTTGAAAGCGCGTATTGTAAACGTATCAGCAAACATCAGGTAGTAAAGCAAATAAATAGATCGATAAATCATCGTGAAGTAAATTGTAAACAAACTGTGTTTTAATTGAAAGTAAAACGCCTATAGTAAAAACGTAACAACTGGTGTCAGAAGTGAAATTACGAAATAAACTTCAACAATGAAATTCGCCGATCTACGTGTAGAAGACTTGAAGAAGGAGTTAGGTAAAATGGAGCAAACCGTCTTTGTAGTTACTAAAATGTTTTGAGCGCCGTAAAATTTACATCAACGAATATGAGTTCGACAGTAAAAGTATGTTTACATTGGCCACTAAATCCGGATTCATTACCTTTTCCAGATTTAACTGCTAAATCATGTGCTTTTATGCAGGTTTTACCATACAGAAATAAATCCCATTTTTGCAGTATTTATTTTTTAATCCCAAATAAACCCGATATCATGGCTGAATAATCAATAAAATTACCAAAATAAACAACTGTTTTCAAGAATTGTGTATGGATGAGTGTGATATTCACATTCATGTATACACATGTACGCTTGCGTATGTCATTTAATTCCTCTAAAAACCACAGCGTAAACAGATAGAATTTGTTTTTGTATTTTGTTAAATCCAGATCATAAAAATTTCAATGTAAACGTGCTATAAGGATGATCTCGATGTATCAATAGTGGTGTACATTTTGCAGCAATGCTAGCTGACATTAGCAAAATAAGGAAAAAAATTCCAGAAGAATAATCGAAGACAATTCCAGGAGAATGGAAGACAATTCCATATGGATGGAAAACAATTCCAGAAGATTGGAAGAAAAACTGGCTGAATTGGATGCGAAGCGAAGCGATAATACTCCAATTCTAAACGAGAAACTTGGGAGGAGTTCTAAAAAGAGAAGACAATCTAGAAGCCCATATAAAGGAACTTTTTAAAAAATCTTGACGTATGATGAGAAATTTCTGGACGTGGAAAAGAAATAACTGGAACTGGAAATCAAGGGCGATGCGGTGCGTATTATCTATAGTACCGCTAAAATCAAGCTTCCAGTCTTTGACGAATCAACAGCTTTCGATGTCTTCAAATACCGGTTTGAAACGGTTGCCTCAAGATATTCAAGGAACGACAACGACAGAGATCGGCAATAAAAAATATTCCCTGCTGCTTTAAAGTAAGCACGGGGGAGAGCATAAGCAAGACATATATAGAATGGGATTGAGCGGACGAGTTCAGAAATCAAACGAAACGTTACAGGATTTCGCAACAGAGGTAGAGCGATTGGTGTTACTGACATACCCAGGAGAAAGCCATCCGTTGGTGGACGATCGCGACTTTCGTCAACGGTAGCCGAGAAATTAAATGTGCAACATATGCGTCGTAAAAAGCTTCGTTCGCCGAAACTGTGTCATTTGCGCTTGCTCAGGATATGGCGAGACAATTGCAATGCCCCAGATTCACAATGTGCGTAAGTTGAATACCGAGTATGATGATTCAAAAACTCTTATTGATTATATGAAGAAAGCAATAAAACTGGCAATAGAAGAAATAAAACGAAAATCAAGTCCAAAATAAAATACTACAGTTGTGATAAAGTTGTACACTCTGCCCGAGAATATATGAGCGAAACGCCATCTCCAGATCGACATCGTCATCTCCAACAAAGAGTAGTAAAGTGACAAAGTGAGTGACTCATAGTTCATTAAATGAGTCGCGTTTACACTCAATAGAACTAGTACAATTGGTAAAGAGCTGTCTCCCATAGGTTATGGTCCACAATCTCCATAGCCATAGTTCAACAGGAAAACACCAATTTAACTACAGCAACAGGCGTATCTCTCATAAGGGCAGATTTGGTAAAAGGAAGGATATCCTCGTTAAATGGAGTCAGATTGCATACGGAGACGGGGGAGCCCGCAACAGTCAAAGGAAAGGTTGTTTTGAGGCTGACTATAGCCGGTATATCCGTAAACTATGAGTAGATAATGTAGACGAAGTCAATTGGTGTCGATTTTATGATTTCCTTTGGTCTTAACTTGGATATGAAGCACCGTGTGATGGCTTGGTTCAACATCGAAATACCGCTAAATATGGGTTATGGCGAGGATGTTCCAATTAGACGTCTGACTACAAACTATCCCAAGCCAATACTTCGGAATGACGATCCAGTTAGAAGTATGCCTATTATGGAGATTGTGAAACAGGTAAAATGTCTATGATTGAGCCGAATGGTACCAAAACATCGTCTCATCCGCAATACATAGTAAAAATTTTTCTCGTACTCTGAAAGGACATCTCAACAAAGTGCCGGAAAACGGTCAGAAAGATCGAGATGTGCACATATCGAATTTTGTGTTGCCATATTAATCACCTACACACTATTCAGCTTCGTGGACACAGGCTAAGGCTTCGTTCGGAAGCTTGTTTAACGTACCCGGTGAAGACTACGGAAAGGAAGGTAGGGATACTTGAATATGACGTCGAACAAAAACGCCCAGGAACTGGATGATGGATCGATATCACCGCGCGACAAAGCTTCCAAAAGAGATTGTGTCCAAAATTGCAAACACATTGGAAAGGCCCCTGTGTAGTCATCAGCAAAATAAACGACGCAGTATATCAGAAGAACGAAAGTCCAAGGTCAATATGAGAGACATCCAGAGCGGTTAGCATCATACGGAAGGGGAACTGTGCCTATTCGGAACGAACAGGCTTAAGTGGGGAAAGTGTTACAATTGAGGGTTATTCGTTTTAAGGTCCCCTTAGTTTAATTCCCGTTATTTTAATTTCCAAATTGTTACCGTTTTCTTATTACGTCATCACACATTGTTTCTTGTTTTCCCTAGAATTTATTTTCTTCTTTGTTGCTGTTCTCTTATTCTGCGTTGCTCCACACCATGCTTGTTCAATAGATGTTAGAATGTGTTTGCCTGTCAATTACCATATTATAGGCCTGTTCGCGTACTTTTCCAGTAAAAATTTGCAGAACAATAAAAAGATTTCAAGCTAAATTATCCAGTGAAAATTTGCAGTTGATTTTTGTTATGGTTGGTCATTTCATTTGCTTCCAGAAAAACAGTTTATTTTTGTTATGGTTGGTTTTTTCATTTGCTTGCTTAGGAAAACAATTGTTTTAAAATAAAAAATGCCGGCGATACTTGTGAGGTATTTTCCTAAAACAAATGTCAATTTATTGAACCGAGATTGACAAGGCTGGAAGGGGAGCCATTCTTCGTATCCGTGATCTACGTGCCGCTGGACATCCATCACAATTTACCGTGCACGGAGCTACGAATATCATTCGTGGCGCCAAGCTGCGCAAGGCGCTGGTTTCAGACGGAATCTCTACACTGAGAATATCTACGGCAGCATTTAGTGAACTGGCAAAGAAATTTTGGACGAACCACCTAGCGCTTCTGGATATTATGGCTAGACAAACTGCTGCGACCACTGATGTGAGGCTAGGGAAGCTTTCTATTTGGTCATGCAGCAGCTCCGTTCACAATTAGCAGACTAATTTGCACTTATTTTTTCCAATCCCACTGTGCGTCACTTTTAACTGCCCAGCCATACCCACTTAATCCCATGGCACCATCTTCCCTCCTTAACAAATTCAAAGAAATGGTGTTGGTTTCATACAATGTTTTAATTTTTCAAGATTTTCCAAATAATTCCTTAAATTTGCACTACCCTTCTAATGTGGAACAACCAACTTGAATTACACAAATTTTGAGTTCCCGAACACAGCTTATGTATGTGTGTTTGTCTGGTGAGCTTAAGCTTAGATCAAGAGAGGACCTATCGCTAAGTTACCAGATTGGGTATTATTGAAATTTCGATGTGGCCAGCAAGAGCATTATAAGGCAATGGCGTAACGCTTCATCAGTCATTCTTATCTGAAAGCGTGTATTGTAAAGATATCAGCAAACAGCAGTTAGTGAATTGTAAAGCAGGAAAATAGATCAATAAATCATCAAATCAAGTAATTGTAAACGAACTGTGTTTTAATTGTAAGTAAAACGGCTACAGTAAAAACGTAACAATACTGTATAGTACTAAGTTGAAGCAGGGCTATTATATATACGAGTATCTTCAAAATCACAATTTGAGAAAATTTCGCAGCTATATAGAAATTTCGCTTTGGATATGTCAATGCAATGCTTATAGAATCGAAATTCTTGCAGGCATTTTGCCATTTAACAAGATATTAGACAACAACGTAACGTAAATACATCCAATTGCACTTTTGGATGCCAGATTTCGTAAGTAATACTGGGCCCAATCTTTCAGTTATATTTTAATATTATGTAGTGGTCACAGTCGAAAACAATATTTTTCATGGTAACTTTTTTGAAACACTACAAAAATCTCAAGGAATACATAATACTTTTAAGAATTTTTTTCTTAAGTAATGAGGGAATCGGCCGAATAAAATCAGGAAGTTTTAGCTTCAAAATCTATTATCTTAAAAAAAGTAATCACTAAAAAATTTTGGGAACACCGAACATAGACCAGTCATAAGTTTGCATCAGTGAGCCCTTCGTGGATTAAATTAATCCGCATATACTTTGTATAGAATATGTGATAGTGCTGCTATCCCAATGAATATAACACAATCATAATTATTCCTAATCGACTTGACATATCAAAGATATGTAAGGTTAAAGATTTCAATTGCGCCTTTTGGATGCCAAACGTCGTTAGTAAAAATAGGCCAAATCTTTCAGTTATAAAACTAAAAAGTTACAAGTAGTAGTTTTTTTAACTATTTTTCTAAATTTGGATATATTATCTGTAATTTTCCATCAGTGAGCTCGATGACGGCCGATACGGGATGACTATGAGCACCACACAGGCTGGAACTTTGAGCTCCGACTTATGTGGTGCCCATCGTTATCACGGTAAGCTTAGCTGAAAGCTACCGGGCGCATCAACAGGTTGCGGATGGTGGAAAGCTCCGTTTTTATGCGGAGTAGCTGCAAATGCGGCCGCGGGCAGTCAGCGATTTTCGAGAGGAGAGTCTCAGTGAGGAGTCAGGTGGCACTGGCTCTTAATTAAATACTGAGTGCCAATGATACTCAAGATGACAAGGCGAGTTATTGACGCCTTCAAATAACCAATGTCCAACATCAGCGTCTGTTCCCAGGTTAGGGGCGGCTGGCGGCGAGCGTCGGATCTTGGAGCAAGCGGCTCGCCACAACGAGGGATACATGCAATCTCACAAAACCCATGCGGTTGGGGTGATGAGCCAGTAACCCGCCCCCGGAAAACATAGAACTACAATACTATGAGAAACAAAGCAATAGTAAAAACTGATCCCCCCAACGTTGACGACCTACGCAAACGAAAAAAGGACCATGATTTGCGGATCTGCACCTGGAATGTCCGCACTCTTTATAGAGAAGGTGCAGTATACGCGATGGCGGATGTATTACAGAAGTACAAGGCAGATATTACCGACTTACAGGAAGTGCGATGGACTGGAAACGGCGTCACTACACACCAAACGGCGACGAACTATACTATAGCTGCCATAACACGAGTCGGAGACTGAAACACCTTGTCTCCAGCTTTACTCCGGTGGATGAGAGGCCTTATTTGTGCCCATGCCCCGACGGAAGACAAAGACGAGCAGACCAAGGATATTTTCTACGAACGCCTAAAGAGAGAATATGTCCGCTGCCCCTCCCATGATATTAAAATCGTTCTGGGAGATTTTAATGCAAAAATAGGGAAGGAAGACATTTTTGGTTCAACAGTCGGAAAGTTTAGCCTCCACGAGATAACGTCCAGTAATGGGTTGAGGCTGATAGATTTCGCCGCGGCAAAAAACATGGTAGTTAGTAACACCAGATTTCAACATAAAAATATTCACAAAGCCACATGGCTGTCATCCAATCAAAACACGAGAAACCAAATTGATCACGTTGTGATAGATGGGAGGCATTCATCCAGCATGTTAGATGTACGATCGATCCGTGGAGCGGATATAGATTCGGGTCATTACCTTGTTGCAGCAAAGGTTCGCACCCGTTTGAACATGGCGAGGAAAGTACGATCTGACAATGCACGGAAGCTGGACATTGAAAAGCTGCAGACACAACAAATGGCAGCGGCATGCTCCACTCGACTGACTCAACTGCTTCATGAAAGCACTCCTTGTTCCGATGATATAATGCCGCAGTGGCAAACTATTGCCCACTCCATGGAAAATGCCGCGCAATCCATACTTGGGTACCGGAAGCCTCCTCCAAAAGACCCATGGTACGACCAAGAGCGTCGAGATGCTACTGATGCCAATAATGCGGCATATAGAGCAACCCTGCAATCAGTAGCAACGCGCCAGATGAAGGAGAGGTATCGGGAGAAAAGGAGAGAGGAGAAACGTCTATTCCGCAGAAAGAAAAAGGAAATGGAAAGACGTGAGTGCGAGCGAATTGAGATGTACAGGAGTCAGAATGAAGTCCGGAAATTCTACCAAAGAATTAAACACCAAACCGATGGCTTTGGTGCAGGCACATCCTCCTGCAGAGATAAAGAAGGAAATCTGGTAACTGACACAGATAACATGCTGAGGATACGGAAAGAACATTTTACCCAACTGCTAGTGTCCGATGTTGGCGGCGAAGAGGATACCGCAGAACCAATCCCTGATAATGGTATAGAATGTTTACCTCCTAGTCAGAATGAGGTCCAAGTAGCAGTAACCCGACTAAAGAACAACAAGGCAGCAGGAGCCGACGGGTTACCCGCTGAACTATTTAAGACCGGAAGCGACACGATGATAAGGAGTATGCACCAGCTTATCTGCGCAATCTGGCTAGAAGAACGAATTCCCGATGATTGGAACCTCGTATACTATGTCCTCTACACAAGAAAGGAGACAAGACGGAATGTGCCAACTACAGAGGAATAAGTCTCCTCCCCATAGCATACAAGATACTCTCGAGCATACTGTGTGAAAGATTAAAACTTAAAGCCAATGAGATAATTGGGCCCTATCAATGCGGCTTTAGACCCGGTAAATCCACCCTGGACCAGATATTCATAGTGCGCCTAATCCTGGAAAAGATCCGAGAAGGACAAACTAACACCTACCATCTCTTTGTTGACTACAAAGCCGCCTTCGATACTCCTTTACGTTCAAAGGTATTTCAAGCCATGTCTGAGTTTGGTATCCCGGAAAAATTAATAAGACTCTGCAGGATGACACTTGCTGATACGCGTTCCTCAGTAAGAATAGGAAAGAATCTCTCGGAACTATTTAATACCAAACGAGGTTTCAGACAGGGAGACAGCCTATCGTGTGATCTCTTAAATATCTTGCTGGAGAAGATTATACGAGATGCAGATGTGAATAGATATGGCACACTAATCACAAGAGAGCACATGCTACTCGCCTATGCCGACGATATCGATATCATAGGTCGGTCACCGGAAGTAGTAACTGCAGCCTTTGAAAGAATCGAAAGAGAGTCAGTGAAAGTAGGTCTGGCAGTAAATGGAGATAAGACGAAATGGATGGTTTCAACTCCCAAAATGCCTTGCACAACCGAGCAGATAAAGAAAATGGAGAAAGTTGGGAACCATAACTTTGAGATAGTCAGTAACTTTATCTACATCGGCACCGCCGTACCCGAAACGAATGACACCAGTTTTGAGATAAAGCGAAGAATAATACTGCCAAACAGATTCTACTTTGGACTTAGTAAGCAGTTTAGAAACAAGGCCACCTCTCGACAGACGAAGACTACACTTTACAAGACACTGATACTACCCGTGCTGTTATATGGTTCTGAAGCATGGGTACTTGTGAAAGCAGTTGAGGCAGTGCTTGGAGTATTTGAGAGAAAGATTCTTCGTAAAATATATGGACCAATTTGCGTTGACGGAGAATGTAAGCGACGTATGAACCACGAGCTGAATGACGACGATAGCATAGTTACACGCATCAAAATAATACAACGGCTACGTTGGCTAGGTCATGTTGTCAGAATGGATGAAGAAGCTCCAGCAAAGAAGTCTTTTGTAAGCAAACACGGTGGTATACGCAAACCGGGAAGACCAAGATCCGATGGAAAGATCAAGTTGTGGGAGACACCTCGAAACTTGGTGTCAGAGATTTTAGAATGAACGCAGAAGATGGTGGCGCTTGGAACGCTATTATATGGAATAAATATTATAGTGGAATAAATATTCTGTCATAGCCAATTAAAGTAAAAAGTAAAGAGCCCTTAAACAAATATATCAATGGATTAAATTAATCTAGTATATATATAGAATATGTGATAGTGGTGCCATCCTAATGAATACAATGCCATCTATGCGTTCAAAATGATTCCTAATCGACTTTTTCAAAAGCCAATCGTTCAGTGCAGCGGACGTGCTCTTATTGTACTCTTCAAAGAAAAAAAGATATATCTGTATCTCGGAATAGGTACTACCTATTTCAAAAAAATGTCAAAGCCTTTTGGAGTGTCAATGAAACTGTCGTCGCAGCCGAATCGAGAGATGAGGGAATCGGGATGACATCAGAAGTGGGCGATGGCTTTGCTAAGCTCACAAGGAGATCGATAAAACTAACCGGTGCACGATGAAGGAGAAAGAGGAGTATGTACCGACAGCGCAATCGGGCGAAAGTGCAGGATGGTCGAAGGGATAGAACTGACATTCCAAGCAAGTGACAGAAAAGTGAATGCAGTCTAAAGAACAGGGAGCAGACGATGAGATCATCACCTACTCCCAAGATACCCATCTACTTGAGGACCAATGATTGAGGTTATTCAGATAAACCTCCACCGGAGTGAGACTGCTATACACTCCCTGATGGAGAAAATTAGCAAGTTCAAACTTCATGTTGCCTTAATTCAGGAGCC
The DNA here is from genome assembly GCF_963082655.1 of Stomoxys calcitrans. Classification (NCBI taxonomy): domain Eukaryota; kingdom Metazoa; phylum Arthropoda; class Insecta; order Diptera; family Muscidae; genus Stomoxys; species Stomoxys calcitrans. The sequence goes on along the minus strand of NC_081552.1, from coordinate 133,856,210 downwards.
ATGAACGACACGGAACAAAGTAACTTGACTGAACTATATCAACTACCAATTATTCTATGTTAACACTGGTACTCGGTCGAGGACCTGCGTTATTTGTCATAAACATTTAAATTATGTATTTTGCCCAGAGTTGTCAACGTCGTATGTAACAGTTGTGAGACAGAGAGACAGTGGAGCATAAAGACATCACTTTATCTGCCTTTCGACTCCCAGTCACCGCCACCCACGGCGGAGCTGCAATGGCTGGTGAGGAAAGCAAAACAGACAGAACACGAGGTACTAATAGGGTGCGATGCGAATTCTCACCACATTTAGTGGGGTAGTACCCACTAAATGTGGGTTCTACCCCACACTAGTAGGTGGGGCCAAGTTCTTCAATACTAACGACCCACTACCACTCAATATTGGTAACACCGCTAACTTTGTTAGATGGGACGATATGTTCATAAAATCTAATCTATGAGATTTAGGATTGGAGGGTCTCCATGGAAAACTCTTTCTCTGACCATCGCTACATTAGGTTACGAATAGTACGGCCAGCGACGAATCCGATAAGCTTCCGGAATAAGTTTAAAACCAACTGTACAAACACCATAATTTAGATTGTCCAAACATAGAACTCATCATGACGAAAATTTCAACAAGATTACGACTGCTCTGGAGGGGTCGTTTGAAGATAGTTGTCTTATTCGGGAAAGGAAATCAGCCCAAGAAAAACCATGGATGACCGGGGAGATTCGCAATATTTGGAAAGAGGTCCGCTGATTTTTTAACAGAGCACGTCGTAAAAAAGCAGAAGTTTATTGGGATGTGTATTACACACTGCTCAAGAAATACAATAAGATAACAAGAGCGGCAAAACGTGCCTCCTGGAAGCTTTTCTGCGAACAGGTCGATAGCGTTAATGACGCCGCCGACATTAAAAATCTTCTCTCAAAAACCTATGCCCAAAGTGAAACTTTTGTAGACGACATTGGAGTGGGAACAGAGACAACAGAGGACATCTTGAGGCTTTTGATGAAAACCCATTTTCCACAGGATACGACGGGACTCACAGAGACCCCGGAATCTTGGAATAATGATGTTGATCGGAGGTTTATGATTATGGAATTTATGGTGAAGGAATCCTTGAGGAGCTTCAAATCATTTAAATCTCCGGACCTGATGGAATATTTCCGGCGTTACTACAGAAAGAGACAGACTACCTGGCGCCCCACCTGGCCAATATTTTCACAGCGTGCCTGGGACTTCCATAAACTCCGAAAGCCTGGTAGGAGGTAAGGGTGGTATATATACCTAAGCCCGGCAAGGCAAGTTATGCAACATCAAAGGCCTACAGACCTATAAGCCTTACGTCCTTTCTACTCAAAACTATGAACGTATTGTGGACACAATGACAAAGAGTAGGACATCCAGCGAACTGCTCAAATACAAAAAGCATGCCTTTGTCAAGGGATGGTCGGTGGAGACTGCCCTGCACGAGATTGTGCATAAAATAGAAGAATCCTTCTATGCCAAAACGTACACACTAGCGGTATGCATTGATACCGAGGGGGCTTTTAACAATGTGCGAACCGACACACTGATCCAATCCTTAGACCAGTACCGGATGGACCCGGTCCTTAGAGACTAGTTAAACCATGTTATGAAACAGGTGGTGTTGTCTTGACATAAGCGGAGCGATGAGGACCACGCCCACTAGGGCACTGGAGACTATTCTAGATATCCGACCCATTGACATACAGATTAAGTGTGAGGCAGCCACTGCGGCTATGAGAGTTAAGGCGATGGGAGAATGGATTTAGGATGGGAGTAGTTCATACCATCGCGGTGTAATCGAGGCGAAGATAGGAAACCTGGAAGGAAGGGAAGAGGTTTCCGATCGGATAGTAAGAAGGAGATTAACGCCTTCTCTGGATGGCAAAATCTCGCCATAACGGAGTAAAGGGGAATGAAAGGGCAGACCATTTGGCGGAGAAGGCCAGAGGATTGCCGTCAATAAACTTGGTTAACGCGAAGCCTTTCGGGTCGACGCAGTCCGAGTTAAGAGCGTGGGCAACGAATGCGCATGCAGCCCTATGGAACAGCGAAATGGCCGGTAGGACGGCGAAAATCCTATCCCATATATATTTATATATAAAAATATTGGTATCATGAACAAACTTATGGGAGTGGTATGGAAAATAATTAAGGATTTGGTAAGTAGCACAGAATTCCTAACTTCGATTTTCTTTTTCGAGGTTACTTTTTTGTATTTAGAGCGCACAACAAGCCGACAATGGCTTAGGTGTAAGCCCACAGTGGCATGGGGCAGATTAATATCTGCACCCTCTTATCAAACCTAATCTACCAAGTTAATCCCATTAACCGGGATTTAATAACGCACCATGATGAACCATAGGGTGCATCATGATTCTTTTTCATATCCCGGTGAATTCATTGAACTTATTAACCAAAACAAAAATAAAATGTTGATAATTTTCTTTGGCAATTCTACACAAAAAGCGAAAAACACAAAAGGAAACGATTCAAATAATTAATAACTGTTTTCATAATATCTCTTTATCTCATAATATTAAAAAATTAAGTAAATTGGCACAATTATTCAGGAGAAGTGTTGCACCCAGGGAACTAATTGGTAAGAAAACTGTTAGGTTACGTTAAATTGAAAATAGGGTGCAGTTATTAATTCGCCCCATGCCGCTATGGATATATACCTAAGCAAATAATCGGCTTGCAGTGTGCTCTAAAATCTATAAAGCAACCTCTAAAAAGAAATTTTTAAGTTAGGAATTCCGTGCTATTTACAAAATCCTTCTTGTCTGATATTGTGTCTCCACATAAGTACCGGTATCTGTTGGACGCGAAAGCCGGACAATGACAAAGGAAATGCTTCTACGTCTCATCATCTTCTCCGCATTCTATCACTTGCCGCACCGATTTTACATAAGTGAGCTCGTAGTCCTATGTGTCCCGTTATGATACCAATAGCTATACTGACCTCCTTCTTACTTCCTTTCAGTAACAGCCTCGTCTTCTCAGGATCTGGATCCCCCCATAGGATTTTCGCCGTCCTACCGACCGTTTCGCTGTTCCACAATGTTGCATGCCCAATGTTGCATACGCTCCTGAAGAGCCAGTGGACTATCCTCGGATTAACGTCCTTATGTTGCACTTTTCCTCCATAGCAGTCCACCAAACTACTGAGGCGTTAGTAGGTATTGGTCTAATCATGCTGCTGTAGAGCCAGTGGACTATCTTCGGGTTCAGGCCCCATTTCGAGCCTACGGCCCGTCTGCATAGTGCCCAACATCTGTGAGCCTTCTTAGTACGCTCCTGAATGTGACGCTTCCGATTCAGTTTCCTGTGCAAAATCATACCTAAGTATTTGACCTTGTCAGATATCGAAATCGTCTTATTGAGGAAACGTGGTGCATTAAATTGACCCACCTTCGTCTTCCTCGTAAACAGTTCAATCTTCTCTGGGTTAACATTGAGACCTCTGGGTCTAGCCTAGTCATATGCCATATGCAAGACCCTTTCGGCTCTTCTGTAAAGCTCGTTCAGACCCTTATCTCAGTCAGCATACGTAATAGGTCTTTAATGGTGGTCACTCATAGGAGTGGCGATAAAATGCCCCCCTGTGGCGTGCCTTGTGCCGCTTTCTCCTTTAGATTTATGCCATGGGACACACAATTTATCCATCGGTTCCTTAGCATATGGTTTATCCAGTCTTTAAGGACCGGGTCGACCCAGGTCTAAGAATTGGATCAGTATGTCGGTCCGCACATTGTTAAAAGCCCCCTCGTTGTCAATGCATACCGCCAGTGTGTTCGTTTCGGCATCGAAGGGTTCTTCTTTTTTTATGCACAACCTCGTGCAGGGCAATCTCCACTGACCTTGCCTTGACTAAGGCATGCTGTTTGCATTTGAGAAGTTCGCTGGAAGTCCTACTCTTTATCATAGTGTTCACATTATGCTGCATGGTTTTGAGTAGTAGAAAGGATGTAAGTCTTATAGGTCTGTAGGCCTTTGGTATCGCGTAACTTGCTGTATATGCAAGTGCCAGGCACGCTGTGAAAATAGTCGCCAGATGGGGCGCCAGATAGACCGTTTCCTTCTGTAGTAACGCCGGAAATATTCCATTAGGTCCGGGTGACTTAAATGGTTTAAAGCTCCCAAAGGGTTACTTCACCAAAAATTCTGTAATGAATCCTTAACATGTCCTTAGTTGCGTCTGCTCTGCTCCCATGTCGTCCACTAACGTTTTAGTTTGGACATGGGTTTTTGAAAGAAACTTTCATTTAACGACGCGTTAACGCTATCGACCTGTTCGCAAAAAAGCTTCCAGGAGGTACGTTTTGCTTCTCTCGTAATTTTATTGTATTCCTTGAGTCATGTGTTATACACATCCCAATATACTTCCGCTATTTTAAGACGTGCTCTGTTGAAAAGTCTGCGGACCTCTTTCCCAATATTGCGAATCTCCCCGGTCATCCAGGATTTTTCTTGGGCTGATATCCCAATCTTCCGAATTTTGTTCAGTTAGTTTCTAATTTATTCCGGAAGCTTATTGGATTCGGCGCTCGCCGTGTGAGTCTGAACTTAAATTTCTCCATCGGGACACTCCAATCCTGAACGTCATCGATTAGATTTTCCGAATATATCGTCACATCTAATACCTCCTCCCTAATTTTATTAACAAATACAAAATATAATTTTACCAATATTAAGTTTTATTAGGTCGTTAGTATTCAAGAACACTGCCAGAACTTGGCCCCGCTTATTAGTGTTGGCACTACCCCATGAAATGTGTTGAGAGTTCGCATAGAATCCTTTTAGTGCCCTGCTTCCTGTCTGTTTTCATGTCCTCACCATTTGTTGCAGCTCCGACGTGGGTGACGATGTCGGAGAATCGAAAGGCAGATAAAGTGATGCCAGGTATGCTCCACCGTCTGCCTGTCTCACTACTGTTACATCCGACGTTGACAACTCTGGGGAAAATACATAATTTAAATTTTTATAAGAAATAACGATGAGTCTCGGCCGTATTCCATATTGGTAGTTGATGTGGTTCAGTCCAGAAACTTTGATCCGGATCGTCCATGGCTCCTGAATTAAGGTAACATGAATCTTGCCCTAATTTTTCTCCATCAAGGCGTGTGTAGCTGACTCGCTCCGGTTAAGGTTTATCTGGATTACCTCAATCATTGATCCTCCAATAAATGGGCTTCTTGGGAATTGGTGATGATCTCATCGCCTGCTCCCTGCTCATTAGGCTTATAGACTTTCCTGTCACTGCACTGCCTGATGTTTTCGTATTAGGGTCTTTACCTATCCCAGTGTTCCGAATTTTTAGGTCGCCGATGGGTCCGTCGTCGGATTCGTTAGGCTGTGTTGGATATCTAGCCCCTACACTGCCTGTTGTTTTATTATTGGGATTTTTGCTTATCCCAGTCTTCCCAATATTGAGAAAACTGTGATTGTCCCGTCGACAGTCCCCTATTTGTTGGGCGGTGTTGAGTCACCTGCCACTGCATGACCTGATGTCTCAAAATGAGAGTTTCTGCGTATTATAGTCTTCCCAATTTTGAAAAGGACAGCTTTGCTCCCGTAGTGCGCCATGCCTTTAGTCTTAGCCAAACTCGCCACGGAGACTTGATCAATGCCAACTACAAGGACAGTTCTTTCCTCCTTCTCCTCCCCGTGGAAGACCTCCCACGTCTCTGGGACCAAACCTTGGTTTTGCTTGCCCAAGAATCCATACAATCCGTCGCAAATTTACTGCCCCATCCCTTTTTGAAGACCGTCGCCTTTGTGAGCTGGTCGAGTGCCCTCAGCGCCCTCAGCGCCCTCACCAGGTCGAGCATTACGCCCTCACCAGGTCGAGCATTGCGCACTCCCAGGGAGCGAAAATACCTCTGACGAACTGTTTGACGGTATCAATACATTCCGCCGACGCAAAACGCAGCGTATATATGTCCCCTCTATACTCGCAGCGCATCACTTGTATGGGTGGACCCTCCACAGAGTTCCACGCATGTTCGAGAATCCGATCGTTAACCAGATCCTCCACTTGGGACCAATAATGTGGTGGAATCCTACCGGATACACAGCCGATATTAATGACTGCATAAGTTAGCTCATCTATGTTGTCCTTCTTGCCAATCTGGCGTAAGAGAGCGGCTCCTTACCATTCTCAGCGACCATCTTCCCCTTTCGTGATGACTGTGGAGTCAGTATGGAAGTCACAGTCCTTCATGAAGACTCAGGGGCCGTGCGCGCTTCCATCGTTCCTGTTCCGACTTTGTCTACCTCCGCAGGACACTGTGTGGAGTCTTCATTCCGAGATGTCTGGATGGTTTTCCCACAGTACTTGAAAGCGGGGAGTTCTTTTCTTCTTCAGCATTTCAGCAGTGTTATGCTCTGACGACTAGTTGTGCGCTTGAAACATTACTCTCGACTACAGGTGCCAAGGCACTCACACCTATAGGAAGGGAGGACAACACGCTACGGTCTGACGCCACCACCGCAGATGTTGAGTCTTTGGAGTCCATTTCTTGCATACTCCAAAAGGCTTTAAATTTTTTTTCGTAGCAGGTAGTACCTATTCCGGGATGCGGATATATGTTTTTATCTTCGAAGAGCGAAATAAAAACACGTCCGCTCCACTCAACGGCTACAATAATATTAATAATAAAAAGTCATTCGCCCTCCTTTAAAAAATTTTGCAAACAAATGTACGCGAACGACTCCCAGTGAAAATTTGCAGAACAACAGCTGATTTTTATTTTGTTTGCTGGCTTGGGAAAACAATGGCTCCTGATCCTGTATTTTCCAAGATAAACGTCAACTTATAGTCCCGAGAGTGACAAGGCTAGAAGGGGAGCCATTCGTCGTATCCGTGAATTCCGTGCCGCTGGACAGCCATCACAATTTACCGTGCACGAAGCTACGAATATCATGACGCTAGTCCCAGACGAAATCTCTACTTTGTTGCTGAAGAATCTAGATCTACCTGGAGTCGAGTACCTTTTAACTTTCCTCAGCCTGTATGAACACTATTATAGTACCCGATGTTTGGACGATGGGTAGTTTGTTCCCGCTTCTGAAACCTGGAAAGGACTCAAGCAAGGGGAGTCGAACAGACCAACCTCCCTTCTATCATTAGTAGCCAAGACGCATGAGAGACCACACCTCCCTATCCTTTCGTTGGAAAATTTCCAATCGCCGAGCTTCAACATACATTTTGAAAGCTGCATAGGACTACAACTGCTATACATACCGTACCGTACTGTCCCACTGTGCGTCACTTGTTTAACTGCCCAGCCAGACTCACTCAATCCTATGGCAGCATCTCCCCTCCTTAACAATTTCAAAGGAACGGTGTTAGTTTCATTGTAGTTCTGCGATGAGGATGATTCCATCAAAACACTTAAGAAACCGATAATTGCTCTTTTCTTGGTGTCTGTACCTGAAAACTGGTGGCAACCTTGAATATTTATTAAAAGTAAATAAAAATTAAACAAATTTAATGATTACCAATAAACAATATTTTTATTTTTTACTTACCTCTTCCTTTTTGATCCATTGTGGTGTCAGCTTTTGTCTATTCATGTAACAGCATTTCATAAAACATTTGACCTTTACAAAACATCTGTTCAAAGTTGCAAATTTCTATCGGAAAAAAGGCCCAGTAGAAATTTGCACAAATTTTCGAGTTCCCGAACACAGCTACAATCAAATCTTTGGGAACCCAATGGATAGTCCCTTTCCCCGATAATTGCCAATATTGTCCATGGTGATCTACTAGACGAAACACTAGCCAAACTGGAAAAGAATGACACGCATATTAAATACATTACTCAACATGTATACGATATATTCCCCAGCATAAATAAGGACGACGTAGATAAAATTCTAGATACTTTGAAAAAGTAACATAACAATTCTCGGTAGAAGTTAAAAAGAAAATTTCATTGCATATTTGGACGTAAGCCTTAAGCGAGAAAACCAAAAAAATCGAATACATTGGCATTCAAAACTAATATCAACGGGCAGAACAACTAATTTTCACTCTACTCAACCAAAGTAACAAATTCTCAACACTGCCAAGAATTTTATACAGAAAGTAGTTAGTGACGAACTGAGATAATCACTCAGATAATTAAGAAAATGGTCATCGATTTAGGACCGTTTATTGACGAAATAAATTAAAAAATAACTTAACGGACAAGCCGAAAATATAAAAAGCGACAGTATTATAGATATAACAGAACCAAATCAAAAATATTTTTACAGTATAAAGCTGAGTATTCTGTTCAGCTTTTCAAGCGGAATGCCGTCAAACTCCATATAAAAAAACGTTGGCTAAAAACAGGCGGAAAAGTATTACTCTGCTTATAGTGAGCTAAATGACAAAAAAATCAATATGGCAACACTTAAACCATTGCCGGCATAATTTTTTTTTACGTTTTAATGGTTCGTTTTGCTTCATTTATTTGCGAAAAAATAAATTAAATGGAGAAAACAATAAGTGGAGACAAAAAAACGTCTTTTGGTATGCTGTCAAATTCCGCTCGCGGAACAATTAAAAATGTCATCGAATATTCCGAAAGCAGAATAGAATACCAACCCTACCAAAGGGTTTTTTGGGGACGCTACAAAAGTAGACCGATAGGGAAAGTAAACGATGCCATATTTTGTGCCGCTCTTTTGACATTTCTTTTTAATAAGGTTTGCCATTTCATGATGGAAAGATAAACGAGCCAACAACGTGTAGAAATTATTAAAATTTACTGCCGAAATTCGGATTTACTGACAGAATGGCTTCGTCAATAAGCAAAATATGCGTTATTGATCAGACATGGACTTGGAGGACATGTGGTTCCAACAGGATGGCGCCACAAGGCACATAGCGAATGTCACTGTCACCCCCTGGTGGTGGGCTAAGCATCCAGAAAAGTTTTAGCCCCTCCCAGAATTTAAAAAGTTTCATTGTTTTCGACAAAATGAGCTGAATTAATTGCTATTCAATTTTCTTTCATAACGTTCGGTTGTGTGTGTGTGCATTGTAGCTAGGAGCCATAACAAAATGGCGCGAACTAGTAACATACTCAAAATCAATGTTGCACTAAACACTAATTTTGATGCCACTATGGGCAAACACCTAAGCCAGTAATCGGCTTGTTGTGCGCTCTTAACCCAATTTTGGCAGATAGTGTCCTCGGTTTTTTGTTATTGGCCAACTGCTCCTACCTGTAAATGAATTTATCTTGGTGAACTTATTACAAATATCGAACGCTTGCTTGAAAACCGTCAACAATTGTTTTCAGCGTCTGGACTTTTGAAAGCGTGCCCGTGGTGGCCATACAAAGGAAATCGAGTTCCATACATAATGGCATCGAACGTACTTTCAAAGAAATAAAAAACTCCATTGATATTGACAGCCGTTTTTGTTTTGACTTTTAAGCTTGCTGAGACGTATTGTCATATTACTTGATAACTAAATTTTAATCAAGGTTATAAAGGATGATTTTTTAAGAGCTATAGGAGAGTTTTTCAAAAAAAAAAACATATAAAATTCGGAAAAATGCATGAAATTTTTATTTGCATCGATAGTACGGTGCATATAATTTAATGTTTGAAGATTATTTCATGCAAATGTCGACTGTGGCTGCGCCTCAAATGGTCCATCCGCTTTCCAACATATCGGCTGGTATTAAGGTATATTAACTTACAGATAGTGGCAGTTGCCCAACAACAAAATATTGAGTGCACTATCTGTCAAAATCAGTGATTTGTGCAACTCTGATTTTGTGTATGCTACTAGTTCGCGTAATTTTTCGCTGTTTGTGTGTGTTATGGTTCTTAACTATAATACACCCACACAACCAAAACTCGTTGACAAATAGTGAACGTCGTGAGAAAAAATTTTACTCAGCTGTTTCGGTACTCTACCTGTTAATTATGTCATGACTGGTTTCTCACGAATAAATGCTTTAATGTTGTCTTCCAATTCGTCAACACTTGCGGTGTGGACGATTCGTCCTTAGATGCTTCACTAACTGCTGCTGTCGAAGTACTTTATGAGTTCCGTGCTTCCCTGCCCAGTCCAGCTGGGTGACCCACCCACACAGGGCTTGTTGAGTCCCGTTTAGATGCCATCCCCTCCTGTCTCGATTGTGCCAGGGGGATTTTCAGTCTCCCGCAATCCGCCAGACTTTAGCGATGTGGTCGATAGTTCCTCAGGCGAGTGTTCAGCAGCAATTGCTGAGTCGTCTCCTGATTCGCCAACCCCACCGCTTCTATAGACCTTCAATTTCAATTTGTTGAATCAGTGGAATACAACCCCTTCAGACTTGTTGAGGTCTGCGAGACAGCCAATCTTCCTGTCGGTGGTTGGAAGATTGGGATTAAATTCCCTTGGTCTTCCAAGTATTGCTTTAGGATCTTAGGAAATCCTTGGTATCCAAGCATGCGCCATTGGTCGAGAAGGAATATCTTCCTTCTTGACTAAATCTAGTGATGCACCCGGCCAGATCTCACCAATCTTTTTCAGCGCACAACGAAACATTTCAATTGAGCGTTGATCGCCGAAGGGAAATAGTCTGTATCGGCCTCGATACCAGGCTGCATCGTCACAAACTGGAGGAGACCCAGGAAATTCCTCAAGGACATCGGAGTAGTCCATTGACTATCTCACTCCAACTATTCCTAGGTATGCAGCACTGTTTTTCTCCCTTGTCGACAACTGCCATCACCAAACTGTCCCTAGGGGATTAGCAAAGGTTCTTGGACCCATCTTATTGTTTTTCGCCCTAGTTATTTTAGGCATGGGATGCCCTTCAGGTGACCGCAGCCCTTTGGCTAACTGCAGTGCAGTTTCCAAATCTAGACCTGTAGTCTTTGGGGTAGCATGTGCAGCAAATTCCCAAACCCAATTTAGGGAGTCTCTCTCCCTATAAGTGACAGTCTTAGGATCATTCGCACCAAACCTCTCAATGAACCTGAGAGCGATGCGTCTTCTATTATTCCAACCTCTTAAAGAGCGTGTTGGTTTGCCGGGAAAGGCCGATGGCCTAGGCAAATTATAGGCATGCGAAGATAGAATAGGTTCGGCCATGTCCTTTAGACTCAAATTAGGTGTCTTCGCCAAAAGCCCCTGCTGAGCAGTTGTCTATCGGCTAGTGGGGCCTGGAGCAGTCGCTCCACCAGTCGAGGTTTCAGTAGCAGACAACATGCTGCGGCCTGATACCACCAACGCAGTTGTTAGGTCTTTGGAGACCATTCTTAGCATACCCCCCGGCTCTAAATCTGCCGCTCCTTTAGAAACAGATCATGGACGCAGATCATCAACCGCCTAATGGATACCTCTATCGCAACTATCCTTGAGTGTCTTAAAATTTTTTTACAAAAATAATGGCGAGTTACAGGAAAATTCTTGCGGTGTGAACCAACAAAACGTCCGCTCCACTCTACGGTTTAAACAGAACTGAAATGAACGGCGATAGTAAGCGGCGACAAGATTGAGCGTAGCTAATGGGGGATAGCTCTGTTTATAGTGAGGAAAATGGCAAAAAATATTATAGTGGCAACACTTGAAACTATTGCCGGCATCATTTTTGTTTGTTTAATTGGTTTCAATGTTCGTTTTTCTTTAGTTATTTGTGGAAAAATATGTCAAATAGAGAAAACAATAAATGCTGATAAAGAAACGTGTTTTGGTAGGGAAACAAAAACATTTGATAGCTGTCAAATTTCGCTCGCGAAATAATTAAAATTTCCGCGTCTATTCCGAAAGCAGAATAGAGATATATTCATTTATAGGTTGTGGCAGTTGCCCAATAACAAAATATTGAGTGCACTATCTGTCAAAATCAGTGATTAGTGCAACTCTGATGAGAGCAATCCTTAATGGCTGATACTATGTTCGTTTTTCACCGTTGAAAACCCATATTTTCACGATTATTTTTTTGAAACACTAGACAAATAACAACGACAAAATAAAAATTTTATTAAAATTTAAATTAATTTATATTTTCACGATCATTTTTTTGAAACACTAGTCAAATAACAATGACAAAATAAAAATTTTATTAAAATTTTACCATGAGGGAATGTCTTACTGAATAAAATCAGTAGGTTAGGTTAAGTGGCAGTCTGCCATCAGACTCACTTAGACGTTTTCGTCCATTGTGATACCACAGGAACAGAAAAAGGAAGATGCCATCTAGTTCCTACCGTTGAACCATCCAGATCGATTTAAAAAGCCCAATAACTTGCGAATGTTCACATCCGCTAAATCAGACAGGTTCTCAAAGAAATGAAAACCTAAAGTGGAACTCCTTCTAACTGCTAATGCGGTACACACACACAGAAGGTGATTGCCGAAATAAACTCTTTATAAAAAATACTTGTACGAACAAGACCATGAGAATTGAATTTGTATTTTTTTTAGTCTGCTTAAACTCTGTCAATAAATATTAAATATCTTTTACTTTCCAATCATTCAACTGAATAGACTTGTTTCTATTTTTTGCTCTGACAAAAAGTTATGAGCCCAGACCATAACTGAATTGGGAAATATATAGATAGTGTGCCAAACTAAATCATTGGAAATGTTCAAATCAAGTAATGTGTGCAGCAATGAGCTCGCTTGGAGCAATTCAGCAAATGGAGAAACTGGTCGGCTCCGAAAATGGGTCGACTTGGAGTTTCGCAATGAAGACGCAACTAGAACTGGAAGATGCATGGTCATGCATAAAGCCTGTAAGTAACGTAGCTGCAGTTGATGCTGAAAAGGACCGAAAAGCTAGATGCAAATTATTTTTGGCAATTGACAAGAGTCTGAATGTACATGTCCGTGATTGCAAGACAGCGGCTGAAGTTTGGAAGGTTCTTAAGGATCTATTTCAAGACACTGGATGGGACAGAAGAATTGGTTTGTTGAAAAAATTGTGTTCTGTACAACTAGTGGAATGTTCTTCAGTGGAAGACTATGTAAATCAGATTATCAGAACGGCCCAAAAATTGAACGACATTGGATTCTGTGTTAATGATGAATGGATAGGAAGTATGTTACTGAAAGGACTCCCTGTTGAATACCAACCAATGATTATGACTATTGGAAGCACACGTTAACCATTAACAGCGGATAGTGTAAAGATGAAGCTTTTACAGGACATTAAATTTGAACCTTCGCCCTTAAATACTGCGTTATTTTCGAAGAAAGGAAAATTTACTGGAGGCAAGTATGTGAAGAGAAATGGTCCAAAACGAGACAAGAAAGGAAAGTCGCGATGCTTCAATTGTGATGGCATTGGCCATTTTGCATCCGATCAGAAAAGAAAAGAAATCCACAAGTAAAGATAATACAATGTTCGTAGCTTTCAGGGTGGAATCTTCAACCGAGCAATGGTATATTGACAGCGGTGCTACCAATCACATGACAGCACAACGAGAACATTAGAAAAAATTTTTTAAGTACTCTAGTGAAATTAAAGCCGCAAATAATACGACAATGCAAGCTGTTGGAAAGGGTGACATAAAGATGAACTTAACAACGCCAAGAGGTAATAAAATTGTAACTCTTAAAAATTCGGAAGTAAATCTTTTGTCTACAAAGAAGATTGTAGATCATCAAAATAGTGTAGTATTTGATAGATCTGGATGGTGTATTATAAATTCTTCCAAAAAGGTCATTGGAATGGCAAAGCAAGTAAATGGCTTATACAAATTGAACGTTTATTCAACTAAAAGCGCGTATATAGCAACTGCAAAATCAACGGAACTTTGGCATCGAAGATTTGCACACCTAGGATTTGAAAATCTGAAACTTTTAGCCAACGGTTATGTGAAAGGTGTACATTTGAGCAAATATTCTGTAGAATCGTGTATATCATACGCAGAAGGTAAACAACATCGTCTCAGTTTCCCTTCAGAATGCTCCAGAGCATCCAAAGTTTTAGACATTATTCATCCTGACATATGTGGTCCTATGGAAGTGAAGTCCATGGGTGGAAATCTTTATTTGTGTGACGTTTGTAGATGATTTTACCCGGAAGGTAAAAGTATATTGCATGAAAAGCAAAGACGAAGTTGTGGATCGTTTTCTTGAATATAAAGCCGAGGTGGAAAATCAAGTCAATCAAAAGTTTAAGAACTGAAAACGGCAAGGAATACGTGAATAAGAAACTGGCTGCTGAGTTAAGAAAAAGTGGAATAATTCATCAGACTACGATTCCATATACCCCAGAGCAGAACGGTCTTGCTGAGAAATTCACTGCTTCCGTCTGAAATCATTCTGGGCGGAAGCAGTGAATTGTGCAAGCCATATCATATACCGATCACCGCACAAAATGTTACAAAAGACTCCGGAATAAATGTGGTATGGACACAAGCCTAACGTAAGCTATTTCAAAATATTTGGATGTACAGCCATGTGTCATATCCCTAAATAAAAACGTCGTAAACTTGATGCAAAATCGGAAAAGTGTGTATCTGTCGGCTACTCTAGTACGTCAAAAGGATATCGTGTTTACAGTTTTAATCGAAAAGAAGTTTATGTATGCTGAGACGTTATATTTCACGAGACCGATTTTCTTTATAAGAACAAAGATAACAAAACCCAAAGCAATGGTGAAATTCCCCTATATACGATTCAAGTGGGGGTACAACTTGGTGATATCCGTGATAATCAAAGCGATTTTGGGTCATGCTCATCAAGATGCGCATGAAGTGGGGGAATCTGAGGAAGTTCAAAGCGAACATATTGATGATATTCCTGCAGCAAATGATTATGTAGATAAACAAGACGTTTCATGGGTTCCACGCAGAAGTGAAAGACTCGCAACGAAAAACAAAACTCTAATCGTCAAACAAGAATGTAGCGCAGACGAGCCAATAAGCCTTGAAGATGCCATGAACAACTCTGACAATATTCGATATAAAGCCAGATTAGTAGCAAAGGACTACACATAGAAAAAAGGAATTGACTACGACGAAACATATTCGCCTGTAGTAAGGTACACTTCAATACGTTTTCTTATGGCTTTAGCAACGCTTTACAATTCCCTGGAATATTTCTGTGGCCCGGCACCCAGAACAGGGGAATTTTGAACTGTTCAGCCGTCTCGTTGAGAGATCTGCGACAGTCGAGGGTGGCTTTGTGTTCAGAAATACGTTCTCCAGGGATTTAATGGCTGCATGCCTCTCTGCGATTATATTTATGCCAATCGTCGTAATGACATTATATCTTAGCCATTCCACCACCTCCTTAATTGCAAGGATCCACCACTGATACACGCTGCAGTGGTCGAGTAACCTTTTCGATATGACCAGCTCTAGATCTTTAAAGTACACCCCAAAGCCCACCTGGTCGTTTAGTTTGGAACCATCCGTATAGAAATCTATGTAACTTCTGTTTACAGCGATATCGTAGTTCCAATTTTGAAATACCTTCGGATCATCGACCTGTCATATGCTCCATCGATCAGGCCCAGATAGGAACAATAGATACTACATTTTTTAACTACAAACTCGCCGATTGGGATACTTTCAAATCATTTCTGGACAACAGAATCTAAATTCGTACCGAAATACTGCATAACAAAGCTGCTGTAGATAAAGAGATTGATAGTATTACTTCTTTAATTTTGGAGGCCAGGAATATTTCGATCCCTAAGGTTAACCGCTCTCATAACTACAAAATGTCCGAGGACATAATTCGGTTTATCAGGGCAAGAAGATCGTACAAAAGGAAGAACCAACGCACCAATGACGTAACTGAACAAATTCATTATGAGCAGTGTGTGAAATTGCTTGGCAAAATTATTGACAAAAAAACAGAACAGAGAATGGTCGAATCTGCTCTTGAACATGAAACCAGGGGATAAATCGTTCTGGCAGATCAGCAGAAGCCTCCGTGGTAAAGGAAAAAATGTCCTCCCGGCTCTTATTCATGGCAGCAGCAAAATCATAACAGATTCTGGAAAAGCTGACCTATTAGCTGATGTTTTCTCCAAATCTAATTATAAACCGTGGGATATAAACACTCCATAGATGCTTCGATCAACTCAGAAATCGCCCGATTCAAACTCGAAAGCTCGTTTGCAGAATTGATTCTACCCACTTCTATTTCAGAAATTTCTGGCTTTATTGCGAATTTAAAGTCTTCGAAATCCCCGGGTTTTGATGAAATCTCAAATCTGTTGCTCAAGCGTCTTCCTGAGAAGGCTTTGAAGGTGATAGTAACAATATTTAACAGTTGTCTCCGTTTTAACTACTTCCCTCAAAGCTTTAAAGTAGCCAAAGTAATTGCGATTCCAAAACCTAATAAACCTTCTTCTGATCCTTCCAGTTATAGGCCAATCAGCCTACTTAGTAATATATCTAAGTTATTTGAAAAAATCATTCACTCTAGGCTGTACGAATTTGCCACAGAAAACTCCTTAATCTCTCCTGCGCAGTTTGGGTTCAGTAAGGAACATAGTGCAGTCCACCAAGTTCACAGAATTAAGAAAATAATCGAAAATAACAAACAAATGAGACGTTCTACGGGCCTTGTTTTACTGGACATAGAGACGGCTTTTGACACAATTTGGCATAATAGTCTAATCCACAAGTTGCTAAAAAATGATGTGCCTAAATACTTATGCAAAATTATTTTGGACTTCTTGGAATCAAGATCTTTTATTGTAACCGTAAACCAATCCCGATCTTCCCCAAAATTGTTGAATACAGGCTTACCCCAAGGATCAGTGTTATCTCCCTTGCTCTATTCCATCTACACTGCTGACTTTAAAGCGCCTTCTTTCGTGAAAACAGCAACTACGCAGATGATACGGCGTTAATAACTACAAGCACGTTAACTACTGCACTTCTTAAAAAAATGGAAACCGGGTTGCAGGCTTGTAATAAATACTTTTCAAAATGGAAAATTAAGATTAACCCGAATAAAACCCAGGCCATTATTTTTCCTTTTAACAAGTCTCCTAAAAGATTGCCTATCAGAAAACTTAACTTCGTAACTGAAAGAATTGATATTGCTGACAGCGTTAAATATTTGGGAGTTACGCTCGATAAAAAACTTAACTTTGGAAAGCACATCGATGAAGTCTACAAAAAAACATTAAGAACGATTCGTTCACTATGGCCACAAGAAGTCCACACTCAACTATGCTAACAAAAATCTTTTATTCAAGAGTGTAATAAGGCCCTCTCTTACTTAAGGATGTCCTGTTTGGTATAGGACTGCAAAATCTCACTGGAAAAAACTACAAATTTTGCAAATGTTTAAAAATCATAAATAGGAGGCACTGGAGGTACTCTACGGCGCTACTTCATGACGAAACAGGCTACGAAAAACTGGATACATTTGTCCATAGACTTATTGATAATTATTTCAACAAAGTAAAATATTCGACTTATCATTTGATAAGGTCATGCAACGAATTAACATAAAATTAGGGTCTTTTCTTTTTTCTCCCTTTTAATCATCACATGGAAATCGTATGCTTACCTTGAGTATTTTTATTATATTTTTGAGTATGTATATATTTTCTTCCAATTGTGTGAATTTCATAGAAAGGTTTTTCCCCTTTATTTTTCCTTTAAACTTATATCTTAACTGTGCTATTGTAATTTAATATCTTTGATCCTAAGTCTTATATGCAGTAATATCCAAAAGATAAGATCTCATAACTGTGCTTTGTAAATATGAACATAGTAATGAACCAATAAAGATGAAATTGAAAAATTGAAAAAAAAGTTCCAATCGATTCTATCAGGAATAGACTTACAGTAATTTTTATCAAAAAACGGCTCAGGTAGGGTGCAATCTAGACTGCCTGGAACATTGGATATTATATCAAGGATGACACAGTGTCCATAGCCGCTACTTGACCAATGAGAAAGCTCCCTTAACCTCACGGCAATGGTCACTGCAATTTGGGTAGCCACAATGTCCAGAGGCATAATTAAATTCATTAAATTCAGTGCATCAGATGGTGTCGTCCTCAGTGCGGCTGTGATGCACAAAGAAGCCATTCTTTGGATCTGGTTAAGTATTGAGCAGTAGGTGGATTTTTGAAGCGCCGTCCACCAGACCCCAACAACATATTGCATTATAGGTCTGACAACTGCAGTATATACCCAATGCATGACACGCGGTCGTTTGCCTTTGCCAATAGTTGCAGGTGTATATGGCAAGAGTGGCCTTTCTAGCCCTTTCCAAAATGTTAGATTAGAAGTTCAATTTCCTGTCCAGTAAAACACCCAGAACTACTTCTGTCTTGCACGGATTTATACCCAGAACCCTTTCGGTAGTCCACTTAGCTGTTGCACGTAGAGATTCCTGATGTATATCTGTTAGAGTGCTGGGAAACTTTCCCCTAACTGCAATTGCCACATCATCAGCATACGCGACCACTTTTACGCCTTTTCTCTCCAGAGACAATAATATATTGTTAATGGCTATATTCCAAAGCCAGTACACCTTCTTGAGGAGTTCCTCTGTTGACCCATCTTTTTAGATCCACAGATCCCAAGCCTGGCGTAATGCATCTTTTAGTTAGTAAGTTATTAATAAACTTTCTTACGGTAGAGTTGATGCCTAGAAACTCCAACTCCTTCGTGATTGACGTCGGTTTTACATTATTGAAACACCTTCAATGCCAAGAAATGCTATCATTGTATATTACTTGACAGTGAGAGAACCCTGTATGTAGCCGACTAGGTCGTGCAGGGCTATTTGAGTGGCGTTTGCCCTAAGATATGTTTCAATCAACCTCTCAAGAGTCTTTAGCATAAAGGATGACAGACTAATAGGACGATAATCTTTCGCCTTCGTGTGGTAGGGTTTCCTGCATTCGGAATGAAAATGACCTTCGTGTCCCTCCATCCCACAGGTATATATGACATTCTGATACAAGCAGAGTATATCTCCCTAAGCCAGGGAACCAGTTGTTGCGTGGGCGGTGGGTGATACCCTAATGGGCGTATCAACTGGGAAACGGAGGACAGCGTTTGAGCCTCGTGGCCCTGCGAACAGATGATTCCGGCGGTTGGCAGTTGTAGGCCGGGCTATATTGCTCTATATGCGGCACGGGCTGGACCGGATTGATGGGTGATAAGGTGGAAAGTCGGGCGGCAGGGCATTGGGAGACATGGGGGCCTAATGGGGGTGATGCTTATTGAGAAGTCGTCGAATGTGCGGAGACCTATACAGACCGTGTAGGTCTGTGACTGACGATGGCATTCCTGGCCCTGCGGCCATTGGACACACACACACGCATAAGGGGACTGCGTGCTTTCTTATGCATGTATTGCGGAGGCGTGCTAGCTGGCGACTTTTTGCCGTTGTTTTTTTTTTGGCCACAGTTTCCATGCGACCCTTTGCTAGGAACTTGGCCGTCATCCCCTCTCCAGCCTATCCTTGTGGGCTGGCGTCTGATTTTTCGAGGAAGGGGGCCTGACCCAGTTTTGATGGGGTATTAAGATCTGTGCCTGGGATTATACCCAATGACAGATTGATTGCTGTGTTTCTTGTTTTTGTACACACAATTGCCATATTAGTGCCAGAGGAACATTTTGATATTATTTTTTTGATATGTAGTTTCTCGGCTGGGCAATTGTGTGTATTCTTTTTCGATGGCAATTGGCGGAAATGAAGTGTGGTCTGTGACAGCTGTGCGTGTGGCTTGCCACCCAATTCGAGACAGATGTTTTTAGTACAGCGGAGATGCCACCTAGTTAGGGTTACCATGACCTACTAGATTTTCCACCGCTGCGTTTTTGGACAGAATGGCGGCGATAGTTGTTGCTGTAATGATTTGCGAATAAATGGGAGAAATGGGAATTTATGGATGGAGGGAGAGATTGCAAAGGATGGGGAAGAGTGAGAGCGTCACTCGCAATGGGTTATAAAGGCTGCGACCGCAGCAGTGACCAACATTTTTGCTGAAGTGTTGAGTGTGCGCGAATCAGATCCAGGAAGGCAGACAGTTGAAGTTATTTTTTTTTAAAGAAAAGCGTTACCGTGTTAAACGTGTTACGGACAAAGACATTTTTTTTAACGAGAATAAAGACCCCATTGAAGTAAGGAGAAATAAATCAGTGTTCGGTCTATATTTATTATTTTGGGGAATTACCCTTTAATGTGAGTTATAAGTGTAAATATGTGAGTGATTGTTTTATCGGTACTGATGTTTCTTTTTTTTTGTCTCTCCATTCTGCTTGTGTGTAGTGTCCCAACAAAACCTATACTGGTTATTCCTGGTCTCCAACAGGCTCAGACGAGCGGAGGCCAGGGTGTTTTTTTTTGTTTCTCCCCGGATCCGATTCTTGGTCAAATCTGGATAAGTCCACCTTAAGAAGTAACCTATTTGTGAGAGAATCCAAATTAATGAGGCTGCCTGTGAGGTAATAAGATATAAGTGTAACTTACTGTCCAGGCTGGTGATCATAAGCTCTTTGCTGGAGCATAACCGCCTAAGATCGGGTTGCCAGAAGTACCCTCAGGCTCCACTGGGTACGTTATCGCGCCAACACTATAAGAAAAAGAAAAATAATTTTAATTATAATTGATAAAACAGAAGTTCATAAAGATAACTAGGTTAAGTTTTTTTTGTGTATGTTGTTTTGTGCCATCAACGTGTCTTGTATACGAGGTTTCTTTTTTGGGTTAATATATATATATTGTAAGGGTTATTAATACCAGGTCTTTTATTAATTTTTTTTTTGTGAGTGTAGGATTTGGGTGTAGTTTTGCTAAATATCCTAGATTCAGAAGTAAAATTTTTGGTTCTGTTTGGATCGGAAAAACGTACGATTCCCACGACTGTTAAGAGAGCTCTTTTAGGTAGTCTATTAGAAACCATTTGCGAGCCATTAAAGGGCTGGATAATCGATCTAGGTTATTGTGTGCAGAAAAGCAGCAAATCTGAGTCAGTGGCTCACATCTAATTATTACCCCTCATCTGGTGTTAGTGACTTAGTTTTTGCGTCTTGTCCAGATATTTTTAGAGAAAATTAGACGAAAATTTGTAGGTTAAGGATTATATATGTAACTCGTTTATTTTTATCTTTTCTTCTATTATAATAAATGTGAATATGTTTATATAATTGTTTTTAAAAACCAAAAATGATGTGCTAATACTTTTTCGTGAGTGGGGAAACTGAATGCGATAGGTATGTGAAGTGATTATGTGGATTTTGGGGTCCTTATAACATTACTGTCACAGGAATTTAAGGACCATGGTAGGGAGGGCGAAGTGTGGGAGCGGAACACCAAGCTCCTGCCGTAGAAGAGTGTGTGAAGTGTGTTTATGATCGTTTTTTTTTTGTTTTATATGTCGAGATCAGAAAACATTATTGTTCGTCCCTTGGACTAGAGTTGGCGGGTTGGAATCCTCCCCGAGAGTGAACCGAGAGCTGCGGGCGGCCACTTTAGTGCCGAACAAACAGGGCCGTAACAGTATGGCGCCCAAACTTAAATGAACGCCCAAACCATTGAGAATGGAAGGATAAAATGCCGCGAGCAATGGCGTCAGTAAATGGCGCACTTTAGTGACGTGTTCACTTCAATGGCGGCTGGTCAATGGCATAGGCGGCGATATAATGAAGTGTAGTAACAACGAGACACTTGACAATAGCCTATAGGGTTCAATAGATACAAGAGGGTTATCGCATTTTCAATTATCTTGCTGATATTGCTGCCACAATTTGGATTTGAATTGGGATTGAGTGCAATATTAGGTATAGGTAGGTTGTAAATTAGGATAATTCTCTCCAGATTACCTAGGGTCAGTGCAATAGCTTGTTTCGTCTATTTTGTAACAAAGATTTGTATTGTGTATGACCTGTGTAGTATGTCCATAGTTTTGTTTTGCAGTGTCCATAGTGACGGAATGTTAAGTGTAGGGAAAAGTGCAATAGCTGACGTAATTCTGATACGAGATATGTTGTGGATTGCGAGTTACCTACAATCGCGAGATCTTTTGGCTTAATAAGATATTGAGCAAGACTGCCGCGGTAACAGTTCCAATAGTTTGTATTTGAATTTTAGTGATTAACGTCCAATCTATCAACACACTCTTTTAGGCCCAATCTGGGGCACTTAAGGAACATAGAGAGAGAGAGAAGACCATTCCACCACACAACCTTGAAAATATGCATTCAGTAAACCTCCTCGAATATTTTATATTAATCAAAAAAAAAAAAAAAAAAAAAAAAAAAAAAAAAAAGTTTTAGTTATTTGCTGGTTTTATTTTTCTATTTTAGTGTTTTACTTATATTAACCATCACATTTTATATATATATATATATCTTTATTTTTTTTATTTTTTTTTTGTTTTTGTATTTATTAATTTATTATTTTTTTTTACAGACTTTTTTTTAATTTATTTTTTTTATATTTATTTTTTTTTATATTTATTTTTTTTATATTTGTTTTCTTATATTTATGTTTTTGTATTTATTCATTTTTTTATATTTATATTTGTACTAACACCGTTCTTTATCATTGATATTAATAATATTTTTTTTTATTTTAGTATAAGACAACTAGTAAATATTTCATTTTTTGTGTTTTCATTATATTTATGTTTAGAGAATAATTGAGTGATTTTTTTTTTTTTTTTCTCAATTTTTTTTACTTGACCGATTCTTTTATAGAGCAATACTTTCGTTCCCAAAAGCTGTATTTCCTGCTGATGAGTGAATACACAGAGGGGAAAAGAATAAGCAAAAGAAATCGACTTTTGGCATTCGATAGGAGTAGGGTATCACTTCAGAAAGAACCCAAATACGTGAAAGGTATTGACGGCGGGAGGATGCCTGGCCCACAGGACGTAGACCCGTCAATAATAGATATGTCGCATAGTATTAATATTCCATTTCAACCCGCAGGCAGGTCAGCAGGTGTTGTTCCTATGGACGTTGCTGGAAATCCTCAGGGAGCGGCAGCTATGGGGGGCCATTCGGAGGATATAGCTCAGATGATTCGCGGGATGGTGATTGAAACTGTGAAAGACTCACAGCACGATTTGAGAGGCCTGGTACAAGAGGGCATAAGTAGAGAGATGGAAAAGGTTAATGCGGCTATAGGCAAACTTGGGGATGCGGTCAACAATTTGACCACTGTAAGAGCAAACATAGGGCTTCATGAGGCTAATGGGAGGGATGCATCGGGAAAGTGCCCGGGTCGTCAACTGCCTTCGCCCCCGAACTATCAAAGTGATAGCGCGCCTGGTAGTGCACAAAATCATGTGGTACCGAACATCTGTCAAACGGGGCCTAACAGGGGCATCAAGGTGGAGCGTTTTGGCTTGAACTTTACAGGCAACCCTAATGGAATGTCTGTGGACGATTTTATCTACAGACTAGAGTATTTCCAAAAGCATTACAAGCTGGCATGGGAGGAAATTATGGATGAGGTGCATATTCTCTTATCAGGACCAGCTCTAGACTGGTTCTGGTTACAGCAGCGGAACAATGCAGTTACCGACTGGCCATCATTGAGGCACGCCCTAACTGAAAGGTACAGAACTAGGCGTTCTTGCTTCGAGGAAATGCGAGATATTTTAGAGAGAAAACAAATGCCAGGGGAGAGTATAGACGCATTTTTCCATGATATAAACCTGATGCGATCTAAACTGGAACGACCCGTATCGGAATACGAGATGATTGGACTGGCAAAAAGGAATTTAAGGAAATCTCTTTCTAGCATCGTATATTCGATGCCGGTGTCTTCTTTAGAACAGCTTCGAATAGAGTGCTTAGAAATTGAGAAGACCTTCTTTAAAAAGGACCATGGTTTTGTCCCTCTGCCAATAAATAGACAAGTGCGAGTTAGCGAGGTTTTGGAAGTTAACGACCACTACGAGGAGCAAAATCCACAGGAGATGATCGAGGAAGTCGCAGCCGTAGGCTCTGCAATAGTCTGCTGGAACTGTCAAACCCCAGGCCACACGTTTAGGGATTGCCCGGCAACACAACGCAACCTCTTCTGCTTTAGATGCGGTAAACCGAACACCATAAGTCCAAAATGCGCGAATTGCCGGGCGGGAAACGCGAAGAAGAACCTGGTTGCAGCGGGGAACCAACGTTCCGTGGAACAGCCCGCAATACCCCAAGCGAAATAGAGTGCGGCGCACCCGGATATCAGTCGGCCCGCCACTATCTACCACTAGAAGTAAGACGACGCAACTACGAAGTCGTGAGAAACAGGATTTTTGGAAATGAGACTTGGGAAAGCCCCATGTCGATAGTAAAAGAAAATGATGAAATTGTAGAAAATCGGAAGAAATTAAGTAAGAGAATCATAAAACTAAGAGAACGCCAAAAGGAAAATAAAAAGGTTAAAAGATCGATCTGTGAGGCCCTATCCAGATTCGTTAGTAAATCGGACCCAAGACCCTACGCCATTGTGGCCATAGGAAATAGAGAGATAAGGGGGCTACTAGATTCTGGAGCCTCAGTAAGCCTATTAGGTTATGGATGCCGGGAGTTAGTCCAAGACTTAGGAATGAAATTAACGAGTTATTACTCAAACATAAGAACGGCGTCTGGACAACCCCACCGGATTCTGGGGAAAGTTTTCGTTAATATGAAATACAAAGGAGACGAGAAAGAAATCTGTCTATACTTGTGTCCAGATCTAGAACAGCCATTGTACCTGGGGGTAGATTTCTGGAGAGCTTTTGAATTAGCTCCAGAAATTTTTGGCCTAGAGGAAATCAGTATAGAACTGCAGAGCAAGATTCGTGGGCAGTCGAGCCAAGAGAACACAGATATGCATGAGCTGTCCTCAGAGCAGCAGAAAAAACTAGAAGAGGTCGTGCGAAAGTTTCCGACCTTCGAGGAGAACGGACTGGGGTGTACCACACTGGAAAAACATGCAATCAAATTGATAGAAGGTGCAACTCCAGTTAAGGACAAGCATTATCCTTTGTCGCCGGCGGTCCAGGAAATTGTCTACAAAGAGATAGACAACATGCTTGCGTTGAAAGTAATAGAGGAAAGCGACGGGCCGTGGAGCAATAGAACGACTGTAGTCCGGAAACCCGGGAAAAACAGGTTCTGTCTGGACGCCCGTAAGCTTAACGCACTCACGATCAAGGACGCATATCCTTTGCAGAACATTGACGGCATTCTAAGCAGGATAGATCAAACCTATTTTATAAGTAGCGTCGACCTGAAGTACGCATTTTGGCAAATTGAGTTAGAAGAAGAGGCCAAGCCATATACTGCCTTCACCGTACCAGGTCGACCACTTTATCAATTTAGGGTAATGCCGTTCGGATTATGCAACGCAGCTCAACGCCTTTGCCGATTAATGGACCAAGTCATACCCGCTCGTCTCAAGTCCAACGTTTTTATATACCTCGATGACTTATTGATTATAGCCGATGATTTCAACACTCATATACGCATACTGGGGGACGTGGCAGATTGTCTACAAAAAGCTAATCTCACCATAGGGCTAAAGAAATCTCGATTTTGCTTTCGAGAGTTAAAGTATCTAGGATTCATAATAGGTGGGGGAATGTTGAAGACAGACCCGGAAAAGGTCAAAGCTATACAAGATATACGCCTACCCAGATCGCCCAGAGAAGTGCGCAGTTTTCTGGGTACAGCCGGCTGGTATAGACGATTCATCAAAGATTTCGCATCTATATCAGCCGCGCTGACGGATACGCTGAAGAAGGGTCAGAAATTCTCATTGACTCCAAGATCGGTAGAGGCATTCGAAACACTGAAACGTGCGTTGATCTCGGCTCCCGTGCTGAAACATCCCGATTTTGGGAAGGAATTTTTTATTCAATGCGATGCCTCTGACAGCGGCATCGGAGCAGTATTGTTTCAAAGGAATGAGAACGGAGAAGAAAATCCGATCGCCTTCTATTCACAAAAGCTTAATTCCTGTCAAAAGAATTATTCAGTGACAGAAAAAGAGTGTCTCGCGGCAGTTTTAGCGGTTAAAAGATTCCGTCCCTATGTTGAGTTAATGAAATTCACTGTCATCACCGACCACGCCAGCCTGAAGTGGCTAATGTCACTTAAAGATTTAAGTGGGAGATTGGCTAGGTGGTCCTTGCAGCTGCAAGCCTATGATTTTTCAATCGAGCATCGAAAGGGCGCGGACAATGTAGTTGCCGACACTCTTTCAAGGATGCCAATAAACGGCAAGTTGGAAATAGAAGAGGTGGATGTCGAAGACTGCCTTGACTTCGAAACTAATGCCTTTGAAAGCGAGGGATATAAGGAAATCCGGGAAACAATTGCAAACAACTTGGAAAGACTCCCCGATCTGAAGGTAGATGGCCAGAAAATTTATAAACGGATTAAGAGCAATGATGACGGCGTCGGAGAATTTGAATGGAAGCTGTGGATACCCGACGATATTACCTATGTACTTATAGAAAAGGCGCATGATAACTTAACTTCAGGGCATGGAGGCATAGCCAAGACCTTAAGTAGGTTGAGAACATTATATTATTGGCCTAAAATGGCAAGTCAAGTTCGCCAGTACATACGAAACTGCCAAACATGTAAAGAGACGAAACCAACAAATCAAATTCTACATCCCGAAATCGGAAACGAAGTGGTGACGGAAAGACCTTTCCAGAAACTATATATAGATTTTCTGGGGAAGTACCCAAGATCAAAGAAGGGAAACGCATATATTTTCATAGTCGTAGACCATTTCACCAAATTCACATTTCTCTGTGCCATGAAGGAGGCCACGACTCAGAATGTGATTCAGTTCATGGTCCACGAGATCTTCCACAAATTTGGCGTACCTGAAACTCTTCATAGTGATAATGGGAAGCAGTTTACAGCCAAGGCATTCGAGGAGATGATCGCAGCTTACAAGATAAACCATATAAAGACCGCGGTGTACTCACCTCAATCTAATGCGGCTGAACGGGTTAATCAGTCAGTTTTGGCCGCTATTAGGACTTATGTTGAGAAGGACCACCGAGATTGGGATTTATACCTCTCGGAAATTGAATGTGCCCTTCGAACGGCAGTCCATTCCGCTACAGGTGTGAACCCGTTTTTTGCTCTCTTCGGCTTTAATATGTTCACCAGTGGGTCAGACTATAAACTTGCCCGGAAATTACAGTCCCTAGCCGACCACCAGATTGTGCAGTTGCAGAAAGGAGATAAGCTGTCTCTCCTGAGAGAGTCTATAAGAGAAAATATGCATAAGGCCTACGAAACAAGTGCGAAGAGGTATAACAAAAAGGCACGAGTCGTGAAGTTTACTCCAGGGCAAGAGGTATATCGCCGCAACCATGCCTTGTCCGATTTCAGGAATAACATAAATGCGAAATTTTCCAAGAAATTTCTTAGATGCCGAATAAGGAAGCCAGTGGGCAATAATATGTATGAGCTAGAGACCCTACAGGGCAGACCTTTGGGTTGCCATCACGCCAAAGACATAAAGATTTAAGATAAGTGCAATAAGACTGTGATAACGATCCCGAAGTGCAATAGAGGTTTAGTGGAAGTTTTCGTCCTATATGTGTGAAAGTGATTGTTATTAAATGTCTTGTGAGGATACGACGTTTGCCAATGCGGAGATAGGTTCAGACATTGCGAGAAAGTTACCATATTTTGTGAGATATTTGTGATATTCGATAATGGGCTTCTATATTACATTAACGGAGATGAGATGGAAGTAAACTCACTGGATTCAGACTGCTTGTGGCCGTAGAGTTGGACGCGACTGCACATGGAGTCTTGAGACATTACCAGCATCGGTGGTGCAACCCGGACCCGTAAATGGTGCTTTGACCTACGGAGGTTACTTTAGGCCACAGGGTACTGTTCAGATGTCAACCGATTAGCGAAGCAAACTGAATCAGTGAATTACCGAATAGACTTGAGCCCGGCTTGCGAGATCTCAGGGTGTGGGAATTCCCCACGTTGAGAGAGCATAACACGCAAGCAGTAATGATAGAGGAGGACAGGAGGGGAAACGACTATGGCCGCAGCGGGCAAACGGGACAAGGAAAAAGGTTAATTATAGTGTTAGTGAGGCCATTGCGAATAGATTGGGGGTTATGATATTACGTTTGTCTTACCCTTATATATTACCATTTGGATTGGGTGTTTTTGATCACTATCTTCTGGGTGTTTGTTTTTGTGTTGATAGTGTTTCTGGGTATGAATTCAGCCCACTTATGTCGGGAATTGCTTGGCAAGATTTCGCAGAAAGTCTGTGTAGGTGTATGTGTCATTTGCCATCCCAATGAATGGTGGAGTGCACATGAGGGATATGGGTCGACTATGGATGGCCACCGAACTTCGGTTGCGTTGCCAACGGCCGAATGTGTTATAGAGATTTTCATTTCTATATTGTATGGAATACTTTTTTACAGTTTTTAGTAGTGGAAATACTTTGATTGAATGAGATTATCAAAAATTACCGACTTTTTGCTTCACTTTTATACCGTCTGGCAAGCAGCCATAGGAGTTGCAGTTTGCCCATTGTTTTGCACAACGAATTTAACCGACGAGTGTAGTTGTCCCATTTATCAGTTGGGTTCAAGGTAGAAGATTAAGGTTGAGCAGTCAATTATTTTTGCATGTGCCATGACCGGTGTGGCAACAGAGAGCACTGACTTAGTACACTCCAGGTTTTTTTTTACTGGAAAGGTATGCGACAGACCTGAAGTTTTATGGCAAGTGGTGGCTTGATGGCTCATGTATTCTATCTTGGTATTTTCTTTTAAGGATGCTTCATTCTGACTAAGATCTCGTTTTGTGATGTTATATATGTATAATTACCAGTTACCGGGAATTACATGATTGTAAATACTAGCATTTATCCCGGCCCACTTCGCTACCCCTTCTTTAGTAGTACTTTCGTTTTAGTGTTAGACTTTCGAAAGACCATGTGGTCACCCTATTTATAAAATTATGAAGTCTTGTCGTATTTTGAGCATGAGATTTCAGAAATCTATCCACTTCCGTAAGGAACTTACCAAATAGTACTAAGAACAAGGATATTTTCATTAACCACTTTGGTATTACTTTCCAGGATGTTTTGACAGTTTTTTTTTTCGGTCGGGGAAGGAAATGAAGATGTGAATATAGCCCAGTTTTGGGTGGCTCTAGGTCGATCAGTAAAAAAGGAAGAAAAAAAAAAAAGAAAGGAATGTACCAGTTGTAAGAGAGTCCTTTAGGCATCAAACACATATTTCCTGGTTGTGCCTACATGTCAAATTTCAGGACTTGCTCAATCCGCTGGAAGGTACGAGAGGGGGGTAAACTTTCTCCAGTTTCCGATAATATTTTTCATATTTTTTCTATCTACCACCTGTATTTCACGACAACGATCATTTGAGCCAAATTTCGGAGTTCTAGCCCTAACCGATCGCACTATGCAGAGCTCACAGGATTCTTACCCTTTTGGTACTTTTCAGTACCCCATTTACTCTTTCAATTGATGCTGCTAGGGTGTGCCTAGGTATCGAAATTCAAAGCTCTGGCTCATTTGACGAAGAAGGGGCAAGAGTACAAGCTGCGGTGGTTGACGTTCTATTCCTCCCGCTTCCGGTACGATTTTTTTTGATCGGATGCTATGTTTTTTTTTAAGACGTCTTTAATTTTAGCCCGGAACCATGATTCTGGCCAAGACATACTTACACAGGTAGTGTGACGCGGACAGTTGAGTACGATTTTTTTTCGTGAGTACACTATCTATCAACGAGCTTTCATGTCGGTTGGCTGTGTGTGTGTGGTATAGTGATGGGCCATGACACACGGGCTGGACTACGCCCTGTTGGGGGACTGGGCCTTGGTAGGGATATCGAGGGAGGACTTACCTGTGAATGGGTACTGTTGACCGGGATGGGAGATCATCTATGCGGGGGGGCGATGGATAGGATGGCTAGTGAGATTCCCATGTTCTGCTGGAAGGGAATGAATCCAGATTAGGGGGAGTTTTGACAGATGAATGGGACCAGACTCACCTAGGTTGACTCACGGGTGGCTTTGGCCCGCATACGTTTATCCTGTCTAGCCGTGTATTGCACTAACCCGCACATCGCCGTTTCCATCATACAATATGAGGAAGCGTCGAAGTTTTGTTGCGTGGGCGGTGGGTGATACCCTAATGGGCGTATCAACTGGGAAACGGAGGACAGCGTTTGAGCCTCGTGGCCCTGCGAACAGATGATTCCGGCGGTTGGCAGTTGTAGGCCGGGCTATATTGCTCTATATGCGGCACGGGCTGGACCGGATTGATGGGTGATAAGGTGGAAAGTCGGGCGGCAGGGCATTGGGAGACATGGGGGCCTAATGGGGGTGATGCTTATTGAGAAGTCGTCGAATGTGCGGAGACCTATACAGACCGTGTAGGTCTGTGACTGACGATGGCATTCCTGGCCCTGCGGCCATTGGACACACACACACGCATAAGGGGACTGCGTGCTTTCTTATGCATGTATTGCGGAGGCGTGCTAGCTGGCGACTTTTTGCCGTTGTTTTTTTTTTGGCCACAGTTTCCATGCGACCCTTTGCTAGGAACTTGGCCGTCATCCCCTCTCCAGCCTATCCTTGTGGGCTGGCGTCTGATTTTTCGAGGAAGGGGGCCTGACCCAGTTTTGATGGGGTATTAAGATCTGTGCCTGGGATTATACCCAATGACAGATTGATTGCTGTGTTTCTTGTTTTTGTACACACAATTGCCATATTAGTGCCAGAGGAACATTTTGATATTATTTTTTGATATGTAGTTTCTCGGCTGGGCAATTGTGTGTATTC
Organism: Stomoxys calcitrans; assembly: GCF_963082655.1. NCBI lineage: Eukaryota > Metazoa > Arthropoda > Insecta > Diptera > Muscidae > Stomoxys > Stomoxys calcitrans. The sequence goes on along the minus strand of NC_081552.1, from coordinate 133,825,430 downwards.
TTTTTCGATGGCAATTGGCGGAAATGAAGTGTGGTCTGTGACAGCTGTGCGTGTGGCTTGCCACCCAATTCGAGACAGATGTTTTTAGTACAGCGGAGATGCCACCTAGTTAGGGTTACCATGACCTACTAGATTTTCCACCGCTGCGTTTTTGGACAGAATGGCGGCGATAGTTGTTGCTGTAATGATTTGCGAATAAATGGGAGAAATGGGAATTTATGGATGGAGGGAGAGATTGCAAAGGATGGGGAAGAGTGAGAGCGTCACTCGCAATGGGTTATAAAGGCTGCGACCGCAGCAGTGACCAACATTTTTGCTGAAGTGTTGAGTGTGCGCGAATCAGATCCAGGAAGGCAGACAGTTGAAGTTATTTTTTTTTAAAGAAAAGCGTTACCGTGTTAAACGTGTTACGGACAAAGACATTTTTTTTAACGAGAATAAAGACCCCATTGAATTAAGGAGAAATAAATCAGTGTTCGGTCTATATTTATTATTTTGGGGAATTACCCTTTAATGTGAGTTATAAGTGTAAATATGTGAGTGATTGTTTTATCGGTACTGATGTTTCTTTTTTTTTGTCTCTCCATTCTGCTTGTGTGTAGTGTCCCAACAAAACCTATACTGGTTATTCCTGGTCTCCAACAGGCTCAGACGAGCGGAGGCCAGGGTGTTTTTTTTTGTTTCTCCCCGGATCCGATTCTTGGTCAAATCTGGATAAGTCCACCTTAAGAAGTAACCTATTTGTGAGAGAATCCAAATTAATGAGGCTGCCTGTGAGGTAATAAGATATAAGTGTAACTTACTGTCCAGGCTGGTGATCATAAGCTCTTTGCTGGAGCATAACCGCCTAAGATCGGGTTGCCAGAAGTACCCTCAGGCTCCACTGGGTACGTTATCGCGCCAACACTATAAGAAAAAGAAAAATAATTTTAATTATAATTGATAAAACAGAAGTTCATAAAGATAACTAGGTTAAGTTTTTTTTGTGTATGTTGTTTTGTGCCATCAACGTGTCTTGTATACGAGGTTTCTTTTTTGGGTTAATATATATATATTGTAAGGGTTATTAATACCAGGTCTTTTATTAATTTTTTTTTTGTGAGTGTAGGATTTGGGTGTAGTTTTGCTAAATATCCTAGATTCAGAAGTAAAATTTTTGGTTCTGTTTGGATCGGAAAAACGTACGATTCCCACGACTGTTAAGAGAGCTCTTTTAGGTAGTCTATTAGAAACCATTTGCGAGCCATTAAAGGGCTGGATAATCGATCTAGGTTATTGTGTGCAGAAAAGCAGCAAATCTGAGTCAGTGGCTCACATCTAATTATTACCCCTCATCTGGTGTTAGTGACTTAGTTTTTGCGTCTTGTCCAGATATTTTTAGAGAAAATTAGACGAAAATTTGTAGGTTAAGGATTATATATGTAACTCGTTTATTTTTATCTTTTCTTCTATTATAATAAATGTGAATATGTTTATATAATTGTTTTTAAAAACCAAAAATGATGTGCTAATACTTTTTCGTGAGTGGGGAAACTGAATGCGATAGGTATGTGAAGTGATTATGTGGATTTTGGGGTCCTTATAACATTACTGTCACAGGAATTTAAGGACCATGGTAGGGAGGGCGAAGTGTGGGAGCGGAACACCAAGCTCCTGCCGTAGAAGAGTGTGTGAAGTGTGTTTATGATCGTTTTTTTTTTGTTTTATATGTCGAGATCAGAAAACATTATTGTTCGTCCCTTGGACTAGAGTTGGCGGGTTGGAATCCTCCCCGAGAGTGAACCGAGAGCTGCGGGCGGCCACTTTAGTGCCGAACAAACAGGGCCGTAACACAGTCACAGCTTGTAATTCAACCGGTGATACATCGTCAGGGCTTGGCGACTTAAAGGAGTCGAAACTTCTTATCGGACACAATTTCCCTAACAGCCTCAACGAATGTTTGTTGTTTGTTGGAGAATTTCCGGGGAAATATGTATTAAAAAGGAGTTCTAGTATTTCCTCACTAGACATTGTCCATACATTCTCAGACTTCTGGATATACCCCACCGTAATAGGTCTCGAGGACAGAATCTTCCTTAGCCTAGAGACCTCAGATGTATCCTCCACAGAGCTGCAGAATTCTACCCAGGATTTGTTCTGAGCCTTTCTAAGCTAGCCCTTATATTTTCTTAGCTCAGCCTTATAGATGTGCCAATGGTGTGGTGCTCTTGTGGCTTTTGCTCCAACACTTCCCAGTCGCATATTCTTCCACTTATATCTTCTGATACAAAGGTAATATCTAGTACCTACTGGCTGTTCCTGGTAATAAAGGTCGGTTTATCCCCTTTATTACAAATCACCAGATTGCAACTTATAATATATTCAATAAGCAGCTAACCCCTTTCCTTGATATCCGAACTTCCCCATATCTGGTGATGTGCAATAGCATCACTTTCTACAGTGAGGCTTTTCTTCCCTACAAAAGCAGCTTCATCTAGCGACTTAGATGGTGATGTGCAATAGCATCACTTTCTACAGTGAGGCTTTTCATCCCTACAGAAGCAGCTTCATCTAGCGACTTAAGGTCTGAAGGCGGCATCTCTGAATCGTGTGGAAGCCAGCCAGTAATGAGAATTATTAATTATAAGACTGGCTACTACTAAATCTTCAGTGCTTAGCGACGGAAGAAGAAAAACATTTAGACTGCCCTTTGCAAGAATACCAGCTCTGTGTCTTCCAAGCCCCGTACCCAAGAGAAGTTTAAATCCCGGAATTCTTAGTCCACGTACCTTTTCTCCACATACCCATGGTTCCTGGATAAGAACCACGTCAAATTCCCAGCCATCAGGAGGACCTTTAGTGCCGCCGAAGCGGCCTTACAATGGTGGAGATTTATCTGTAGAAACCGGACCATAGTTAAGATTCAGAACTTGCACCACTGTCGTGGTAGCCTCGTCTTCTGACTCAATGAGGAGTTCATCCTCACAAAAATCGTCAGAACTTGTCAGGATGAGCTTCCGTACGCATCCAGGGCAGGTGAGAAAGCTGTGGAACCACTCTTCCTAGAGACACTGGGCACTTGAGGTGTGGACGATTTCTCCTAAGATTCTTTACTAACTGCTGCTGTCGAAGTACTTTCTAAGATCCGTGCTTCCCCGCAGGCGCGCACTTTGAGCCCAGTCCAACTTTGTGACCCACCCACACAGGGCTTGTCGGGCCCCGTTTCGATGCCATCCCCTCCTGTCTCGATTGTGGCGGGGCGATATTCAGTCTCCAGCAATCCGCCAGACTTTAGCGATGTGGTCGATAGTTCCTCAGGTAAGTGTTCAGCAACAACTGCTGAGTCGGCTCCTGATTCCTCAACCCCACCGCTTTTATACATCTTCAGGATACAACCCCTTCGGACTTGTTAAGGTTTACAAGACAGCCGGAGTTTAGTACGAATACTGCATGTCTCCGTTCACCATCATCCTCTGCCAATCTACCAATCTTCCAGTCGGTGGTTGGAAGATTGGGATTAAATTCCTTCGGCCATCCAAGTATCGCTTCAGGATCTTTTTTAGCGCACAACAATACATTTCAATTGAAGGCAATTAGTCTGTATCGGCCCCGATACCAGCCTGCATCGTCACAAACTGGAGGAGACCCAGGAAATTCCGCAAGGACATCGGAGTATACTGATGACAGTCCATTGACTATCCTACTCCAATTATTCCTAGGTATGCAGCCCTGGTCTTCTTCCCTGTCGACAACCGCCATCACCAAACTATCCCTAGCGGCATTAGCAAAGATTCTTGGACCCATCTTACTGTTGTTTACCCTAGTTCTTTTAGGCATGAAATGCCCTCCAGGTGACCGCAGCCTTTTGGCTGATTGCGGTGCATTTTCCGAATCTAGACATGTAGTCTTTGGGGCAGTAGCCTGTGCAGCGAATTCCTCGAACCAGCTGTCTTCGTCAAAAGCCCCTGCTGACCAGTGGTCTGTCGGCTAGTGGAGACAGAAGGAGCCGTTCCACCAGGCAAGGTTTCAGTAGCAGACAACATGCTACGGCCTGATACCACCGCCGCAGCTGTTTGGTCTTTGGAGTCTATTCTAAGCCTACTCCCGGGCTCCAGATCTGCCGCTCCACTGGAAACAGACGCAGATTATCAACCGCCTAAAGGATACCTCTATCGCAGCTATCCTTGAGTGACTTAAATTTTTCTTCCAAAAATGATGACCTATAGGAAAAGTCTTGCGGTCCGCAAACTTTTTAACAGAGCACGTCGTAAAACAAAGCGGAAGTTTATTGGGATGTGTATTACACGGCTCAAGGAGTTCAATAAGATCACCAGAGCGGCAAAACGTGCCTCCTGGAAGCTTTTCTGCGAACAAATGGATAGCGTTAATGACGTCGCCAAGATAAAAAAGTTTCTCCCAAAACTCATGTCCAAACTGAAACGTTAGTAGACGACATGGGAGTGAGAGTAGAGGAAACGGAGGACATGTTGAGGCTTTTGATAAAAACCCATTTCCGCACCATACAACGGGAATCACGGAGACACTGGAATCTTGGAATAATAATGTTCATCGAAGGTTTATAACTACAGAATTTATGGTGAAGGAATCCTTGAGGAGCTTCAAACCATTGAAGTCATCCGGACCTGATGGAATATTTCCGGCGTTACTGCGGAAGGAGGCAGGCTATCTGGCGCCCCACCTGGTCCATATTTTCACAGCGTGCCTGGGACTTGCATATACTCCGAAATCCTCACAGGAGGCAGGGTGGTATTTGTACCCGAGCCCGGCTAGGCAAGTTATGCGACACCTACGGCTTACAGACCTATAAGCCTTTCATCCTTTCTACTCAAAACCATGGAATGTTAGAACCATGACAAAGAGTAGGGCATCCAGCGAACTGCTCAAATACAAACAGCATGCCTATGTCAAGAGAAGGTCAGTGGAGACTGCCCTGCACGAGGTTGCGCATAGAAGAATCATTCGATGCCAGAACGTACACACTGGCGGTATGCATTGACATCGAGGGGACTTTTAACAATGTGCAGACCGACACACTTAGACCAGTGCAGACTGGGCTAGACCCAGAGGTCTTAATGTTTAACCAGAGAACACTGAAATATGCCTGTTCACGAGGAAGACGAAGGCGAGCCGATTTAACATACCACGTTTCCTTAATAAGACGATTTCGATATCTGACACGATCAAATACTTAGTTGTGAGCTTGGACAGGAAGTGTCCTGAGAAGGCTCACAGATGTTGGGCACTATGTTGACCAATACTTACTCACGCGTCAGTAGTTTGGTGGATTGCTATGGAGAAAAAGTGCAACATAAGGACCATACAACAGGTTCAGAGAACATGTTGTCTTGGCATTGGCGGGCTGTTTCGGACTGACTGACTATAATGCGGTGCTGCAGGCGGAGATCGGGGCGATCAAGGAATACGTGAGGTGGTGTGGTGCTTACGAGAGGACTTCGAGTGTGAAATTGCCGTAAGGGCAATAACAACCAGGGCGGTAAGGTCACGGCAAAATATGCATCGTTTGGTTGCCAGGTAAGAACGGAGTAAGGGGGAATAAAAGAGCAGACAATTTGGCGGTGAAAGGCAGACGACTGTCGTCAATAAACTTGGTTAACCCGAAGCCTTTCTGGTCGACGCAGTCCGACTTAAGGGCGCGAGTGACGAATGCGCATGCAACCATGTGGAACAGCGAAACGATCAGTAGGACGGCAAAAATCCTATGGGGGGATCCAGATCGTGAGAAGACGAGGCTATTACTGAAAGGAAGTAAGAAGGAGGTCAGTTTAGCTATTGGTATCAAAACGGGACACATAGGATTACGAGCTCACTTATCTAAAATCGGGGCGGCAATAGCATGTGGAGGGCATGCGGGAAAGAGGATGAGACGATAGAGCATTTGCTTTCTTATTGCCCGACTTTCGGGTTTAACAGATACCGACACTTAGGTGGGGACACCTAGACATGAACCAACTTAGGGGAGTGGCATAGAAAACAATATTCCTAACTTAGATTTTCTTTTTCGAGGTTAACTTTTTTAGTATTTAGAGAACACAACAAGCCGATTACTGGCTTAGTTGTATGTCCACAGTGGCATGCGGCGTTGGGATCCGAACCCTCTTTTTAACCTAACCTAGTTAACGAATTTCTATTCGTTAGTGAAAACAGCTGATTATAACTATGTCGATAATCGTTTGAAGTGTCCACTGAATAACAAATTCATTTACTTCAAATAGTGAGAAAAATTATAAAAAAACACTGGTAAACATTGCGGGCATCGTTTTTGTACGTTTTATTGGTTTCAATGGTTCGCTTTCTTCATTTTTTTTTTTGCGATAAAATAAATTAAATGGAAAAAAAAAATAAGTGCAGATGAAAAAACGTGTTTTGATATGGAAACAAAAACATTTGATATCCGTCAAATCCGCTCGCGGAACAATTAAAAATTTTTGCGACTATTCCGAAAGCGGAATAGAATACCAACCCTTACTTAGTACGATTTAAAAGTCGAGATTGTGCAAAAATTTTTGCAATACTTGAGAGAGGGGTTGCTACAGAAATTCTCAAACTCAAATAAAATTTACTTTGCGTAACAGGGTGGCATAATAGGCATTGGTGAATTGTTTAATGCAACTACGAATGAAAATATATGTTGTAACAGCTCCATGCAACATGAAATAAGATTATTTTCAAATAAAAACATTTAATTACAGCATATATGTACTTTATTAGCCAAAAACAATTAAAATTCGAGCAAAATTATAAATCGATATTTGTCGCCGTCTTGTACTTTAAGCTGAGTATTCTGTTCAAGTTTTCAGGCGGAATGCTTTCAAACTCCATATAAAAAAAACGTGGGCGATACGCTGGAGGAAAATATGTGAGGAATAGGGATAAGAAATTTTAGTGGCATCGCTTGACATCATTTTTGTTTTATTGGTTTCAATTGTTCGTTTTTTCTCCTTGTTATTTAACATACTTGCGAAGGAAATTAATAAAACCAAAAGTGCAGATAATAAACGTCTTTTAGTATGAACATTAAAACAAAATATAACTGTCTAATTCCTCTCGCGGAGCAATTAAAGATTTTTGCGACTTTTCCGAAAGCAGTTTAAAATACCAACCCTTACACAACTATTTTTCTGTGGCGACATACCGAAACCAGTCTGCAATCGAAAATTTTACTAGCAGTGCATACTCAGCATAAGCGCTGCATGGATATCTGGCGAAATTTTCGTTGCCATAAAAATGCTCATGGCGAAACAATTAAAGGTGTACAACAGCCACAAATCATATGGTGCCAACACACACAAGGAAATTTGTATACGTGTGCGTACATGAGCAAAGGGTATGCGAGAAAGAAGATAACAACAAAGAGAATGCAAACAAAAATTTTACATCTTAATACCGTCAAACCTGGCCGGCTGTTCACGTGAGACCACCCTTTTAAATCCGCCTTAATAAACATTTGCACAAATATTTGAGCACACGAACACACCTCATAACTTATACATAGTTTTGAATACGTGAACGGACTGATTGTCTTGTAATGTGCAAACGAGTGATTTGCACAACATTTTACAAATTGTGCCGACACTACGAAAATGTTTGGTGACGGATTAGCCGATCGTTTATTTATTTATTTACGAATGGTGGGTGGCGCATTGGCCGTTCGTTCTTTACATTGTGTTGTGAAGTTACAAGTTTCGTTTAGAAAACGTGTATCAGCTGTTTACCAAGTATCAGCTCTCTTTATCTGGTTAAGCTAAGCTTAACCAAATATTAATCAGCAAATTTTTTAGCTTATTAGGAATGCAAAAGAGTGACATGCACTACATTTTACAAATTGTGCGGACAACACGAAAATGGTAGGTGGTGGATTGGTCGTTCGTTATTTATTTAGGTGTCGGATTTGCGTTCGTTCTTTACGTTGTGTTGTGGAGTTACAAGTTTCTTCGTTTAGAAAACGTATCAGCTGTTTGCCAAATATCAGTTCTCTATATCAAAATTTTATTAAGCTTAGCTTAGTAAAACAGCAACATGTGCCAGCTCTCCTAACATATAGAGAAAATTTGTTTATTTTTTTGCCGGAATATTAAGATCTGTCTAAGGGAAAGCAACTTTGCAAACAACGTTAATTTTTTTGTAAGTGATATTTTTATAAAAGAAATTTTGCTTATTTTTTTCCAAGTTATGAAATGAATTTTCCTTTATTATAAATACAGTTTAAAATAGTGTTAACATGAAATTGAATGTTTTGGCATCCAGCGAGTAGAACGATCAATTTAGTGTGGAATTTTCTTTTTCTTTTGGGGTGTGAGTATAGCAATGGCGATGCTGATAAGTCAGTTTGGTTGTAACGATTGGTGTATTATACATAAAACACAATATCAGGTTTAAACTGCAGTTCAGCCCAAACAAAGGACCCAATGATAAAACGACAGCTGTAGTTATAAGAGAAGAAACAGCAATTGTATAGTAAGAAATTTGGTATCATAAGCAGCATCACTGAGCAGCTCCTGAAAATATGTTTTCGAACCTTTTATTAGAAAAACGAGAACGCAGATCTACAGTCATAACAATGGTACAAAAGAATGCAAATTTAACCATGAACATTCCTTTTAGGAACAGGGTCAAACTACTCACATATCAATGAGTGCTGTCCGATTTCAGTTTAAGCTCTTTAAGCTGGAATGGAGGATAGGTAGAGGTTAAACAGTGCCGGAGATATCACACCACCTTGGGAAACTCCCTGTTTCACTCTACGGTGTTTCGACTTCTTATCCTTAAATTCCACAAATGACTGGCGACCACACAGATAATTCGCGACCATCGTTTCAGGCCTGGCTGGAGGGACGTGTTGGCGATGTCCTCAAATAATTTGGCATGGCTGACCGTGTCGAATGCCTTCGATAGGTCCAGTGCCACGAGGACCGTCCTATCACATGGCTTGGGCTGATTGAAGCCACGGCAAATGTGTGCGGTGATGGCATGTAAAGCTGTTGTTGTGCTGTGCAGTCTTCGAAATCCATATTGATGCTCGGTGAATGGAAATTCTCCTACAAGGCTCGGGAGGAATAATGCCTCAAGCGTCTTTGCCACTGGTGAGAGAAGGGAGATCGGACCGTACGACTCCCCCAAACTCGGGTCTTTTCCAGGCTTCAGTAGCGGGATCACTGCCCATTTTCCAGACATCGGGAACTATAAGAGTGTTCAATGACAGGTTGAGGACAGTGGTAAGGTACTCAACTCCAGGTGAATCCAGATTCTTCAACATCAATGTAGAGATTCCGTCGGGGCCCAACGCCTTAGAAGATTTGACGCCACGGATGACATTCGTAACTTCGCCCACGGTAAATTGTGATGGCTGTTCATCGGCTCGGAGACCACGAATACGGCGAATGGCTCTCCTCCTTGCCTTGTCTCTCTCGGGATGCACAATAAATTGACGGTTGAACAACCTGACGCATCTCTTCGGATCAGTCACGGTTATTTCGTCAAAAGTGACTGAGGTCCTGTCATTCCGTCTACCGGGGTTCGAGAGTGACTTAACAGTAGACTACAGTTTGCCTACACCGGTGCCTAAGTTACATTGCCCCAAGTGTTCCAGCCACAAATTTCGCTTACGTTCGTTGACTACCCTCATCTGCGAGTATCACTGCTTGCGCCGGGAAATCGGGCCGCACTTGGGGTATTCGACCGCCTGGTATAAGGCGAGCGGTTGCCGCGTTAATGATGTCTCGGAATTTCCTCTCGGCCACAAGCACATCAGATGGAAATGGCACTTCACTGAATCGGCGATTGGTTACTCTCTGAAGCCAGTCCAATCGGCCTTCTTATGATTGATAAACGTCCGGCGCTCAGAGGTTATGAAGTCGGGTGGTCGTTGATGGGGATGGTGAGAATTATGGGGATGTGGTCTGACCTCAAAGAGATGACGGCTTGTCAGGATACGTCACTCAGGAGATCAGGGGAGGCAATGGAGATGTCTAGTGAGCAGCTGCACCTCCTCGTAATCCTAGGGAGGGCATCCTCAATCACCGTGCAAAACGTGGAGCTTTGAATCAGCTCTGCCAAAGCTATGCCACGCTGGCCGTTACCAAGGGGAGAATGCCAGACGATTATGGCCAGATAGCAACACGCTTATGTCGGGATTGTAAGTCTGGCCATTAATCGGTATACAGCTACCAACCGGCGGTATGTTGTTGTTGTTGTTGTAGCAGTTTATTGTGTACTATCTTTCGTCTGCTTGATTCTGTTGAGTGTCAAGACCCAGGAACTCCGCGACTAGGATGGGGTGCGTCCACAGGGATCTGGGTCTCAGTCGAGTGGGTCTGGCCGGGCAGTTAAACAGGTGACGTGTATCGTGCGGTCCCTGGTTACAATCGGGACATACATCTTGCACGTCGGCATCAATCCTAGCTCTGTGGGAATTGAGGCGGCTGCATCTGCCGGAACGTAATTGAGCCAGAACCACTCTGGTTTGCCGGGGGAGGTCGATTTCTTCGGGTGCGATGGGTGGCGGTCGTTCTCCAAGGACTACATTCACCCGGTAGCCAATAAACGCGTCTGCTACCGTGTCTGCATGAATGTTGTTCAGACCCGCTTGATATGCCGCTTGATCTAGAGGTTCTCTCTTATAGCGCTGGACCTCACGCTCTAGATCGTGTAGATCAACCTTAAGGCTTCTGGGCGGTGGGTATCTATCCACAAGATGATGATTTGGATGATTTCTGCGATAACAGCCCAGAAGGTATTGCTTAGACAGCATGTAGTTATGTCTTCGCACTGGTAGGATCTTTGTCTCCTGATGGAGGTGGTCCACATGAGAACTAAGGAGACAGCCCGTCGCAGTTCGGAGGGCGGCATTCTGACAGATCTGAATATTATTCCACTGCGTGTCACAAAGTTGACGTGACCACACTGGCGCTGCATAACTTACCACAGACCGGCCAATTGCTTTGTACGTGGTATGTACACGACGAGGACGCAGAAGGCGACGATGACGGCGACGACGCTGGCTATGTTCGCACATCATCTTGCGGCATAGGCAGTATGACTATACTCCCGTAGTGAAGTGAGGCCAGAGCAAGATCGGAAATGTACCCACTCTATGCACCGGTTACACCTCACCGACACCGACCGATGGTGGAGGCGGTTCTGGCAAACCGAACTGAACCAGGGTCCGGGGTTCTTTTCAATCCCGGCACGGATCAGAAGTGTGCGGAGAAGGATGTGCCTCTCCCATGACGAAAAACGACGAACACGTACACTGAGGCGGCAGCCCTTGCCGATGAGGATTCCATCGGGTCAATCCGATGCATACAACCGGCTGCCATGGGATTGTCTAGACCCGCTTGATATGCATTTTCTCTTGTATCGCTGAACCTCTCGCTCTAGATCATAGATGGGCAACAACACATACTTTTTTTCCTATGCCCGCGTTTATTGTTGTTATTTTGCATTTTTATTTATTAATTATTTATGTCAACTGTGTTAGTTTACCCATCACAGATTTAGATGAACGTTGCCCATCTATGATTTGGATCCACCTTAAGGATTCTGGGAGGTGGATGCCTTTCCACAAGGTGATGATGTCCTTACGATAACGTCCCAGAAGGTATTGCTTAGACAGCATTTAAAGCAATTTTTTACGTGAAATTAATTACTAATCAATTCTCTAAATTATTTAATTAAAGTTACAATAATTTATTAAGTAATTTTTTCCCAAAAATCGCTGTTCAAAATATTAAGAGTATTGATAGATAACCCAATACTTAAAGCAAATGGCACAAAAGTTGAAAATTAATTAATAAAAACTAAGATTATTTATTATTATTATGTTTATTATTATATTATTATATTATTAGATTATATTATATTATAATATAATAATTTATAATATAATATATATATATATATATATATATATATATATATATATATATATATATATATATATATATATATATATATATATATATATATATATATATATATATATATATATATATATATATATATATATATATATATATATATAATATATTATATTATATTATATTATATTACATTATATTATATTACATTATATTATATTATATTATATTACATTATATTATATTATATTATATTATATTATATTATATTATATTATATTATATTATATTATATTATATTATATTATATTATATTATATTATATTATATTATATTATATTATATTATATTATATTATATTATATTATATTATAATCTATTATATTATATTATATTATATTATATTATATTATATTCTATTATATTATATTATATTCTATTATATTATATTATATTATATTATATTATATTATATTATATTATATTATATTATATTATATTATATTATATTATATTATATTATATTATATTATATTATATTATATTATATTATATTATATTATATTATATTATATTATATTATATTATATTATATTATATTATATTATATTATATTATATTATATTATATTATATTATATTATATTATATTATATTATATTATATTATATTATATTATATTATATTATATTATATTATATTATATTATATTATATTATATTATATTATATTATATTATATTATATTATATTATATTATATTATATTATATTATATTATATTATATTATATTATATTATATTATATTATATTATATTATATTATATTATATTATATTATATTATATTATATTATATTATATTATATTATATTATATTATATTATATTATATTATATTATATTATATTATATTATATTATATTATATTATATTATATTATATTATATTATATTATATTATATTATATTATATTATATTATATTATATTATATTATATTATATTATATTATATTATATTATATTATATTATATTATATTATATTATATTATATTATATTATATTATATTATATTATATTATATTATATTATATTATATTATATTATATTATATTATGTTATATTATATTATATTATATTATATTATATTATATTATATTATATTATATTATATTATATTATATTATATTATATTATATTAAAGGGTGATTTTTTTGAGGTTAGGATTTTCATGCATTAGTATTTGACAGATCACGTGGGATTTCAGACATGGTGTCAAAGAGAAAGATGCTCAGTATGCTTTGACATTTCATCATGAATAGACTTACTAACGAGCAACGCTTGCAAATCATTGAATTTTATTACCAAAATCAGTGTTCGGTTCGAAATGTGTTCAAATTTTGACAAATTTTGTTCAGCGATGAGGCTCATTTCTGGTTGAATGGCTACGTAAATAAGCAAAATTGCCGCATTTGGAGTGAAGAGCAACCAGAAGCCGTTCATGAACTGCCCATGCATCCCGAAAAATGCACTGTTTGGTGTGGTTTGTACGCTGGTGGAATCATTGGACCGTATTTTTTCAAAGATGCTGTTGGACGCAACGTTACGGTGAATGAACACATTTCGAACCGAACACTGATTTTGGTAATAAAATTCAATGATTTGCAAGCGTTGCTCGTTAGTAAGTCTATTCATGATGAAATGTCAAAGCATACTGAGCATCTTTCTCTTTGACACCATGTCTGAAATCCCACGTGATCTGTCAAATACTAATGCATGAAAATCCTAACCTCAAAAAAATCACCCTTTATATTATATTATATTATATTATATTATATTATATTATATTATATTATATTATATTATATTATATTATATTATATTATATTATATTATATTATATTATATTATATTATATTATATTAAATTATTTTATATTATATTATATTATATTATATTATATTATATTATATTATATTATATTATATTATATTATATTATATTATATTATATTATATTATATTATATTATATTATATTATATTATATTATATTATATTATATTATATTATATTATATTATATTATATTATATTATATTATATTATATTATATTATATTATATTATATTATATTATATTATATTATATTATATTATATTATATTATATTATATTATATTATATTATATTATATTATATTATATTATATTATATTATATTATATTATATTATATTATATTATATTATATTATATTATATTATATTATATTATATTATATTATATTATATTATATTATATTATATTATATTATATTATATTATATTATATTATATTATATTATATTATATTATATTATATTATATTATATTATATTATATTATATTATATTATATTATATTATATTATATTATATTATATTATATTATATTATATTATATTATATTATATTATATTATATTATATTATATTATATTATATTATATTATATTATATTATATTATATTATATTATATTATATTATTTTTTTTTTTTTTTTTTTTTGTTTTTTTTTTTGCGGGTCAGGATGGGAAAATGCTTTACGCATGTGACGAGTACGTCTCTCGCCTTATGCCGGGCTCCGTAGTCAACGGTACCGGCTAAAAACCCACCCTGTGACACCCCTGGGAGTTAATTCCACCTCGGAACCGCTTTCGCATTACTTCGAGGTGGACCCCATATCTGGTGATTATCCATTTCGTCTTCATTGTGTCTGCGTCCAGACCTCCGCATTTATACTCTACGCCGCTGCGTCCAGGTCAGCTTTCTTCCTGCGCAGTACTTGTTCGGCATATCTCTTCACCGCCTCCCACTTTCTCTCGTCCTCCAGCATTTTTTGGACTATTGTCTCAGGCGTAACGTCGCCAATCGCTGCTTCCAACTCGCTGCGTCTTTCAACCCAGCGCTCGCAGTGGAAAAAAGTGTGCTCCACATCGTCTTCAACTTCAACCTCCTCATAAATACACTTGCTTGAGGAGCATTTGCCCATTTTATGCAGGTATTTCCGGAAGTAACCATGTCCTGTTAACATCTGTGTGACGTAATAGTTGACGTCGCCGTGCTTCCTTTCTTTCCATATCCGTACATCGGGTATTAATCGTCGCGTCCATCTGGCCCGATTTTCGCTAGTCCACCTTTGTTGCCATCTCTCGGTAGTCTCCTCTCGTATGGCCTGTGTATGATCCATTTGGGCCCCGTCCTGTATTCTTTGAGTGTTGGACCTCTCGGTGTAGAGCCTGGCGCGCTGCATGGCCTGCAGGTCTATCGGAACCATTCCGGCTATTACAAGGGCTGCGGGCTCCGACACTGTCCGGTAGGATGATATGACTCTAAGTGCCGCCGTCCTCTGTACCGAGAGCAGGGATTTCGCTCGGTATGCCGTCTGCAGTGTCTGGCCCCATATTTCGCTTCCATAGAGGAGGATGCTATTGCATGTCTCCATTAAGAGTCTGCGCCTGCTTGGGAGAGGCCCACCTATGTTTGCCATCAGTCGACTAAGTTGCGCCGTTATCTTTGAGGCTTTTGTTGTCGCGTGCCGTATTTGCTCTGCGTAGGTCAGCTTTGTATCTAGTCGGATTCCTAGATATTTGATCGATCTCTTGGTCTTCACCAGTATATCGTCTATACGCATATCCACTTCCACTGGGATATTTTTTCTCGTTAGGAGAAGTAGTTCCGTTTTCTGCATCGCAAGTTGTAGGCCATGGGAATCTAGCCAGTCCCTTGCCCTTAGCATCACCTGCCGTAATTTGCGCTCAGCGCCTTCCGTGTCTCTTGCCGTGATGACTGCAGCAATGTCATCAGCATATCCTACTAGAAAGGTTCCGTCTGGCATTTCCATTCGCAGTATTCCATCATAACTGGCATTCCAGAGGTCCGGTCCGAGTATGGAGCCCTGCGCCGCTCCTGATGTGACCTCATATTCACTCGTTCCATCTTGAGAATTATAGATAAGTACCCTGTCACTCAAGTAACTTCTCATTATTCTCATCAGGTACGCCGGGATATTAAAGTCCTCTCTGAGCGATTTGAGGACGTCAGACCATCTAAGGCTGTTGAAAGCGTTCTTCACATCCAGTGTGGCCAAGAGGACAATTGGCCTGGAGTAGTGGTTCCTTTGCCTAGCCACCTCTACTATCTCCACCACATCTCTGAGGGCTCCGATCGTGGACATTCCTGCCCGGAAGCCATGTTGTCTCATTGAGAGTCCACCTCCCTCGATGATGGCGTCCTGGAGCCGTGGCTTCAGTAGTCTCTCCAAAAGCTTGCCGGCCGTATCCAGCATACATAGTGGTCTGTATGTGGATGGGGATATTGGATCACCTTTGCCTTTGCTTATGAGCACCAGCTTTTGTCGCTTCCATACTTCCGGAAAAACACCTGCCATTAGACACCGATTAAACATTTCAAGAAGAAATTCGGGTCTATTCTCGGCTATCAGCCTGATTACCTCGGACGGTATTCCGTCGGGGCCGGGGGCTTTTCTGCTCTGGAGGCTGCGGGCTGCATTCTTTAGCTCCTCTATCGTGAACGGGTTTATGTTTTCCGTTGGCTCTTCATTAACTTCGTCTTCTATACGGTCGTGTCGGGGAAAGAGTGTATGGACTATATTCTCCATTGTTCTCCCGTCCATCACCGCTGTTGGGCTCCGTGTGCCGAGCTTCTCCATCACAATTTTGTATCCGAGGCCCCAAGGATTTCGGTTAATATCTTCTCTTAGTTCCTCCCACTTTTCTTTCTTGCTCCTTTCTATTTCGGCAGCGAGTATCTTTTTTGCCTCCTTGTAAAGAGCGTGTTCTGTCTCAGCCGTGCCCCTGCGACGAGCTCTCGTGTATCTGCGTCTTAGTTTGATGCAGTTGCTTCGTTGCTCAGCTATGGCATCATTCCACCAGTGCACTGCGGTTTTATTTCCCCTCGGCCTTTTGAGTTTTGGCATGGATTTCTTACATCCGTACTCTATGATTTCCATCACCCGTTCCACTGTCGACGGAACGTCTAGTTCATCCAGCTCTGACCACACGGCTTGCCGGTCGATTTCCGCCAGGAGTTTTGAGGAGTCGAGCTTGCTCACGTTCCACTTTCGTGTACTGGTGCTCCTTTCCTCGTTAACTGTGTTCCCTCCAGTATTGAAGGAGAACATAATGTACTGGTGATCGCTTGCCGTGTAAGTTTCCAGTACGCTCCACTCTGTTATTTTTCCGATGATTTCCTCGGACGCAAGGGTGATGTCCGGTATAGTGCCTTCGCAGCCGGGTCGCCTAAAGGTTGGCACGTCTCCAGTGTTTACAACGAGTAAACCGGTTCTTGCGGCCATGTCTAGAACTCGTCTCCCTCTTGGGTTGGTTGTTGGCATGCCCCATTCCACCGCTCGAGAGTTGAAATCGCCAGCTACTACGTGATGGCCGTCTAATCCACGCATTGTGTCCTCGATCTCATCGAGTTTTGCCTCGTAGGCGTCGATGCTGTCACTAGGAGTGAGGTAGCAGCTAAACAGCGTAAAGTGGTTTAACTGCACCCAGACGTAACCGTCTCCACTTCCGCTCTTTACTGGTGAGATGCCATTGCGGTATGGGATCCAGATAGCAGCTGTTTTTGTGGGATCCTCCAGCCAGGACCCTTGATCTCTCCTTCCATATTGCTCGCTTATAATCACGATGTCAGCACGTTGTTCTGCGACTATCTGTGATAGGAGATCATGTGCGACTTTACACCTGTGCATGTTGGCCTGCAGTATTCTCAGCATGCCTGCTGTTTGCCTCCTTTACATCTCTCTGACCCAGGAAGATGATCCGTCGGGCCTTTTCCCCTCTGCGAGCAAATACAGCATTTCCGAGGGTTATGGCACTCCTTCATCTTGTGCCCACTCTCGCCGCATCTAATGCATAGTCCCATTCCTTTCCTGTCGGGTCCCTTGCACTCCCACTGTAGGTGGCCGGCTCCAAAACATCTGAAGCAGCGCTTTCTTTCATCCCGATAGTTTAGCCGACAATTCGTCATTCCTATCAGGAGCCTGCTGGTCTTCAACAAAATATTGACGCAGCTAGTTGGCAGAGAAACGAAGGCCCTCCTCTGCTCCTTCGAATTAAGTGCTGTCAGCTGCACAGTCACTTCTCCAGCTGTCGTTCCCGTTGCCTTGATCACTGCTTCAGTGATCTCGTCGGCGGTCGAGAGGGAGTCCAAGTCACGGATCTCAATTGTCGCCTTCGGTTTCATGTCCTGCACGACTGCAGCCTCCTTAAGGACGCCTTTGAGGGACTCGCAGAACACCTCCTTGTTTCCTCCTCTGCCCATCACGAGAAGAACTGCACCCGTTCTCGTTTTCTGGACGGAGCGGATGGCGACCTCGGCTTCCTCCGGTTTCGCGTTTCGCCTGAGGTCCCTGAGCACGTCCGCGTAACTATGCCCCTCCTTCGGCTTGATTAACACGGCCTCTGGTCGCTGCCTGGGTTTCCGTGGTCTCCGAGCGCGCGGTTTTCGCCGCGGGTTCCTCCTTGACGTTCTTGCCTCTTCTTCGGGCTTCTTCTTCTCAGCCTCTTTGTCGGGCTTCCTCTTTCCGGCTGTTTTCGCCGGTGGTCTCACCTCCACAGCTTTATCCTTCTTCTTTTTGCCAGGATTTTCTTCGACTGGACTCGGCGCGCTCCTCTTGTTTTGCGCCGTAGAAGGCGTCGACATGTTGGTTGATGTCGTGGGAGTCTCCGCTATTATTGGCCTGCTTTGCTGTTTCTGCTTCTCCGCGGCCTTCCAGTTTTTGCGGTAGCTCCCAATAATGTCCAAGATTTCCTCTATCTCAGACACACCATTTTGGACATCCCTGCTAATGTTCTTCTGCCTTCCTATAGCTAGTCGCATCTGGCGAAGGACTTTCTTGCACTTTTCAAGCGCCTCCTCCTCCGAAAGTCGCATCTTCAAGATGAACTCTTGTCTAGGAGAACTGGTGCTGTTCTCGCATGTCTCCGCGTTGTTCTCCGCTGGGGTACAGTCTAACGCTATACTTCTTACCTCCTTCTCTTTCTCGACACTGGGCCCGGAGGCTAGTGGAGAATTTACCGGTGATCGATGTACTTTCGATCTTCTTCCAAAGATCGATTCCATCTCCTCTGCTGCTATGTTAATGGGTGTTTCCATTTTAATCGGGTCCCCACTTAGAGCCGTTGTCTGTGTCCGATAATGTAGTCGCCCTTTCGCAGAGCGATGACCCCGAGGGTCCCTTTGCAAGCAGTGAGGTCCTCGCGAGGGTTGACGCAAGACCTTATGAGTACTTGCGTTCAGAGCCAGGTCGGGCATTAATCTGGATATCGTATCAACAGAACCTACATTACCAACTTAATGGTTACGAGGCACAGATCGTTCCCTAAGGCCTGCCAGGGGTTTAACGGGACGGAGGCAGCGGTGGCATTAGCCTGAAAGCCATTTCTAGAGGGATGTCACTCCCTCCTACTCAGGTAACAGAATACCACAGCCGTCAGCTCGTAGCATCAATCCAAATCGGTTATCAAAATCATGTCCCAGTGTACGCGCCAGGGTCAAAGTCCCCTTGATTGGGGAATCCACGGGGGCATCACTCCCCAGACTGCATCTATCTGTAGAGCACCCCTGTGGGTGGATACTTAGTCAACTGGCGGCATCCATTCGCCATGTCGCGAAGACGTCGTTGGCTATAAATGCCTTTTTGTAGCATGTCCTCGGTCTTCACCGCTCGTGGTCGGGGGCTGCTTATTTTTCACAGCTAACCTTTAGGTCGTTCAGCCATCCGCCACCTGCTGACCCCGATAGTAGCCTGAGCTCGGCCCTACCATATTATATTATATTATATTATATTATATTATATTATATTATATTATATTATATTATATTATATTATATTATATTATATTATATTATATTATATTATATTATATTATATTATATTATATTATATTATATTATATTATATTATATTATATTATATTATATTATATTATATTATATTATATTATATTATATTATATTATATTATATTATATTATATTATATTATATTATATTATATTATATTATATTATATTATATTATATTATATTATATTATATTATATTATATTATATTATATTATATTATATTATATTATATTATATTATATTATATTATATTATATTATATTATATTATATTATATTATATTATATTATATTATATTATATTATATTATATTATATTATATTATATTATATTATATTATATTATATTATATTATATTATATTATATTATATTATATTATATTATATTATATTATATTATATTATATTATATTATATTATATTATATTATATTATATTATATTATATTATATTATATTATATTATATTATATTATATTATATTATATTATATTATATTATATTATATTATATTATATTATATTATATTATATTATATTATATTATATTATATTATATTATATTATATTATATTATATTATATTATATTATATTATATTATATTATATTATATTATATTATATTATATTATATTATATTATATTATATTATATTATATTATATTATATTATATTATATTATATTATATTATATTATATTATATTATATTATATTATATTATATTATATTATATTATATTATATTATATTATATTATATTATATTATATTATATTATATTATATTATATTATATTATATTATATTATATTATATTATATTATATTATATTATATTATATTATATTATATTATATTATATTATATTATATTATATTATATTATATTATATTATATTATATTATATTATATTATATTATATTATATTATATTATATTATATTATATTATATTATATTATATTATATTATATTATATTATATTATATTATATTATATTATATTATATTATATTATATTATATTATATTATATTATATTATATTATATTATATTATATTATATTATATTATATTATATTATATTATATTATATTATATTATATTATATTATATTATATTATATTATATTATATTATATTATATTATATTATATTATATTATATTATATTATATTATATTATATTATATTATATTATATTATGTTATATTATATTATATTATATTATATTATATTATATTATATTATATTATTTATTTATTATTTATTTATTATAGAGTAAAAAACACTTTTTAATAACTTTGGCTCATATGTGATGCATGGAGTCTCAATTAGAACCTGACATCTCTTAAATAGCTCTGAATGGTTTTTGTGCCAAGTATTACGCAAAAAGTACTAACGTATTTTGCATTCCCATGGCAGCCGGTTGTACGTACCGCATTGACCGATGAAGTCCTTCATCGGCAAGGGCTGCCGCCCTTTTTGTAAATTTTGAAATATGTATATTATGCGTTGGGTAAGACGGCAGACGTCTGTCTGATCCTGTTCCATCATATACTACTATTTTACATTCGTCGGTCTGAACAGCATGTTCCTCAATTACAATCAATCAACCAATCGATACATTATTTAGCAAACTCAGCTGACTGTTTGTATTTGTGTTTGTATTTATTAATATATTCACATACAAGAAGATTTACATATTTTAATAGCATCTGGTATTTGATATATAGAATACCACTAAAGATAGAATAAACTTGTTCGTTTTTTTATTTAATAATAAAGGCACATTTAGTGTTATTAATTTGATTATTTTTTTTAATTTGCTCATTTATTAGTCATGTCGTTGGACCATTTTTTTTTTTTTTTTTTTTTTTTTTTTGCGGGTCAGGATGGGAAAATGCTTTACGCATGTGACGAGTACGTCTCTCGCCTTATGCCGGGCTCCGTAGTCAACGGTACCGGCTAAAAACCCACCCTGTGACACCCCTGGGAGTTAATTCCACCTCGGAACCGCTTTCGCATTACTTCGAGGTGGACCCCATATCTGGTGATTATCCATTTCGTCTTCATTGTGTCTGCGTCCAGACCTCCGCATTTATACTCTACGCCGCTGCGTCCAGGTCAGCTTTCTTCCTGCGCAGTACTTGTTCGGCATATCTCTTCACCACCTCCCACTTTCTCTCGTCCTCCAGCATTTTTTGGACTATTGTCTCAGGCGTAACGTCGCCAATCGCTGCTTCCAACTCGCTGCGTCTTTCAACCCAGCGCTCGCAGTGGAAAAAAGTGTGCTCCACATCGTCTTCAACTTCAACCTCCTCATAAATACACTTGCTTGAGGAGCATTTGCCCATTTTATGCAGGTATTTCCGGAAGTAACCATGTCCTGTTAACATCTGTGTGACGTAATAGTTGACGTCGCCGTGCTTCCTTTCTTTCCATATCCGTACATCGGGTATTAATCGTCGCGTCCATCTGGCCCGATTTTCTCTAGTCCACCTTTGTTGCCATCTCTCGGTAGTCTCCTCTCGTATGGCCTGTGTATGATCCATTTGGGCCCCGTCCTGTATTCTTTGAGTGTTGGACCTCTCGGTGTAGAGCCTGGCGCGCTGCATGGCCTGCAGGTCTATCGGAACCATTCCGGCTATTGCAAGGGCTGCGGGCTCCGACACTGTCCGGTAGGATGATATGACTCTAAGTGCCGCCGTCCTCTGTACCGAGAGCAGGGATTTCGCTCGGTATGCCGTCTGCAGTGTCTGGCCCCATATTTCGCTTCCATAGAGGAGGATGCTATTGCATGTCTCCATTAAGAGTCTGCGCCTGCTTGGGAGAGGCCCACCTATGTTTGCCATCAGTCGACTAAGTTGCGCCGTTATCTTTGAGGCTTTTGTTGTCGCGTGCCGTATTTGCTCTGCGTAGGTCAGCTTTGTATCTAGTCGGATTCCTAGATATTTGATCGATCTCTTGGTCTTCACCAGTATATCGTCTATACGCATATCCACTTCCACTGGGATATTTTTTCTC
The DNA here is from genome assembly GCF_963082655.1 of Stomoxys calcitrans. Classification (NCBI taxonomy): domain Eukaryota; kingdom Metazoa; phylum Arthropoda; class Insecta; order Diptera; family Muscidae; genus Stomoxys; species Stomoxys calcitrans. Next base: position 133,802,630 of record NC_081552.1, on the reverse strand, counting down.
GTTAGGAGAAGTAGTTCCGTTTTCTGCATCGCAAGTTGTAGGCCATGGGAATCTAGCCAGTCCCTTGCCCTTAGCATCACCTGCCGTAATTTGCGCTCAGCGCCTTCCGTGTCTCTTGCCGTGATGACTGCAGCAATGTCATCAGCATATCCTACTAGGAAGGTTCCGTCTGGCATTTCCATTCGCAGTATTCCATCATAACTGGCATTCCAGAGGTCCGGTCCGAGTATGGAGCCCTGCGCCGCTCCTGATGTGACCTCATATTCACTCGTTCCATCTTGAGAATTATAGATGAGTACCCTGTCACTCAAGTAACTTCTCATTATTCTCATCAGGTACGCCGGGATATTAAAGTCCTCTCTGAGCGATTTGAGGACGTCAGACCATCTAAGGCTGTTGAAAGCGTTCTTCACATCCAGTGTGGCCAAGAGGACAATTGGCCTGGAGTAGTGGTTCCTTTGCCTAGCCACCTCTACTATCTCCACCACATCTCTGAGGGCTCCGATCGTGGACATTCCTGCCCGGAAGCCATGTTGTCTCATTGAGAGTCCACCTCCCTCGATGATGGCGTCCTGGAGCCGTGGCTTCAGTAGTCTCTCCAAAAGCTTGCCGGCCGTATCCAGCATACATAGTGGTCTGTATGTGGATGGGGATATTGGATCACCTTTGCCTTTGCTTATGAGCACCAGCTTTTGTCGCTTCCATACTTCCGGAAAAACACCTGCCATTAGACACCGATTAAACATTTCAAGAAGAAATTCGGGTCTATTCTCGGCTATCAGCCTGATTACCTCGGACGGTATTCCGTCGGGGCCGGGGGCTTTTCTGCTCTGGAGGCTGCGGGCTGCATTCTTTAGCTCCTCTTTCGTGAACGGGTTTATGTTTTCCGTTGGCTCTTCATTAACTTCGTCTTCTATACGGTCGTGTCGGGGAAAAAGTGTATGGACTATATTCTCCATTGTTCTCCCGTCCATCACCGCTGTTGGGCTCCGTGTGCCGAGCTTCTCCATCACAATTTTGTATCCGAGGCCCCAAGGATTTCGGTTAATATCTTCTCTTAGTTCCTCCCACTTTTCTTTCTTGCTCCTTTCTATTTCGGCAGCGAGTATCTTTTTTGCCTCCTTGTAAAGAGCGTGTTCTGTCTCAGCCGTGCCCCTGCGACGAGCTCTCGTGTATCTGCGTCTTAGTTTGATGCAGTTGCTTCGTTGCTCAGCTATGGCATCATTCCACCAGTGCACTGCGGTTTTATTTCCCCTCGGCCTTTTGAGTTTTGGCATGGATTTCTTACATCCGTACTCTATGATTTCCATCACCCGTTCCACTGTCGACGGAACGTCTAGTTCATCCAGCTCTGACCACACGGCTTGCCGGTCGATTTCCGCCAGGAGTTTTGAGGAGTCGAGACCATTGATGGCAGAAACACTACAAAATTAGCAATTCATAAAAGTTTTCTTAAAAATGAATCAGGAATTAAATACTAAAAAATAGCTTATCTCATATTATCAATAATAATAATTAAATAATAATAATTAAATAATAATAATAATAATTAAATAATAATAATAATAATTAAATAATAATAATAATAATTAAATAATAATAATAATAATTAAATAATAATTAAAGTTAACTTTAAAAATGTTCTTAAAAAATAAATCAGGAATTAAATAATACTCAAGAGCAATTAATCTCGTATATTAAACAAAAATTACCAATAATAATTAACAATAAACATTACTTAACATTTAAAATTCATTCACAGTTTAACTCGTTTAAAAGACGAAAACGGTTGTATGGTAGTCTATTCTTATGTTTTTAAATGTCAAGCAAAAAATTATGAGATGTATAGCTCAGTACGAATTGTATATGTGGGAAAGGTAAAAAACTTCTAAGCCAAAGAACCTTAAAATGCCGAGAATCCCCTGAAGGGGTAAGTGTAGGTATTCTAATCTGCGGTTTTCTCACAGATCTGCAAAAAGTGAACAGCTCAACTAAAAATTGAGGGAGCTGATTTTTGTATATTTTGTAAAAAAAAAAAACAACAAAGCACGAATACTTAGAAAATCATTAAAGGAACAACAAGAGTGCAATTTGTTTACTAATATTCCATGGAGAATTCTGTCAAAGGCCTTTTCTATATCAAGGGACAGCACAACACATTTCTCATGACTACTGATAGTCCTTTTTATATTATCAGTTAAGCCTATAAGGGCAGACGTCGTGGAGCGGCCACGTCTAAATCCTGACTGGCAGTCATGTAATAATGATCCCCTCATAATATGCTAATTAATTTGAGCCTTCACTTCATCGATAATATATTGCATTATAGAAATGGGCCAGTAACTGTCAGCCGCACCATTCTTCCTTATAGGTATAACTTTAGCACACTTCCACGCAGCTGGAAATATTGATGTTGTGAGTATGGTGGAAAAACAATCTTCAAGAAAATTTAACTGTTATTCATCGCATGCAACAGCTCGTGATTTAATTAATGAAAGCGCATCAATTAATTCAGTTCTTGATCCTGTGCGAAATGAAAAACCATCATCAATATTAGGAAGGGTAGGAAAAGTCTGGCTTCCCGATACCTGATATGACAAAAATGTCCTGTTTAAGTCATCCACGCTCGCATCAACAATGTCTTTGTTTTTTCCAATCCCATACTTATCCAGAATCTGCCACATTTCCTTAGGCGTCTTGCCATCAAATAGTTTTGAATGCGCTATTGACTTAGCCTTCCTAATAATACGCTTAGCTTTATTGTGGCATCTGCAATAAACTTTCCAATTCGCAGCAGAATGATCGCGTTGATAAGTCGGCCAAGCTATATTCCTTAGAGCATATTTTCTAGTATAAATTCACCTCTTTCTGCGAACAGGAAAGATCAAACGAGTTTCAGCCAATTTATCATAAAGCAGATTCAGTTGTTCATCAACATCCTGTCCTGAATAGGTCAGAAAAATCACATGAAGACACATATTCTTCGACAACAGCAGCACTTATAGCACCAAAATCAATGTATTCATATATTTGAGCTACATTCACACACTCAACATTTAACGAAACAAAAATAAAAGAGTGGTGAGAAATTGCAGGACATTGAAACTGACGAGAGAAACGAAGGCTTGGAGAGGACAATAAAAAAACAATCAATAAGAGAAGTTAAATAATGAAAAACATCAAAATGAGTGCCAATTGCATTTTGCACAATAGAAAGATTTAGATTGGCGCAAGCATTTCTTAATAGCGCAGATTTCCTTAAATCATACAATTATTGTTAACATCCCCCATTTTCATATCTCACACATACCTCAGAGACTTGGTCCTCAAAATTGCCAATATCACACTGCGGTAAATAAACTCACACATAACTCAGACACTTGGTCCTCAAAATTACCAATATCACCATGCGGTAAATAAACTGTACACACTCAATATCTAACTCCACTCAATGTCAACTCAAAAAAATTCATGCAACAGAACCATATAAGAAGCAAGATTGAATTGCCTTTATGATATTTTGTCATGAGTAAATCGCGAATATAAATTGAGTTAAATTTCACAAGTACAGACATTCCCTAAAGGATGTATATCTAAAGAACACAGCTGAACTCCACACAATGCAGCAATTCTCAATACAGGTTGCCTCAAGTCTTTAATTCGTTCAGGCAAACCATTAATTACTATATTGGATCTATTTAACCTTCTCTGCATTATATCAAATTGAATTTGTTAATCCCGAGTCTCATTACTACGATTAGTCTCTAGATGTTTGATTATATCATAATTATTCTTGAGCTCTTCCTCTAATTAACTAAGTTTCTTATCAAACTCATCTCGAACCGCCTCAATAACTCCGCATATTTTAGTTTGAAAAGCATCAAACAGTAGTCGTACTGCTAAGATCATTGGCAACCACATCAACATCCAACGAAGGCAATTTAAGACACTTGATGTACCTAAATCAGATATTTTTATTCCCAAAAACTCAAACACCTCAAAAACTGCTATGTGGAAAAAATCTCCACAAACACTGCACCCCATACTATTCTCAGCAACATTCATGGTGCATTCAGGGAATTTATATTTTCTTCTCTTAGGCGCCATATTAACAGCAATACAAAACAACCAGCTCTGTACAGATAAGACACCAACAGCAACAGAGCAGTAAGTATCAAAAGGTGAAGGAGCAACCACAACAGCAATGTACTCAAATGCAGCAAATATACTACTCAAATATACTTATAAGGAGCTCAACTCACTCAAACCCTGTCAGTCTCTGTAATGCACTTCTGTCACATAAAAGCGACGACCCCAGCTTTTTACCGCACATCAGTTAAACAGCAACAACAAATATCATGCGAATAAACAACAGGCAAACGATTACAATGTAATCATCATCAGGGGTGATGCCTAAATATATGGTCAAACATTTGAATATCAAATTCGTATCCTACTCCCAAATACCTTTATTTGAGCCCAATATTGCCATGGTCAGTAAAAAATTTCTGTTTGTGGGGTATTTTGGGAAAGGGGTAGACCCCTAGAAAATTGGTCCCGAAAGTGGGTATCAATTCTTGCTCTACCCCCCAATACCTTTCATCTGAGCTCGGTAAATATGCCCGATTTAGGGGTGTTTTGGGGATTGGGTGGTCTCCCAAACACTAAGCCCGGAAAATATATCAGCAACGTGCTCTATTCTCATATATCTATATATCATTTATTTGAACCCCATATTGCTATTGGCCTCAAATCTCATTTAAAATCCTTATTGCAAAAGTAAGCAAAAATGTCCAGTTTGGGGTATTGGTCCTAAAAACTATAAATATTTAGTTCCACTCCCTTTAAGACCCAACTTGTCTTGGTGAGCAAATAAGTCCTATTTGGGGGTTGTTATGGTGGTGGGACGACCTCTAAACAGATACGTGGTCTACTCCCAAATACCTTTCATTTGAGTCCCATATTTCCATAGTCGGTAAACATGACCGGCTTTGGGGGTGTTTTAGGGGATGGGCAGCCACTCAGTGAGTTGGCCTTGAAAATATATATCGGATTCATGTTCTACCCTAAAAACCCATTTATTTGAGCCTCATATTGCAATAGTCAACAAATACTTCCTATTTGTGTGGTGTTGTGGGGGTGGGGTGGCCCCATAGACACTTTTCCCGAATATTGATATCAGATTCGTGCTTTACTCCCAAAGACCTTTCATTTGAGCCCCATATTGCTATGGCCGTAAATTTTTCCCCTTTGGGGGATGTTTTTGGGTAGAGGCGCCCCCCCCCCCAAACACTTGGTCCCATATTTGGATATCAGATTCGAATGCTACACTCAAATACCTTTTATTTAAGCCTCATATTCCCATGGTCAGTAAATAAGTCCTGTTTGGGGGGTGTTTTGGGGAAGGGGTGGACCCTCAAAAACGTGGTCCCACATTTGGATATTAGATTCGAGATATATATATATATATATTTGTACATGCCTGTACAAACGATCGGATAAAAACTGCGACCTGTACTTTGTATACAAATTAACATAGACAGACGGACAGACGGACAGACAGACAGACAGACGGCCATATTTAGCTATGTCCGTCTGTCAGAAAGCGTTATATTTATCAATGGGTCTATCTCTCTTTCTTTTGGGTGTTACAAACTAATTCACTAAGTTATAATACCCTGAACCACAGTAGTGGTGTAGGGTATAAAAAAAACTTCTCTCGCATGAGTTGTTGGTTTGAGAAAAAAAAGAGGACTTTGCACTATGCGGGATGTTTAAAACACAACTGTTCGCAATCACGGTTACATTTTATTATCAAAACCCCTCATCTCTTTTATTTTTTATCGGTGTCTGTATACATATAAATATGTATAAAAACTATTTTATTCTTTTTTTCAGATTGCGTTATGATGTTATGTCTTGGGAAAATCTAATATGAAGTTTAAACGCAATGACCATTGGTTGACGTGTACATATGCAGTGGCGCTTCATTTACTTTTTGTTCAATGGGCTGCAGTTCAAGTGTTTTGTGCTGATAACCAAGATCCCGTTTCTAAAATAACACTGAACGATCGAATTCACGATCACCCATATAACTTTAATTTTTCGAAGAAGTCGTACAATGTCACAATACCTGAAAACAGTATTGGAAAAACATATGCGACACCTACATCATATGATGAGAAAATTGGACTACAAATTCGATATGCATGCAGTGTGACTTATCGCATAATTTCCGGCGACCGGGATAAACTATTTAAAGCTGAGGAGAGGACAGTTGGCAATTTCGCATTTTTAGCAATACGAACTAGAACGAGTAATATTGTGCTGAATAGAGAAAAAAATGAAGATTATACTTTGCATATACGAGCAATGATCACATGTCCTAAAAGTTTAAAAAATATAACATATGAGGCGGAATGTATAGTGAACATTCGAGTGTTGGACAGAAATGATTTAACACCTCTATTTTATCCTACTGAATACTCAGTTACAATAAAGGAAGATGTTCCCGTACATAGCAGTATTTTAAAGACAACCGCGGAAGATGCGGACTTAGGATTGAACGGAGAAATATACTATTGTTTTTTGGACAGTTATAGTCACTTCACTATACATCCATCAACAGGAATCATATCAAATGTGAGACCATTAACTAACTTGGGTGGCACTGTCGTGGAGATAGCTGTTCTTGCTGTCGATCGAGGTTCAGCGATGATGCGACAAAATCATCTATCTGGCAAGGCGAAAGTTCTCATAATCATTGAAAAGGTAAATACAAGGCATGATATCACCAAATTCTAAATAATTTTTTAAAAATGTGAAAAAACGCAATATCGGAAATATGTACATAGGTATTTTTCATTTTTGTGTCGAAGTTTAGATTCACACAAACCCCGACAGCGGAAAACAATTTTTTACTACTGATAAACGTTGATTTTGTCCAAGGTTTATGTCGGATATTTCTTTATAATGTCTAAGAATTTCTGTATCCTGATGAGAGGAACTTCCGGAACGTCACTAATGCATAAGCCTCGCTTTATATCAATCGATCGAATATGCCCAATTTTCAGCCGTTGACAACGAAACTCGCAGACGAGCGTGATGAGATTCGTTTTTCTGATTTCGCTGGCTCCAGAATAAGGGAACTGAATCTAAAAACCAATTTGGTGGTCAAGGAACATAAACGGCGTTTCCAAACGTTGTAAATTGGTATTTCTTATCAAAAAAAAAATTACAAATGATTTTGAAAAAATCGGTTCAGATTTATATATAGCTCCCATATATATCATTTATATGATATGTAATATTACGGCTATAAAACCCATAATTTTGCTCCGATCTTTTCAAAAATTTTGCATGAAATATTCTATTTGACGCAAAACGTGTTCAAAATTTCATCCAAATCGGATTAGATTAAGATACCGCTTCCATATATATCTTTCATAAGATATGGACTATTATGGCTATAAAAGCCAACATTTTGCTTCGATCTTTTCAAAAATTAGCATGAGAAATTCTATTTGATAACGCAATCGGATCAGATTTAGATATAGCTTCCGATCATTACAATGTTTAGTATGAGACGTTCTTTTTGATGTCTCAATATTAAAATCGGTTTACTTTTACGAGGGTTGCGTTTTATATTTCGGGATTAGAGAAATATTAATCATCGCTTTATTGTTGTTCAAAATATTCCCCATTAAGATCTATTCACTCTTGCATGCGTTTGAACAATTGTCGAAGCACTTTTGCCACTCTGATTGAGGTATCTCCAAAACACGCATTCTGAACGCATCAACCGCTTGTTTCAGGTGTCGGAAAATGTTTTCCTAAAATTTAACTTTTTACGTACGGGAATAAAAAGTAGTCATTCGGTGCCAGCGGATGACTCATCAAATCGATGTTTTGAGTGCTCAAAAATGCAGTTGTTTCGTATTTCTGGAGCATTTCGTTCGACCAATCGACACGAGCCTTTTTGAGCGATTGACAAATTGTATGGAATCCAACGCGAATAAATTTGTTTGATGGTCAAATGTTCATGCAATATTGAATGCCAAAGGTTGTCCCAATCTCACGTTAGGTCACATGTCGATCTTGCAATATCAGTTGGCGCACAGTATCAATGGTTTTTGGCACAACAACTGATTTTGGACGACCTTCACGAAATTGCTTTGGCTTGAATTACGACCTCGGGTGAATTCACCATACCATCGATAAACACTTGATGGAGCTTCATCGCCAATAATTTAATTAATTTCATCAATGCACTGTTGAGACCACCGTAGCGCAGAGGTTAGCATGTCCGCCTATGACGGGTTCGAATCCTGGTGAGACCATCAGAAAAAATTTCAGCGGTGCTTTTCCCCTCCTAATGCTGTCAACATTTGTGAGGTACTTTGCATTTACTGTTGTTGAGTAATTCAACGTCGAAAGTTGTAAAAAATAATCGCACGAAAAAGTTCACGATTTAATTCCATATTTTGGGCGAGATGAATATTATGAGTTACTGTAAACAACACAAATAGCTCTTGTATGTCAAAACGTTCTGAGCACGTAAAAGCTCAAAGATAGAGCTGTAAGTTGGCAGATTGCCAACAGCAATCCTCTTAGATATACCCCCCATATATATTAGGTTGCCCAAAAAGTAATTGCGGATTTTTTAAAAGAAAGTAAATGCATTTTTAATAAAACTTAGAATGAACTTTAATCAAATATAATTTTTTTACACTTTTTTTCTAAAGCAAGCTAAAAGTAACAGATGATAACTGACAGAAGAAAGAATGCAATTACAGAGTCACAGGCTGTGAAAAAATTTGTCAACGCCGACTATATGAAAAATCGGCAATTACTTTTTGGGCAACCCAATATCTTTCCTCCAATATGCCTTTTTTGCCATAAAATAACATTGAGTAATTTAAAAATGTGTAGGTCTTTGCAGGCAAATTTTACACCACGTAAAACTAGACACTCACACGAACCATAAACAGCGAAAATAAAATTTCAATAACACTTGTTAAAAACTCTACCCCAAGTAAGTTCCAAGCAAAATGGGGAAAGTGCTGAAATTTTCACAAACAAACATCACTGTTTAAATCCCAAACAAAATACATTTTATATGAATATATTTATTTATTAGACAATATTTTACAAAAAAATTCATAAAATATAAAAATAAAAAATGCAGGGTTACTAGACCACATTGCGATTATTACTATTAAAAATTAGATCTGAATGGGTAGAATGTTGAGTTTGCGAAGGCATTTTAAGATTTTTGGCAGACTGTTTGGGGTTGACATCGGCTCGTTGTGTCTGGAGGAAGGACATTCTACAAGGATGTAAGAAATATTCAGCGCATGATTGCAGTTACTACATTGAATGATAGTGAAATTATCATAGTAATCCCATGGCAGCCGGTTGTACGCACCGGATTGACTCGATGGAACCCTTCATCGGCAAGGGCTGCAGCCTCAGTGTACGTGTTCGTATTTTTTAATCATGGGAGAGGCATATCCTGGAGTGCCTTCTCCGCACGCTTCTGGTCCGTGACGGGATTAAAAATAACCCCAGACCCTGGTTCTGTTCGGTTTGCCAGAACCTCCTCCACCATCGGTCGGTGTCGGTGAGGTGTAACCGGTGCATGGAGTGGGTACATTGCCGATTATCATCACTTCACTACGGGAGTATAGTCATACTGGATATGTCGCAAGGTGCTGTGCGAACATAGCCAGCAGGGGATCACAAGCGTCGTCGTCGTGGTCTTCTGCGTCCTCGTCGTCGGACTATGTGACCCCCCTGACCGCTCTTGGAAATCCCGTAGATTTCATGAGTCGGAAAAATATATTGTTCGCAGCGATCCAGGAGACAAAGCTGACAACTGCAGCTTGCACAGTTGTCACGGATACATTATGCTATGCAAGGATCGCTCAAGGAATGGAGGTGGGGGATTGGCCTTCGTGATAACAATTCCGTGCAATATAGACCCATCTCGCCTGCGCCTGGCGCTAGTTACCCCAACATGGGGTGGGTTACTTCTGGCCATAATCGTCTGGTTCCAAGGGACTTAATTGCGCATCACATTTCATGGGATTCTCCCCTAGGTAACGACCACAGTGGCATAATTTGGCAGAGCAGATTGAAGGCTCCACGTTTTGCACGGAGAATGAGGATGCCTCACTAGGACTACGAGGAGGTGTAGTAGCTTGCCAGACATTTCCGTTCCATCCCCTGATCTTCTGAGTGACGTATCCTGGCAAGCCGTCATCTCTTTGGGGCCAGACCACCTCCCCATAATTCTCACCATCGACCGACCACCCGACTTCAAAACCTCTGATCGCCGAACGTTTACCAATCAGAAGAAAGCGGATTGGGCTGGCTTCAGAGAGTACACCAATCGCCGCTTCAGTGAACTGCCACCCCCCTCGGATGTGCTAGTTGCCGAGAGGAAATTCCGAGACATCATTAACGCAACAGCCGCTCGCCTTATACCAGGCGGTCGAATACTCCAGTTGCGGCCCAATTTCCCGGCGCAGGCAGTGGTACTCGCAGACGAGCGTTATGGGATTCCAGAGTCAGAGAGCTGAATCTGGCGGAATCTCTACATTGATGTTGAAGAATCTGGATTCACCTGGAGTTGAGTACCTGTCTGTCGGACCCAAGTTTGAGGGAGTCGTACAGACCAATCTCCTTTCTGTGACCAGTGGCACAGACGCTTGAGGCATTACTCCTCCCGAGGCTCGTAGGAGAATTCCATTCGCCGAACATCAACATGGATTTCGAAGACTGCATAGCACAACAACTGCTTTGCATGCCATCGCTGGACACATTTGCCGTGGCTTCAATCAGCCCAGGCCATGTTATAGGATGGTCCTCGTGGCACTGGACTTATCGAAGGCATTTGACACGGTCAGCCATGCCAAACTATTTGAGGACATCGCCAACACGTCCCTCCTCTCCAGTTTTTTGTGGAATTTAGGGATGAGAAGTCGAAGCACCGTAGAGTGAAACAGAGAGTTCCCCAAGGTGGTACTGTGTTACCCATTGGGTTGCCCAATAAGTAATTGCGGATTTTTCATATAGTCGGCGTTGACAATTTTTTTCACAGGTTGTGACTCTGTAATTGCATTCTTTCTTCTGTCAGTTGTCAGCTGTTACTTTTAGCTTGCTTTAGAAAGAAGTGTAAAAAAAGTATATTTGATTAAAGTTCATTCTAAGTTTTATTTAAAATGCATTTACTTTCTTTTAAAAAATCCGCATTTAATTTTTGGGCAACCCAATACATTCCACCCCCTTCAGACGGCATAGAGTTGGGAAAACAGTTTTCCCAACTCGTATCATATGCGGACGGTCGTACGCGTGATGTGAATACTGAGCTGACTGACCATCAAGTGTTCCAAAATACTTGGCGTCACATTTGAAAGCTCTTACACATTCTCCCCACATGCCACAGTAGCGAGAAACGAACCCACGACCCCTGCACTGGTAATCCAAGCACGCTACCTACTCGGCTACCGGCTACATGATCTAGAGCGTGAAGTTCAGCTCCAAGAGACAACCTCTAGATCAGCGGCAAATCTATCAGGTCTAGAAAACATTCATGCAGACACGGTAGCAGATGCGGTAAATGGCTACCGGTTGAATGTAGTCCTTGGAGAACGACCGCCTCCCATTGCATCTGAAGTAATTGACCTCCCCCGGCTAACCAGAGTAGTTCTGGCTCGATTATGTTCTGACAGATGCATCCGCCTCAATTCCTACAGAGCAAGGATTGATGCCGACGTGCACGATGTATGTCCCGATTGTAACCATTGACCGCACGATACACGTCACCTGCTTAACCGCCCAGCCAGTCCGACTCGACTCAGACCCAGATCCCTTCGGACGCACCCCATCTTAGTCGCAGAGTTCCTGGGTCTTGACACTCAAGCAGACGAAAGATAGAACACAACAAACTGCTACAACAAGAACATCATAGCAATGTTGTGTGTAAAAAACAGTTTTCCCAACTCGTATGCGGGCTAGTATTATACGTTGGTTGCGTGTGCATTTATCATGATACGGACTCTTGTACAGCTAGAATTGTGAGAGGTTAAAACAGGAGTGCGAATTCTTCCAATTTCTTTGTAGATTTTCATAGAGGAGTTGTTTATATGGATTTGATATTAAACTTGAAAGACATGGTGTTTCCATTACAAGGGGCATTTTGACTGCATCCTTAGCAGCTTTATCTGCAGCTTCATTTTTAGCTATGTTAATATGTGATGGCACCCAAAGTATACAAAGACTATTTTAAAGTATAAAAAGACATTTTTATTATATATATAGCCTTAACCGCGCTAAGGCTATCCGAGCATATCACAGCTTTTAGTTTGCACCATAAATAGCAGATAATTCAGCACAAAAAATTCCAACAAACGGTGGCAATACACTCTGTTTAATAGGATGGTAGTCTTCGGTAAAGAGAACAGAATCCGGGGAGAAGTTTATTACTTTTTCCTGCAGCATTAGTTTGCCGCTTATCCCATTTAGCAAGACTTGTATCAACGCTTATAAGATGACTAGGAGAAGGGTTATGCACTAACTTTTTTGGTATACAGATATTTAGAAACTTTAGAAGACAGATTATATGGCTTACAGCGCTTAATTTTCGGTTAATTACATCCCAAAATCAGTGATGGAGACCATCATTCTCATCTGTAATAGCTTTTGATGCCAGCGCTATAGATCGTTTGGTTTAAATTATCATTCAATTCTAAGAAATTAGATTCAATCGGCGTCGACTTTAGTAGTCCTGTAGCAGTTGTTAATTGCAACATTTAATTTGTTCATATTTGTTTTCGAAGTCCATCCATATCTGGTAATACCATATAGAATAGACCCATATACTAATGATCGACATATTTCTATGGCAGTGTCAATATGCGGCCCTTTCTTCTTTGAGCATATAAGCCCGAGGAAGTTGTTAATGTTGGTCAATTTGGCCGTAATGAGTTTGACGTGATCGTTCCACAATAAGTTTCTTGAGAAAATTATTCCAAGAGTGCGCAGTTTTCCCTTGCATTATTGTTCAGGTATTGCAATTGTTCAGAGAAATTAAATTGGCATTGCAGGTTCTTCGCCTACACACATGCAATATATCTGACTTATTTCTGGTATTACAGCACTATGCTCGGAAGCCCAGAGTTGAATCCTGCTGTTAAAGAGTTGTAAATTAGTTTGCACTTGCGTGGCGGGTCCAGATGCAATAGCAAATATGTTGTCTGCATAAATGCCTACATAGTCAATTCCACGTATATTCTCTGTGGACTTATCTAAAGTATTAATATGGATAGACAAGAGTAAAACAGATAGTGGTGAGCCTTGCGGTACTCCTTTCTGAAGAGATGACATTTCTGAAAGATGTCTATCGACTTGGACAATAATATTGCGACTAGAAAGGAATGAATGTATTAACTTGAGTGTTCTTGGGGCTACACCCCAGACATACAGCTCTTTCTGTCCCAAATCGTGGCTTTTGGATTTGGGACAGAAAGGCAGTTTTTCAGTCTTGAGGAAAAATACCTGTTTGAAGTATATTGGTATAAAGGGCTGCAAGTCTTAGCGTAAACGAAGTTGGACTGTTTTTAATCATTGTATAAGTTATTCTACAATATCTAGTGATGGTGTTGTCCCTTTACGACTGCTTAGAATTCTGTTTAATTCGGGTAGATCCACTGATTTGCCTAGACCGTTATCTGGCGAAGTGTTTGAAGAAAGGAATGATTTCAAATAGGTCTGTTTATGCCGTAATGCACATGACGTTAGCGCAGAATCATAGCTTATGAAGGTCCATAGTTCCGCAAAACTTTTGGCAACCTCCGATAGATTTTCAATAACTCTACCATTCTCGATAATGACTGGAAATGATTTTAGTTTTTTTCCTTCTCAATTTATTGACTCAAGACCACAACACTCGTGTATCCAGATTTGGTTTGATTGAGTTTAAGAAGTTGTTCCACACGATTGATTTTGATATTCTACATTCTCTTTTGACAGCCGCACTGGACATTCTTCTTTTAAAAATGTTCCAAGATTTCCGTGTCAATTTTATAAGTTTCCGTATAGCAGCGTTGAACCACACTGGTGAGGATTTTCCTATTAAGTCCTTAGTTTATCGCTTTGTTTCATTAGTTGATCTTATGATTCTCTTCAATTGCGCAGCTTCTCTGTTGATGTTGTTCGAGCGTACATAATATATCGACAACTGGTCTACTTCTGAAGAGAATTAAGACCGATCTACATTCATTTCTATAAAACGTGGCACAAAACGCTTGGAATTGCCTTGAGCACTATTTGTCATTAAAATTGGAAAGTGATCTCCGACTTCTCTCTAGGGGTCTCTAGGGGTTTCCATGATATATCTGAAGCGATATCACTGGAGACCATTGAAACATCTATTGTCGTCAAAGTGTGTCTTGTGTTGAACAGGGTAGGAGAGCCGTCATTTGAAATAACTAAATTCTCTTCGTTAGCGAATTGCTCCCATATTGTACCGGTACCCGAAAAGGTATAAGTACCCCATAAAGGATTTTGTGCCTTCAGCTCTCCTAAAACCAAATGATATCCAACTATTAAGCGATTTATTGAAGGCATCATATCAGCTGATAAGCTAATATCAAACTCCTTGTAGATGTTGGTGATATAAAGAGCCGAATTGCCTTCTATAGTTATAGTTTTGTGCAATAGATCACCAGTGGACCTGTAGTGTTGTTTGGCATATGTAAAATTTTGTTGTGGTGGTAGACATTGTATCCTGGAAGATACAAAAACTTTAGATTTTTGTTAATAATATACATAGGTTTCTTGGAGATACGGTTTAAATTTTTTATGATAGTTTCTAACGCAAATTTATGCGATATAAATCCTTGTATGTTCCACTGCACTAACGTTATGTTAAAACCGATGTTCATATTAATTAAGAATATGAGATAAAATATTATTCACTCTTCATATCTACATATTTAAAATCAGTTTTGTTTGTTTCTTTGTTATTATAATTTGTATCTAAACGATAAGTTCCTGCTTCTGGGTTTGACTTTTGGATTTATAGACGATAGTGTTAAATGGAGTTTAGAGTTCTTAGTAGTGTCTGTGTGTGTGTGAGAGAGAAGCAGAAGTCTGTTTTGAAGTAGAAGTCTGTTTTGAAGTAGAAGTCTGTTTCAGTCATAGAGTTGGTTTGCCATTTAGATTCTGTGTGTGAAATCGTTTGTAGTTAATCGTAAGTAAGAGGAAGCTTTGACATTGTATTTGTTTCATGTTGTTCACTTTTATTTGTGATTTCGGTTTATGTTGTGTGTTTTGTTGATTGTTTTGTTCTGAGTTGAGGTGTGGGATCTGTTGGTTTTTGATGTTTGACAGAGAGTTCATTTAGTTCTCTTTCTCTCTCTTGGGTTATTTATATTCTGTTTTCGTTCCAAATGGCTCTTGCTGCTGCTCCGTGTGCCCAGGTTTGCATTAACGACGAAAATACCCAAGAATAGAAGAATTCTCACCCTAGAATAGAAGAATTCTCGTGATGAACCAGTTACAACAATTTTCCCGTCAAATTTTCGGGGGAAATTGTATTGTCAAAAGTCATCAATATTTCATATCCCAAAAATCAAACGAAAAATTTTCTCAATTTCTTAGGAGTGAGGTTTCTGAAATCCGTTTAAATGTCTTGTTGCGCTCGATGGTTTCTATCAAAAAAAAAAAAAAATAAATAAATTTATGGCAATAATCATACTTATTTTCACAGCAGGTTCTATTTAATGCCAAAATCATTAAATCCAGCTTTCTTCAAAAATGATTTTTGTGTTGCAGGGGCTTAGGAAATAAAAAATTTTTTTCAAAAATTCAAAATATTTGAAAAAATTGTATAAATTCTCTAAATTATGAATATACTTGCATATGACCGTTCGCTTCCATTTTGTACGTTTTGGTACCTAAATGTACAAATTTAAAAAAAAATGTTCTAGTCATCCATTACATACTGCCAAGATGTACCTATTAGTGACTTCCCGGTCTTCTTGAATACTAAGCCGCAATTCTCAGTTCCTTTTAAATAGCGTAGTACCCATTTTGCAGCTATCCAATGCTGTTTACCATAATTCGTGTTGTATTGACTTAAAACACTTACTGCATGTGCAATATCCGGTCTTGTTGACGTTGCGAGATACACTAGTGATCCAACTAGATTTTGGTATGGCAAATTTTTCACTTCAGCTTTCTCTTCTTCGATTTTAGGTCACATGTCTTTGGATAGTTTTAAACTACAATACTATTTAAAGGAGTACATGTTAAATCTTTTCAGCACAGTCTGAACAAATTTCTTTTGGGACATTGTTATTTCTTTGGTTTCTGGATTTTGGCGAAATTCTATTCCCAAACACCTGTTCAGTCTACCCAATTCCTTCATTTCAAAAGATTTTGCTAATTCCGATTTCATATGAATCCATTTCCTTTCGCTATTGGTTGCAATTATCAAGACGTCTACATAAATTGCTACAAGAGTGATGTCTTCCACTTGCTTTGACATGTAGACACACGGATCACAGTCCAATGATTTCAAGTTCAGCTTCCGAAGTTTCTAAAGTGCTTTTCGTAACAAACACACTTTTTCACCTCTATACTCGTGCATTTCTTTCTCGCACAGAATATATGTAAGATATGATATGAAATATGTAAGATACGCCGTTACAAAATCAAGTTGGTATATGTCGAGCTTCAATTCTGCAGCTAAGGCCATTATTAAATGGATTCTAGCAACTTCTTTCTCAATACCCATTAGCAATCGACTACTTTCTGTCCTTTTGGGAGATATACCACTGTCCAAGTTTTATTCTTTTGAAGTGCTTGATATTCGGACCTCATGGCATTTTTCCAATTTGTGGCTTCCGAACCTCTCAATGCTTCTTCGGCGTTTAATGGTTCACTGTCGTCCATCATATTTGCAACATTTATTTCTTGATTTTCATCTTCTGGTTTAGTTTCACGAACATCGTTGTAAATTTTCCGTGGTCTTCCCTTTTTCCCAGTAAGCAGCTTCTTCGGTCTTCCAGGACCTCTTTTCATTGGTTGTGGAGTATGAAATTCTTCATTATCATCATTGATAATACTAGAAGAATTTTCTAGTTCAACATTTTCTTCCGTATTGGTTTCATCTTGGACTTTGATGATGTCATCCTGAATTGCTTCTACTGTTGGCACCATGTTTTCTGGAGCTTCTGTTGGCTGGAATTCGACTGCTTCATGTTGTGGTAATTCGATGTCAATGAAATCAGAGTAGTTATATCCAGATCCATACGCATTCGCAAATCTTACGTCTCGAGAGCACACCACCTTACGGGTTTTTGGATCCCATAATCTATAAGCTTTCGATTTCGAAGAATATCCAATGAATATACATTTATTTGATTTCGATTCAAATTTTCCATGGCGTTTTGACTTTTCAAGCATATATGCTGTTGTACCAAACTTTTGAAAATAACTCACCACAGGTTTACGCCCGGTCCACATTTGGAATGGTATTTCTCCATTTAAACTTGTTGATGGACCTCTATTACGAATGTAATTTGCTGTGGATACAGCTTCTGCCCAGAAACTTGAAGCTAGGCCGGATTGTATCATCATGCAACAGGCCATTTCCACCAGCGTTCAATTTTTCCTTTCGGCGATTTGTCAGATCTTAAATTCTTTGAATTTCTCTGACACCTCTTTTTCAGGAAATATATCTCGCACCTTTTTGACTTATCGTCAATGAAAGTCAAAAAATATCTGCTTCCTGCAAACGAATTCACCCTCATCGGGCCACATACGTCGGTATGTATCAACTCCAGCAGTTCTGTTGATTTCGTCTCAGATCTGGGAAATGGTCTTTGGGTCTGCTTTCCCCTTACACATGTATTGCACATATCCAAATTTACATTAGTATTACAATTTATGCCAATTACATTTTCCTTTCCGATGATTTCCTTCAAGTCGTTTTCGCTAAGGTGACCAAAACGTTCATGTCATTCCAGCAGATTATTTGCTTCAGCACTGCGGCAATTTTCTTCGCATTTTTGTCCCTTTTCGCTTTCATGTATTGCACATTCGTCTTTGGATCTATAACCACAGCTGCATTCTTCGAAAACTTTACTTCAAACCCATGGTCCGTCATTTTTGCCACGGACAACAAATTCGAACGTAAATCAGGAACATACAAGGTCTCTTCCAATTTTGCAGTGCAACCACCTTTGGACTTCATAATAACATTGCCGCTTCCTTCAATTCTCGTAGATTCGTTGTTGGCTAGATGTACGGTGTTATTTATCTTCGTCAGAGCACATATGTGATGATGCGCCCGAATCCAAACACCATTGGTTTCTCTCACTCGTTGCAAGCATCGCCACTTGAGCACTGTTGGATGATTCATGTTTCTTACCTTCTCCATTGGCATTCTTATTTCCATTCTTCCGCTTGCAATCTTTGGCCATGTGTCCAGCTTTTCCACACGATAACAGGAAAATTTAAACGTCTCACCTTTTGGCCTTGTACTTTAATTTTCCTTCTTAAAATTCTTCACCGGTTTCTCTACAAACATTGCTTCTGTCTGTTCTTCGTTTTCGTTCCTTTTCCGGGCCTCGAATTCTTCCAGAAGTTTTACCTTTAACGTTTCTGGATCTGGCAGCTTATTTTGAGTCTCAATGGCCTGAATGTTTCATATTCATCCGGCATGCTGTACAAAAGCAAAATTGTCAGCAAGTCGTCGATAATTTTCAGCTCCATTTCATTAATCTTGTCCACAATGTCGAAAAACTTTCTTATGTGGTCTCTGACGTCCTCTCCATTCTTCATTTTCAACAAAATTAAAGGTTTCAGCAACATTGCCTTACGAGCCGGACCTTTTGATTGATAAATTCCATGTAATTTAGCCCAAACATCTTTGGATGTCTTGCAGTTTTTGATCTGCTTCAATTCCGCTGGAGCTATCGACAAAATCAAATCCAATTTGGCCTTGCTGTCCTCAGCTACCCATTCAGCTACTTTGTCTGCTGGTTCCGTTGGCTTCGATAAAACTTCCATCCACATATTTCCATGCATTATTCTTTATTAGCAATGCTTCAATCTTGTCTTTTCCGAGCCTCTTGGAAAACAATTTTCACACTCGTATAACTGATTTTTGCACACTATTTAGTTTTTAACTTTTTAATTCGCGCAGTTGATGCGTTCTGGGCCCATAACCTGTGAGAAATTGAAAGCCTTCCGAAATAATGTGCAAGCACAAATGTTTAATGTGAATAGAATGAAAGTTTTATTAAAACTGAAATGAGAAGACAATATTCAAATATTCCTCGCAACAGAATACAAACACATCAAGGCAAAGGTTTCTATGTTACTTATAAACAAAGGCTACTATGATGAATATAAACAAAGCATACTATGAACAACAATCTCTAATGCCACAGATGTAGCTCAGTCTGTTAATAAAGTCGTCCGGTACATACTGCCAAGATGTGCCGGTATACCAAATTTTAGATCTGTAGCTCAATCTATAAATAAAGTCTTAAATAGTACCAATTGCAGCACTTAAGCACTTTTTACCACTACTTGTATGATTTCAATATTCCATATTTGGTACAACTTATCGTATATTTGTCAAGACATCGATCATTTTTTTGCAAATTTTTTAATTTTACCCTTCTCCGTTCACTGTGAAAGTAAATAAGCTATTTCGACCTTTTTATACCCTCCACCATAAGATGGGGGGTATACTAATTTCGTCATTCTGTTTGTAACTACTCGAAATATTCGTCTGAGACCCCATAAAGTATATATATTCTTGATCGTCGTGAAATTTTATGTCGATCTAGCCATGTCCGTCCGTCTGTCCGTCCGTCCGTCCGTCCGTCCGTCCGTCCGTCTGTCTGTCGAAAGCACGCTAACTTCCGAAGGAGTAAAGCTAGCCGCTTGAAATTTTGCACAAATACTTCTTATTAGTGTAGGTCGGTTGGTATTGTAAATGGGCCATATCGGTCCATGTTTTGATATAGCTGCCATATAAACCGATCTTGGGTCTTGACTTCTTGAGCCTCTAGAGTGCGCAATTCTTATCCGATTGGGATGAAATTTTGCACGACGTGTTTTGTTATGACATCCAACAACTGTGATAAGTATGGTTCAAATCGGTCCATAACCTGATATAGCTGCCATATAAACCGATCTTGGGTCTTGACTTCTTGAGCCTCTAGAGTGCGCAATTCTTATCCGATTGGAATGAAATTTCGCACGACGTGTTTTGTTATGACATCCAACAACTGTGCCAAGTATGGTTCAAATCGGTTCATAACCTGATATAGCTGCCATATAAACCGATCTTGGGTCTTGACTTCTTGACCCTCTAGAGGGCACAATTCTTATCCGATTAGAATGAAATTTTGCACGACGTGTTTTGTTATGACATCCAACAACTGTGCCAAGTATGGTTCAAATCGGTCCATAACCTGATATAGCTGCCATATAAACCGATCTTGGGTCTTGACTTCTTGAGCCTCTAGAGTGCGCAATTCTTATCTGATTGGAATGAAATTTTGCACGACGTGTTTTGTTATGACATCCAACAACTGTGCCAAATATGGTTCAAATCGGTTCATAACCTGATATAGCTGCCATATAAACCGATCTGGGATCTTGACTTCTTGAGCCTCTAGAGGTCGCAATTATTATCCGATTTGCCTGAAATTTTGTACGACGGATTCTCTCATGACCATTAACATACGTGTTTATTATGGTCTGAATGGGTTTATAGCCTGATATAGCTCCCATATAAATCGATCTCTCTATTTAACTTCTTGAGCCCACAAAGGGCGCAATTCTTATTCGAATTGGCTGACATTTTACACAGGTCTCCAACATATAATTTAATTGTGGTCCAAACCGGACCATATCTTGATATCGCTCTAATAGCAGAGCAAATCTTTTCTTATATCCTCTTTTTGCCTAAGAAGAGATGGCGGGAAAAGAACTCGACATATGCGATCCATGGTGGAGGGTATATAAGATTCGGCCCGGCCGAACTTAGCACGCTTTTACTTGTTCTAGCTCTACTCGTTCGCCCTATGCAAAGTTCACCTATTTCGTACCGTTTTTGGTTATTTTTTTTGTTTCTAAACGTCCAGCTCAATTAACAAATAAGGTACCAAAAAGTACCAATTGCGATTCTAAACGTACCATTTTTCCCACTTCCGGTACTATTTTGGGAAATTTTTCTCACCAAATCCTATTTTTTCGAAAAACCATACTTCTAGCCTGGGTAAAAAGTCATCATTTCGTACTTTTTAGTACCTAAACGTAAGAATATCACAAAACCTCGTCTTATCGCGCGCCTACGACTCAAGACCCACATTGGTGCCAAATTTCACGACTCTAGCTTTAGCCTTTTGTGCTGGGAGTCGATCAGTCAATCACGCGTTTTTATATATACATAGATATAAAATTTCATCAAAATCGGACAACTGAATCGAGAGCGGTTAAAAGTTTGTCATTAAAAATATTTAGTGATATTTGTCTTTGTAGTCTTTAGAAAACATTTAATATTTTTTTATACAAATGTTGTCTTTAAAAAAATATCATTAAAATTTTTTTAGAAAAAATTTCATTAAAATTTTTTAGAAAAAACTTCATTAAAATTTTTTTTAGAAAAAATTGCATAAAATTTTGATTTTAATAAGAAATTCATCACAATTTTGTTCTTAAGAAAAATAGTTTTAAAACTCTTTGTAGAATCATATAAATATTAAATTTTGTCATTATAAAAAATGTTGATGAAATTTTTGTTTAGAATCAATTAAATTTAAATTTTTTCTTTTTTAATATATATAGTACATCTTTGGCTGGTGCATTTAGTGGTTGAAAACTTGTATGCTTTTAAATAATGTTGTTACATGAATGACCTATGTAGTTTTAAGCAATGTAGAGGCAAGTGCAAATAATACCATTGCTTGAAAGTAAGATAGAAGTTTCAATTTAAGTCCGATTTGAAGGCACATTCACATTTGCGCCCAATTTCGTTTACATTCGACCATAATTGGTTATAGCTGCCATATAGACCAAACCATAGATCGGGTCTGAAGTAAAGACGTTGCAACTAAATGCACCCATATTCAGTGCGTAAAAATAAGTAGAACGATGTTTCTGTTACGAGTGAGTATTGGTATTTTTCAAAGAAATTAAGTGAGAGTGAGTAAAGAAAAAAAGAGAGTCACATATTTATTTTCATATGGCTGCCCAAACAGGCCGCTACCGTTAAAAAAGGCGGCTGAAGCTCATATAAGGCGTATTTTTAATCCGATTTAGTTGATATTTGGAAAATTGGGTTGTATTTTAATTCTCGACAACCATTAACAAAATGGTCCAGATTGGTCTTAATTTAGATATTGCTGACTATTGCTCACTATAGGTTCTTGAGGCAATAAAATATGCATTTATAACTCAGTTTCTCTAAAAATTAGATCATTAAGCTTCATTAGACTCTCGAAAGTCGAGTCGTGTCGGACAATATTTGGATTTAGCTGCCATATAGACCGATCTCCTGATTTGACTTCTTGAGGCCCTGGAAGCCGCAATGGTTGTCCAATTTGGTTGAAATTTTGCACAGTTATGACTTCCAAACAACTTGCCAAGTACGGTCCAAAGCGGTATATAACCTGATATAGCTCGCATAAAAAACGGATCTCCCGATTTGACTTCTTGAGCCCATACAGGCCACAATTTTAGACCGATTTCGCTTAAATTGAGCATGCGGTGTTCTGTTACGACTTCCAACAACTGCGCCTTACAAACCGCAATTTTTTCCGATTTCGCTGAAATTGAGCATGCGGTTTTATGTTACGACTGCCAACAACTATCCGATCCAAATCGGTCTATACGCTGGTAAAGCTCCCATATAACACGGTCTCCCGATTATCCTTGTTCGGTTCCTAGATGCTTGAATTTTTGGTGGTTTGACAGAAGTTTGGTATATAGAATAAAATTATGCCCCTCAACTAAATTGTTTGCATAATTTTTTTTAGCAGAATCCATGTTGTTGTTGTAGCAGTTTATTGTGTTCTATCTTTCGTCTGCTTGATTCTGTTGAGTGTCAAGACCCAGGACCTCTGCGACTAAGATGGGGTGCGTCCACAGGGATCAGGTTCTGAGTCGAGTGGGTCTGGCCGGGCAGTTAAACAGGTGACGTGTATCGTGCGGTCCCTGGTTACAATCGGGATATACATTTTGCACTTCGGCATCAATCGTAGCTCTGTGGGAATTGGGTGGCGGTCGTTCTCCAAGGACTACATTCACCCGGTAGCCAATTACCGCGTCTGCTACCGTGTCTGCATGAATGATGTTCAGACCCGCTTGATATGACGCTTGATCTAGAGGTTCTCTCTTGTAGCGCTGAACCTCACGCTCTAGATCGTGTAGATCTACCTTAAGGCTTCTGGGCGGTGGGTATCTATCCACAAGATGATGATTTGGATGGTTTCTGCGATAACAGCCCAAAAGGTATTGCTTAGACAGCATGTAGTTATGTCTTCGCACTGGTAGGATCTTTGTCTCCTGATGGAGGTGGTCCACATGAGAACTGAGGAGACAGCCCGTCGCAGTTCGGAGGGCGGCATTCTGACAGATCTGAATATTATTCCACTGCGTTTCACAAAGTTAACGAGACCATTGTACAACACTTGTAGCGTGTAGACGTGTTTATTTGAGCTCCTGATAAAACACTCCATACTCTGTTCATAAACTACAAAAAGATACAAATAAAAGCAAATTCAACAAGTGGTACACCCTGTGTTCAATAATAATCAAATTCGAGGAACAGAAAGTGTTATGTGTTACAAACATTTGCAATTTATTTTTGTGTAAAATAAAAAGCAAAGACGAAATTACGAACAAGTAACATTACAAGAACAACGAGTGAGAAGATAAAACACATTAGAGAACTGACTGTGAGAGTAAAAGAGAAGTGTCAAGCGAAACGTCAGATATAAATTGCGAAGTCGCTTAAACATAATTCACAATAGTAATTTGACCGTTAAATTTAAATTCTACAGTGGCTCAAAGCGAAAGTATTGTTTACCTTGTATCGTTCGGTTGTGTTGTTGGGTCTTTATAATTAAAACTCAAACCAGGTAACACCTATCACGGAATTGCTCAACCCCAATAAAAACAACTTTCTTCATTGTATTCAATACCTACATCGAGAAAAAGAAAAAAAGAAAGATGAATACCCCAACAATGCCATCCCAATCTTCGAATCCAGGCGATTTTGCACGGCCCCTCGACCCTAATGAAAGCATCAGCATGGATTCCAAGGCAGTCAAGAGGAACCGTGATAGCGTGTTACACCGCACATTGGATGGTAACATCACAAAGACACCAAGGCTCTCTGACTCTCCACTTCGCTTGATGCAGATATTGGATGACCGTTTTGAGAAGCTAAGCGATAGAATCGAAGATCGTATGAAATCATTGTTAAAAGAATCTGAAAACCGAATCTTTAATGAACTGGACAAAAGATTATGCGAGTTACATGTAGACATTGCTGATATCAGTGATAGAGTCACGAAACTGGAGACTGCAGTATGTGAAATCGATGTGCTCAAACTGGAATTAAAAGAGATCAAACTGCAAGTCTTACGTCAAGCAAATGCTCCGGTTGCTGCAGATCTTCGTATAAATGGAATCCCTTTCAATGAAAACCTAAATAACATTTTCACAAAAATCTGCACAAGCTGTAATATTCCGACTCCAGAACTCAAATCTATACACCGGCTAAGAAACAGAAACAACACTAAAGAAAGAAATTCACCGGATGGAGTAATTGTTGCTACATTGATGTCTCCGTATGACAAAAATTTCCTTTTGAAGGACTATCTGAGTTTCGGAAAAGAAACAATACCACCTTATCTCTCAACCGGATTGGATTTGACTCAACATGTCAGTTCTATATAAATGAAAACATTTCGAATTCAAATTATAGAATCTTACAAGATGCCCTCTCCCTAAAAAGAAAGAAACTTTTACACTCAGCTTACACTTTCAAAGGACTAGTGTAAGTGAAGCGTGATCCCAGCGACGTTCCGGTATGCATTGAAAATTCTGATGCTTTAAATGGGTTTCGTCATACTAACCACACACAAAATCCTACTACTAACATCATCTCATAAACCACAACTAATCTCATGTCATTTATGTTATCCTATATTTAGTTATTTTGCCATGCATTTCTTACATTTTTATTATAGTATCTTATTATTCATCAAAATTAATTTATCTTCACCCATAACATTTATCATCTTCCGAGTTGCTGAGGATTTAATTAAATCTTTTTACTTCTTTAAATATGACTGCTACAACTAATACTAGAGATACAACGGCGAGTATGATCAGGATATTGCCTAGGCAACAAAAGAGATTAAATATATGTCATATTAATGCCCAAAGCCTGAATAACAAGCTTGGCGAATTCAAGATTATTTTTGAGAACTCTGATATTGATATAGTGTGTGTATCGGAGACGTGGCTGAATCAATAAACACCTAACAGGATATAGCGTGCATAGAGCTGATAGATTAAGTCGTGGGGGCGGCACCGCTCTGTATGTGAGAAACTACCTGAATACTCAGTTATGTACAAAGTCTAACCCATGTGGCCCAATTGAGTATGTTTTTGTTGAGGTATCTGCTGCCGATACCAAGCTCATTGTGGGGTGCGTTTATAGACCGAACAACCGTACGGATACGCAAGATTTTTTCTCTTTCCTTTAACCTCTCTCTCTTGCTTACTCAGACATTGCGGTTGCTGGGGACTTCAACTCTAACGTTTTACAGGACACGGGCTTGACGTTTGAAATGTCTTCCTTGGGGCTTTTGCCTGTCAATTCAACAATTCCCACGCATTTTTTCGCATCCTCCAGCACGCTTCTCGATCTGTACTTTGTTAGTGACACTTCTAAAGTCCTCCTATACGACCAACTGTCAGCCTCATGTTTTTCGAACCTTAACTTGATCTTTTTATGTTATGAATTTGAGCTCACCAGGACTAGGGAAACTTATTCATATAGAGACTTTGCCCGTCTCGACCATGATTTTTTGCTTTCGAGTGCTGTGCTCATCGACTGGGATCTGATATTTCGTATGGAAACTATCGATGAACAAACTGACTTTCTACAGAGGAATATCCGTGATCTACAGGAACTTACGGTTCCACTCAAGACTAGAGAAGTGTCCTCCAGATCGAAACCGTGGTTCTCCCGGGACATTCGTTCGGCTATTCACGTGAGGAATATGTCGCATCGCTGGTAGAGACGTTTCAGGACGCCTGAGTTACATGATGCCTTTCGCTCAGCAAGAGACCATGTCAATAAGTTGATTAAGATAGCCAAGAAAGACTACTATTACAGACGCTTTACTTCTGCAATAGGCTCCAAGAGAACGTGGAAGGTTATTCGAGACAGGAATTGGGAAAGATACTAATAGATGTTCAACAAACTTGGACATCAATGGGCTAAACGATGCTTTTGTTAATGTCCCACAGATCCCAGTTGATCCCAATTTCTATGGCTTCGATGACGACTCTGGTTTTGGCTTCAGATGTATTGGTCCCACCGATGTCCTTGAGTGCGTCGCGACTGTAAAGTCTAACGCTGTCGGATCTGATGGCATTGATCCTAGATTTGTAAGACTCTTGCTCCCCCTTATTATTCCTCATGTAACCTATATTTTCAATAGGATTTTGACCACGAGTTACTTTCCATTAGCGTGGAAACATGCCAAAGTCATCCCACTGCCTAAAAATTCCAAGGAATATAGACCAATTGCCATTCTTTGTTACTTGTCAAAGGTCTTTGAGAAAATGTTGTATTTGCAAATGTCGTCTTTTGTCAACGAGAACTCTTTGTTATATGTGAGACAGTCCGGGTTTCGACCTAACCATAGCTGCGTAACTGCCTTGGCAGAGGTCACTGAGAGGATCAGGGTCAATTTGGAGAATGACAAGATAAATTTCCTTGTTCTTCTTGACCATTCTAAGGCATTTGACACTATGGATCATTCCTTGTTATGTGATAAGATGAGACATCTTTACAATTTTTCTTCTACGTCCGTTCGTCTTATTTTGTCGTACCTGTCACACCGCACTCCGTCCGTCAGTTATAAGTCTTCTCTATCGGCACCTCTGCTTGTTTCAAAAGGTGTTCCTCAGGGATCAATTCTGGGTCCTCTTCTCTTTTCGTAACGACTTGGCGGGTCAATTGTCTTATTGTGAGGTACATATGTACGCTGACGATGTACAAATATATATCGGCAGTCCGAGGGATGAGCTTGCTGAAAACATACGTCTGCTTAATCATGATCTGTCAAGAGTCAGCACGTGGGCGAAAGCCAATGGCCTGTGTCTCAACCCTGTAAAGTCCAAGTGTGTGGTTATCAGAGACAGGCTGTTTCATGTGATGTCGGTATATTCATTAACGGCTCTAGATTGGAAATCGTTCCTCATGCAAAGAACTTGGGCGTTGTTATTAACAGCACTCTGACATGGAGTAATCATATCGACTCTGTCGTTGGTCAGGGATATTCAAAATTGCGTGCTCTCTAGGCCACTCAGTCGGTTACTCCGTTGCGGGTTAGGTCTCTCTTGGCAAAGACTTATCTTGTTCCTGGCATTCTCTACGGCTGTGAGTTGTTTGCTAATTGCGACTCAGTAAGTAGACGTAAGCTAAACACCTATTTTAATAGCGTTACTCGTTATGTATTTCGCTTGAGACGGCGCGATTCCATCTCTGAATACTCTTTATCTCTGTATGGCGTCTCCTTACAGCACTTGTTGTTCCTAAGATCGCTTACTTTCCTGCATAAACTGATCTAAACGCAGGCACCACAATATCTGTATGGATTTATTGATTTCGCCAGATCTACTAGAGGTAAAAAAATCATTCCCAAAATGTATCGGAGGCTTGTTTCTGAATGGCATATGTTCATATTCGCTGTACGTCTCTGGAATTCTCTTCCTAACGATCTGCAATTACTCAGTAACTCGGCAACATTTAAAACCAGACTTTGGAAAGTTGATGGAAAGTTTGCATTAAGTTGATGAATGTTAAGACTCATTTATATATTTATTTTTATTCTTCTATACTTACCTTAATTTCTTTTTTTTTCGGATCAACTAAGTCTATTAATTCCTCTTTAATTGATAAATTCACTTTTGTTTTTTTCTTTTAAATTCAATCTACAAAGCCACAATTGTTAGTTTTTTCCGTAAGTTATTCATTCAAAAACTGTGATGTATTGTATAGCTATAGATTCTTAGTTTTAGTGTTCACTATGTACAATTGTTGGAGATATTACCCGCACTTTAATTATAAGAATTTTATATTCTTGTTGTGCGGGTGTAAATAAATAAATTACAAATTACAAAATTACACTGGCGCTGCATAACTTACCACAGACCGGCCAATTGCTTTGTACGTGGTCAACAAGGTTTCTTTGTCTGCACCCCAAGTGCTGCCAGCAAGCGACTTGAGGACCTTGTTTCTACTTTTGACTTTATTGCAGATTGCTGTGGCATGTGAGGAGAATGTGTAAGAGCTGTCAAATGTGACGCTAAGTATTTTGGGACACTTGATGGTCGGAATCATTTCTCCATCGACCGTCACAGACAGCTCAGTATTCACCTCACGCGTATTTGTACTGAACAGTGTGGCTGAAGATTTGGTGGCGGATATCTTCAGATTTCTTGCAGCGAAATATGAGGTAAGCTCGTTGAGGTAGACGTTCAATCTATCGCAGATGTCATCAATGGGTGGGGGCCTGATGGCATGATCGTACAATCGTCCGCATATGATACGATATCTATGACGTCTGGAGGGGATGGAATGGAGGATAGGTAGAGGTTAAACAGTGCCGGAGATATCACCCCATTCTCGGTGTTTCGACTTCTTATCCTTAAATTCCACAAATGACTGGCGACCACACAGATAATTCGCGACCCATCGTTTCAGGCCTGGCTGGAGTGCCGTGTTGGCGATGTCCTCAAACAATTTTTCATGGCTGACCGTGTCGAATGCCTTCGATAGGTCCAGTGCCACGAGGACCGTCTTATCACATGACCTGGGTTGATTAAAGCCACGGCAAATGTGTGTGGCGATGGCATGCAAAGCTGTTGTTGTGCTGTGCAGTCTCCGAAATCCACGTTGATGCTCGGCGAATGGAAATTCTCCTACGAGGCTCGGGAGGAGTAATGCCTCAAGCGTCTTTGCCACTGGTGAGAGAAGGGAGATCGGTCTGTACGACTCCCCCAAACTCGGGTCTTTACCAGGCTTCAGTAGCGGGATCACTCTGCCCATTTTCCAGACATCGGGAACTATAAGAGTGTTCAATGACAGGTTAAGGACAGTGGTAAGGAACTCAACTCCAGGTAAATCCAGATTCTTCAGCATCAATGTAGAGATTCCGTCGGGGCCCAACGCCTTGGAAGATTTGGCGCCACGGATGACATTCGTAACTTCGCCCACGGTAAATTGTGATGGCTGTTCATCGGCTCGGAGACCACGAATACGGCGAATGGCTCTCCTCCTTGCCCTGTCTCTCTCGGGATGCACACTAAATTGACGGTTGAACAACCTGGCGCGTCTCTTCGGATCAGTCACGGTTAGCTCGCCAAAAGTGACTAAGGCTCTGTCATCCCGTCTACCGGGGTTCGAGAGTGACTTAACAGTGGCCCACAGTTTGCCTGCACCGGTGCCTAAGTTACATTGCTCCAAGTGTTCCAGCCACAAATTCCGCTTATGTTCGTTGACAACCCTGTTTATTTCCAGATTCAGCTCGCTGATTCTGGCGCTAGTGGGGTCCATAGCACGAATCTCATCACGCTCGTCTGCGAGTACCACTGCTTGCGCCGGTAAATTGGGTCGCACTTGGGGTATTCCACCGGCTGGTATAAAGCGAGCGGCTGCTGCGTTAATGATGTCCCGGAATTTCCTCTCGGCCACAAGCACATCAGAGGGGGTGGCAGTTCACTGAAGCGGCGATTGGTATACTCTCTGAAGCCAGGCCAATCGGCCTTCTTATGATTGATAAACGTCCGGCGCTCAGAGGTTATGAATTCGGGTGGTCGGTCGATGGTGAGAATTATGGGGAGGTGGTCTGACCCCAAAGAGATGACGGCTTGCCAGGATACGTCACTCAGGAGATCAGGGGATGCAATTGAAATGTCTGGCGATCTGCTGCACCTCCTCGTAACCCTATTGGGGGCATCCTCATTCACCGTGCAAAACGTGAAGCTATCTATCTGCTCTGCTAAAGCTATGCCACGCTGGTCGTTACCTAGGGGAGAATGCCATGACGTGTGATGCGCATTAAAATCCCCCAGAA
Organism: Stomoxys calcitrans; assembly: GCF_963082655.1. Taxonomy (NCBI): domain Eukaryota; kingdom Metazoa; phylum Arthropoda; class Insecta; order Diptera; family Muscidae; genus Stomoxys; species Stomoxys calcitrans. The sequence goes on along the minus strand of NC_081552.1, from coordinate 133,772,214 downwards.
CCAGACGATTATGGCCAGATATGAACCCACTTATGTCGGGGTTGTAGGCCTGTCCATTAATCGGGACACAGCTACCAACCGGCGGTATATACACGTTGTATATCTCTATCTCGGCAGTACCAGACCTGACTGCTACCCCCATACATTCCATGTATGGGTCACTAGCGTCAAGCGCAGGCGAGATAGGTCTATACTGCACGCAATGGTGTATAACGAAGGCCAATCCCCCACCTCCATTCCTTGAGCGATCCTTACGTAGCACATTGCAGCCGTGACAACTGTGCAAGCTGCAGGTGTTGGTCAGCTTTGTCTCCTGGATCGCTGCGACCAATATGCTCTTCCGACTCATAAAGTCCACGATCTCATCGATCTTGCCACGAAGTCCGTTGTAGTTTAACTGCAAGAACGATACACTTCCCGGTACTGGCCTGGCAATAGTAGGGCTAGGATGCTGTCGTTGCGTAAATTTCCGTATGGAAGAGGTGGGGGGTCACATAGTCCGACGACGAGGACGCTTGTGACCCACTGCTGGCTATGTTCGCACAGCATCTTGCGACATAGCCAGTATGACTATAACCCGTAGTGAAGTGAGGCCAGAGCAAGAACGGAAATATACCCACTCCATGCACCGGTTACACCTTACCGACGCTGACCGATGATGAAGGCGGTTCTGGCAAATCGAACAGAACCAGGGTCCGAGGTTCTTTTCAATCCCGTCACAGATCACCAGAAGCGTGCGGAGAAGGTACTCCGGGATGTGCCGCTCCCATGACGAAAAAAGACGAACACGTACACTGAGGCGGCAGCCCTTGCCGATGGGGATTCCATCGGGTCAATCCGGTGCGTACAACCGGCTGCCATGGGATTGAGCAGAATCCATGGTGGTGGGTTCCCAAGTTCGTCCCGGCCGAACTTAGCTTGCTTTTACTAGTTATTTGTAAATTATTCAAATATATCTCACCTAAATTCGAAGTTGCTTTCATTGCCTTCAATCCTAGAAGCTTGTTCTTGCACTCTCCGTCCATAACAAAATAAATAGTTACGCAGGATGTGAAATTTTAGAAAAATCTTTTGTCCATAGGTCACCCGTTAGCGCATAACCAATATCAGGTATGGATGAGATCTCTGATTGAAGTTTTCTGAAATATATGATGTGGTTATGATGGTTATATGTGCATCATTCTCGTTTTTTATTATTCCAAAGCAATACCATATTCTGCTTCTACCTCTTTTGTCACTTATTCTGTATTGTCCCGATTTAATTTTTTCTTTAATCTCTAAGTTATCCATTTTTGAACTATTTTTCTTTCTTAACCACAATTTACATCCAAATTTGGTGCACCACTAGTAATAAGAAGATATTTATGGTACTACAGTTAATTGAGAAAAAAAAACAAAGGAAAAAAAACTGATTTCCGTTTGCGTATCTCATTTTTAACGAAAAATTTATCGAACGACAAGCCGAACTAAAACGTAAGCATTCCCATACAAATATGGTTTCATGTATATCGTACCAGTTTTCAACAATGCGAAGCAAATGTCAAAACCAGTCACTTGATAATTTGCTTCCGAGCGAGAATTTTTTAGCAAAAATGGAAGGCACGCCGCACATAGAATCGACATGCAATTTATACAAAGAATAAAACAGAATTATACCAGGGAAGTAAACAAACTGATATATGTAACAATATTCAAAAAGCAACAGGCAAGCAGCATCGCTAAAAACATCCACAACCTTTCTTATAAAGTGCAAAAAATCAGTGATAATACCTAATTTCATATTTAATGCAACAAAACATACACAGAGCATTTTCAAAACAAACAACAAAATTCCACCAAATTTGAGAAGAGCGTTAGACAAACACTTATACAACTTCCACACAAAAATACTCAAACTTCTGATACAACACAGACATCAACAAGTGCACACTAACACCATGATGCTCCACCAAACAAGAGATCAGCTTACTAATCACATGCAAGAGCAAGACTTTTCACTGTATATTGACAGCGAGAGCATCATTCGCCACTCTCACATGAAGAAATACAAAGTCACGCAGATAAACAAAATGAGAAAGTTAAAGCGGCAACAACAGAAAAAATGCAACATAGAACCCAAGAGAGAATGGTTTGCGAGCGAGACTAACAAAGACATACCAAGCAACGTTGAGTGGTTACCTTCGCTAGGCCCCAAATATTCTCTTCCAACGACAAAAGAGACTTTTCCACTTTTTAATGTAATAGCCGAGGGAGAAGATTGTGTGCAAACATTTTAAAATAGAGAACAACAAGAAAATTCACGCATGAAATTGGTTACATTAATAGACGACCACATTGAAAAGACAAAGCCAAGTAGGCGTGACAAACTTGTGCTTGACAATGTGGGAAAAACCCGACGTTTTTTGAATGAAAAAAAAAAATATATATATATATCTTGATATTAAGCGCAGACAAAGGTGGGAAAACGGTGGCAATAGAAAAAGGCGACTACGATTAAAAGATGATGCCAATTTTATGTGATTTGTGTACATATAGACGACTAAAAAGAGACCCAACTTCGGGACTACAGGCCAAAAACATTGAAATTGCGGAGAAGTTATTTAAACTTCTAATTATTACATTGACCAAAAAGAACAAATTAATAAGCAGGGTGGCCACAGCACCAAGAATATATGTACTTCCAAAAATCCATAAAGAAGGAACCCCTTTGAGACCGATTTGGTCATCCATCAACTCCCCAACTTATACAAATACAAATTTTGCCCATAAACATTCCAATTTTTCTGATGGTCTCGCCAGGATTCCAACCCAGGCGTTCAGCGTCATAGGCGGACATGCTGACCTCTGCGCAACGGTGGCCTCCAAACTTATGAACTCTCCAAATATCTAATAACATGACGAAAGAGTCCCAATACAATGTTAAGGACGGGATACAATTTTAGAATAGGATCAGCAGACAAAATATTAGCAGCATGGAACGATTAGTTTCGTTCGATGTCGTGTCATTATTTCCAAGCGTACCAGTCAACTGAGCAATAAAAACAATCAAGGAGAAATGGACAACCGTGGAGAAACATACAAAGATTCCTATGGACCTATTCTTGGAAATGCTCACATTATGCATACAAGACTCAAGATACTTCACATACAACGATAAAGTGTACGTAAACAGAGAAAAGGTATGCCAATGGGATCCCCTGTATCACCCACATTTGGAGATGTTATAATGGAGGAATTATTGGACGTTTCGATAAGAAAACTGACCAAGAAACCAAGATTCTTGACGAAATATGTGGACGACATATTTTGCGTCATAGAGAAAACGGAACTGAAGAACACACTCAAGGTGCACAACGCATTTGACAAGCAAATACAATTATACAACTAATTATAATATCTTGACTCAATGGTGTGCAGACACGAAAACCAGATCAAATTGAACTGGCTTCAAAAAGATACGGCTTCAGGAAGACTTATCAACTTCCACTCCAAACATCCCAGGAGAATACGGCAACAAATTTTATAAACAGAGTTTTTAAAATGAGCGACACAATATTTCATAAGGAGAACGAAAAGAAAATTCGCCATGTATTGAAATTAAATGAGTTTCCCAACAACACAATAACGAGTCTAATAAAACACATTTTAAGACTGACGCAGACCACTGTGCACAGATTTACAGGAGTTTAGTCAATCAATATAGGCAATAGAGAGAGAAAGCTTTTAGTATACTTTTCGCATTATCATAAGAAAGTCATTTGTAATTGTTAAAAATGTAATTATTTCGTAAAATAGTTGTTCTGTTTGTATATTTTTTATGTAATTTCCCAGATGAAGAACACCGGTGGTGTTCGAAATATTGGAGTTTTCAAAATAAAACGATTTTCGAAAACTTAAACGTCGGCTTTTAATTATTGTTTCATGACCTTGAGCCAAAACAACAACAAAAGTAATAAATGGAAAGCATAAACCAATTGATATTATAAAATTATACATATATTTCTTAACATTTCAGATCCTTAGATACCTACCACGAGGTCTATGATAAAAATAAGGGGCCAAAAAGGTTGTCTATAACAATTTACGGATATCTCTCTTTAGCGTACTTCTGCAAATTTGGACATGAGCTCCAAAAGTAAAAATTGTTCCTTTGTGCCTCGATGTTGTTGTTGTTGTTTTTGCTGTTGCCACATGTCTGTATGTGGAGGTGGCGATCCTCGTCAAGCTCCATAGACGAGCAAGCTCGTTCCGGGATCGCCGCGGGAACAAGATGGCCATTGATTATTTAAAGGCGCCAAAACGCTCCTTGTCATATGTAACATCATAGGCACTCAGTATTTATGCAGGAGCCGGTGCCGTCCGGCTTCTCACTAAGACTCTTCACTCGATACCACGACTGTAGTTGCAGCTACTCCGTATGGAGCACTACACTGTCCGCAACCTGAGAACCGGTAGCGCGCAGCTAACCTTCTCGTGACATCGATGAGCACTACACAGTTTGGAGCTCAAAGTTCCAGCATGTTTGATGGTAATAGTTATCCAGTGCCGTGATGCCTCGAAGTAGTCGTAGAATGTTGGACTCCCCTTCACCCGCCAAAAAAGTGGACGCCAATGGATGATCCTATTTGTTTTTTATTAAACACATCACAATTTAAATGTCAATAATATTTGGAACTTGTGTATGTGATTGAAATAAAGACAATCACAACATAATTGCACAATCGTACACACAAATTAGAGGAGATTAGGAGAAATCGAAAAAATACAAGGGTGTGGAGTTAAAGTTGTTTTGAACCAGGAGTGGGTGAGATTGGAAAACAATATTAAAATCAATACATCTCAGGGAATTTTGGGCGGATTTTGAAAAATTCGACATCCAAAGAAAGTTTAAAGCAAGAAGAATCCGTTTCCTTGGGAATCATTTCTATATCTTCATTTGTACAGCTATGAATTGAGCTGAATTTTGTAATAGAAAATTATAAGGGGTTTTCGGGCATTTTTAGCAAAAGAATAAAAGAAAAAAAAATGGAAAGAAAGCCCCAAAGTAAAAAACTTTCCTGAAATCGTTATAGCAATCGAGATATTTTGTTTTTAAGGTTGGTCATACGAACCGCAGTTTGCATATTTCTGGAAGGATTTTTTTTTCAAAATTTTAGTATGTATGGAAAGGTAAAGTGGAGTACTATTTCACCATGTAATCAGCTTTTCGGTATCTAAAACATACACCCACAAAATGGATATCTGCATTTGTATAAACTTTGCGGGCCACATTTTGGACATTTCTGGAGGAGATTAAAATAGAAAAGTCACCCTCAAATGATACCCCCAATGAAGCAGAATCCGCCAATGTATTGATATTGACTAAACTCGTTATAAAAATCGAGATATTTAAATTTTTTGAATAGGCATGCGAACCTCAGTTTATACATCTCTGGAAGGCTTTTTTTCAAAATTTTGGTATGCATGGAAAGGTTGTTGTTGTTAAAGCGGTTTTTCTATCTATGTTCTATCTTTCGTCTGCTTGATTCTGTTGAGTGTCAAGATCCAGGAACTCTGCGACTAAGATGGGGTGCATCCAGAGGGATGTAGGTCTGAGTCGAGTGAGTCTGGCTGGGCTGTTAAACAGGTGACGAGTATCGTGTAGTCCCTGGTCACAGACAAGACATACATCTTGCACGTCGGCATCAATCCTTGCTCTGTAGGAGTTGAGGCGGCTGCATTAGCCGGAACGTATTTGGGCCAGAACTACTCCGATTTGCCGGGGGAGGTCCATTTCTTCAGGTGCAATGGGAGGCGGTCGTTCTCCAAGGACTACATTCACCGGGTAACCATTTACTGCACCTGCTACCGTGTTTGCAAGAATGTTGTCTAGCCGCTTGATCTAGAGGTTCTCTCTTGAAGTGCTGAACCTCACGCTCTATATCATGTTGATTGACCTTAATGCTTCTGGGTGGTGGATATCTATCCACAAGATGATGATTTGGATGGTCTCTGCGATAACAGCCCAAAGGGAATTGCTTAAACACTGGTAGGTATTGCTTAGATACTTTGTCTTTGCACTGATAGGATCTTTGTCTCCTGATGGAGGTGGTCCCCATGAGCACTGAGGAGACAGCCCGTCGCAGTTCGGACGGCGGCATTCTGACAGAATGCCAGACATTCCACTGCGTGTCACAGAGCTGACTTACCACAGACCAGTCAACAATGGGTGGGGGGCCTGATGCCACGATCGTACAATCTTCCGCATATGATACGATCTCTATGCCGTGTGGAGTGGGTGGAATGGAGAATAGGTAGAGGTTAAACAGTGCCGGAGATATAACCCCGCCTTGGGAAACACCCTGTTTCACTCTACGGTGTTTCGCAAAGCAAAGCTGTTGTTGTGCTATGCAGTCTTCAAAATCCATGTTGATGCTCGGCGAATGGAAATTCTCCTACGAGGCTCAGGAGGAGTAATGCGTAAGGTGGTGTGGCGCTTATGCGAGGACTTCGGGTGTAAACATCTTTACGGACAATAAATTGGCCATCAGGGCAATAACAACCAGGACGCTAAGGTCACGAACTGTTGCGAGTGTAAGAAGGAGACCAAAACATTCTCTCAGGATGCCACGATCGGTATCGTTTGGATGCCGGGCAATCAGACGATTTAGCAGTGAAGGCCAGAGGACTGCCGTCAATGAAATTGGTTAAACCGAAGACTTTCCGGTCTACGCAGTTCAAATTAAGGGCGTGAGTGACAAACACGAAACGGTCGTTCGGACGACGAAAATCCTAGGCAGAGGTCAGTATCTTGAGAATACGATGCTATTATTGAAAAAAAGTAAGAATGAGGTCAGTATAGCTTTCGGTATCATAAGGGGACACATAGAACTCTGAGCTCACTAATGCAAAATCGATGCGACAAGTGATAGCATGTGTAGGGCATGCGGGGAAGGTGGTGAGATGTTGTGTCATTGGAGACACAATACCAGACATGAACCAACTTAGGGGCGTGGTATGAAAAACAATTAAGGATTTTGTAAGTAGCACGGAATTGCTGACTTAGATTTTCGTTTTCGAGGTAACTTTCTATTATTTAGAGCGCACAACAAGCCAATTACTGGCATAGGTGCATGTCCATAGTTGCATGGGACGGATTAATATCCGCGCCCTCTTTTCAACCTAACCTTTCATCGAGTTTAAACTTTAATCGGACTGCACTCATTTATGTGAGAAAAGTATCTTCTGTTCCTTTTTAGAATGTTTATGGTAAACTTTATAGTAATTATTTTTAATAAACTATTATTTATACAAGACAGCCGTCTTTGACACACCCTTTTTGGGTCCGAAATCCCCTATCCTGTGGGTGTAATAACATATTTACAACAAACTCTTTTCAAACCAACCTATTTTCTATTTTCAGACAAATTTACATGCTCCCGAACTACATATTAGTACTGTATCTAGTATAATTGTACACGAAGATATCAACATAGCGAGTAAAATTTTTGGAATAATACAAGTGTACGATAAAGATAGCGGAAAGCACGGTGAGATCAAAAGTGTGTCAATAGTTGGTGGCGATGAAGATGGATTATTCGAAATTGCCCATTCGAAAACATATGGCGAATATTACATACAACTAAACAATTTAGTTATGCTCAGAAACTTGACAAGAACCTACAACTTGACCATAAGGGCGGAAGACAACGGGACTCCAAAAAAATACGGTACCAAAGATGTGTCTATTACCATATATGCTGATGAAATGGCTGCTCCCGTGTTTACAAAGCAGTTGTATGAAGTATCCATTCCAGAAACTGCTCCCATTAATATGCCTGTTATTCGGCTGAAAGTAACCGACCCGTCCTTTGGCAAAAATGCATTAGTTTTTCTAGAAATAGTGGGCGGCAACGAAGGTGGAGAGTTCAAGATTAATCCTGATACAGGAATGTTATACACTCAAAAGATATTGGATGCAGAAAAAACTTCATTTTATACTCTAACCGTTACAGCTATAGACCAAGCCAACTTAGGTTTACGAAAGCAATCATCAGCCAAAGTAAAAGTAAATGTCTTAGATATCAACGATAACGATCCGATTTTTGAAGACAAAAACATAACTGTACTTCTAAACGAAAATGAATTGCCGGGAACGTATGTAACAAAAGTTCGGGCTAAGGATAAAGACTCGGGAGAGAATGCTTTTATTTCCTACAGCATTGCAAATCTTTATGACATTCCCTTTGATATAGATCATTTCACTGGAGAAATACGAACCACAACTGTAATCGATTATGAAATAATGAGACGGTCTTATAAACTGAAAGTTCGTGCTTCCGATTGGGGTTTGCCCTACCGAAGACAGACGGAAATGAATGTTTTGATCAACATCAGTGACATTAATGATAACCGTCCTCAATTTGAACGTATTGACTGCATTGGAAAAGTTTTTCGTCATGCCCCAGTAGGAACAGATGTATTTACTGTATCTGCTATAGATTTCGATGTCGACGATTATATAACTTATCGGCTATTAGGTGGCAACGAAGATGGATGTTTTAATATGGACTCAATTACAGGTGTAATTACTATAGGATGTGATCTCAAGGACATTAGAATACCCCATCGATCGATCAACGTATCTGCAACGGATGGGACGCATTATTCAGATGAAATGGCAATCCAGATTGAGCTTCTTAGGTCTGACACTTACGACGTTGTTAAACGTGTTGACCTGAATGGATATAGCAGCTTCGAATGCCACGAAACAGGAGTGGCAAAAAAATTAGCAGATTCACTGGCAGCTGCTGAGAAAAATAATATGAGGTCAGAAAAATTGGAAGGCGATGTTTTTTCATTGCTACCAAATAGATATGGACAAAATGTACATAAGCCGGAGTTCGTTGATTTCCCATTGAAATTGAAAATTAATGAGAGTTTTCCATTAGGGGATACAATTACATGGATTAATGCAAAAGATAAAGACTTGGGATACAATGGCAAACTAATTTTTGGTATTTCTGATGGCGACTTTGAATCCGTTTTCAGAGTTGACCCAGACAGTGGAGAACTTCAATTAATTGGATACTTGGATAGAGAGAGACAAGAGAATTATATACTGAATATAACAGTATGTGACTTAGGTCGACCCTCGAAATGTGATTCCAAGTTAATTACTGTAGATATATTAGACGTAAATGATAATCCCCCCGTATTTCAAAGACCTCTGTTCAGACTTCATCTAGCTGAAGATGTTAGGAATGGCTCCGAGATATTTTGCCTAAATGCCAGTGATGCAGATGAAAGTAAAAATGCCATTATAAACTACGAGCTAAAAACAGAAAAAAGACATTTCGCCGTTAATACCACAACGGGTTGCTTGCACGTAATACAAATGCTTGACAGAGAAAAACAAGAAGTACACAAACTTCAAATTTTTGCAAAAGATAGTGGCGTTCCCTCCCTTTCCGCTGAAGCCATCATAACAATTGTCGTTGATGATGTGAACGACAATGCTCCAGTTTTCGGTGTTCAGGAAATTATTTTCAAAGCTCGCGAAGATCTTCCAAAAGGAACTGTGATTGCAAAAATAGAAGCTCACGACTTTGATGAGGGTGTAAACTCGGATATACTATTTGCGATAAAAGAAGACACCACAAATGGATCCTTATTCAAAATAGATAAGATAAGTGGCATTATTCAAACACAAAACTATTTGGATTACGAAACCCAGCAAATATATAACTTAGTGGTGAGCGCAATAGATTGCGGATCACCTTCACTAACATCCGATATGTCAGTCGTCATAGAAATTATTGATGTCAATGAGAATCGATTTGCACCTGAATTCAATGACTTTGTATATATGGGTTCTATTAAAGAGAATGTCCCTAAAGGAACAGTAGTTAGAAATGTGACAGCTAAAGACCAGGATTTAAAGGGTCCAGACTCAGAAATTTCGTACTCCATTAAAGGCGGCGATGGAATCGGTGTTTTTTTTGTTACTGAAAAAGGTAAGATATTTTGAAATTTTAATGGTTCTTAATATGTGTAATTGTTTAACTTGTTTCAGGATCAATTCGAACTTTGTCTCATCTAGATGCTGAAACGAAAAATTTTTATTGGTTAACTTTGTGTGCTCAGGACCATGGAATTGTTCCTCTGGACAATTGCGTTCAGGTATAGTACATTTATATAAAATACATGCATACTTATAAATATATTCAAAATCTATCTATTGATAGTTTCTGGGTAATTTATATGGCTCGATTATGGGTAGGAACGATCAGGCTGTTGAATCTGGCAATGCATCTAAAATAAAAGTATTAGTATGACATAACGCAACTTTTGCCATTCATTGTCGATAATAACGATGCGGCCAACAAATTAAATTTATTTTTAATAGCCAACATCAGCGTCTATTCCCAGGTTAGGGGCGACTGGAGGCGAGCGTCGGATCTTGGAGTAAGCGGCTCGCCACAACGAGGGATACATGTGCAATCGCACAAAACCCATGCGGTTGGGGCGCTGGCCCACTAACCCGCCCCCGGAAAACTATGAGAACTATTGGTTGCCTAAAAAGTAATTGCGGATTTTTTTTTAAAAGAAAGTAAATGCATTTTTAATAAAACTTAGAATGAACTTTAATCAAATATATAATTGCCATTTTGTTCGACAACCTTTTGCCATCTTCGTGGCAAATTTAGTATTCCACGCTCATAGAACTTCTGGCCTGAACCAAGTGCGATTTTATAGCCTCATCATTGCCGAAGGTTTTACCATTTAAGGAGTTCTGCAAAGATCGAAATAAATGGTAGTCTGATGGTGCAAGGTCAGGGTTATATGGTGGATGCATCAAAAGTTCCCAGCCAAGCTCACTCAGTTTTTGGCGAGTGACCAAAGATGTGTGCTGTCTAGCGTTGTCCTGGTGGAATATGACACCTTTACGATTGACCAATTCTGGTCGCTTCTCCTTGATGGCTGTATTTAATTTGTCCAATTGTTGACAGCAATCATCCGAATTAATCGTTTGGTTCGTTGGAAGCAGCTCAAAATATACCACACCCATCCAATCCCATCAAACAGACAGCATAACCTTCTTTTGGTGGATATCAGCCTCTGAAGTGGTTTGATCTGGTTCACCATGCTTGGACCCTGATCGTTTTCGATGAACGTTGTGGTAAAAAATCCATTTTTCATCTCCAGTTATGATTTGTTTTAAAAACGGATCGAATTCATTGCGTTTAAGGTGCATATCACAAGCGTTGATTCGGTTGTTTAAATGAATTTCTTTCAATACATGTGGTACCCATATTAAAATTGACGCCAAACAAACAAATGTAAACAAAATTTCGCGCACTTTTTTTCTAAAGCAAGCTAAAAGTAACAGCTGATAACTGACAGAAGAAAGAATGCAATTACAGAGTCACAAGCCGTTGAAAAAATTTGTCAACGCCGACTATATTACTACTATATTACCGACAATTACTTTTTGGGCAACCCATACTATGAGAAACAAAGGAATAGTAAACAAGGGCCCCCCAACGTTGACGACCACGCAAACGAACGAAAAAAGAATCATGATTTGCGGATCTGCACCTGGAATCTCCGCACTCCTTATAGAGAAGGTGCAGTATACGCGCTGGCGGAGTATTAGAGAAGTACAAGGCAGATATTACCGCCTTACAGGATGTGCGATGGACTGGGAATGGCGTCACTACAACACCAAACGGAGACGAACTATACTATAGCTGCCATAACACGAGGCATGAATTTGGCTGTGGATTTGTGGTTAGGTTAGGTTGAAAAGAGGGTGCAGATATTAATCCGCCCCATGCCACTATGGACATACACCTAGTCCAGTAATCGGCTTGTGCGCTCTAAAAACTATAAAGTAACCTCTAAAAAGAAAATTTTAAGTTAGGAATTCCGCGCTACTTACAAAATCCTTAATTGTTTTCAATGCCACTCCCCTAAGTTGGTTCATGTCTGATATTGTGTCTCCACCTAAGTACCGGTATCTGTTGGACGTGAAAGCCGGACAATGATAAAGGAAATGCTCCAACGCCTCATCATCTGCCCCGCATGCCCTACACATGCTATCACTTGCCGCACCGATTTTACATAAGTGAGTTCGGATTTGTGATTAGTCGGAGACTGAAACACCTTGTCTCCAGCTTTACTCCGGTGGATGAGAGGCTAGCCACAATCCGCATAAAAGCCAAATTCTTCAACATCAGCCTTATTTGTGCCATGCCCCGACGGAAGACAAAGGCGAGCAGACCAAGGATATTTTGCTACGAGAGCGCCTAGAGAGAGAATATGACCGCTGCCCCGCCCATGATACTAAATTCGCTCTAGGAGATTTTAATGCAAAGATAGTGAAGGAAGACATTTTGGTCCAACAGTCGGAAAGTTTAGCCTCCACGGGATAATGTCCAGTAAAGGTTGAGGCTGATAGATTTCGCCGCGGCAAAAACATGGTAGTTAGTAACATCAAATGAAAGCTATTTAAAGGAAGAGTCCACTAAATACCCTTCGATAGGACGTGTAGTTCGATTGGGATAATATGTCAATTTAAAGAAAGGTCTATGACAATATATTTTGAATCTAATGTTGGTACAAGGATTCAAGTATCTGGGTTATGTCCTACCGTTCCGCAGGACATTAGATCGCTACAATAGAAGACTGAAATAACATGTCGTTTGCTTTTTAGCATCGGGTGGAGCGACTCTCTCCACCCAATAAATGCAACGCCAAACTGTCATGTAGGATGACCGAGAATACATTGTACTCAATGAAAGGACATGTTAGAGGGCAATCCCCCTCCCCCTATCCTACCCAAAAAAAGGAATTAAAAATAATATGAAATAATTTATGAAGGGCGAACAGGATAGAACAGGACAGAAATAAAAGGTATTTGGTAGTAGAGTACACTTTTTACCCTCAAATTGGGATGGGCACAAGAAGACCTGCCGATCTTTAAGAATGTAGTATTCCAAGTGGTCGCTTTGAAATATGATTTTGAATGTACATAACGAATACAAAAATTAATGAGTGTGAATCTGAACGAGAGCCCCTGGCCCTGAATATCTTGTAAGCCTCATTCAAAATGCTTGACATTATGGGGCTCAAACAAAACCGTGCTCTTGCACGATGTTGATATTACTCCAGGGTCCACCTCTAAACTCCCTTCAAACCGGTCATGATTGCCTACTATGGCGATAAATAATAGGTATTTGATAGTAGAAAACGAATTTGATATCCAATTTTGAGGCCAAATGTTTCGGGGTCATATCACCCAATAAACTCCCCCACAACCAATGGCAATTGGGGCTCAAACTAAAGAAATTTGAGAGTAGAGCACGATGCAAATAATTTTTGCAGGGCTAAGTACGTGGGTGGCCGCCCACCCTGCATACCCCTCAAACTGTACATATTTGTGGATTATGACAAAAAGGGGCTCAAATCTGTATCTGTTTCATGGCTCAAATTAAAGAAATTTGAGAGTAGAGCACGATGCAAATAATTTTTCAGGGCTAAGTACGTGGGTGGCCGCCCCACCCTGCATACTCCTCAAACTGCACATATTTGTGGATTATGACAAAAAGGGGCTCAAATCTGTATCTGTTTCATGGCCAAGTGTTTCAGGGAGGCCTCACGCGGCTCCAATGTGGTTTTTGGGAGTGGTATGAATGAGCGTATGCATCTGATATCCACTTTCGAGGCAAAGAGTTTGGCTACTACAATCCACCACTAAATCCAAGAGAATGATGTAGATCTAACATCCAAACTTTAATATCTACACAGGTGCGAAATATTTGAAAGGTCGTACCAGCACCCCCAAACAGGACAAACAGGAGTTTTGTGTTTGTTTGTTTGTTCCGTATCGACTCAAAAACGGCTGAACCGATTACCTTGAAATTTGAAAAGATTGTGTAGGTTGGCCTGGAAGGAAACATAGGCTATATAACATTTTGGTATCGGAAGGAGGACGGATCCTCCCCTTATGATAAAAACACAACCCAAAATCAAAAGTGGACCGATCGGGACAATATAGGTATCAAAAAAAAGGTATTGAAGAGTAGATTACGAATATTGTATTAAAATTTGAGTCAAAATACCCATCGGGCCGCCCCAATCCCAAAACAGACATATTTGAGGTTCATTTCAATATGGGGCACGAATGAAAGGTTGTTGTTGTTGTTGTTGTAGCAGTTTATTGTGTACTATCTTTCGTCTGCTTGATTCTGTTGAGTGTCAAGACCCATGAACTCCGCGACTAAGATGGGGTGCGTCCACAGGGATCAGGTTCTGAGTCGAGTGGGTCTGGCCGGGCAGTTAAACAGGTGACGTGTATCGTGCGGTCCCTGGTTACAATCGGGACATACATCTTGCACGTCGGCATCAATCCTAGCTCTGTGGGAATTGAGGCGGCTGCATCTGCCAGAACGTAATTGAGCCAGAACCACTCTGGTTTGCCGGGGGAGGTCGATTTCTTGGGGTGCAATGGGTGGCGGTCGTTCTCCAAGGACTACATTCACCCGGTAGCCAATTAACGCGTCTGCTACCGTGTCTGCATGAATGTTGTTCAGACCCGCTTGATATGCCGCTTGATCTAGAGGTTCTCTCTTGTAGCGCTGGACCTCACGCTCTAGATCGTGTAGATCTACCTTAAGGCTTCTGGGCGGTGGGTATCTATGCACAAGATGATGATACCATCATCAGCATGTAGTTATGTCTTCGCACTGGTAGGATCTTTGTCTCCTGATGGAGGTGGTCCACATGAGAACTGAGGAGACAGCCCGTCGCAGTTCGGAGGGCGGCATTCTGACAGATCTGAATATTATTCCACTGCGTGTCACAAAGTTGACATGACCACACTGGCGCTGCATAACTTACCACAGACCGACCAATTGCTTTGTACGTGGTCAACAAGGTTTCTTTGTCTGCACCCCAAGTGCTGCCAGCGAGTGACTTGAGGACCTTGTTTATACTTTTGACTTTATTGCAGATTGCTGTGGCATGTGGGGAGAAAGTGTAGGAGCTGTCAAATGTGACGCCAAGTATTTTGGGACACTTGATGGTCGGAATCATTTCTCCATCGACCATCACAGTCAGCTCAGTATTCACCTCACGCGTATTTGTAGTGAACAGTGTGGCTGAAGATTTGGTGGCGGATATCATCAGATTTCTTGCAGCGAAATATGAGGCAAGCTCGTTGAGGTAGACGTTCAACCTATCGCAGATGTCATCAATGGGTGGGGGCCTGATGCCATGATCGTACAATCGTCCGCATATGATACGATCTCTATGCCGTCTGGAGGGGGTGGGATGGAGGATAGGTAGAGGTTAAACAGAGCCGGAGATATCACCCCACCTTGGGGAACTCCCTGTTTCACTCTACGGTGTTTTGACTTCTTATCCCTAAATTCCACAAATGACTGGCGGCCACACAGATAATTCGCGACCCAACGTTTCAGGCCTGGCTGGAGGGACGTGTTGGCGATGTCCTCAAATAATTTGGCATGGCTGACCGTGTCGAATGCCTTCGACAGGTCCAGTGCCACGAGGACCGTCCGATCCCATGGCCTGGGTTGATTGAAGCCACGGCAAATGTGTGTGGTGATGGCATGCAAAGCTGTTGTTGTGTTGTGCAGTCTCCGAAATCCGTGTTGATGCTCGGCGAATGGAAATTCTCCTACGAGGCTCGGGAGGAGTAATGCCTCAAGCGTCTGTGCCACTGGTGAGAGAAGGGAGATCGGTCTGTACGACTCCCCCAAACTCGGGTCTTTACCAGGCTTCAGTAGCGGGATAACTCTGCCCATTTTCCAGACATCGGGAACTATAAGAGTGTTCAATGACAGGTTAAGGACAGTGGTAAGGTACTCAACTCCAGGTAAATCCAGATTCTTCAGCATCAATGTAGAGATTCCGTCGGGGCCCATCGCCTTGGAAGATTTGGCGGCACGGATGACATTCGTAACTTCGCCCACGGTAAATTGTGATGGCTGTTTATCGGCTCGGAGACCACAATACGGCGAATGGCTCTCCTCCTTGCCCTGTCTCTCTCGGGATGCACACTAAATTGACGGTTGAACAACCTGGCGCATCTCTTCGGATCAGTCACGGTTATCTCGCCAAAAGTGACTGAGGTCCTGTCGTCCCGTCTACCGGGGTTCGAGATAGACTTAACAGTGGCCCACAGTTTGCCTGCACCGGTGCCTAAGTTACATTGCTCCAAGTGTTCCAGCCACAAATTCCGCTTATGTTCGTTGACTACCCTGTTTATTTCCAGATTCAGCTCGCTGATTCTGGCGCTAGCGGGGTCCATAGCACGAATCTCATCACGCTCGTCTGCGAGTACCACTGCTTGCGCCGGGAAATTGGGTCGCACTTGCGGTATTCGACCGGCTGGTATATAGCGAGCGGCTGCTGCGTTGATGATGTCTCGAAATTTCCTCTCGGCCACAAGCACATTAGAGGGGGGTGGCAGTTCATTGAAGCGGCGATTGGTATACTCTCTGAAGCCAGTCCAATTGGCCTTCTTGTAATTGATGAACGTCCGGCGCTCAGAGGTTATGAAGTCGGGTGGTCGGTCGATGGTGAGGATTATGAGGAGGTGGTCTGACCCCAAAGAGATGACGGCTTGCCAGGATACGTCACTCAGGAGATCAGGGGATGCAATTGAGATGTCTGGCGAGCTGCTGCACCTCCTCGTAATCCTAGTGGGGGCATCCTCATTCACCGTGCAAAACGTGGAGCTATCTATCTGCTCTGCCAAAGCTTGCCACGCTGGTCGTTACCTAGGATGCCATGACGAGTGATGTGCATTAAAATCACCCAGAACCAGACGACTATGGCCAGATAGCAACCCACTTATGTCGGGGTTGTAAGCCTGGCCATTAATCGGGACACAGCTACCAACCGGCGGTATATACACGTTGTATATCTCTATCTCGGCAGTACCAGACCTGACTGCTACCCCCATACATTCCATGTATGGGTCACTAGCGTCAAGCGCAGGCGAGATAGGTCTATACTGCACGGAATGGTGTATAACGAAGGCCAATCCCCCACCTCCATTCCTTGAGCGATCCTTACGTAGCACATTGCAGCCGTGACAACTGTGCAAGCTGCAGGTGTTAGTCAGCTTTGTCTCCTGGATCGCTGCGACCGATATGCTCTTCCGACTCATAAAATCTACAATCTCATCAATCTTGCCACGCAGTCCGTTGCAGTTTAACTGCAAGAACGATACACTTCCCGGCACTGGCCTGGCAATAGTAGGGCTAGGGTGCTGTCGTTGCATAAATTGCCGTACGGGAGAGGTCGGGGGGGTCACATAGTCCGACGACGAGGACGCCGAAGGCGACGACGGCGACGCTTGTGACCCACTGCTGGCTATGCTCGCACAGCACCTAGCGACATAGCCAGTATGACTATACTCCCGTAGCGAAGTTAGGCCAGAGCAAGAACGGAAATGTACCCACTCCAAGCACCGGTTACACCTCACCGACACTGACCGATGATGAAGGCGGTTCTGGCAAACCGAACAGAACCAGGGTCCGGGGTTCTTTTCAATCCCGGCACGGACCAGAAGCGTACGGAGAAGGCACTCCGGGATGTGCCTCTCCCATGACGAAAAAAGACGAACACGTACACTGAGGCGGCAGCCCTTGCCGATGAAGATTCCATCGGGTCAATCCGGTGCGTACAACCGGTTGCCATGGGATTGAATGAAAGGTATTCGGGACTAGTTTTCGAATCTGACATACAAAATCAGACCGAAGTATAGGGGGTCACACCACCCCTCAAAAACGTCATTAGACCCATTATGACTACATGATACATGGCTGAACCGATTTTCTTCAAATTTCCGCTTTGTCCGATGTTCTCGCCAGGATTCGAACGTGTTCAGCGTCATAGGCTACAATGAAATTCGATAACCGCGAATTCGAATTCGATATCCGCATTCAGGGCGAAGTGTCCCACCCTAAAAAGATATTAGAGAGTTAAAGAAGGCGCAGCAGAGCGGGCCCGGTTCAGCTAGTAAAATATATTTATGGAACAAGTTTCAAATGACTTTCTACACTTTGGACAAGTTAAATTGGAGCCTTTTGTATAATGATGTAGGTCACGAATACGTGTGTATACGTTGAAATTTCGAGCATATAATGTTTTCTTATGCAGAATAGATAGGTATGGGCGATGGCTAAATACCCAAAAGGTATTTACCCGGTAAATTCATGGTTTCAAATTTCATCAAAATCGGATGAAAAATGCTTCTTAAATGGGCTCAATACTCTATATCGGGAGATCGGTCTATATGGCAGCTATATCCAAATATGGTCCGATCTTGACCATATTCAGCAAAGAGTTCAGGTGTAGAGTTGTATCAAAACTCATTGGTTCAAATTTCATCTAAATGGGATAAAAAAATGCTCATTTTATGGGCCCAATACTTTATATTGGGAGATCGGTACCAAAACTCACTGTTTAAAATTTCATTAAAATCGGATGAAGAATGCTTCTTTTTATGGACTCAGTACACTATATGAGGAGATCGGTCTATAGGCAGCTATATCCATATATGGTCCGATCTGAATGATATTCAACAATTAAAATTTCATCAAAATCGGATTAAAAATACGACTTTTATGTGTATTGAGCATATATGTCTAAAGATATATCTGGAGATCGGCCTGTAAGGCAGTTATTCCAAAAATGGTTTGATCTGGAAACCATTTTATTAGAACTCACTGTGCCAAATTGCGCCGAAATCGGATGAAAATTGAGGAATTAATCGCTTCATCACTTTAAGTCTGGAGATCGGTCTATATAGCGGCTATGTAGAACTATAGTCCGATTTTATGAGATCAGAAAGTAAGTTTAAGATATAAAAAAGTGGTTGCAAAATGATTTCAATTACCAAAATATCTGAACATTTATAAATACCCAAAAAAGGTATTTATTGGGTATTTACCCTTTTGATCTCAATAAGCAAAATTCGAAATAGCATGGCGATCGTTTAACGATAACCCATACCGGAATTTATTGCAAAACCACAAACTGTACCCTGCAGCACTATTGTGGCTGTCTTAAAATGCATAGTTGGAATCTGAAATAACTGCTGATTCGGCTTAGCCTATTCCTCTGTCCGCATATCCTTTCTATGCTGATAGTCCATCTATGGTTTTTTCTGTAACTAAGGTGGAGATTGCATTTGTTATCCAAACATCATATCTCACATTCTTTAGCCCAAACACTAACGCGATCAGTTTTGGTAAAAATCGGTTCAGACTTAGATATAGCTCCCAATCCAATTTACCCTTATTAGGGCGTAGTTACTACAACTTTCAGCGGATTTGCACGAAATTTGGTATAGAATGCTGTATAACTCATCTGAAAGACTGCTAAATTTGATCAAAGTCGGTTCAGATTTGAAATGCAATTATAATGCCTGACACTTAATCTGTTTAAAGAGATACCAAAGAGATGCCAGCATATATTGGGTTGCCCAAGAAGTAATTGCGGATTTTTCATATAGTTGGCGTTGACAAATTTTTTCACAGCTTGTGACTCTGTAATTGCATTCTTTCTTCTGTTAGTTATCAGCTGTTACTTTTAGCTTGCTTTAGAAAAAAAGTGTAAAAAAGTATATTTGATTAAAGTTCATTCTAAGTTTTATTAAAAATGCATTTACTTTCTTTTAAAAAATCCGCAATTACTTTTTGGGCAACCCAATATTTGTGAACCCCATGCGTCGTAGATGTGTACAAGTCATCAAAAATGATGTATTGTATTACTCTAGAAACAGAAATAACTAAAGTATTTATTAATAAATTTTCAATTTTTGTACCATTGGCTTAAAAGTTTTTGAGTTATATATCAATACTTTTATAATTTTGAACAGCAAATGTTTGGGATATTATTTTAAATTGGGATTTTAATATTTTAAATTATTGTTGCATTAATTATATAATCGTTATCACGGGAAGCTTAGCTGAAAGCTACCGGGCACGTCCACAGGTTGCGGATGGTTGAAAGCTCCGTTTTTATGCGGAGTAGTAGCTGCAAATGCGGCCGCGGGCGGTCAGTGATTTTCGAGAGGAGAGTCTCAGTGAGGAGTCAGGTGGCACTGGCTCTCAATTAAATACTGAGTGCCAATGATACTTGAGATGACAAGGCGAGTTATTGGCGCCTTCAAATAACCAATGGCCAACATCATCGTCTGTTCCCAGGTTAGGGGCGGCTGGCGGCGTCGGATCTTGGAGCAAGCGTCTCGCCACAACGAGGGATACATGTGCAATTCCACAAAACCCATGCGGTTGGGGCGCTGGGCCAGTAACCCGCCCCCGGAAAACATAGAATTACTATGAAAAACGAAGGAATAGTAAAAACGGATCCCCCCAACGTTGACGACCCACGCAAACGAAAAAAGGACCACGATTTTCGGATCTGAACCTGGAATGTCCGCACTCTTTATAGAGAAGGTGCAGTATACGCGCTAGCGGATGTATTAGAAAAGTACAAGGCAGATATTACCGCCTTACAGGAAGTGAGATGGGCTGGGAATGGCATCACTACAACACCAAACGGTGACGAACTATACTATTGCTGCCATAACACGAAGCATGAATTTGGCTGCGGATTTGTGGTTAGTCGGAGACTGAAACACCTTGCCTCAAGCTTTACTCCGGTGGATGAGAGGCTAGCCACAATCCGCATAAAAGCCAAATTCTTCAACATCAGCCTTATTTGTGCCCATTCCCCGACGGAAGACAAAGACGAGCAGACCAAGGATACTTTTTACGAGCGCCTAGAGAGAGAATATGACCGCTGCCCTCCCCATGATACTAAAATCGTTCTGGGAGATTTTAATGCGAAAATAGGGAAGGAAGACATTTTTGGTCCAACAGTCGGAAAGTTTAGCCTCCACGAGATAACGTCCAGTAATGGGTTGAGGCTGATAGATTTCGGCGCGGCAAAAAACA
Organism: Stomoxys calcitrans; assembly: GCF_963082655.1. Classification (NCBI taxonomy): domain Eukaryota; kingdom Metazoa; phylum Arthropoda; class Insecta; order Diptera; family Muscidae; genus Stomoxys; species Stomoxys calcitrans. Next base: position 133,751,236 of record NC_081552.1, on the reverse strand, counting down.
TGGTAGTTAGTAGCACCGGGCTGTCACCCGATCAAAACAGAGAAACCAAATTGATCACGTTATGATAGATGGAAGGCATTCATCCAGCGTGTTAGATGTACGATCGATCCGTGGAGCGAATATAGATTCGGATCATTACCTTGTTGCAGCAAAGGTTCGCACCCGTTTGAACATGGCGAGGAAAGTACGATCTGACACTGCACGGAAGCTGGACAATGAAAAGCAATCCCATGGCAGCCGGTTGTACGTACCGGATTGACCCGATGGAATCTTCATCGGCAAGGGCTGCCGCCTCAGTGTACGTGTTCGTCTTTTTTCGTCATGGGAGAGGCACATCCCGGAGTGCCTTCTCCGTATGCTTTTGGTCCGTGCCGGGATTGAAAAGAACCCCGGACCCTGGTTCTGTTCCGTTTGCCAGAACCGCCTTCATCATCGGTCAGTGTCGGTGAGGTGTAACAGGTGCTTGGAGTGGGTACATTTCCGTTCTTGCTCTGGCCTAACTTCGCTACGGGAGTATAGTCATACTGGCTATGTCGCTAGGTGCTGTGCGAACACAGCCAGCAGTGGGTCACAAGCGTCGCCGTCGTCGCCTTCGGCGTCCTCGTCGTCGGACTATGTGACCCCCCCGACCTCTCCCGTACGGCAATTTATGCAAAGACAGCACCCTAGCCCTACTATTGCCAGACCAGTGTCGGGAAATGTATCGTTCCTGCAGTTAAACTGCAATGGACTGCGAGGCAAGATTGATGAGATTGTGGATTTTATGAGTCGGAAGAGCATATCGGTCGCAGCGATCCAGGAGACAAAGCTGACTAACACCTGCAGCTTGCACAGTTGTCACGGCTACAATGTGCTACGTAAGGATCGCTCAAGGAATGGAGGTGGGGGATTGGCCTTCGTTATACACCATTCCGTGCAGTATAGACCTATCTCGCCTGCGCTTGACGCTAGTGACCCATACATGGAATGTATGGGGGTAGCAGTCAAGTCTGGTACTGCCGAGATAGAGATATACAACGTGTATATACCGCCGGTTGGCAGCTGTGTCCCGATTAATGGCCAGGCCTACAGCCCCGACATAAGTGGGTTGCTATCTGGCCATAGTCGTCTGGTTCTGGGGGATTTCAATGCACATCACTCGTCATGGCATTCTCCCCTAGGCAACGACCAGCGTGGCATAGCTTTGGCAGAGCAGATAGATAGCTCCACGTTTTGCACGGTGAATGAGGATGCCCCCACTAGGATTACGAGGAGGTGCAGCAGCTCGCCAGACATCTCAATCGCATCCCATGATCTCCTGAGTGACGTATCCTGGCAAGCCGTCATCTCTTTGGGGTCAGACCACCTCCCCATAATCCTCACCATCGACCGACCACCCGACTTCATAACCTCTGAGCGCCGAACGTTCATCAACTATAAGAAGGCCAATTGGACTGGCTTCAGAGAGTATACCAATCGCCGCTTCAATGAACTGCCACCCCCCTCTGATGTGCTTGTGGCCGAGAGGAAATTCCGAGACATCATCAACGCAGCAGCCGCTCGCTTTATACCAGCCGGTCGAATACCGCAAGTGCGACCCAATTTCCCGGCGCAAGCAGTGGTACTCGCAGACGAGCGTGATGGGATTCGTGCTATGGACCCCGCTAACCCCAGAATCAGCGAGCTGAATCTGGAAATAAACAGGGTAGTCAACGAACATAAGCGGAATTTGTGGCTGGAACACTTGGAGCAATGTAACTTAGGCACCGGTGCAGGCAAATTGTGGGCCACTGTTAAGTCTCTCTCGAACCCCGGTAGACGGGACGACAGGACCTCAGTCACTTTTGGCGAGTTAACCGTGACTGATCCGAAGAGATGCGCCAGGTTGTTCAACCGTCAATTTATCGTGCATCCCGAGAGAGACAGGGCAAGGAGGAGAGCCATTCGCCGTATTCGTGGTCTCCGAGCCGATGAACAGCCATCACAATTTACCGTGGGCGAAGTTACGAATGTCATCCGTGGCGCCAAATCTTCCAAGGCGTTGGGCCCCGACGGAATCTCTACATTGATGCTGAAGAATCTGGATTTACCTGGAGTTGAGTACCTTACCACTGTCCTTAACCTGTCATTGAACACTCTTATAGTTCCCGATGTCTGGAAAATGGGCAGAGTGATCCCGCTACTGAAGCCTGGTAAAGACCCGAGTTTGGGGGAGTCGTACAGACCGATCTCCCTTCTCTCACCAGTGGCTAAGACGCTTGAGGCATTACTCCTCCCGAGCCTCGTAGGAGAATTTCCATTCGCCGAGCATCAACACGGATTTCGGAGACTGCACAGCACAACAACAGCTTTGCATGCCATCACCACACACATTTGCCGTGGCTTCAATCAACCCAGGCCATGTGATAGGACGGTCCTCGTGGCATTGGACCTATCGAAGGCATTCGACACGGTCAGCCATGCCAAATTATTTGAGGACATCGCCAACACGTCCCTCCAGCCAGGCCTTAAACGTTGGGTCGCGAATTATCTGTGTGGCCGCCAGTCATTTGTGGAATTTAGGGATAAGAAGTCAAAACACCGTAGAGTGAAACAGGGAGTTCCCCAAGGCGGGGTGATATCTCCGGCTCTGTTTAACCTCTACCTTTCCTCCATCCCACCTCCTCCAGACGGCATAGAGATCGTATCATATGCGGACGACTGTACGATCCTGGCATCAGGCCCCCCACCCATTGATGACATCTGCGATAGGTTGAACGTCTACCTCAACGAGCTTGCCTCATATTTCGCTGCAAGAAATCTGAAGATATCCGCCACCAAATCTTCAGCCACACTGTTCACTACAAATACGCGTGAGGTGAATTCTGAGCTGACTGTGATGGTCGATGGAGAATTGATTCCGACCATCAAGTGTCCCAAAATACTTGGCGTCACATTTGACAGCTCCTACACTTTCTCCCCACATGCCACAGCAATCTGCAATAAAGTCAAAAGTAGAAACAAGGTCCTCAAGTCACTCGCTGGCAGCACTTGGGGTGCAGACAAAGAAACCTTGTTGACCACGTACAAAGCAATTGGCCGGTCTGTGGTAAGTTATGCAGCGCCAGTGTGGTCACGTCAGCTTTGTGACACGCAGTGGAATAATATTCAGATCTGTCAGAATGCCGCCCTCCGAACTGCGACGGGCTGCCTCCTTAGTTCTCATGTGGACCACCTCCACCAGGAGACAAAGATCCTACCAGTGCGAAGACATAACTACATGCTGTCTAAGCAATACCTTTTGGGCTGTTATCGCAGAAATCATCCAAATCATCATCTTGTGGATAGATACCCACCGCCCAGAAGCCTTAAGGTAGATCTACATGATCTAGAGCGTGAGGTCCAGCGCTATAAGAGAGAACCTCTAGATCAAGCGGCATATCAAGCGGGTCTGAACAACATTCATGCAGACACGGTAGCAGACGCGTTAGCTGGCTACCGGGTGAATGTAGTCCTTGGAGTACGACCGCCACCCATTGCACCCGAAGAAATCGACCTCCCCCGGCAAACCAGAGTGATTATGGCTCAATTACGTTCCGGCAGATGCAGCCGCCTCAATTCCCACAGAGCTAGGATTGATGCCGACGTGCAAGATGTATGTCCCGACTGTAACCAGGGACCGCACGATACACGTCACCTGTTTAACTGCCCGGCCAGACCCACTCGACTCAGACCCAGATCCCTGTGGACGCACCCCATCTTAGTCGCGGAGTTCCTGGGTCTTGACACTCAACAGAATCAAGCAGACGAAAGATAGTACACAATAAACTGCTACAACAACAACAACAACAATGAAAAGCTGCAAACACAACAAATGGCAGCGGCATACTCCACTCGACTAACCCAACTGCTTGATGAAAGCACTCCTTGTTCCGATGATATAATGGCGCAGTGGCAAACTATTGCCCACTCCATGGAAAATGCCGCGAAATCCATACTTGGGTACCGGAAGCCTCCTCCAAGAAGCCCATGGTACGACCAAGAGTGTCGTGACTACTGAAGTCAAGAATGCGTCATATAAAGCAACCCTGCTTTGATGCACGCACATCTTCTTGCAGAGACAAAGAAGGAAATCTGGCAACTGTCACAGATAGCATGCTGAGAATATGGAAAGAACATTTTACCAAACTGCTGGTGTCCGATGTTGGTGGCGAAGAGGATACCGCAGAACCAATCCCTGATGATGGTATAGAATGTTTACCTCCTAGTCAGAATGAGGTCCAAGTAGCAGTGACACGACTTAAGACCAACAAGGCAGCAGGAGCCGACGGGTTACCCGCTAAACTATTTAAGACCGGAGGCGACACGCTAAAAAGGCGTATGCATCAGCTTATCTGCGCAATCTGGCTAGAAGAACGCATACCCGATGATTGGAACCTCAGCGCACAAGAAAGGAGAAAAGACGGAATGTTCCAACTACAGAGGAATAAGTCTCCTCCCCATCGCATACAAGATACTCTCGAGCGTACTGTGTGAAAGATTAAAACCTAAAGTCAATGAGATAATTGGGCCCTATCAATGCGGCTTTAGACCAGGTAAATCCACACTAGACCAGATATTCACACTGTGCCAAATCCTGAAAAAGACCCGAGAAGGACAAATTAACACCTACCATCTCTTTGTTGACTACAAAGCCGCCTTCGATACTCCTTTACGTTCAAAGGTATTTCAAGCCATGTCTGAGTTCGGTATCCCTGCAAAATTAATAAGACTGCAGGATGACACTGGCTAATACGCGTTCCTCAGTAAGAATAGGAAAGAATCTCTCCGAACCATTTAATACCAAAAGAGGTTTCAGACAAGGAGACAGCCTATCGTGTGATCTCTTTAATATCCTGTTGGAGAAGATTATACGAGATGCAGATGTGAATAGATATGGCACACTAATCACAAGAGAGTACATGCTATGGTAGCTCGCCTATGCCGAAGACATCGATATCATAGGTCGGTCACCGGGAGTAGTAACTGCAGCCTTTGAAAGAATCGAAAGAGAGTCAGTGAAAGTAGGTCTGGCAGTAAATGGAGATAAGACGAAATGGATGGTTTCAACTCCCAAAAAGCCTTGCACAACCGAGCAGATAAAGAAAATGGAGAAAGTTGGGAAACACAACTTTGAGATAGTCAGTAACTTTATCTACCTCGGCACCGCCGTAACCGAAACGAATGACACCAGTTTTGAGATAAAGCGAAGAATAATACTGGCAAACAGATGCTACTTTGGACTAAGTAAGCAGTTTATAAACAAGGTCACCTCTCGACAGACGAAGACTACACTTTACAAGACACTGATACTACCCGTGCTGTAATATGGTTCTGAAGCATGGGTACTTGTGAAAGCAGATGAGGCAGTGCTTGGAGTATTTGAGAGAAAGATTCTTCGTAAAATATATGGACCAGTTTGCGTTAACGGAGAATATAGGCGACGTATGAACCACGAGCTGTATGAGCTGTATGACGACGATAGCATAGTTACCCGCATCAAAATACAACGGCTGAGTTGGCTAGGTCATGTTGTCAGAATGGATGAAGAAGCTCCAGCAAAGAAGTCTTTTGAAGGCAAACACGGTGGTATACGCAAACCGGGAAGACCAAAGGCCCGATTGAAAGATCAAGTTGTGGGAGACACCTCGAAACTTGGTATCAGAGATTTTAGAATGAGCGCAGAAGATCGAGGCGCTTGGAACGCTATTCTACGTTCGGCTAGTGGAACAAATATTCTGTCGTAGCCAATTAAAGAAAGAAAAAGAATTTATATAATTTATTGTTAAAAAATTTAGGAAATTGATTAATAATCAATCTTACCCACAAGCATCTGAATAAAACAAAATATTTCTATACAAAAAATTCATTTTTGTTTTTTAGTTGGGAGCACTCCTATTTTTTTGAACACTACTGTATATCATAATATTAGTGTAAATTATGATTAGAATAATAAAGAATATTCAGCGTATTCTCCTCGCAATGTTTGCAATTTCAGTTCAGTTTGCTGACTGCTGAATAATGCTGTTTGCTGAAAATGGTTACTTCGCAATTTATGATGGGATTGTTAGGAGAGTAAATATAAAAAAAAAATAAAGAGAAGATTAAAGTTTTCTATTCTGGCTGCGATCCTTTTCTTTCCAAAAATTTAAATCTTCTCTTTCATTTTTTTACACCGATTTTCAGCAAACTGCGCTTTTGCACTGCAGCCAGCTTGCTGTTCTGAAATTTGAAACATTTATCTGTAACAGCAAAACTACTGCTGTATTAGCAGCAAAGTTAAGTTAAGTTTTTGACACTATTCGCAACACATAAACAAACAAACAATATATGAAATGCTGTGTAATTCAATAAAATATGTGCTATATAAATCTCTTTTTTTTAGGTCTATATTGAAGTTGAAGATGTTAATGACAACGTTCCGATGACTTATCAACCGGTATACTATCCATCTATTTTTGAGGGAAGTGCTGCACAGACCATGGTCATAAAACTGGATGCTACGGATGATGACATTAATAAGACAACAAACCTGACTTATAAAATTATTTCCGGAAATCCGGAGGGATTTTTTGAAATTAATCAAGCTACTGGTAAGCATTGTTGATATTTAAAAGTATGAGCGCACAATAAGCCGATACTGGCTTAGGTGTATGTACATTTTACATATTATAGTTTCGGTGCATTTGATTGCTTTCATTACGGAGTATGCAGAAGCAGATCTTGCGGGGCTCTCCTCTTAAGGCTTGTAAAAGTATTCATATTTGTCATTAGATATGTTGCGAGTTGTTTGGATGTTGTTGAATTCTTTGTTTGTAACTCTGAGAACTAACACTTGTGGCGTGCAGACGTGACGCTTGAGCTCCTGAAAAAACACTCCATACTCTGGTTATAAACCACAAAAAGATAAATATAAAATCAAATTCAACGAGTGGTACAGCCTATGTTCAATAATAATCATATTCGAGTAACAGAAAGTGTTTTGTGTTACAAACATTTGCAAATTATTTTTGTGTAAAAAAGCAAAGCAGAAATTACTAAAACACAGAGAACCGACTGTGAGAGTAAAGGAGAAGTGTCAAACGAAGCGTCAAATATAAATTGTGAAGTCGCTCCAAACAAAGTAAAATTGTTTATTTTAACAGATTCATAAGCTTTCAATAACAGAAGCAGATTAAAAAAAGCAATAAAGACTTGCGCCTAAAAGTTGGCTTAAAATTTTAAGAAAAGGAATAAAGGAATCACACCATAGACACGCACCATAAAGTGGGGTTTATTTTTGCACACATCTACGAACCATTCCTTAATCATCTTTTCGTTTATTTTTGACATGACTGATTAATACGGAGGTAGCGTTACACAGGTAAACCTTCAAATAGAGAACAACGTTGTGGTTAGAGATTCAAGGGCAACCAAACGCGACCGAGAGAGCCTTATCCGTCGATCTTTCGAAAATTCAGCGAAGACACCTCGGTTATCTGATTCGCCCTTCCGAATTGTACAGATGCTCGATGACCGTTTCTCCAAGCTAAGCGAAAGGTCAAAGAGCTGCTAAGAGAAACAAAAACACGTATTTTGAACGAGTTTGACCATAAATTGGCAGCAGTAATACATGTTTTAAATAATGCCCACGCACGCGCCTCTAACTTGGAAAAACGCACTGATGAATTTACTATAATACAATCTGAAATAGTGGAACTCCAAAAACAATTTCTAAGGCAAGAAAATGCACCTTTTGCTTGTGAAATTCGCTTGAATGGAATAACATTTCAGGGACATGAAAATGTAATTGACGTGTTCAGCAACATTTGCAACTCAATGAACATGGTCCCACCTAAATTAACTCGTGGCCTTGTATATATCAAAGGCCTCGATTGTGACGAATATAGGTGCCGGCGAGACGAAGCTGGTATGGATTTACAACCCTAACTTTATAGCTTGTTTATTATATATTCTTCTACCACATAACCATATAATAGTATTTTTAATCATATTTTTTGAAAAGATTTACACTGTGTATCACTTTAATGGTTTTTTAAACACATATAGCCGTTTTAAATTCATATATGCTCTCGGAAACATTGCTTAGTCCTGCCGTAGCTGAAAGTCTCGTCAACTTAAATGGTTATACTGTGTTCAGATCTGACAGCGAAAGTCGCGAAGGTGGTGCTGTCATTTATGTCAAAAGAATGAAATCGGGGACCAGATAGAATTCGTGTTTGTTGAACTATCTTCAAATCGTGAGAAAGTTTTAGTTGGTTGTATTTACCGTCCGAATAATACGATTGACATATATTGGCTTCAGGTTGTACTGGAGTCAGTAACACTGGGTTATACTGATGTTATAATCACTAGGGACTTTAACTCAAACATACTTATAGGTTCAACTCTGACTGATGCCATGTTGACACTTGGCCTATTCGTCAGCAATAATACAAACCCCACACATTTCACATCAACCGTCAATACACTCTTAGATTTGTTCTTTGTCAATAATTCTTTGAAGTTATCATTGTATTGTAAAATTTCTGTTCCATGTTTCTCTAAGAATGATCTCATTTATCTCGCCTACGATTTTGATTAGCGGGAGGAAGTGGAGGACATATCTTATCGTGACTTCGGTAATTTGAATTGTGAACATTTAGTTGGTATGGTCTACCAGGTGAACTGGGATGACATATTTACACTTTTAACTGTCGATCAGCAGACGGCTTTCATGACGGATAACATTTTACGTCTCTTTGATGCAACAGTTCCAATACGGATTAAAAGGGCTTCCGCCAAAACAAAGCCATGGTTCAAATCAAGAATCAAGGCGCTTATCGGGTATAGGGACTTGGCTTACAGTAGATGTAAGCGTTTCAAGTCTCCAGAGCTGAAAGAAGAATTCCGTGAAGCCAGGAGGAAAGTTAACAGTTTTATTAATGCGGCTAAAATGGAGTCAAACACTCGATACCATGGGGATCTAGATGAACTCAATAGGACCTTCGTAAGCATACCCGATATACAAACGGACACGCAATTTTACAGTGATGATGATGGACCGGCTTTCGTTTTTGATGCCCGCAGTCCTTTTGAGTTTAGATATGAATTCTATGCTATCTCTCTAAGGTTTTCGAGAAAATCCTTCATGGACAGATGTCGGTATATGTTCACCAAGAGTCCCTGTTGTCAGAAAGACAGTCCGGCTTCCGTTCTGATCATAGTTTCATTACATTGATGAGAACAAAATTGGCTTTCTGGTTCTTTTGGATCACTCCAAAGCAACGGCGGTAGTCTGTATGCGCAGGGAATAGATTATCTCATCCCTTGTTCGTACCTAAGGGGGTTCTCCAAGGCTCGATTGTAGGTCTACTTCTTTTTTCATTATATGCGAACGACTTGCCTCGTCAACTAGCACACGGTCCGATTATGATGTATGCTGATGACGTTTGTGGCTTCGTGGACAATATAGACGACTGCATAAGAAAACTTAACGCAAACCTACATCGCGTTTATGACTAGGCGACTGCAAATGGTTGGTTGTTAAATCCAAGTAAGTCTAAATATTTGGTTGTTCACAAAAACAAGGATTTCAACATGCGACAGCCGGATATGGTCAGAGGATTTATATTGTATCGTGTGCGAAGAATTTAGGCGTGGTTTTTAACAGTTCTGTTAGCTGGTCCGATCATGCTAACATTGCAGCCGAAAACATTCCTAGTTCCAGGTTTGGTATATGGTTGTGAACCTTTTTCGAATTGTGATTCTTCGAACCTCCGCAAATTGAATGTAGCTTTTAACAGCATAGTCCATTATGTGTATGGTTTAAAAAGGAGTCAGCATGTTTCGCAATATGTAGATTCTCAATTTGGACTTAGTTTCAACAATCTTCTTAATACCAGATCATTGATATTTTTACATAAGGTTATTGCGGAAAAGAAACCCAGATATTTGTTTGAGAGACTGCGATTTGCCCAATCTGATAGAGGAAGAAAGTTAATACCGACAATTAACAACTGAACAACAGTTTTATATTAGCAACATACGTCTTTGGAATAATCTACCGCGCGATATTCAGTGCATCAGCAACACGATTACCTACTTAAGTCGGATGTACTATATATAACAATAAATCTACACTCTGATTATAAGATTATTATCTTGTTGTGTAGACAATAAATACATAAATAAATAAATAAATAATTTTGAAGTTGCGATAAAATTTCCTCTTTTATCGTTTTTATGTGTAGTTCTTCGTGTAGTCTCGTGTTAGTTATATATTGGGGCGCTCGGGCTATTTAACGCAATGTTTTTGATTGGAACTGTTGCAAACCGTTTATGTTCGTATTACAGGCTGTTCCCCATAGTTGGATGCCATGTGTCCAAATAGGTTTGATTATGCAATTGTAAATCAGTAATTTGTTTTCCAGCGATATTATTGAACTAGTGCCAATGGAAACTTCATCTTATTGGCTTGTATGTCTAGAGCCTTTCTTTTTGTCTTTATATGTAGGTACTTAGACACGGTACATACCACTGCCCTGGGCAATACCAGCTCTTATGCAGTTAAATTCACTTATTTCATCTAATTCTTGAACATAGATGAAAATGTTTCGCATGTATGATTTAATAAACAGGTAATAGTTGATTGGAAGAAGTTTTCGGATTTTATATAGTAGATCCACGTGCCATACTTTATCAAAAGCTTATGATATATCTAGAAATGCTGAAGTGCTATATTGTTTTGACTCAAAGGCTTGATTGATCGTTTCAACTAAACGGTGTACTTGCTCGATCGTACCGTTGTTATTACGGAATCCGAATTGATAATCTGGTATTAGGTTCCGTTTCTCAATCAAATGCATTAATGTCTTAAGAAAAAGTATTGCCAAAACTTTGATAGAATTGGCAACAGACTTATCAGGCGATATGATTTTACTTGATCTACCGGCTTGCCTGGTTTTTGGACCATTATTATCTGTGCTATTTTCGAGAGGAGAGTCTCAGTAAGGAGTCAGGTGGTACTGGTTCTTAATTCAATACTGAGTGCCAATGATACTCGAGATGACAAGGCGAGTTATTGGCGCCTTCAAATAACCAATGGCCAACATCAGCGTCTGTTCCCAGGTTAGGGGCGGCTGGCGGCGAGCGTCGGATCTTGGATCAAGCGGCTCCCCACAACGAGGGATACATGTGCAATCCCACAAAACCCATGCGGTTGGGGCGCTGGGCCAGTAACCCGCCCCCGGAAAACTGAGAACTACAATGAGAAACAAAGGAATAGTAAAAACGGACCCCCCAACGTTGACGACCCACGCAAACGAAAAAGAGGACCATGATTTGCGGATCTGAACCTGGAATGTTCGCACTCTTTATAGATAAGGTGCAGTATACGCGCTGGCGAATGTATTGGAGAAGTACAAGGCAGATATTACCGCCTTACAGGAAGTGCGATGGACTGGAAACGGCGTCACTACACACCAAACGGCGACGAACTATACTATAGCTGCCATAACACGAGTCGGAGACTGAAACACCTTGTCCCCAGCTTTACTCAGGAGGATGAGAGGCTAGCAATAATTCGCATAAAAGCCAAATTCTTCAACATCAGCCTTATTTATGCCCATGCCCCGACGGAAGGCAAGGACGAGCAGACCTGGGATATTTTCTACGAGCGCCTAGAGAGAATATGACCGCTGCCCCGCCCATGATATTAAAATTGTTCTGGGAGATTTTAATGCGAAGATATGGAGGGAAGACATTTTTGGTCCAACAGTCGAAAAGTTTAGCCCCCACGCGATAACGTCCAGTAAAGGGTTGAAGCTGATGGATTTCGCCGCGTAAAAAAACATAGTATTTAGTAGCACCAGATTTCAACATAAAAATATTCACAAAGCCACATGGCTGTCACCCGATCAAAACACGAGAAACCAAATTGATCTCGTCGTGATAGATGGAAGGCATTCATCCATCGTGTTAGATGTAGGATCGATCCGTGGAGCGAATATAGATTCGGATCATTATCTTGTTGCACCAACGGTTCTCAGCCGTTTGAACATGGCGAGGAAAGTACGATCTGACACTGCACGGAAGCTGGACATTGAAAAGCTGCAAACACAACAAATGGTAGGGACATACTCCACTCGACTGACCCAACTGCTTAATGAAAGCACTCCTAGTTCCAATGCTATAATGGCGCAGTGGCAAACTATTGTCCACTCCATGAAAAATGCCGCGAGATCTGTGCCTGGGTTCCGGAAGCCTCCTCCAAGAAACCCATGGTACGACCAAGAGTGTCGAGATGCTACTGAAGCCAAAAATGCGGCATAGGAGAGAGGAGAAACGTCTATTCCGCAGAAAGAAAAAGGAAATGGAAAGACGTGAGTGTGAGCGAATTGAAATGTATAGGAGTCAGAATGAAGGATTTTCTACCAAAGAATTAACCGTCAAACCAATGGCTTTGGTGCAGGCACATCCTCCTGCAGAGACAAAGAAGGAAATCCGGCAACTGAACATTTACACAACTGCTAGATCCGACGTTGGCGGCGAAGAGGATACCGCAGAACCAATCAATGATGATGGTATATAATATTTACCTCCTAGTCAGAATGAGGTCCAAGTGGCAGTGACCTGACTAAAGAACAACAAGTCAGCAGGAGCCGACGGGTTAACCGCTGAACTATTTAAGACCGGAGGTAACACGCTGATATAGCGTATGCATCAGCTTATCTGCGAAATCTGGCTAGAAGGGACATACTATGTCCCGTGCACAAGGAAGGAGAGAAGATGGAATGTACCAACTACAGAGGAATAAGTCTCCTCCCCATCGTATACAAGATACTCTCAAGCGTACGGTGTGAAAGATTCATACCGTACGATACCCCATTACGTTTAGAGTCATTTCAGATATGGCACACTAATCACAAGAGAACACATGCTACTCGCCTATGCCAGCGACATACACATTATAGGTCTGTCACCGGAAGTAGTAAATGCAGTCTTTAAAACAAATGAAAGAAAGTCAGTGAAAATGGGTCTGGCAGTAAATGGAGATAAGACGAAATGGATGATTTCAACTCCCAAAACACCTTGTACAACCGAGCAGATAAAGAAAATTGAGAAAGTTGGGAACCACAACTTTGACATAGTCAGTAACTTTATCTACCTCGGCACCGCCGTAACCGAAACGAATGGTACCAGTTTTGTGATAAAACGAAGAATAATACTGGCAAACAGATGCTACTTTGGACTAAGTAAGCACTGATAATATCCGTGTTTTTATATGGTTCAGAGGCATGGGTATGTGTGAAAGCAGATCAAGCAGTGCTTGAAGTATTTGAGAGAAAGATTCTTCGTATAATATGATGACCAGTTTGCGTTAATTGAGAATATAGACGACGTATGAACCACGAGCTGTATGGCGACGATAGCATAGTTACACGACGATAGCATAGCTATTCAACGTGTACATACCGCCGCACAGTGGGCCAAACGGAAATAAGTCTACAACTTTTTATCTGTTGATCTTAGCGTTTCAAAATAATCTAAACATTCTCGGAGGAGGTCATAAGCTTTCAGGAAATTACTGCTGTGGGTCTATATCTTTAATACAGGGTGTCAAAGTTGACCACTTTTGACTTCTCCAACCTTCTGGGGGCCATAACTTTTGATGTACCGAATCGATTTGCATGCCATCATGCCATCGTGTACCGTTAACGAGTTATAAGTTGTTTATTTTGAAAATATCTTTTGACTTTGTTTTTTTCACGTTTTCACAATTTATGGCAGTATATATATGCACAAAATAAAAAAGGAATCATGCCAATATTTTAAGCGGTTTAAAAATGGCATCGTTTTTAATATGAAAAATATTTTTGTTGTCAAAAATTTGCAAAATTTTTCAAAAAAGATACTCTCATTTCTTTCAAGTCTTCTAGACTTCATTAAACTCAATGTAAAAATCTTTATATGTGATATGGAACGTTATATGGGGCTTACACTGAAACATTGATCGATTTGTCCATGGTTTGCAATATAAATGTGTTAGACCAGAAAAAGGTTTCTTACAAAAGTTTTCGAAAAATTGGAATAAAAATATGTGTTTTATAGTTGTGTAGTTACTTCTAAAATAGAACTAGCCGAACGTAGAATAGCGTTCCAAGCGCCTCGATCTTCTGCACTCATTCTAAAATCTCTGACACCAAGTTTCCCACCACTTGATCTATCCATCGGGCTTTTGGTCTTCCCGGTTTGCGTGTACCACCGTGTTTGCCTTCAAACGACTTCTTTGCTGGAGCTTCTTCATCCATTCTGACAACATGACCTAGCCAACGCAGCCGTTGTATTTTGATGCGTGTAACAATGCTATCGTCGTCATACAGCTCGTGGTTCATATGTCGCCTATATTCTCCATTATCGCGAACTGGTCCATATATTTTGCGAAGAATCTTTTTTTCAAATGCTCCAAGCACTGCCTCATCTGCTTTCACAAGTAGCCATGCTTCAGAACCATCCATCATAACAACATCCATACTACAACATCTTCTGTTTGAAAGTATAATTCTTCGCTTAATCTTAAAACTGCTGTCACTCGTTTTGGTTACGGCGGTGCCGAGGTAGATAAATCTATCTCATAGTTTTGTAGAAGGCGTTTTGGCAGTTGAAACCATCCATTTCGTCTTATCTCCATTTACTGCCAGACCCATTTTCACTGATTCTCTTTCGATTCTTTCCAAGGTAGCAGTTACTACTTCAGGTGACCGACCTATGATGTCGATGTCGTCGGCATAGGCGAGTAGCATGTGTTCTCTTGTGAATAGTGTGCCGTATCTATTCATATCTGCATCTCGTATAATCTTCTCCAACAGGATATTAAAGAGATCTCCTTGTCTGAAACCTCGTTTGGTATTAAATAGTTCGGAGAGATTCTTTCCTATTCTTACTGAGGAACGCGTATCAGCAAGTGTCATCCTGCAGAGTCTTATTAATTTTGCACGGATACAAAGCTCAGACATGACTTGAAATACCTTTGAACGTAAAGGAGTATCGAAGGCGGCTTTGTAGTCAACAAAGAAATGTTAGGTGGTTAATTTGTCCTTCTCGGGTAAATATATATATATATATATATATATATATATATATATATATATATATATATATATATATATATATATATATATATATATATATATAAAGGGTGATTTTTTTGAGGTTAGGATTTTCATGCATTAGTATTTGACAGATCACGTGGGATTTCAGACATGGTGTCAAAGAGAAAGATGCTCAGTATGCTTTGACATTTCATCATGAATAGACTTACTAACGAGCAACGCTTGCAAATCATTGAATTTTATTACCAAAATCAGTGTTCGGTTCGAAATGTGTTCAAATTTTGACAAATTTTGTTCAGCGATGAGGCTCATTTCTGGTTGAATGGCTACGTAAATAAGCAAAATTGCCACATTTGGAGTGAAGAGCAACCAGAAGCCGTTCAAGAACTGCCCATGCATCCCGAAAAATGCGCTGTTTGGTATGGTTTGTACGCTGGTGGAATCATTGGACCGTATTTTTTCAAAGATGCTGTTGGACGCAACGTTACGGTGAATGAACACATTTCGAACCGAACACTGATTTTGGTAATAAAATTCAATGATTTGCAAGCGTTGCTTGTTAGTAAGTCTATTCATGATGAAATGTCAAAGCATACTGAGCATCTTTCTCTTTGACACCATGTCTGAAATTTCACGTGATCTGTCAAATACTAATGCATGAAAATCCTAACCTCAAAAAAATCACCCTTTATATATATATATATATATATATATATATTTATATATATATATATACATATACGTACATTTTAGTACATTTAGGTACTAAATTATGTTCTTACTTAGGTTCGTACATTTGTTTGCAATTGGAGCTACAGCTCTGCAATTTGGGAAACAGGTATATCATGGCAGTATGTACCGGGTGACTAGAAGATTTTTTGGACTAAGTACATTTAGGTACTAAAACGTACAAAATGGTATCTTCTCTGCGGATTGAGCAAAAAATCTCAAAATTGCGATATAGTTACACCTTAGCTGTACATATTGGGCGACTAGAATATTTTTTTTTAATTCGTAAATTTTGGGGTTTAAAACATTGAAAAGTGTACATTCTTTAGGGATTGAGCTATAGCTCTCTAAATTTGAAAACAGTTACATCTTGACTATGTATATTAGTCGACTAAAAAAATGTTTCGATATTCGTGGTATAGGTACGCAAAATTTAAGTAAATTTGAAATTTGTAGACTTTGACAATTTGCAGTCCAGTGTAATGTCATCTCGAATACCAACCAAAGGGGAAGCAAATCGCAGCGGGGGTATGGTAGTCTCTATATATATAAAAGAGACGCGTGACTGACTGATCATAGCCCAGCCCAAACGACTAAAGCTAGAATCATAAAATTTTGCATAGGCACGGGATTTGGTGATATTGGAACGTTTAGGTACTAAAAAGTACCAAAAAGTACGCAATGATTTAGGTCATAGTAAAGAGCGTCTCGAAAGTTTAATACAGCAATTGGTGTAATTTGGTGCTTTCTTTTTTAATCGAGCAAGAGCTCTGAGTTTTTTCAATTAGGTACACCATGGCAACCTTAATTTGGTGACTATAAGCGTTTTTGGAAATTTGTACATTTAGGTAGTAAAACAAATTACCAAAAATGTACAAAATGGGTGAACTTTGTACAGGCCCGATGGATGGAGCAAGAATTTTGAAATGTGAGTTAAAAGACTTACTTACTTACTTTACTTTAATTGGCTATGACAGAATATTTGTTCCACTAGCCGAACATAGAATAGCGTTCCAAGCGCCTCGATCTTCTGCGCTCATTCTAAAATCTCTGACACCAAGTTTCGAGGTGTCTACAACCACTTGATCTTTCCATCGGGCTTTTGGTCTTCCCGGTTTGTGTGTACCACCGGAGTTAAAAGACATCTTCTACAAAATAATGAGGGTAAAATGAAAAAATTTAAAACATAGTACTAGTAACGGGAGAAACGTACGTTTAGTACCTCAATTGGTAGCATTTGGTACTATCGTTACAGATGGAGCTAGATCTCTGAAATTTGGCATCTAGGTACAGCTAAGAAATATATGATGGGTGACTAAATGATTTATTCAAAATTTGTACATTTTGGTACCAAAACTAGTAACATTTGTTACTTTCTATTCAAATGGAGCTAGCGGTCTGTAATTTGGCATGTAGGTATAAGAAGGAAATATATATTGGGTAACCAAATCATCTATTCAAAATTCGTACAGTTTGGTACCATTTGGTATTTCCTCTTCAGATAGAGCTAGAGGTCTGAAATTTAGCAAAAGTGTGCAATAGCTTATCTTCGCCTACAGCGAGCGGGGTCAGTTAGATTTAAGCAATTTTACAAACATTTTCGCAGTCTTGGCAAAAATACGACATATGGAAGAAAACGTACCAATTGTGATGTAATTGGTACCTTAAAAATATATATTGGCGACTAGAAGATATTTTTTATTCGTACATTTTGGTAATCAAATGTACAAAACGGTAATATTGGACGGTTAGAATTGTTTTTTATTCGTGCATTTAGGTACTAAAACATACGAAATGGTACTTTCTTTACGAATTGAGCTATAACGCACACAATTGTAATTCATGTATACCTTGACAAAATACATTGGTCGACTTAATGATTTTTCCGATGTATTTTATATTTGTTATTCTTGGTACATTCTTAACAGAAAGGAACAAATTTCTGAAGTTTTATACGCAATTATTACAAAACTTCTAAGTCTTATAAAATGAGTGACTACTTAGGTTTTCGAAAGTCCTACACTAAAAAGGGGGTATCAAAAGCGAAGCGGCTAAATCTAGAATCATGAAATGTTGCTCGAATGTTGGCCTTGTGTCGGTGGCGCTAGATGAGGCTCTGAAATTTGGGAAACAGGTACATCTTGGCAGTATATACCGGATGACTAGAAGATTGTTTTATATGAGTACATTTTGGTTCTAAAACGTACAAAATGGTACTTTTTACAATGACTGAGCCATAGCTCTGAAGTTTGGCATACAGGTACATCTTGGCAGTATGAACTGGACTGGGCAATGATCAGTCAGTCAGTCATATATAGAGGTCAGCTTAACCCCGGTGTGCTTCGCTTCTCCTTTGGTTGGTAGTCGAGATGACATTACAGTGGACTGCAAATTGTCAAAGTCTAGAAATTTCAAATGCCATGTTATGAAAACGAAATAGTGTAGCTTTACTCAATTTTGCGTACGTAAATCCACGAATATCAAAAAATGATTGTAGTCGACTAATATACATGGTCAAGATGTAACTGTATCCCAATTTTAAGAGCTTTAGCTCTATCCAAAGTACGATTCAAAAATAATGAAAGTACGATACCGATAAGTACTGTCAAAGTGTAACTGTATCCTAAATTTGAGAACTGCAGCTCAATGAGCAAAGAATGTACAAATTTGTACGTTTTAGTACCCAATATATACTATCAATCTGTAAGTGTCAAAATTTTGATATGTAAAAAATGAGAGAACTATTACAGAACAAATCTTATAAATGCCCTATATATACTGTCAAGGTGTACCTGTATCCAATGAGCAAATTTTAAATATAAACTTCTAGATACACGGCTGAGGTGTACCTGTATCCCAAATTTTAGAGCTTAAGCTTAATTTGTAAAAAATGTACCATTGTGTGCGTTTAAGTATCTACATGTACGAATTTCGAAACTTCTAGTCACCCCATATATATTATCGTATCCAAACTTTCAGAGCTCCAGCTCAATCTATAAAGAATGTAGGTTTTAGTACCAAAATGTAGGAATTTCAAAAACATCTTCCAGTTGCCCACTATATGCTGTCAAGGTGTACATGTATCCCAACTTTCAGAGCTTTAGGTTTCAGACCTCCGGCTCCATCTGCAACGAAGGTACCAAATGGTACCAATTTCGATACCAAAATGTTCGAATTGTGAATATGTCAAATGACCTATATCATATATATCCTATTTATAAATACATGTCAAATTTTAGACCTCTAGCTCCATCTGTAAAGAAGGTACCAAATGCGGTACTAAACGTACGTTTTCTTCTGTTACCAGCAGTATTTAAATTTTGTTTTCTTTTCACTCGTATTATTTTGTACAGATGTCTTTTAAGCCAAATTTCAAAATTCTAGCTTTATCCATTCACCCTGTTCAAATTTCGTGTCATTTAGTACCTAAATTTACTTGGTAGTTTTTTAGTACCTTAATGTACAAATTTCCAAAAACTCATTTGCTCCCCCAATTTAGGTTACCATAGTGTACCTATGTACCAAAATTCTATGAGGCTAAAGGCTCAATTACACGGCATGTAGTTGTCTTATGACATGTCAAATTAATCACATGTTGAGTTGTACATGTCGTGTGATACAAACGACACCAACATATGAAAATCCTTTTCAAAATAGCACATGTGATTTTTTTCGATTAGAGCGTGCTCTATTCCTCCTGACAAAAACATACAGAGGTCAGCTGTTTTTGTTGTCAGTCGAATAAAAGTAACCCCAAATGAAATTGTTTTCACAAATTTATGTTTTAACCAGCTCTCTCACAACTTTAACAAATATTACACATAAAAAATAAGCACAGTTTCAACGTTTCACGGATTGTGGAAGTTCGGATCTGCTAGATCGATAATGTGGTCGTATATGGCTTGCAGCTTTGGTTCATTGGTTGCTTTGGGGAGAGTAGTTCGGAAAGTTTTTTGGACCATCTGATCTGGATTTTTGTTAGAAGATCGTTATATGATTCCAAATTCAATGTGCAGTGCTTCTTGTTATCCTTTCTGGTTGTGCGAAGATGCAGTCGCTCGACTAGGGTTTGTAGAATCATTGTTTGAACCTCACTGGAATTCATCAAAATTCTCGTTTTCGCTGGGCCATCGGGTGTTTGGATTCTTACTAGAAATGTTGGAAGAAAAACGTGGTTTTTGACAGGTGGCTTAGCCTTTCTCTGAAGTGAAGGCGTTCCTGGGGTTCCTGACCTTGAGCTTTGGATTTGGATTCTGCACGGTGCTGATTGCAGTTGTGTTTGCGACTGTTGCTTGAGCCGCCATTTTTTTTTCGATCTTGCGAGTAGGTTTGGTAGCAAATGTAGGTAGGATTGGTGGGGCACATGTTGATGAACGGCTTTAGAAGTTGAGGATTGGTCCACATGAACCATCGTATGGTGGTTGAGCTGACATACCATGCACTTATTCCGTGATGGGCACCAATTCTGGGTATGCGCGGTACAGAGACAAAACAAAATCCTTTTTCTCTGATTACCTCTCGTCTCCTTGCCACAGACATTACTTGGAATGTTGGACAATGTTTGAGGAAATGTCGATCCTTACATTTGCATTGCGGATTTCCGCCACATGTACATTGAATATTCTTCCGGGATAGCCATTAATGCAGCGCCCTGAAGTAAAGGGCCAGGAGTAAGGAGAAGCAGTTCAGACGGATCCTCGCTAATTGGGGACAGCGGTCGGGAGTTGAGTACACTTTCGATTCTCACCAGTAACGTAGAGAACTCTTCGTATGTAAATTTAAAACCGGAAGCAACTTTTCGTAGATGGGACTTCATACTTTTGACAGCTGTCACTCACAAACCACCCATGTGAGGAGCGTGAGGCGGAGTGAAATGCCAAGAAAACTCATGCATTCAATACTTCTCTGCAATGGATTTCTCAGTTGCCTTCAAAAATTCTCTGTATTCCTTCATAAGCGATTTACTCTCTCCAACAAAGTTAGTTCCGTTGTCGTTGTAACTTTTCTGCGACATGGCGTTCCGGAGTTTAGATTACTTCAACTCGAGTGGGCCCTCGAAATCGAGACCAGTATGAGTAAAGGGCAAAGAAAAAGTGCACCGTTCCGCTGGTAAAGCGGCCATTCTTTGATTCCGGATTTTATGTTTGTAAACAGTGCATATTTTGCAGCTTCTGACCCTCTGACGATGACGGTTAATGTAAAACTCCTGCCGAATTGCCCGTAGTATTATCTGGTGCTCAGCGTGTAGAAGTATATTATTCGTAAAGTCAATGAAACGCTTGCAAGAAGTGTCCGGCAGTATTATAGGAAATCTTTCATTGAAGCTCAAATCAGAATTAGCCAACCGACCATTAACTCTTAGCAGTTTATTTTCATCTAAATATGGATTCAGGGTTAGAAGTCTACTTTTGGAGCTTATTGGTTGCCCTGATTTCAAAGCTTGGTATTCAGAAGTAAAACGAGAGATCTGGGCCAAGTAAATAAGTCCCAATTTTGCAGTCAGCATTTTTTGGGGAGCAATGGCATCGTTTCGTATCTCAGAAGTATTTCTTTTCAGGCACTTCGGCATAAAATTTAACATATAGCACACAACATGCAATGTTCGATCTAAGGACGAAAATGGTTCCAGTATATCTTCAGCCATGCCTTGTATTTGATGATCTTTTTCTTAAGGGAAGGTTCCTTATACGAAGTTTGCTTTGGCCATGACTCAGGTGATTCCACTAACCATTCTGGTCCATGCCCCCATAGTGAGTTTCCTTCTAGTTCCGAAGCTGTACATCCCCGAGTACCTATATTAGCGGGATTTTTTAGCCTACGTTGCCAAAATTTTTTTGAATCTCAGTAACTTTGTTTGTGAGAAGGGGGCTTTTGTAACCATGCGAGTGTTATTGTCGAATCTGATCACAGGTAAGTATCGGAAACAGTAAAGCGTAAGTTTTGGCAGATAGATTTCAGAAGTTAAGACAGTAATGTCTAATCTTCTGAAACTAGTAGAAAGGACCATGAATGATTGCATGGATATGTTGACAATACGTAGATACAAGCGCAGCACGTATTTTCTTTTGACATAAATGTTTCCTTTTTCCAAGGAATTTGGTTTGACCTCTGCATCCCTAAACTCAACACTCTATATCGGGAGATCGATCTATATGGGAGCTATATCCAAAAAAGGTTCGATCTGAAATACATTTGGGTAGGGGTCTACCAGAAAACACTGTGCTAAATTTCATCGAATTCGGATAATAAATGGATCTTTAATGGCCTTAATACCCTATATCGGTAGATCGGGCGGTTGGTCTATAGGGTAGCTATATCCAAATATAGTCCGATCTGGACCACACTTCACAGAAATGGGTAGGGGTCTACCAGAACTCCCAGTACCAAATTCCATCGAAATCGGATGAAAAATTACCAATCTATTGTCTCAAGACTTTAAGTCTCGAGTTCGGCCTATATAACGGCTATGGTATAACAAAATTCCAAATTTTATGAGATCAGAAGGTGAAGTTTATGTGCAAAGAATACGAAATCATCAAACATTTTTTGGAGAATGTTTTTATATCCAAGATATCTGCAAAACTACAAATACCCAGGTTTTGGGTATAAATGGATAAATACCCGGGTATTTACCTAGTTTACTGGGTAAATACGATTTAGGTATTAGGTACCCATCGCCCATCACTACCCATTGGTTTAATGGGTCAAATAACCTATTGAAGGCGATTTTATGAGAAAAAGCACCACCTAGATTCTTGGACACAAAGTTTTATGTTATATTCGCATTCTGCGCCCAAATACCTTTCATTTGAGTCTCATCTAGCTTTGATCGAGTAACATTCCCATTTGGGGTGTGCGTCGACCGCCAATTATTTCGACCTTATTCTTTATGTCATATTCGTAGTCTACTCCCGAATACCTTTCATTTGAGTCCTATATTGATATGTACTTCTAATATGTCGTGTGGGGGAGTTTTGGGGTTGGGCGACCCGATGGGTACTTAAACCTATTTTTTAACACCATATTCGTATTCTACTCTCCAATACCTTTCAATTGCTACCCCTATTGTCCTTATCGGTCTACTTTTGAAGGTGGTGATGTTTTTGTGGTAATGGGGGAGGGTCCGCCCCCTTCAGATATCAACAAATCACAAAACCTATTCCTCTTTCCTGACCATATACATAATCCACCCTCAAACACCTTTAATTCGAGTCTCATGTTGTCCAATAAGCCTATTTTTGGTGGTTTTGGGGTTGGGCCCCCTCCAGTTATTTGGACCCCATTTTTACACTTTCTTTTGACTCCCATATTGTCCCGATCGGTCTACTTTTGTTATGGGTAGTACTTTTGGGGTAATGCGGAGGGTTCGCCCCCCTTCCGATATCAAAATATTTTATAGCCTATTGTTCCTTCCAGACCACTACCCACAATCTGTGCAAATTTCAAGAAAATGGGTTTAGGCGTTTTTGAGTCTATTGCCAAATAAATTTGCGTACTCTTCGTTGATTCGACAAAAAACCAGCTACAAATGCTTACGATGTAGAATTTCTTTATAGGACTCCTTCTATTTTCCTGAGCCACATATTCATCTAGGCAATTCGTAAATCTACACTTCACATATTTTTTTATGAAAAAGAAAAAAGCTAGAAAAATAAATCAAAAAAGTTTACGTACACAACCCTACATCTCTATACGTTATCGCTATTTTGCGGGACTTTTGAGGATTTAAGGACCATCCCAAACGTTTCCTTCGTAAATTCAATTTATGGTTGTTGTTGTTGTAGCAGTTTATTGTGTTCTATCTTTCGTCTGCTTGATTCTGTTGAGTGTCGAGATCCAGGAACTCCGCGACTAAGATGGGGTGCGTCCGCAGGGATCTGGGTCTGAGTCGAGTGGGTCTGGCCGGGCAGTTAAACAGGTGACGTGTATCGTGCGGTCCCTGGTTACAATCGGGACATACATCTTGCACGTCGGCATCAATCCTAGCTCTGTGGGAATCGAGGCGGCTGCATCTGCCGGAACGTAATTGAGCCAGAACTACTCTGGTTTGCCGGGACAGGTCCATTTCTTCAGGTGCAATGGGTGGCGGTCGTTCTCCAAGGACTACATTCACCCGGTAGCCAATTAACGCGTCTGCTACCGTGTCTGCATGAATGTTGTTCAGACCCGCTTGATATGCCGCTTGATCTAGAGGTTCTCTCTTGTAGCGCTGGACCTCACGCTCTAGATCGTGTAGATCTACCTTAAGGCTTCTGGGCGGTGGGTATCTATGCACAAGATGATGATACCAAAAGGTATTGCTTAGACAGCATGTAGTTATGTCTTCGCACTGGTAGGATCTTTGTCTCCTGATGGAGGTGGTCCACATGAGAACTGAGGAGACAGCCCGTCGCAGTTCGGAGGGCGGCATTCTGACAGATCTGAATATTATTCCACTGCGTGTCACAAAGTTGACGTGACCACACTGGCACTGCATAACTTACCACAGACCGGCCAATTGCTTTGTACGTGGTCAACAAGGTTTCGTTGTCTGCACCCCAAGTGCTGCCAGCGAGTGACTTGAGGACCTTGTTTCTACTTTTGACTTTATTGCAGATTGCTGTGGCATGTGGGGAGAAAGTGTAGGAGCTGTCAAATGTGACGCCAAGTATTTTGGGACACTTGATGGTCGGAATCATTTCTCCATCGACCATCACAGTCAGCTCAGTATTCACCTCACGCGTATTTGTAGTGAACAGTGTGGCTGAAGATTTGGTGGTGGATATCTTCAGATTTCTTGCAGCGAAATATGAGGCAAGCTCGTTGAGGTAGACGTTCAACCTATCGCAGATGTCATCAATGGGTGGGGGGCCTGATGCCATGATCCTACAATCGTCCGCATATGATACGATCTCTATGCCGTCTGGAGGGGGTGGGATGGAGGATAGGTAGAGGTTAAACAGAGCCGGAGATATCACCCCACCTTGGGGAACTCCCTGTTTCACTCTACGGTGTTTCGACTTCTTATCCTTAAATTCCACAAATGACTGGCGGCCACACATAAATCGCGACCCAACGTTTCAGGCCTGGCTGGAGGGACGTTTTGGCGATGTCCTCAAATAATTTGGCATGGCTGACCGTGTCGAATGCCTTCGACAGGTCCAGTGCCACGAGGACCGTCCGATCACATGGCCTGGGTTGATTGAAGCCACGGCAAATGTGTGTGGTGATGGCATGCAAAGCTGTTGTTGTGCTGTGCAGTCTCCGAAATCCATGTTAATGCTCGGCGAATGGAAATTCTCCTACGAGGCTCGGGAGGAGTAATGCCTGAAGCGTCTTTGCCACTGGTGAGAGAAGGGAGATCGGTCTGTACGACTCCCCCAAACTCGGGTCTTTTCCAGGCTTCAGTAGCGGGATCACTCTGCCCATTTTCCTGACATCGGGAACTATAAGAGTGTTCAATGACAGGTAAAGGTGGTAAGGTACTCAACTCCAGGTAAATCCAGATTCTTCAGCATCAATGTAGAGATTCCGTCGGGGCCCAACGCCTTGGAAGATTTGGCGGCACGGATGACATTCGTAACTTCGCCCACGGTAAATTGTGATGGCTGTTTATCGGCTCGGAGACCACGAATAAGGCGAATGAGGCACAATAAATTGACGGTTGAACAACCTGGCGCATCTCTTCGGATCAGTTACGGTTATCTCGCCAAAAGTGACTGAGGTCCTGTCGTCCCGTCTACCGTGGTTCGAGAGAGACTTAACAGTGGCCCACAGTTTGCCTGCACCGGTGCCTAAGTTACATTACTCCAAGTGTTCCAGCCACAAATTCCGCTTATGTTCGTTGACTACCCTGTTTATTTCCAGATTCAGCTCGCTGATTCTGGGGTTAGCAGGGTCCATAGCACGAATCCCCCCACGCTCGTCTGCGAGTACCACTGCGAGCGGCTGCTGCGTTGATGATGTCTCGGAATTTCCTTTCGGCCACAAGCACATCAGAGGGGGGTGGCAGTTCATTGAAGCGGCGATTGGTATACTCTCTGAAGCCAGTCAAATCGGCCTTCTTATAATTGATGAACGTCCGGCGCTCAGAGGTTATGAAGTCGGGTGGTCGGTCGATGGTGAGGATTATGGGGAGGTGGTCTGACCCCAAAGAGATGACGGCTTGCCAGGATACGTCACTCAGGAGATCAGGGGATGCGATAGAGATGTCTGGCGAGCTGCTGCACCTCCTCGTAATCCTAATGGGGGCATCCTCATTCACCGTGCAAAACGTGGAGCCATCTATCTGCTCTGCCAAAGCTATGCCACGCTGGTCGTTACCTAGGGGAGAATGCCATGACGAGTGATGTGCATTAAAATCCCCCAGAACCAGACGACTATGGCCAGATAGCAACCCACTTATGTCGGGGCTGTAGGCCTGGCCATTAATCGGGACACAACTGCCAACCGGCGGTATATACACGTTGTATATCTCTATCTCGGCAGTACCAGACCTGACTGCTACCCCATACATTCCATGTAGGGGTCACTAGCGTCAAGCGCGGGCGAGATAGGTCTATACTGCACGGAATGGTGTATAACGAAGGCCAATCCCCCACCTTCATTGCTTGAGCGATCCTTACGTAGCACATTGTAACCGTGACAACTGTGCAAACTGCAGTTGTTGGTCAGCTTTGTCTCCTGGATCGCTGCGACCGATATGCTCTTCCGACTCATAAAATCTACGATCTCATCAATCTTGCCACGCAGTCCGTTGCAGTTTAACTGCAAGAACGATACACTTCCCGGCACTGGCCTGGCAATAGTAGGGCTAGGGTGCTGTCGTTGCATAAATTGCCGTACGGGAGAGGTCGGGGGGGTCACATAGTCCGACGACGAGGACGCCGAAGGCGACGACGGCGACGCTTGTGACCCACTGCTGGCTATGTTCGCACAGCACCTAGCGACATAGCCAGTATGACTATACTCCCGTAGCGAAGTTAGGCCAGAGCAAGAACGGAAATGTACCAACTCCAAGCATCGGTTACACCTCACCGACACCGACCGATGATGAAGGCGGTTCTGGGAAACCGAACAGAACCAGGGTCCGGGGTTCTTTTCAATCCCGGCACGGACCAGAAGCATACGGAGAAGGCACACCGGGATGTGCCTCTCCCATGACGAACTCGTACACTGAGGCGACAGCCCTTGCCGATGAGGATTCCATCGGGTCAATCCGGTACGTACAACCGGCTGCCATGGGATTGTCAATTTATGGTTGCAAGGTATAGCTCAAAATATGTCAAGGTGCAGAAATTTCTTCGTAAATGTGAAAATACATTTGTATGTCTATATAAAATATATCGTGAATTGGAAAAAAGTCGTGCCATGTGTACAGAGGGTCTTAATAATTATATAAACAGTCATAATGCCGGAATCAGGAAGGCCTTATTTGTTATCGTCCAGAGAAGGACGCTTAATTTTTGTCACAGTGTCCCAAATTCCCCAAATTTCGGCATTTATATTGACGTTACATGTGGACGAATGTAGCAACAAAAAATTAAAATCCCCATACTTTTCAAAATACACCGAAGTATAGGGTCTGCAGTGTACCACGTCAAAAAACTGTACTTCAAAACACAAAGAGTTTTTTTGGGCTTGCTACACAACCCTTAGGGTTGTCGACATCCTTTTTAGAAAATTTTGGGCTTAGCGATGGGTCAAAATGGAACATTTTTGAGTCGGATAGTTCAATAAAACGTGGAAAAACTAATAAAGCTTTAAAAGAAAGAAATATTATTTTACAGTTAAATCGTGGCATTACTTCCATATGATTTGGGTGTGCCCTAGTGTTGGTAAACCAGTTTTGATAGTGGCGAAAATAGACAAACATACTTATCTTTACCTAATCTGACTTACTAACATGGAACCAAGTGTTGAAAAATCGTGGCATAATTCAGTCAAATTTTACTTTCAACTAACCGTTGATCAATAAAATACGATCTTGGACTTTCCTGTAATCAGGGCGATATTCTAGTCTTCTCTGGGTTAACATTGAGACCACTGGGTCTAGCCCAATCATATACCATCCATATGCAAGACCCTTTCGGCCCTTCTGCATAGCTCGTTCGGATCCTGACCCCTTAGAAGAATTATAACATCGTCTGCGTAGCAGACGGGTTCAAATCCCTCCTCAGTCAGCATCCGTAATAGGTCATTTATGATGGTCACCCAAAGGAGTGGCGATAAAATGCCCCCTGTGGCGTGCCCTGTGCCGCTTTCTACCTTATATTTATGCCATGGGACCCACAATTTATCCACCTGTTTCTTAGCATATGGTTTATGCAGTCTCTAAGGACCCGGTCCATTCGGTACTGGCCTAAATATTGGATCAATGTGTCGGTCCGCACATTGTTAAACGCCCCCTTGATTTCAAGGCAATTCGCCAATGTTAACGTCTTGGCATCGAAGGATTCTTATATTTTATGTACAACGTCGTGCAGGGCAGTCGCCACCGACCTTCCCTTGACATAGGCATGTTATTTGTAATGGAGCAGTTCGATTGATTACCTACTCATTATTATGGTGTCCACAATACGTTCCATGGTTATGAGTAGAAAGAACGTAGGGCTTATGGGTTTGTAGGCCTTTGGGGTCGCATAACTTACCTTGCCGGACCACCCATGCCAGACCACCCATGCCGGACTACCCTTGCCTTTTGCCAGGCTTTCGGAGTATATGCAAGACCTAGGCACGCTGTGAAAATAGTGGTCAGTTAGTTGGCCTCCTTATGTAGTAACGTCGGAAATATTCTATCAGGTCCGGGTGACTTAAATGGTTTGAAGCTCCTGAAGGCTTCCTCAACATGTCCCATCCTACAGCCGTTTATTAAGACATATGGTGTTATCATTCAATTTCAATGGCATAACTGAAAGGGGAACTCCGAGAAAGATTTTTTTTTTAATTAAGATGCCTTAGTTTTTTTTTTTTTTTTTGATATTTGATTATTTTGGAAGTGTGTCAGTGCTGCCAACTTTAAAGTACAAAGCATTTGTAAGTTCAAAATTTTAAAGTTCACTTAAAAACATAACACAAAGGACAGTGTTTGTTGATATCAGCAAACATATATATCTGGGAGTATAAATTCATTTGAATTGTTATGCTAGTTTAATCTACGAACTGATATATGGATTAGTACGATTAAATTTCAAATATTCTTAATTTTATAGGCGAGCTGATGACAACTGAACGTAAACTTGATCGGGAAAATCAAGTCGAACATATATTAGAGGTAAGTACATTTTTAATCTGTATCCCATTTATTCGCAAGAAATTAAATAATATTGATTTATATCGAGCACTCTCGCCAAGCGACTAGAAGGCTTGCGTTCATATGGCCCGTGGTACATACGGTGTAGTGATCCCACTTATTTAATCTGGCGATATAAATAAGTACTTTTTTTTCATTTACAAAAGAGACGCATAATTGACTGAGTGACTGATCACTGCCCAGCTCAAACGGCTAAAGCTAGAATCATTAAATTTTGCAGGAATGTAGGTCTTGGGTTGTAGGTGCGAAATAAGACGGGCTTTGGTGATAGTACGAAAATGGGCACTTTCTGCCCAGGGCGAACGGGTAGGGCTAGAATAATGAATAATTGGGCTCAAATTAAAGAGTCTCTCGAGAAAATAAAATATTTCTAAAATAGTACCGGAATGGGAGAAATAGTACGATTAGTGCCGCAATTGGTACTATTTAGTACCTTTTTTACGGATTGAGCTTGAGCTCTGATTTTAATTTGATTTTGTTACTTAGGCCCACTAGGGTAATCTAAATTGGATGAGTATATAAATTTTTGGAAAATGGAACATTTAGGTTACAAAAATGTACGAAGTGTGTGAACATTGAAAGGGGCAACGGTGAGGTAAAATTCCGCTTAAGGGATTATGTTGCATAAAATTGGGGTTGGGAAAAAATGTGGAGAAATGATCTCGAAACGGTAGAAAACGTACGTTTAGTACCGCATTTGGTTCTTTCTTTTCGAATAGAGTTGTAGCTCTGAAATTTGGCATGTAGGTACAACTAAGAAATATATAATGGGTGAATAAATGATTTTCCCAAAATTCGTACATTTTGGTACCAATTGGTACCTTCTTTGCAGATGGAGCTAGAGGTCTGATATTTGGCATATAGGTACAACTAAGAAATATATTATGGGTGACTAAATGGTTTTTCCAAATATTGTACATTTTGGTATCAAAATGGACAAACTAGTGCGAAATAGCTTATCTTCGTCCACAGCGATGGGCGATAAATAGAATTAAACAATTTGGTAATGAATGATCGTGATCTTGAAAAAATTGAATATTCGTTAACAGATTGTACCAGAAATGGAAGAAAACCTAGTACAGTCTGTAATTGGTACTATTTGGTACATTCTTTACTGATTTAGAAAAAGCTTTCAGTTACACCTTGACAGTATATATTGGACAACTATGCGGTTTTCTTGAAATTATTCTATTTAGGTTCTAAAACGTACAAAAGTGTGCACTTTATATATACAACGGTTCAAACAGAACCGTTGAGTGGAGCGGACGTTTTGTTATTTCGCTCCACTAGGATTCTTCTGTAACTCGTAATAGGTCACCATTTTTGAAAGAAAATTTTAAGCCACTCAAGGATAGCCACGATAGTAGTATCCATTAGGCGGTTGATGATCTGCGTCTTTTTCCAGTGAAGCGGCAGATCTAGAGCCCGGGCGTAGGCTTAGAATAGACTCCAAAGACCCAACAGATGCGGTGGTGGTATCAGGCTGTAGCATGTTGTCTGCTACTGAAACCTCGACTAGTGACCGACAGACGACTGGTCAGCAGTTGCTTTGCACGCCTATAATTTGCCTAGGCCATCGTCCTTTCCCGGTAAACCAACACGCTGTTTAAGAGGTTGGAATAGTGGAAGGCGAACGCTCTCGGGTTTATTGAGAGGTTTGGTGCGTATGATCCTAACACTCCCACTAACAGGGAGTGAGACTCAATAAAATTGGGCACGGGATTCGCTGCACAGCTTACAAAGACTAGACGTCTAGATTCCGAAAATGCACCGCAGTGAGCCAAAAGTCTGCGGTCACCTGGAGGGCTACCCATGCCTAAAAGAACTAAGGCAAACTAGGGCAATACAGCCTAATTGCGTTCGGGGATCAACGCTCAATTAAAATGTATCGTGGTGCGCTTAAAAAATATTGGTGAGATCTGGCCCTGTGCAGCACTAGATTTAATCAAGAAGGCAAATATTCCTTCTCGACCAATGGCGCATGCTTGGAAACCAAGGATTCCCCTAGATCTTGAATCCATACTTGGAAGACTTAGGGAATGTAATCCCAATCTTTCAACCACAGACTGGAAGTGTACACTTTCGAGAATAGTTTCTGTAATGGACTGTTTATTGTTAAATGTTTGAATCCCAGAAATGTAATTCCAATTAGCAATTCCGTATTCAGATAAAAATAAAGGAAAAAGAAACAAAGGCACAGATTTAGTTTGATGTGTTTGAACAGTTTTTTAGGGAAATTCCTGCTTACCGCCTCCTGTCAATGATGCTGCACAAGTGAATTCTATGAGGCTAAGTAAGTATAAAGCAGCGTTCATTTCAGCAATTAGATGCAAGTTGGAGTGAAAGAAATAGGCTTATAGTACTAATTGATAAAATCGATTATCTGCACTGCAGGCTAAAAGCAAATCTAGGATTAATCATAACTATATGTAAGGGCAATTCAATAAAGTATCGCAATTAATAGAGATGGGTTTCTATCGGGTAAATACCCAATGCTTGGGGGATCGGGTGGTCGGTCTATAAGGCAGCTATATCCAAATATAGTCCGATATCCGCGTCTACCACAACTCACAGTGCCAAATTTCATACAAATCGGATGAAAAATTACCAATTTATATCCGCAAGACTTTAAGTCTGGAAATCGGTCTATATTGCGGCTATATATAACTTAAATCCGATTTTATGAGATGAAAAGATCAGGGTTATATACAAAGAATACGAAATTATCAACAATTATTTGGAAAATGTTTTTATACCCAAGATATCTGCAAAATTATAAATACCCATCTTTTTGGGTATAAATGGGTAAATAACCGGATATTTACCCAATTTACCTGGTAAATACCTTTTGGGTATTTACCCATCGCCCATCTCCAGTAATTAATTCATTAGACTTCATTTTAAATTTATTTAATAAAAAAATCTTGCTGAACGCAAAATTAGTAGCGACAAGCTCCA
The DNA here is from genome assembly GCF_963082655.1 of Stomoxys calcitrans. Lineage (NCBI taxonomy): Eukaryota > Metazoa > Arthropoda > Insecta > Diptera > Muscidae > Stomoxys > Stomoxys calcitrans. The sequence goes on along the minus strand of NC_081552.1, from coordinate 133,719,169 downwards.
GAAATTGTCCAGCCGAATATTGTGCTCTGTGGTATAGACATGCTTGAGAAAGCCAGCTCGCAAGATTCTTGGTATTTGGTTGCACGGATTGTGGAAGTTCGGTTCTGCTAGATCGGTAATGAGGTCGTATATGACTCGCAGCTTTGGTTCGTTGGTTGCTTTAAGGAGAGTAGCTCGGAAGCTTTTTTGGACCATTGCTATGATCTGGATTTTTGCCAAAGGATCGTTGTATGATTCCAAATTCAATTTGCAGTACTCCTTGTTATCTTTTCTGGTTGTGCGAAGATGCAGTCGCTCGACTAGGGTTTGTAAAATCATTGTTTGAACCTCACTGGAATTCATCAGAATTCTCGTTTTCGCTGGGCCATCGGGTGTTTGGATTCTTACTAGAAATGTTGAAAGAAAAACGTGGTTTTTGACAGGTGGCTTATCCTTTCTCTGAAGTGAAGGCGTTCCTGGGGTCCCTGACCTTGAGCTTTGGATTTGGATTGCCATTTTTAACAATGACGAAATCGTTCTTTTTCAAATTTACCAGGGCGGATTTACATTTATATCGTCTCTGCAACTCGCATACTTATTTATTCTTCCACCTTTTGGCAACAGAATTTGCAAAGTTTTTTAAGTCTTTGCCAGCGATTCAATAATTATTGCCAGTCTGAATATTCTTCCGGGATAGCCATTAATGCAGCGCCCTGAAGTAAATGGCCAGGAGTAAGGAGAAGCAGTTCAGACGGATCCTCGCTAATTGGGGACAGCGGTCGGGAGTTGAGTACACTTTCGATTCTCACCAGTAACGTAGAGAACTCTTCGTATGTAAATTTAAAACCGGAAGCAACTTTTCGTAGATGGGACTTCATACTTTTGACAGCTGTCTCTCACAAACCACCCATGTGAGAAGCGTTAGGCGGAGTGAAATGCCAAGAGAACCCATGCATTCCATTCTTTTCCGTAATGGATTTCTCAGTTGTCTTCAAAAATTCCTTGTATTCCTTCATAAGCGATCTACTCTCTCCAACGAAGTTAGTTCCGATCTACTCTCTCCAACGAATTTAGTTCCGTTCTCGGAAAAAAACTTAATTAGGAAACCCCCGTCGCCCAACAAATCGATTAAACGTGTAGAGAAAAGCATCTGTGTCACAGCAATTTGTCACAGAAAGAATGTCTGTCATTACACAAAACTACATGCATTGGGAATAGTACAGCTAATAAGCAGGGTTGTCGAGCTTGGTTAATGTGGTAATTGTATCATAGATGCGTTTCCGCTATTAATACGATTCAAAAAAACATACCAACGCACGGCCCTTTAAGCCATCACACCTAATACGGTTGAAAAGTCTTCCAACCAAAGACGAAACGCGTCCCATAGTGGTTGGGATGTGTTGCTTTATTTGGCTTTCCTTTTCCATTTGCATCTCCTATCATTCAGCTCGTCTCGAAAGAGAAACAAACAAAAATTGTGAAAATTTAATGATCTTCGCCCTAACAGGCAAAAAAAAAACTTGAGAATGAAAATGTTCACCCTTAGGCTGGTAGAGCGGCCATTATTCTATGTTCCGTATTCTAGGTTTGTAAATAGTGCATATTTTGCAGCTTTTGACGCACTGACGAATAGCACTTTTAAGACGGATAATGTATTTTATTCGTAAAGTCAATGAAACGCTTGCAAGAAGTGTCCGGCAGTATTATAGGAAATCTTTCATTGAAGCTGAAATCAGAATTAGCCAACCGACCATTAACTCTTAGCAGTTTATTTTCATCTAAATATGGATTCAGGGTTAGAAGTCTACTTTTGGAGCTTATTGGTTGCCCTGATTTCAAAGTTTGGTATTCAGAAGTAAAACGAGAGATCTGGGCCAAGTGAATAGGTCCCAATTTTGCAGTCAGCATTTCTTGGGAGCAATGGAATCGTTTCGTATCTCACAAGTGTTTCTTTTCAGACACTTCGCCATAAATTGTATGGCAAACATATATATATATATGACATATAGCAAACAACATGCAATGTTCGATCTAAGGACGAAATTCGCTCCAGTATATCTTCTGCCATCACTTTTATTTGACAGGTGATTTTCTTTTTCTCAAGGGTAGGTTGCTTATACGAAGTTAGCCTTGGCCATGACTCAGGAGATTCCACTAACCATTGTGGTTCATGCCACCATGGTGAGTATCCTTCTAGTTCCGAAGCTGTACATCTTCTCGTTCCGATATCAACGCGGTTATCCTTCGTTGGAACATGTCTTCAGTTTATGTTACCAACATTCTCTCGAATCTCAGTAGCTTTGTTTGCCACACACGTTTTCCAGTGAAAAGGGGGCTTTTGTAACCATGCGAGTGTTATTGTTGAATCTGACCACAGGTAAGTATCGGAAACAGTAAAGCGTAAGTTTTGGCAGACAGATTTCAGAAGTTTAGACAATAATGTAGCTCGCCATAACTCAAACTTGGGCAAGCTTATAGTTTTCAGAGCAGCTACCTTGCTTTTTGAAACTAGTAGAAAGGACGATGAATGATTGCTTAGAGAAATTTACACAACGAGGATCTTTATTGTTTTCAGTTTGGGAGAAGTTCGATATAATGTTTCCCACTTTTCCAAGGAATGTGGTTTGACCCCTTCATCCCAGTCAGTTCCAACAATCCAGAGCTGTTGCATTAGAATCTTCGCCAGAACGATAATAGGAGCGAACCAGCCCACTGGATCGAAAAGCTTTGCTACAATGGATAATATTTTTCGTTTGGTAATAGGAGTGGAGGGAACAGAGATCGTAGTAAATTTGTTAAAGAATTGATCCGTCATGGCATTCGAACGGAAACCTTTATTTAAATTGAAAAAAATCTTTAGTCAGAAGTTTCTCCGGTTGCAAATTTTGGAGAATTTTTGAGTGATTTGCGGTCAATTTCTTTAACGGAAATCCAGCATATTGCAAAAAATCAATAAGTTCCAATATATATGATCGTGCATCGATTATGGTATGACCCCCAGAAAGTATGTCATCAACATAAATTTGACTTTGAAGAATTGATGCAGCTGTTGGGTGTGTAGATTTATCATCCTCAATTAGTTGTTATAGTGTTCGAATCGCTAGGTAAGGTGCACAGTTTACACCAAAAGTCACAGTTTTTAAGCAAAAATCTTGAACTCCGTCAGTTTGAGAGTATTTTTTGAAATGACCCGTCCTCTATATGAGCGTATATTTGGCGATAAATTTTTTCGATGTCCCCATTAAATAGATCCAGCGAAGGATTACGTTCATCATTCCGAAGCGATCATTCCGCTTGACCAGTGTCTGAAATATCATTAAGGGAAACTCCTATAGATGTTTTCTTTGAGGCATTAAAAACCACTCTTACTTTAGTAGATGCACTTTCCGGCCTAACCACCGCATGGTGTGGCAAATAAAAAGAACAAAATTTATTGTTTTTGGAGATTTCTGTCGATCGTGTGGGTTCCATATGGCCTAATTTTAAATATTCCTCTAGAACTCTTGCGTATTCCAAAGCTAGTTTAGGAGAACTTTTCAACGTCTTTTCCATTCTGAGATACTGTCCCATAGCAGTACGCCGTTAAGATCCGAGGACCATCTCAGCGTTAAGATTCTGTCGAAAGGGCAACCGGACCACGTATTCCCCATCCGGCAAACGATTTGAGGTCTTTTTATAATATTCCTCACACCAAGCATCATCTTCCGATAAATTTTTTGTAACAGGAACTTCCAGAATCTCCGAATATCTTCGTTGAGTAAGTCATTAGACGAAGCCATAGTACGTTTTTTCGGATACCAGATTTAATAATCGACGGTAATACGTCGCCTCCTAACAGCATATCTATCTGCCCCGGTTTGAAAAAGTTCGGATCCGCCAATTCGAGTCGATTCAAACTTGACCAGTCCGAAATCTGAGTGGAAACCCCTGGCATCAATTGATTCAGGCCCGAAACAACTATGACTGAAGCCTGTAGCTTAACGTCAGATCTACCAGACGTCAAAGTTATGACACAAACTTTGGAGGAGTTATCGAGAACAGCCCCCCTAGAACGGAAATCCTCGTGAAGGATCTCTTCGTTTGTTTGTTTATTATTCTGTTGGATGTAAACGACTCCTGAAATCCTTGATCTATGAATGGTAAACAATATACCAAAGTGCTCAATACAACAAATGCCGTGGGCAAGACAGTTGATTCTCCTGAATCTGAATAGTGTAATTGGACATGTTGTAGAATATGCGGCGACTGACATCGAAGCCTCATCTTCATAGTCGGCTTCAAGATGGTAGGTCTCAGTCTGATAATGTGATTTTTGTTGATTATTTACAGTTCCAGGCTTTGAGGGTCTAGGATTATTATCACGATTTCCAGAATTACCTGACTCCGGGAAATTGGAAATTTCGAGCCTTGTTAGACGATGACGGAGTACTTGAAGGCCTCCTCATGTGTGAAATTGATTCCAGCATACTCAAGCGTTTCGATATGAAATCGTCCAGCTAGGACCTACTTGTTTTATTTGGTCTGGAAGAGACCAAATAAAACAGGAAAGGAACCCACGTTATTATCGAAATGTTGTACGTCCTTTAGACAGCGAGACAGCACTCTACTGTCTACAGAAGATGCCGTAATCCTTTTCCCTTTTCTGAAGTGACATGGTCAATCTCGAATATTTTTCTCAGTTGATGATTGATGAGAATGCGGCGATTCCCATACCGCTGACACAGAGCCTCCCAGGCTAAATTGAAGTCATCATCAGTGAGAGCGAACTGTCTCACAATCTGGTTCGCTTCGCTTTGTGCCGGCGATAGCTTGGGATGTTTTGTATAGATGGCCGTAAACATGTTCCTAAGGCTGGGCCATTTACTATAACCTCCACTGAAACATTTAGTATCACATACAGGGACCTTTAAAGAATAACCACTTTCTTCAGCCATTTTCATGCTGGGTTCCTCTTTCGAAATAGTCCTCTCAAGCTTTTATCTTTCAAAGTGCATCAGATCGAGAATAGATGCCTTACAGTTTTTGTAAGATATACAAGATTCTGAAAACTTTGCATGATTCGATGAACGTACTGTCCGGGTCTTCGGATGTTATTCCAGTTTCCAGTTTCAAGCTCGACTTGGAGACTTGAGGGTGTATGATCCTCAATTTGAATGTCGGAAAAATTGGCACAAAAAGTGACCACTTGGTCCGAAAAGAATATACCTTTTTGCGGAGCCATTCTCCGTTGCGTTACGAGTTCTAACCAATACAAATCGAAAAACCTGAAAGTAGCTCAGAGAATCCCTCGGGATCTCTTTCTTTAATCAATCTGAGCACGTTCAAATTTTCAACGAAATGAAGAAGTTCTTGGTCAATTTTGTCACAATTATGAAGATAAAAATGTGAATCGTAAGCTCAACGAATGAGTACAAATTTCCCTTTCAATACATGGGAATTTACGAATAGCACTATACGTGAATAGCGGAATTTTACATACACAGAATATCCCAACGTGTTCCAGTGATACAATTCTGTCAAAATCCGAATATGTGTGTATTAAGTTTATATTATAAATAAATATGATCAGGTTCAGTTGTGTATATCAGTGATCTTATTCAATTTCCAAATTTATGGTCTTCGTACAGTGTTCACGTTTATCACCACAAAATACGGTACATTTCTTCCTTCCTTAATATCTCAACTCACTATTTCAAATATTGCAATTACGGAATGTAAAAAATTGATTTTCGAAATATCATAATTCGGAATTATAAACACAGCAATTCTACAATATTTCCTATGTGTCTATCTCAGCTAAAAATTCATTACAGTCAAAAATCGCTAACGGAGTGATTATATCCGGAAATTAGTCAGTTAGTCAGTGTATACGACCTATTTAATCTCAGCGCATATTGCTTGCAGTGTGAGCCCCATATGTCCATGACTGCCCGCATACATACGCAGAAATACAAATAAATGCTAATGTATCGACCTCTCAGATGTTCAGGCGTGTTTTTACCAGCCCTTTCTATCGGCAGTTTCTTTTTTTTCTCAAAAAAGGATCTTGAAATTTATTAAATCAACAAATTCTCCCATGAAATCAACCAAATTATTTGTAGTTAAAAAAAATGTTTTTTAACACATTAATGTGGAAAAGCAAATTCAGTTAGGTTTGCACCAATTTCATTAAATCCATATAAAGCGAATGGGAAAATAAGCAAATAATGTATTGCGTATGAATATTTTGGGATTGGTATCTACATGCAATTTCCCTTATTTAACTTTTTTTCAAAGAAGTCAAGAAGCAAAAAAAAAACTAGCAAGCCTTACGTGCCATGTACAATACAAAGCATCGTTACCGTTGTGCCACTTTAGCATCAAATTTGATACTTTTTTGGACTTTTGGCTGGGCGATGCCACTTGTGTGCCACTTTTTATTATTATTTTTTATTTTGATACTAAATGCCATACTTTTAAAATTTTTGCGCCACTTTTCAATCTATTTGTGTCACGTGTTCAAAAATACAGCTATGTATTGCTTGTTGTCCAATAAATCGCATATAAATGTTAAATTTTTGGAAAAATATATAATTTTTGAGCTGAACGAGTGTAACTGGACAAAACAAACAAAAGTTTGCTTGTGTTTGTGAAATATATCACTTTTAAGTATTTAAATACCCAATACCGCAACTCGTCAAAACATTTATTCTAAATCCTACAAATACATGTCCTGTTGTAGACCGTAGGTCGATTTGGCGAAGTCCGTTCGTCCGTCCAAATTTGATTTTGGCTTTTTGGTTTCAAAAAGTCTCGACCGAAAATCTAGGATTGATTTACGGTGGTGGGAATCAAAGATTCGGATTGACCGAACTTAGCTTTAATACGCCTTTTTACGTTATTTTTATAAAAATACTGAATTGTTTGTTTTTGTTGTGCCAAATTTTGGACCAACTTCAGCAAGTTTTCTTATGTTATTTCTGTAAAAAGCAGAAGGTTTATAGTATGGTTTTGTTTTTTGTTACTTTTAGCTTTTTTGTTTTTAATAAAAACGATAAAAAATGTGCTACTTTTCAAAAAAGCAAAATGCCATTTTTTTACGAATTACACCATTTGAAAATTTCCAACGGTAACGCTGCTCTGGGTTAGCGGGGAAGTTTTTGTTATTTCGATGAACTTGTTATGCATAGGTTCTACAAACGACTGGTTTGATTGTACCGAGGATCTCTGGTAATTTGACGTCATCTACGGTTACTATGGATCTTATGTCTCGGTTGCCGATTCTACGCTTTTGATTGTCGTTTGGTCGATCTTCTACTTGGTTCGGACCTTTATCCGAGAATACTTCTACCAGGGACTCATACTGATATATTGGATTCGCTTATAGCACAGCAGACAGTCTTCGGCTGGCTCATTACTGGTCCAGTTCCTATATCGAATCTGACTGTTTTTTCCATTTCCGTGGAATTCACAGAAGAGGAAGGTCTAAACAAGACTCTTTTTCACCTTCAGACAAATGTTGTGAAGAGAATTATAAACGTAATACACGTAGGGACCCAGATGGTAGATACGTCGTCAATCTACCTATTAAGTCCGAATTTGTGGGGCACTCGGATCTCGGACTGTCATGGATGAATTGTTTACAATTCCTTCGTAACGAAGCGCCACTTCTACGGAAGCCTGGCATTATAACCGAATACGACGTGGTGGTAAATTAATATTTCTTCGACTACTTCACCTAACTCTCCGGTTTGTTATGTGCGTCACCAACCGGTAATTAATCCGGAAAAATTGACATTAAAACTTGGGGCCGTGTTTAGTGCCTCTAAGAAATCTTTCAATGTAAAAAGTTTTAACGACATATCACATGTGGATCCTACGTCGCAACTTGACTTGGTTCTTCCCATTTTGAAATAGCGACTTTTCAAATTCGTCTTCTGTTGTGACATTACACAAATGTACCGCCAGATTCGAGTAGGTTCAGCCCACACTTCTCTACAGCGGATATTTTTAAGGGATTCCCCAACAAAGCCAGTTCAAGATTACGAACTGCAGGCAGCGACCTTCGGAGGTAATTGTGCTCCTTACTTTAGCCATCTGGACTTTATTATTGCCTGATAACACAGAGGAAGTTTTTCCACATGCACCACAGGTTACCAGAGACTGCTCTTGCCGCACGCGACCAGCTAATTGGTGCCTTATCATCGGCCAGATATGAATTAAGGAAATGGACTTCCAATGACCGTGCTATTTTAGAGGGTCTATCTGTTGGACAACTTATAGATGCAAAGCTTCTTGAATTCGTGGAAGCTAGCAGCTCTAAACCTTTAGGTATTTGTTAGAATGCCCAATTGGATATGTTTTATTTTAGTGTGGAAGCTCTGGAACACAGCTAAATTGATAATGCAGCGAATTTGGCTGGATATGATCGGCTGGGATGGTATCCTCTGATTGGAGAAAATTTGTCAACACTTATAAAGAAGTAAACTCCATATGGATACCTCGTTAGATTAGATTATTCCCCCAATTTTGCGGTTGCACTTCATGTTTTTTCTGATGCTTAGCAAAAAGCATACGCGCGTTCTCTATACATTCATGTTGTTGATGAGAATGATAATATTTTACCATACCATAGGATGTGGGTATACTAATTTCGTCATTCTGTTTGTAACTCCTCGAAATATTTGTCTAAGACCCCATATACTTGATTGTCATAACATTTTAAGTCGATCTAGCCATGTCCGTCATCGTCTGTCTGTCGAAAGCACGCTAACTATCGAAGAAGTAAAGCTAGCCGCTTGAAATTTTGCACAAATACTTCTTATTGGTGTAGGTCGGTTGGGATTATAAATGCCATATAAACCGATTTTAGATCTTGACTTCTTGAGCCACTAAGAGGGCTCAATTCTTATTCGATATGGCTGAAATTTTGCATAAGGTGGTTTTCTTACGATTTCCAACAACTGTGCTCACTATGGTTAAAATTAGTCCATAACCTGATATAGGTGTCATATAAACTGATCTGGGTTGATTTCCTGAAAGGACGTAATTATTGTCCGATTTGGCTGAAATTTGTACAACGGCTTCTCCCATGACCTTTAATATAGGTGTCAAATATGGTCTGAATCGGTCTATAGCTATTATTTTCTTTAATGCTTTGTTGGCCTATAAAGAGATATCGGAAAAGAACTCGGTTTAACTTGTTACGAATTTACTTTCTTGCTAAAGAAAGGTAGCTCCCCCGGAATCGATAAGTTTGCCACGGCTGGAACTGTGTGTAGCCGTATTGGCCTCCGAATTGTTTGAATATATTTGAACTGTGGGTAGGGAGTTGGAGGTGACATTTTCTAAGGTTTTTTTGTTGGACGGATCCTACGACCCTCCTTTCTTGGCTTCGCAAAAGTCCATCTACATTCGTTGCTAATCGTGTCCACACCGTCCAAGAGGATTTTGATGGTCACAGGACAATCCTGCAGATTAGGGTGGCCAAAGGGTGTCTCCCGTTGAACTTGCTGAGTAACAGATCTGGTGGCACGGACCACACTTGTTCCGTTTAGACAGTTCTAAGTGGGATAGTCCGGACCTTCCCGCCTTGATACCAATTTGGAAATGCGAGTTGTAAGAAGCCACGCTTAATTTTTTACGAAATATGTTGATGTTCTGGATTTTCGTGCCTTGATAGAGTTTTACGAGTTTCTGATGATTTTCGAGGAGTTCCCTCTTGCCTGTGAATCCATTTCTGGATGACACAGGGGTCATGAGAATGAATAGGCGTTTAGTTCTTTCGGACACGCGTTCTTATTCGAAGCGTTATCCCATTATAGTAACATATGGGAGTAGGTTCGTTTGACTCTTGGTAAAATTTGTCCACTGGATTTCTATACATGGTGAAAATCCGCTTATATTGCGCATTCTGCGTATGGAATTTTTTTCAGAACTTCGTTGGTCAGTACGACTATTAATCGATGCAAACGGTGATTTCTTGATAGGAAGAGATCATGCACACAGATTATGGCTCCGCCTCCTGAGAGAACCGAATCCACTAACCAATTGCCACTACTGGCGTCGACTTTACTGGTCCCTTTGACCTAAAGCCTTTTACCGGTCGAGCGTGCAGAATTACGAAGGGCTACGTGTATGTCTTTGTTTGCTTTTCTATGAAGGCGATATACCTGGAAGCAGCGTCTGATTTGTCTACGGCAACGTTTATGGCAAATTTCCACAGAAATTTTTTTTTATTTCTCGACGTGTTTGTCCAAGGACAATATTTTCAGATAACGGCACTAATTTTGTTGGTGCATCTCGGGAAATTGACTGAGAACTAAGGGCTGTTCGTTGTGAAATAATGTGCTGTAAGTTGTAAAATAATATGTTCCGCATATCAGTATTATGGCATTTAGTGGCAGTTTATTCCGGCTGGGGCACCACATATGGGTGGGCTGTGAGAGGCTGCGGTCAAAAGGTTTTAAGCTTCATTTTCGAAAACAGCTACAAAAGTTGAAATATAAGCTTGAAGAGTTTTCGACTATCCTTTCCAGGATTGAAGCTTGCTTAAACTCCCAACTACTTTGTCCTATGAATGATAGTACTCATGATCCGGTGGCTCTTAGGTTAGTAAGTTTTAAGTGGCAGCTTGCCATCAGACTCGCTTAGACGTTTTCGTCCATTGTGATACGACAGGAACAGAAAAGAAAGTTCCTACCGTTGAACCACCCAGATCGCTTTTAAAAGCCCAACATCTTGCGAATGTTCACATTCGGTAAATCAGACGGGTTCTCAAAAAAAAAAGAACTTAAAATGGAACTCCTTCTGACTGCCTGTGCGACACACACACACACACAGAAGGTGTTTTATAGTCTCTTCTTCTTCGATGTCCTCGCAGCTTCTGCGAAAGTCGTTACTGCCAACCTTGAGTCTGTCAGCATGTTTTCTGATTAGACAGTGGCCTGTCATGACGGACACAATGACTGCGTCGTCTGTTCTAGCCAGTGACAGCAAATCGGTAGACCCCTTCAAGTCTAGATTAGGCCACATAGTTTTGGAATGCTCACAGTCCCTCATTCTTTGTCATTCGGGACTGGTCCTGAAAACTTAGCTTACATGTCGCTAGTGGCATACCCAAAGATTCCAATTTCTCCAGAATGTGTAAGGTAGTTACTAGCCTCGCAAGCTCGTTCCCTTTACAATTCCCTGGGATATTTCTGTGGCCCGGCACCCACAGTTCAGCCATCTCGTTGAGAGATCTCCAACAGTCGAGGGCGGTTTTCTCACAAATTTCTCCTCCCAAATCAATGAGTGCAGTCCGATTCAAGTTTAAGCTCAAAGATAAGCTTTTATAGCCGAGTCCGAACGGCGTGCCGCAGTGCGACACCTCTTTGAAGAGAAGTTTTACATAGCATAGTACCTCACAAATGTTGCCAGCATTAGGAGGGGAAAACCACCGCTGAAAAATTTTTTTTCTGATGGTGTCGCCAGGATTCGAACCCAGGCGTTCAGCGTCATAGGCGGATATGCTAACCTCTGCGCTACGGTGGCCTCCGAAAGAAAAAGTGGTACAGTACTTTTTTTTATCAAAAAGCGGCTCAGGTAGAGTGTAATCCACACTGCCTTCAACATCGGCTATTGTATCAAGGATAACACAGTGTCCGTAGCTGCGACATGACCAAGGAGAAAGCTCCCTTAGCCTCACGTAAGTAGTCGCTGCAATTTGTCTAGCCACAATGTCCCGATGTATTAGATGTAGCATTAAATTCAGAGTGTCAGATGGTGTCGTCCTCAGTGCGGCTGTGACGCACAAACAAGCCATCCTTTGGATCCGGTGGAGTATTGAACAGTAGGTGGACTTATGAGGCGCTGTCCACCAGACCACAACATCATATAGCATTATAGGTCTGACAACTGCAGAATATACCAAATGCATGACGTGCGATCTAAACTCCCAACTTTTGCCAATGGCTCTCTTGGAAGTGTAAGGGCCAAAGGTGGCTTTCTTGCCCTTTTCAGAATGTTGAATTTGAAATTCAATTTCCTGTTCATCAAAATATCTATGTATTTTGCGCTTTCTGTAAATGGAACGTTCTCTCCTCCCAAGGTGACAGGTGCCAGTATAGGCAAATTGTATGTCCTGCCGAAAAGAACTAATTCTGACTTGCTCGGATTTACACCTAGACCATTTTAGGTAGCCCACTTCGCTGTTGCACATAGAGCTTCCTCAAGTATATCTCTTAGAGTGCTGGGAAACTTTCCCCTAACCGAAATTGCCACTTCGTCAGCTCACCCCGCTTTTACACCTTTTTCTTCCAAAGACAATAATATTTTGTTAATGGCTATAATCCAAAGTAGAGGAGACAGTACACCTCCTTGAGATTGTGGTGGCACACTTTGTGAAAATAACTTTGTTTCTTAATTTAAATATTTATCAAGTAACCTTAGAATAATTTTATTATTTCGTAAAAACAACTTTATTTATTATTCTGAATATTTATCACATAGGCTTAGTATAATTTTGACAATGTACAAGAAATTCATTTCTGTATAATAAAGTTAGTTTGAATTAGTTTTTATTACGAACACATCTATCCATTCCACATTGGTGACCGCGAACAAATATATACAGATTTTATTTTGTTCAAGCATGGCTACTGAAAATGAAAATAATGCATTGGAGTTATCCCGTGTAGCGGTTCGAGTTCCCCCGTTTTGGCGACAAAATCCGCGGCTATAGTTTATACAATTGGAGTCCCAGTTTGTTACATCAGGAATTTCTTCCGACGTAACGAAGTTCCATACGCTAGTTGGGTCCATGGAAAGCGGTATTTTGAACCATGTAAGCCATATTGTGAAAAATCCTCCAGCGGTCAACAAATACGAAGTCTTGAAGAAGGCATTGCTTGACAAATTTATGGAATCTGAGGAAAAACGCCTTCGACAACTTTTGAAAATGTATGTATCGGTGACAAGAAACCTTCAGCATTACTAAGGGAAATGATGGAATTGTCCTGTGGAAAAGTGTCAAAAGAGTTATTATCCAGCGCCTTCCATCAACAACAAGAGCCATACTGTCAGTAAGCGATGATGGAGTAGACAAGTTAGCAATCATGGCAGATAAAATCCATGACCAGTCTGATGCTTCTGGTGTAGTCAATGCTGTTTCAACTAAGGATGAAAACCGTTTGATGGTTTTGGAAAGGCAAGTAAGTGAACTTTTATCGAAAATTGATGCCTTTTCGTTCAGAGGTGGTCAACACGAAAAAAGGAATTCCACACATCGTTCACGAAGTAATTCACGCTCTCGTTCAACATCTTCTGTGTGTTGGTACCACTATAAATTTGGACGGAAAGCGACAAAATGCCGTTCGCCCTGCTCGTTCAATTCGACGGAAAACAATTAGGCACCTCATCTAAGGTGGCGGATGAGTGCGGCCGGCATATATGTAAGTCGCCTTTTTATTCAAGATGCAGAATCAAATTTAAGATACCTTATAGATACCGGTGCCGACATATCTGTTTTACCTCGCAGAAACGATGAAAAAAACAAAACGTCAAATTCTTTTGTTTTGTATGCAGCGAACAACACGAAAATACGAACTTATGGAAAAAGGGTTATTAATTGCAATATCGGTCTACGACGAAGATTTCTCTGGTCGTTTATTGTAGCTGATGTAACACAGCCAATAATTGGATCAGATTTTTCGAAGCATTTTGGACTCCTGGTGGATATGAAAAACAATCAACTAATCGATTCAACAACAAAACTCAAAGTATCTGGATTTTGCTCACTTCAACCGACTTTATCGTTGAAGGTAATTCCTGATGGGCCAGGAGAATGTAATTCAATTGTTTCCGATTTCATTGATGTTACTACGCCCAGTATTAAGTTACCACCCGTTAGTCATCCAGTTATACATCATATTGATACAAATGAACCAGTAATTTCAGTGAAAGCACGACGACTATCTCCAGAAAAGTTAAAAATTGCGAAAGATGAATTCGACTATATGATGCAACTTGATATATGCAGACCATCAAGAAGTCCTTGGGCGAGTCCTCTTCATATGGTTCCAAAAGGTGATGGTATGTGGGGTCCGTGCGGAGATTATCGTGCCCTGAATAAGATAACCGTTCCCGATCGTTATCCGGTACCTCATATACACGACTTTGGTTATATGTTAGCTGGTAAGAAAGTATTTTCAAAAATCGATTTGGTCAAAGCGTACTTTCAGATTCCTGTAGCTGAAGAAGACATTCCAAAGACGGCTATAATTACACCTTTTGGTTTGTTCGAGTTTACACGGATGCCGTTTGGTCTCACGAACGCTGCTCAAACGTTCCAGCGTTTTATAAACGAAGTTCTAAGGGGACTGGATTTCTGTTTTGCTTATATTGATGATATACTCGTAGCGTCTGAAAACGAAGCAGAGCACGAGATACATCTTCTATGATCGCGAGCTTTTGGCGGCGTACTCTGGAGTTAAATATTTTCAACATTTTCTTGAGGGACGCCAATTCTGTATCTATACCGATCATAAACCATTAACATTTGCTTTCAATCAACGTCACGATAAGGCATCTCCACGCCAGCTTAGACACCTAGATTTTATTGGACAGCATACAGTGGATATTCGCCATGTACCTGGAAAAGAAAATATCACTGCAGATGCTCTATCACGACTTAATGCAATATCTTTACCATCTTCCCTGGATTATTCGGAACTTTCCAAAGATCAAGAGAATGATGAAGAACTCAAACAACTACAATCAAATCCGCAATCATCAAATTTACTGCTGAAGTATTTCCAAATTTCTGACTCGAAAACGAAAGTTCTGTGTGATGTGTCAACTCATAAAATAAGACCTTATATCACACCTCGTTTTCGAAAATGCGTCTTCGATATGATACACAACGTTTCTCATGCGGGCTCAAAAGCTTGTCTTAGATGTCAACAAGCCAAGGTGGGACGTCATATAAAAAGTGCTATTGGCCAATTTCCAGTGCCGGATGATCGATTTAAAGTGGTCAGCATCGATATTGTTGGACCTCTTCCGCCATCGGAAGGGTATAGGTACTGTCTTACCTGTATCGATAGATTTACACGTTGGCCGGAGGCTATACCATTGCAAGACATAACAGCCGAATCTGTGGCTAAAGCATTTCTTAGTGGATGGATAGCAAGATTTGGAGTGCCTTCTCAGGTGGTGACAGACCAAGGGCGACAGTTCGAGTCAGAACTGTTTCGAGAATTTTCAAAGTTGCTTGGAATTCGTGTTACTCATACGACACCTTATCACCCCCAGTCAAATGGCCAAATCGAACGTTTGCATCGAACACTTAAGGCATCTTTAATGTGTCACGCAAACCCACGTTGGTCCATGGTTTTGCCAATAATAATGTTGGGATTACGTTCATCTATCAATCATGATTTAAGCGTATCGCCTGCTGCGTCAGTATATGGCATGGAGCTTACATTACCAGGTGAATTCTTTACTGAATCGAAATTTAGTAAATTGCGTTCTGATTGGGTTGCACAATTTAAAGCTGATATGAACAACGTCAAAGCAAAGAAGGTTAACCGTCATGGCGATTAAAATATTTATGAGCCAAATGCATTGAAAGAAGCAGAATTTGTATTCATCCGAAACGACGCTGTGCGAGCTTCATTACAACCTCCATACACAGGACCTTTTCCTGTTCTATCTAGAGGAGCAAAAACATTTGTAGTTGATGTTAATGGAAAACGGAAGACGATATCTGTTGATCGCCTTAAGCCAGCCTTAATCTTGAAAGACGAAACCCATCTTTTTAGATCCACAGTTTTAACGGCAGTGCTGATGCCTAGAAAATCAAGCTCCTCAATGATTGACGTCGGTTTTACATTATTGAAAGCACCTTCAATGTCAAGAAATGCTACCATTGTAAATTCCTTGACAGTGAGAGAACCTTCAATGTAGCTGACTAGGTCGTGAAGGGCTGTTTCAGTGGATTTGCCTTTATAATATATATGCTGCTGCCACGACAGGCGATCTCCAGGGATCTTTGCCCTAAGATATGTTTCTATCAACCTCTCAAGAGTCTTGAGCATAAAGGATGACAGACCAATTGGACGAAAATCTTTCGCCTTCGGTTTCCCTGCTTTCAGAATTAAAATGACCTTCGTTTCCCTCCATCCCACAGTTATATATGACATGTTGATACAAGCAGAGTATATCTCCCTAAGCAAAGGAACCAATCTATCAGACACAGACAGTAAGGGCCTGGCGACTTAAAGGAGTCGAAACTTCTTATCGCCCAAGGGATTTTCGCCTCAGACACAATTTCTCTAATAGCCTCCGACGAATGCATAGCAGTGACAACCTCTTTTGGCGCCACGTTGTCTGTTGGAGAATTTCCGGGGAAATGTGTATTAACACGTAGTTCTAGTGTTTCCTCACTAGACATTGTCCATACATTCTCAGACTTCTGGATATACCCCACCGTAATAGGTCTCGACGACAGAATTTTCCTAAGCCTAGAGGCCTCAGATGTATGTTTCACGGAGCTGCAGCATTTTACCCAGGATTTGTTCTGAGCCTTTCTAAGCTAGCCCTTATATTGTCTTGCTCCTAATCGTGTGGTGCTCTTGTGGCTTTTGCTCTGGTGAAGAGTTTTTTGCAGTCCTTCCATGCTGACACAAGCGAGTCACTCAGGGCTTTCGTAATTCACTTGACCACTACGTCTATATCCTCCGTAGTTTCCACTCCTGTTTCTGGTCTAGATGGAATAGACGTGCAAAACTTGTGCCGAGATTTATCCCAATCCGCCTTTCTTCTATTTAGTCGAGGGACCCCACTTCAGTAGTTTCTCCAAGGCTGAAACTATTATAACGATAATCAGAGAAGCTGTGGTCATCCAACGCTTCGCAGTCTCATATTCTTCCACTTATATCTGTTCCTGGTAATAAAGGTCGGTTTATCCCCTTTATTATAAATCGCCAGATTGCAACTTATAATATATTCAATAAGCAGTTCACCCCTTTCGTGTGCATTTGCATCACTTCCTACAATGAATCCTTTCTACTCTACCTACAGAAGCGGCTTCAACCAGCGACTTATGGTTTGAAGGCAGCATCTCTGAATCGTGTGCCATATATAGGGAAGCCAGCCAGTGATGAGACTTGTTTATTTCAAGGCTGGCCACTACAAAATCTTCAGTGCTTAGCGACAGAAGAAGAAAAAGTTATAATACTCTTTGCAAGAATACAGGCTCTGTGTCTCCCATTCCCCGTACCATTGAGAAGGTTAAATCCCGGAATTCTTAGTTCACAAACTTTTCCTCCACACAGCCATGGTTCGTGGATAAGAACCACTTCGAATCCTCCTGCCATCAGGAGGACCTTTAGTGTCGCCGAAGCGGCCTTACCATAGTGGATATTTATCTGTAGGATCTGAACCATAGTTAGGATTCAGAATTTCCACCACCGTCACGTTAGCCTCGTCTTCTGATTCCACCAGGAATCCTCACAAGATTCGTTAGATCTTGTCATGATGAGCTACCGTACGTATCCAGGGGCAGATGAAAACGCAGTGGAACCACTCCTCCTCAGGACACTGAATACTTGCGGTGTGGACGATTCCTCCTTAGTTGCTTGAATAGATGCTGCTGTCGAAGTACTTTTTGAGTTCCGCCCTTCACCACTGGAGCGGTCTTGTGGGGTCCCGTTTCGATGCCTGACTTGATCGTGGCAGGGAAACAACTGCTAAGTCGTCTCCTGATTCCCCAACCCCACCGCTTCTACAGACCTTCAGTTTCAACTTGTTGATCCCGTAGGATTCAACTCCTTCAGTCTTGTTTAGGTCTGCGACAGCCGGAATTTAGTACGAATACTTCATGTCTCCGGGCACCATCAGCCTTATCCAATCTACCAATCTTCCAGTTGGTGGTTGAAAGATTTGGATTACATTCCCTTAGTCTTCCAAGTTTGAATTCAGGATCTGAGTTTATCCTTGCTATCCAAGCATGCGCGATTGGTCGAGAAGAAATATTTTCCTTTTAGACTAAATCTAGTGCTGCACCTGGCCAGATCTCACCAATCTCTTTTAGCACACAACGATACATTTCAATTGAACGTTGATCCACGAAGGCAATTAGTCTGTATGGGCCCGGATACCAGGCTGGAACGTCACAAACTGAAGGAGACTATTGACTATCCCACTCCAATTATTCCTATGTGTGCACCCGTGTTCTTCTCCCTTGTCGACAACTGCGGTCACTTGAAGTATGTCCTTCAGGTGACCGCAGCCTTTTGGCTGACTGCTGTGCAGTTTCCGAATCTAGACGTGTAGTCTTTGGGGTAGCCTGTGCAGTGAATTCCCGTGCCCAATTTAGGGAGTCTCTCTCCCTATTAGTGTGAGTCTTAGGATTATTCATACCAAGCCTGTCAATAAAACAGAGCGATGCGCCTTCTATTATTCCATCCTCTTAAAGAGCGTGTTGGTTTGCCGAGGGAGGTCGATGGTGTAGGCAAATTATAGGCATGCGAAGATAGAATAGGTTCGACCTTGTCCTTAAGACTCGAATCAGATGTCTTCGTCAAAAGTCCCTGCTGACCAGTCGTCTGTCGGCTAGTGGAGCCTGGAGCAGCCGCTTCACAAGTCGAGGTTTCAGTAGCAGACAACATGATACGACCAGATAGCATCACTGCAGCTGTTGGGTGTTTGGCGTCCATTCTAAGCCTACTCCCGGTTTCTGGAACTGCCGCTCCATTGGAAACTGACGCAAATCATCAACCGCCTAATGGATGCCACTATCATAGCTATTCTTGAGTGATTTAATGACCTATTTCGAGTTACTGAAAAATTCTTGCGGAGCAAAATAACAAAATGTCCGCTCCACTCAACTGTTCAAACAAGTCACACACATGTTACTTACAAATGTGGCTCTAACATCTGGTCAATTTCCTGTAGTTTCTCCGATCCTTGCTTTTCCGGAGTCAGCAGTTAAAGATATAGGAAAATTAAACTTCTCGCCCAGCAGTTTTGCCTCCGGTGGAGGATGAATACTTGAAAAGTTTGCACAAACGTTACAAATGGAGATTTTCGCAGCGCGATCTTGCCCCACGTCCTTCCAAGAAAGCCCAACAGGCTAGAACTTCTAAAGTTCATGTAGGTGGTGATCAGTCACTTCCGTCTGCTAAGCCCGATGTGCCCGTGGCCAATCAGCTAAATAATAGCTTTCAACCCCCTATTTTTAAACCCCAACTTGCCCTTCAATCTACGATGCCACTTCAATTCATGACCCTTCAATTCCTGTCAGAGCTCTCATAGACCCTTGCGCAGGTCACAGCATGGTCTTCCGGACACCGGTTCAAAGCCTGAAGCTGAGACATGCGGTAATAGACCAGGAGACTTTCTGTCAGTTATCGGTTGCGTTGTTTTACGACCGGACAAACCAAATAAGGGTGTCGGCACGGGTCACTGACTTGATCAAAGTGATCACTCCTACGGAGTCGGCTTGTCAAGACTTAGGAGAAAACTGTGACAGCCTACAACTGGCAAATCCTAATTTTTTTCCAGCCAGCTCATGTTGCCTTCATTATCGGGCCTGAGCTATATTCAAGCGTAATGAAGGCCCAAATTTATTCAAGAACTGGAATTGCTTGGGCACAATAAACAATATTTGCTTGGGCCGTATCCGGCTCCTGCCAACCATAAAAATCGGCTCCACAAGTAATTATTTGAAAAAACGAAAAAAAGATGCATTTATGAAATAAAAATTAAGAAAAAATAGCTTAAATTGAATTGAAATTGACATACTGTTGGTATATTATATTATTAATAAATATAGTTTACAACATAGCTGGATGTTGCAAGGCGAGCGACAATTTTAAATTACGAACTATGTTTAAATTAATATTCCATTTTTGCGGTGTCTTTATCTACAGTTAATTCTAATAACCTTAACATTACGCCTTCTTGTATCGACTTTCTCCGAACGACCTTGTGCTTTTGCACAAAAAGTAGTTACAACTTCTACCGCGTTGCATTCTGGCTTAAAGCCGCTTTTATTCATCCAGGCTTTGCTTTACTTCATTTACTCGTTACTTGGTTCTAACGATTAAGATTTGGTGATTGGTTATTTGGTTATTGCTTACGACAATCTACCCAAATAATTATTGCGCTTAAAACTAAAACCATTTGTGTTTTTTGTTTCTTTCTCTTTCGAGACAAGTTCAATGATCGGAGATTTTTCTTTGTAAGTGAAAAAGGAAAGCCAGAGGTCGCAACACACACCAACCACCATGAGACGCGTTTCATAATTTGCTTTAGAATTACTCATCAGCCATATTAGGTGTGAAGGCTTCAATGACCGTACGTTGGTTTGTTGTACTTATACCGAATTTATTGCGGAAAACCCCTCTATGATATAAATACCACATTAACCACGCTCTGCAATCCTGTCTATTAGCTGTACTTTACCCAATGCATGTGTTTCTGTGTAATGGCAAATTTTTTGTCTACACAAATTACACTACTCTCATGATATACACATGATTCTGTGCATCTGTTGGACGTTGTATTGATGGCTTCGAACGCTAGACAACGGCAACGGCTCTTGCTGTTTCTACGTGTGCCCAGTTTCGAATCCCGGCGGTTCTCTGTTTAATCTTTCATTTTCAAAATTTTTTTCCTGTTAGGGCATTCAAATTTTTTTCGTTTGTTTCTCTTTCGAGACGAGCTCAATGATAGGAGATTTTTCTGCAATGGAAAAGGAAAGCCAGAGATCACCATACACACCAACCACTATGGGACGCGTTTCGTCTTTCGTTAGAAGACTTTTCAACCCTATTAGGTGTGAAGGCTTCAAGGGCCGTACGTTGGTATATTGCATTTGTTTCGTATTTATTGCGAATACGCCTCTATGATACAAATACCATATTACCCATGCTCGACAACCCTGTCGTCTAGCTGTTTCTTTCGCAATGCATGTGTTTGTGTAATGGAAAATGTTTTGTCTACACAATTACACTACTCCCATGGCCTACACATGTTTCTGTGCACCCTTTAGAAGTTTTATTGATGACCTCGAACGCCCGACAACGGCAACAGCTCTTGGCGCTGCTCCGTGTGCCCAGGTTTAAAATCACGACCATGCTCCGCCGAACTTCTTTCACTTTCAAGTTCTTTTGCTTGTTAGGGCGAAAATGATTTTAATTATTTGCAATTTTCGTTTGTACTCTTTCTAGACGGGCTCAGTGATCGATGATCGCTGCCAGTTTCAAGTTTTTTGCTTGCTAGGGCGAAGATTATTAAATTTTACAATTTTTGTTTGTTTCTCTTTCGAGGCGATCTCAAAGATCGTAACACACACCAACAACTATGGGACGCGTTTCGTAATGTTTTTTAGAATTACTCATAAGCCATATTAGGTGTGAAGGCTATGTTGTACTTATACCGAATTTATTGCGGAAAGTGCCTCTATGGTTAAACACGCACGACAACCGTGTCTATAAGCTGTACTTTCCCCAATGCATGTGTTTCTGGTTGTGTTTTTATTTCTTTTATTTTACAAACCGTGCTACGCATACGGTACCAAATAGTACTATTTGATTTTTGTGATTTTGTAAGAGCTATAGGAAAGTTAAAAAAAACACATAAAATTCAGAAAAAATTCATGAAATCTTTATTTGAATCGATACAAATTTTAATGCTTGAAGATTATTTCATGCAAATGTTGACCGTGACTGCGCCTCAAATGATCCATCCGCTTAGTCTAATTTTGGCATATTTCTTCCAGCATTTCGGCCGGTATCTCAAGAATAAATGCTTCAATGCCGTCTTTCAATGCGTCAATTGAAGCGGGCTTGTCTGTATAGACATAAACTTTAACATTGCCCCACAAAAAATGGTCTAAAGACGTTAAACCGCACGATCTAGGCGGCCAATTGACCGGTCCCGAACGTGACATAAACTGTTCACCGAACTCGCGTCTCAATAAGTCCATTGTTACTAAAATATGCACCTGTCGCCTAAGCGTTAAAAAAAATAAAACAATAAATGTATTGCTCGAAATCAGAGCCAAAACAAGACTGCTCTTTGTCTTATTTAATTTTCAAACATCGCTTTACATTCTTATAATAATGCTTACTTAGCCATAGTGAATTAACTTGCAATTTTGATTATTTGCCTTAAGTCAGTTGGCAAATATTATGAGCTGATTTAAATTAGTACGAATTGTTTATGGGCTGATTGAAATTATGCCGAATTTATCAGGTTGAAAGGTGTTTGCATATGTAACTACTCTCCCCTTTAGATCAGAATTCTCCTGAATTCTATTATTCAAATTTATTTTGAAGTGACTACATTTTGTCCTCCATATGAAAATAATTAATATTATTGTAAATATGATGAATTATTACATCCATTAATGATTTTATTATGATTCTTCAAATTCGAAATATTTTGAAAGTTTATCATATATTCGCTCAAATGTTAGCTTCTCTGTTAAATTGTGTATGTCATCATATCGTAAGCTCATATCGTAGTAATCACTAATTTTTATTGAGCGATTGTTAAATTGAAGTAAGTTATTTCCATTCAAAATAGTATCATTTTTATTACATGTATTGTTTACAAATAAATTTACTGAATTTTTAATTTTTTTTTTTTTTTTTATTTAAAGTATTCTTTATTTGCAATCTATTTACAAAGAAATAATAAGCAAAGTTTTATGAATTTATAACAATGACAGAAATATTAAGTTCTATTGAACTTAAAACAAAGATATATTATTCTTTTAACAGAATAAACTCATTTTAGTTTATAATAATATGATAGTTTACATCATTAACTTAAGATATGAGAATAACAAAAATTTAATTATTTTCTAAATGGGAGATCAAGAATATGCAGTCTTTTAAGTCTTTTAGTTTCATCGCTATCATCTAAAAGTGTTATAGCTAATACATTTGGATGGTTGCTGAGTCTACTTAGGTAATTTGTACTGTATTTTCTGATTTCTTCATGTACTGTTGGAATATTAAGATCCTTATGTATATTTAAATTTGTCATAAACCAGGGTGCGTTAACAAGTGATCTAAGTGTTTTTGATTGATATTTCTGCAAGATTTCAATATTTGAATTACTTGCTGTTCCCCAAAGCTGTATTCCAAAGGTCCAGATTGGCTTTAAAATCGTTTTGTAGATCAAAATCTTGTTTTCTAAACTGAGTTTTGAATTCGGTCCAAGCAACCAATATAGTCTTTTAGTTTTTATATTCAACTGTTTCCTTTTGGCTTTTATATGTGTTTGCCAATTTAGGCGTCTATCTATATGTATGCCTAAATACTTGACGCTGTTCGCAGTGGGTATAGCAACACCATTTAGCAGTAGATTAGGACAATCTCCCATCCTTAGGCTATAAGTTACATGAGTAGATTTTTCGGCATTAACTTTTATGTTCCATTTTGTCAACCAATTTTGGATTTCGTAAAGTTCCCTTTGCACTATGTCCGAAGCTTCTGTACGCGATTTACTCGATGCTAAAATAGCAGTGTCATCGGCGTATGTGGCAATTGTTACATGATTGCTAGATGGCATATCAGATGTAAATATTGTGTATAATATTGGCCCCAACACGCTACCTTGTGGTACACCAGACCTTATTGCACCAAAGACGGAATCTTCGTCGTTAATGTTAACATAAAATTTCCTCTCTTGGAGGTATGATTTTAGAAGTAAGTAAAATGGGGCCGGGAGCAATTGTTTCAGCTTATATAAAAGGCCATCATGCCATACACGATCAAATGCCTGTTTTACATCTAAGAAAACTGCAGAGCAATATTCTTTGTTTTCTAGAGTTTCTCTTACTTTTTTAATGATCCTGTGGCATTGTTCAGGAGTGCCATGACTTTGTCGAAATCCGAATTGATGTTCCGGTAGTATTCTAACTGATTCAACTATCGGTTGGAGCCTTGTTTGAAATAACTTTTCAAATAGCCTCGACAGTATAGGCAACAAGCTTATAGGTCGGTATGAGCTTACCTCGTTTTCGGGTTTGTTGGGCTTCAAAATCATTATTATTTTTGCGTATTTCCATTGGGTAGGGAAATATGATAGTCGCAATATTGCATTAAATAATATAGTTATGTAAATTATAGCTCTTTTAGGGAGAGATTTTAATGTTTTTCCATCAATATTGTCGTATCCAGGTGACTTTTTGCGGTTAAGCTTCTTTATCTCATTCTCGACTTCTTTAGAACGAAAAGGCTTTATTGGTTTGTACATCTGGCATGCAATATCTAGATACTCGGTGATTGCATCACTGTCAGAACTGGAACAAAAAGAGAAGGGCGTAAAAGTTTCTTCCAAAAAATGTTTAAATGCTTCCGCTTTACTCTTATCCGTTCTACACCAGGTTCCAGACCAATTTTTGATTGGTACGTTCCTCTTTTGTGGTCTTTTAAGGTATTTTGTGGCTACCCACAAATTATGGTCATTGTCACCAGCTGGGTGCAGCTTGCTTAAATAATTTCCCACGGATTCATTCTTTGCATCCTTAATACACCGGTTCAGGTTTCTAACAGAACGATTAAATGTAGTTTTATGGAAAGGTATTCTAGACTTCTGCCATCTTCTTCTCAAACGCCTTTTTTGTCTTATGAGATTTCTTATTTCAGTGGAAATTTTCAGATTAGAAACAAAAGTTGTATGCTCAGGTGTAGCCCTGAATGCAGCCTCGTGTATTAGCCTATTAAATGATTCTATTGACTGGTCTATTTCTTCACCATTCCTTATTTGGGTATTAAGATATAAGTTGGTTTCAATCCATGATTGAAACACCTCGATATCCGAGCTGTAGGTTAACAATTTCGAGTTTTTACTCCTCAATGAAGGTAACGTTTTATAGTTGGCAATGAGTGGGCTGTGATCCGAACTTAGGTCATCAGAACTTTTAATATCAAAAGATGTGCCAGAAATGCCATTATAAACGACAAAGTCGAGTAGATCCGGGGTCTTTCTCGGATCGCTTGGCCAGTATGTTGGGGCTCCAGTTGACAAAGTTGAATAGTTGTTCTTAACAACACACTTATACAGTTCCTTGCCCTTAGGATTAGTCAAACGAGAACCCCACCACGGGTGTTTGGCATTGTAATCTCCTCCGACTATAAATCTGTTGCCCAACTTTCTAAAAAACTTTTCAAAATCTTCGCATTTCAAGCTGAACCGTGGAGGAAAATATATGGCGTATATTTCCACGTCGATGTTGTTGCATTTAATTTTTACACCTGCAGCCTGAAGAAATTTTTCGTGAAGTGGTTCAGAAATTTCGTATTTAATACTACTCCGAATCAAAATGGCAGCACCTCCATGGGCCTTGTCATCTGGGTGATTAGAGCCTATTAGGTCATATCCACGCACTCGAAAAAAGGATCTACTCGTTAAATGAGTTTCAGAAATTAAAAAAATGTCAACATGGTTTAGTTTCAGAAATAATTCGATTTCGTTTAAATGATTGGTAACGCCGTTGGCGTTCCATATGGATATGATTAGATCTAATTGCATAATTTATTCATGATCATTGACATCATGTTGATGAGGGTATTTGTCAACTCAATTTGTTTGTTAAGCATGGCTTCAATCTTTTGCAATAGATTATTTGGACTTGGTTCCACCCCTCTGGTTACCTCTGAGTAGGACATATTTGGCAAATTATTTTGGTTTCGAAAATCATATTGATGGCTGCGAGCGTCAAAGTTTGGTTGCGAACTCCCTTTTTTCTTCACTGCATTCGTTTTTTTTCTCAGCATATTTTGATATACGAGACATCCCTTATAGTTGGCTGTATGGGTTTGTAAACAGTTTACACACCTTGGGGGAACTTCATGAGTTTTAGTACATTCAGTTGTTGAATGACCTAACCCACATTTCACACATCTGAAAGACTTTTTGCAATAAGACTTAGTGTGGCCGAATTCCTGGCAGCGAAAACATTGCACTATGTCGTCAAAATGCTTTGGGGGTTCAATCTGAATTATCGCATTATCAAATGATTTTAAATTATAAATCTCATGGTTATTTGGACTGGGATCCAAATCTACAAAAAACATTGGTAGCGGTAATTTCGTTTGACGGCTGATAATGTTCCTGACACTGCGCACCTGGTGTCCTAAAGAAAGCAACATAGCTTTGATATCAGAGGTCGAAGTTGAATGATGTAGACCCTTGATTACAACTTTATAAGCCCTTTCATTTTTAAGTTGGTACGTATGGAATGCTTTTTTAGAACTTTCCAAAAATTTTATAATTTTTCGATACGAATCTACGTTTTTTGTAATTAGTCTAACTTGACCGTCTCTTAGTGATTTAAAAGAAAAATTATTGCTACTTATAATCTTACTTATACTAGCAACCATTTTTGCTATATCTGCCACATCAGGAATAAAGATTGGAGGCGGCTTCGGTTCCTCAGGCTGGGTAGTAGCATTATCATCGTCATCATCATTGTCAGGTTCCATATTATTTGCAAGACTTACAAAACGGTTGGTTGATGTTGAAGGCACATCATCAGCATTAAAACGTTTGGCATGTTGCTTTACTGAAGTTGGAGACCCTGTATGTTTTCGTTTTGATGTTACACGTTGCCAGTCATCGTCTTCATCATCAATGCTGCTGTTGTTGTTGTTCTGTACATCACTCGTCGACATACTGAGTGCAAGCAGTGCACTCAGCACGCAGACTTGTTTTGTCTATGTAGCGATGGGTGTGTATTGCTTATATGCAGATTGGGTGCACTTGCACTTAGTGTATATTTGTCACAGGTGAATATTTTGGGTGTCACACACGTTGTTGGTACGAATTTAATTCAAAAACAAAAGAAAGTTGTCTAGCGCAGAATACGTGTTGTGTCTATCACTGACAAAACATGAATGATGAATTTTTAATTAATATTATTTTTTCGTCTAAGGATATAATTTTCAATTCCTTGCTAGTTATTAGTTTACAGTTTTTTTTTGTTATTATACAGTGAGTGCTGAATTTAATTATCTAAAATGTTTACTTTCTTCAATTTTGTGCTTGTATTTCTTTTTGTTCAGTATTTGGTAATGGTACAATTGTTCTCTTAACGCTTTTGGAATTTTTATTCCTAATATTAAATAAGTTTTATTAAAAGTTGTTATTCCTTGTTGTAAATATTTTAGTTTGTTAAAATCAATATTATGTTTGGTGATTTCATTATTTGTTAGAATATTTAAGGAACTATTCCATACTGGCGGCCACCGTAGCGCAGAGGTTAGCATGTCCATCTATGACGCTGAACGCCTGGGTTCGAATCCTGGCGAGACCATCGGAAAAAAAATTTTTCAGCGGTGGTTTTCCCCTCCTAATGCTGGCAACATTTGTGAGGTACTATGCCATGTAAAACTACTTTCCAAAGAGGTGTCGCACTGCGGCACGTCGTTCGGACCCGGCTATAAAAGCTTATCATTGAACTTAAACTTGAATCGGACTGCACTCATTGATATGTGAGAAGTTTGCACCTGTTCCTTAGTGGAATGTTCATGGGCATTTGCATTCCATACTTAGCTGAAACTACATTATCTTGTATTTGTTCTATTTTGCTTTTTAACAATTGAATTTTTGTCGTTTGTTGTAAGTACATACATATGTTGTTGGTGTTCTTGATATTCCATTTTTGTTGTAGTATTTACATATTTTTTCATTTTGTTTTCTATCGCCTTTTACAATATTTTTTATTTGTTCTATTGGTAAATTAAAATGATTGTTTATATATGTATTTGTTCATTTAATGTTTCGTTAGGTTGTAATACATGTTTTTGTATGTTCTGTCTATCATAATCATCCATGTTTCCAAATGTCCACTTAGATTAAGTACCTACTGCTTTTATAGTCCTCGTTTTTGTCTTGTCTTTATTGGTATTATTTCTTGTCACAATAATTCAGTTTATAGTATATTTTTGTTACTTGTAATCATTAATATAATATCGTCTGTCATTTCGTTAATTAGTAATGTTTTCTATTTGTTCAGTGTAAAATTATGTCACTGTCCATAACTATGTCTTGGTCTCTTATTTGTAAGTCAATAATTCCAGATTGCTCAGTTAGATGCTACGTTGTCATTGTCCCGTGAGTCATTGTCGTCATGAACATCAAAGTCATCACTGTCCACACCTGCAATTTTTGGTGGTCGTTTGATGTTACCAAAATGGATGTTACTTAATTTTGATTTCCTATATTTTGGTTGTTCTTTGTGTCTAAGAGCCATATAATTCTTTATATATCCTTCCTTTCTCTTTTCCGTATATTCTTCTCTAGAACTGTAAAGTTTATCAATTGCTTTTTTTTTTCTTTCTTTTTCCTCAATATTATTTTTTACCTTACTTTCGTGTACTTCCTCTTGATGAATCTCTTTAGGTGTATATTTTGTAGTTGAGTGAAATCTTTCATTATAGTTTCTAATTGCCTTCTGGATAAGTGGTTTTGTTGGGGTGTCCTATTTTTATTTTGTACAAAATTCGAAATTTTTCTGCTATTGTATTATGCAAACGTTCTATGTCCGTATTTCCCGTATGCCTATTTGGTTTAGTTAGATGTAAGTTTATGGTTTCATTTTGTAAAAATTCTTTTAGTCTGATAGAATTGAATTCATTGTCTGCTCCTATTTTCTTTGGTTTACCTATTTTAGTGAAATGTTCTTCTAATTTTTCAATAATAGTTATCGTATTTCTGTCATTCAATGGATAAACTGCTGCAAATTCAGAAAATGTATCGACTACTGTCAAAAAATTAAATCGTTTCATTTCTTAGTTTGAGAAAATGTTGCTTTAATTGGATTTCTATCATATTGTACTTCCTGACGCATTGATTTATTACAAGTTGAATTAATTCTATTGGGTTGCCCAAAAAGTAATTGTCGGTAATATAGTAGTAATATAGTCGGCGTTGACAAATTTTTTCAACGTCTTGTGACTCTGTAATTGCATTCTTTCTTCTGTCAGTTATCAGCTGTTACTTTTAGCTTGCTTTAGAAAAAAAGTGCGCGAAATTTTGTTTACATTTGTTTGTTTGGCGTCAATTTTAATATGGGTACCACATGTATTGAAAGAAATTCATTTAAAAAACCGAATCAACGCTTGTGATATGCACCTTAAACGCAATGAATTCGATCCGTTTTTAAAACGAATCATAACTGGAGATGAAAAATGGATTTTTTACTACAACGTTAGTCGAAAACGATCATGGTCCAAGCATGGTGAACCAGCTCAAACCATTTCAAAGGCTGATATCCACCAAAAGAAGGTTATGCTGTCTGTTTGGTGGGGTTGGAAGGGTGTGGTATATTTTGAGCTGCTTCCAAGGAACCAAACGATTAATTCGGAAGTTTACTGTCAACAATTGGACAAATTGAATACAGCCATCAAGGAGAAGCGACCAGAATTGGTCAATCGTAAAGGTGTCATATTCCACCAGGACAACGCTAGACCGCACACATCTTTGGTCACTCGCCAAAAACTAAGTGAGCTTGGCTGGGAACTTTTGATGCATCCACCATATAGCCCTGACCTTGCACCATCAGACTACCATTTATTTCGATCTTTGCAGAACTCCTTAAATGGTAAAACTTTCGGCAATGATGAGGCTATAAAATCGCACTTGGTTCAGTCTTTTGCAGATAAAGGCCAGAAGTTCTATGAGCGTGGAATACTAGATTTGCCAGGAAGATGGCAAAAGGTTATCGAACAAAATGGCAATTATTGGGTTGCCCAAAAAGTTAATTGCGGATTTTTCATATAGTCGGCGTTGACAAATTTTTTCACAACTTGTGACTCTGTAATTGCATTCTTCCTTCTGTCAGTTATCAGCTGTTACTTTTAGCTTGCTTTAGAAAAAAAGTGTAAAAAAAGTATATTTGATTAAAGTTCATTCTAAGCTTTTTTAAAAAAGCTTTTACTTCCTTTTAAAAAATCTGCAATTACTTTTTGGGCAACCCAATAATAATTTTTGATAATATATTTTATTTTTGATGTTGTTGTAGGTTTCAATTATTCCTGAATGCATGCTCTCTCTAATATGGTATAAAGAAATTTGTTCTACAGCTTCTGGGTCGGTATCTTCTTGTACATTTTGTAAATTTTAACTTAGTATTATTAGAAAACATTTCATTGTCTTTTCCTGAACTTTATTTTTTTGTGATAGTTCTGAATAAATGCCTACAATTCCTTTTGTTATATTCTTCCTAAATATGTCTCCCATTTTTTCAAAGTCTGATTCGGCTACAAAAATGATATTTTTTCTATGTAGTGTTTTAAATTCTTCAGTTTTGTTATAGGTAATAATTATTTTGGTTCTATATGTATTAACTATTTCCTCTTTCATAAAGAAATGCTTTTGTAAGTTTTCTTCGGCTGAATGAACTGTCTGCTACTTGATTTTCTTTTCCCTTGATATATTCCATATTAAAATCATATTCTCCTAACTTAAGCAAACATCTTTGATGTCTTGGAGATATGTCTTTTTCTTTAGAGCTGGTGGGGTGGTAATTTCAGCGTTTCCTTCATTTACTGCCAGTTGTTAGGTTTTGGAATATTGATGATTACATTCTTTGCTGGTCCGATCAAATATGCTTCATACTGCTTCCTTTTTAGTTTCGTTGTTGTTGATTGTAGATAAAATGTACTCGGTGCTGCGGAAGAATGAGTTGATAGTAATTTCGCCGGTTCCCGTAAATATAGGCAGGCCATTTATTGTCTTCATTGTGCTCTCCCTTTGGATGCCGTCTATACTAATACTCAATTCAAGGTATGCCTGTCTCATCGCTACTAATTGTTGTTCTGTAGTTGAGCCTGTCCTTCTGTCATCCTTTGTTGATCAAACACTTGTTGTCTTCTTTGTCTGTAAAGCTTTAAGTAGCGATTCACTTCTGTTTTTTTACTTTCACTGCACAGAAAATGTTATTAAATTTGTCTGTCTGTGGTTTCGGTTAAGTGCTCACTTTACTTTTTTTTTTTTGTAGTGCCTGCTTTTATTTATAAGGTTCTTTATTTCTTTACCGTTTGCGGTTTTGTTTTTAGCTTTCACTGTACAAAACGTTTACATTTACGAGGTGTACGTGGAACGTTTCACTGAATCCTTTCTTGAGGATCCAACCGACTCCCCCACTAAAATATGCCCCCGTTGCCAAAGCGTGTTTAAAAAACGAACTTAACAGATGTACTGCTCGAAACCATAGCCAAAACTAGACCGCTCTTTGTCTTTATTTAATTTTCAAACATGTAAATCGACATTCTTATAATAATGCTTACTTAGCTGACGTGAATTAACTTGCAATTTTGATTATTTGGCGACAGTCAGTTGGCAAATATTATGAGCTGATTGAAATTAGTACGAATTGTTTATAGGCTGATTAAAATATGCTGATTTATTTAGTTGTTATTATATATGGTATGTTTGAAATTATTTGGAAATGTTTGGCTTTATTAATTGCATTTAAGAATTCTTCGAATTTATCAGGTGGGAAGGTGTTTGCATATGTAACTCGCCTGCTGTGTGGCATGTGGCACCGTATTGTTGAAACCACATGTGGTGCGAGTCAAGTTATTGCATTTTGGGCAAACAAAAAGTTGAATATCATCTCACGATAGCGCTCACCATTCACAGTTGCGTTACGATTCGCATCATCTTTGAAGAAGTACGGTCCAATAATGCCACCAGCCCATAAACCACACCAAACTGTAACTTTTTCTGGATGCATTGGTAGCTCTTGCAATGCTTCTGGCTGATCTTCACTCCAAAATCGACAATTCTGCTTATTGAGTACCCATTATTGAGAGCCCAATCACCAAATTTTCTGCGTTGCGGTAGGTCGTTCGGCTTCAATTTTTGCACCAGCCCTATTTTGAAAGGCTTCAAATCCTAAATGCTTCCGCAAAATTTTCCACTTGTTGAGTAACATAGGCCCAATTGCTGCGAACGGCGACGAATCGATAACTGATGATCATTATTATAACTGGCCGATACTGCTGCGATATTTTCTTCACATCGCACTCTACATTTGCATTTATTGTAAGGGTGTTGGTGGTTTAATGTCCAACAATGGAAATTTGGTGCGAAATTTAGTGGGTCGATTAAACTAACCATAAAATGGAAGAAGCGCGCTATAAAATTTCTTAACAGAACACGCATTTTGATAATAAAATTCAATAATTTGCAAGCATTGTTCGTTTTCAAGACGATTCATGATTAAATAATAGACCAAACTGAAGATGTTTTACAGTGAAACAAAACACGAAACGTGGGTGAGCTGTTTAAGCCAGTGTTGCCAAAAAGATAAAAGCTAAAAAATCGGCCTTCATTTCTTCTACTTCCGGTACGATTTTGTGATTTTTTCCAAACCTTATTTTTCGAGATATGCTTTTATTTGTGCGCAATTAATTCTTCATATTTTTAGCCGTATCGGTTCGCCGCCAGCAAAATGTCACAATTTTCGTACTATTTGGAATTTTTCAGCACCTAAACGTAGGAATATCACTAAACCCTGACTTATCTCTCTCCTACGACCTAAGACCAACATTCGTGCCTCCTTTTATGGTTCCAGCTTTAGCCGTTTGGCCTGGGCAGTGTCAAGCAGTCAATCACGTTCACTACTGGGTTCTAATTATACAATTTTACGATAGTGAAAAGATCAAAGGCATGACCATAAAAGATGGGTAGCTCTGCCGTGGCGAGGTTTCTTGATCCTTTTACTATCGAAACCTTACAATAGAATCTTATGCTCATACAGCTCTGGCAAGGGATAGCTGTGAACACCACATTAGCTGGAACATTGAGATCCGATCTGTGTGGTGTTCATTGCTGTAACGAGAAGCTTAGCTGCGAGCTACCGGGCGCTTCCACAGGTTGCGGATCAGCGGTATCGAGCGGAGAGTCCCAGTGAGAGGCCGGGCGGCACTGACTCTCGCACAAATACTGAGTGCCTATGATGCACGTTATGACAAGGCGGGTATATGTTCCCGCTGCGATCGGTCCTTTGGACCGGAACGAGCTTGCTCACCTACAGGAGCTTGACGAGGACCGCCACCTCCACATGAAAGTGTGTCTGCAACAACAGAAACATGCCTTATACAGCCACATTCATCTTTACATCACTAACATAAGAACCAAATCAAATATGCAAATATCTGTGCAGTACTGTATATGGCTTAAACCAATTTACTCATCAACCATTTGTATGTTGTAATACCATTTTGTACGCTTTAGTATTTAAATGTATAAATTGAAAAAAAAAATCTCCCTGCTGTAACCGGACCTTTCGACCAAAGTTTTGAAAATATTTTTTATTTAAAACCATCTGTGTATTTTATTAATAAATAAAATCACCCAACTAATAAATAAATTGGACAACCCCTGTGGTACAATAAACAATAAACCTTATGCAGTCTCTCCACAAATGGTGGAGCTGCATGAAAATCAAACATGTTTTCTGAAAATTGTTACTGACTGCTTTCTTCGAAGTCATGAGCAATAGTGTTTTTCTCATTTTTGCCTCAGCTCATAAGCCGGACAATATCCTGCAATGGAATCTCACTTAGCTCATAACATTGATGATTGACTGGATAATTCGTCGAAGAATGCCGCTGATGAAGGGATGGAATCCCAGAAACTGCAGTCCGGTTAACCTTTCGACCAAATTTTTGAAAATATTTTTGTTTTAAAACCAAATAGGGATTTTATTTATATATAAAATCACCCACGGTTGTCAACTAATAAATAAGTTGGACAACCATTAGTTAGGTTGTTATCCCTGTGGTAAATGCCAGCCAAAAATAACTGATTTTGAACGTATAGGCACAAAAACAACTTTTTTATTTTATGTGACAAGAATGAAAATACGTCGAAGGTAAAAGTTTTTTTCAAAAAAAAAAAATCGAGCGATTTTTTTTCGTTTTTATTTCATACCCATATTGCCTAGGCTATGGTGTTAACTACCTCAAGACCCCTTGTGTCCTTCCCGGATCCAATCTTGCGGCATATTTGTGATCTACTGGATATTGCCTTTGTTGCAGCATTGCCCATTAGGTGCATTTTTCCTTTCAGATTTTCGGTACTAACTCCTTTTTATTTTTCACCAAAATCTGAAAGTTCCAAACGAGGAAGAGAGATCGACGTAACAGAGCCACCTTTGTTTTACTTGATAGCAAATGCACGAACACATTTCTATCTGGGAACTCAATTTGAATATATACTACCCCCGCTTATGTTGAACCAAGGCATCCGCAGTTCGTCCGTCTGGGGTATACTGAACCCAACGAGGTACTCGCATTAGATTGACTTTGGGAAAAGAATCTACAAACTTTAGCCAATCCGAATAAGAATCGTCGAAAAGGTCCTAATAGGAGTGACCTCTAAATATAAGGAATTCGACCTTTCGGTCCACCTTATACCAAGGGGTTTAGAACCATTAACTTTTACAAAGGACAACAATTGCGCAACAACCAAATCCTCTGGAGAGAAACAATTCAAGATGTCCTTGTTATTGGTCGTCCATTCCCGTAGCTCAAACTTAACCGAAGAAAGTGCCACAATAAGTTGGTCCCTAGCATTCACAAGGTCTTGAGCTCCTGCCAATACATCATCCACAAACATGGAATTTCGTGGGATATGCGCCGATAGAGGAAATTCTGTCTCAGTTTCGTCAGCCAGTCGAAAGTCCCGAAAGAGAATTCTTTGAAAAGGAGTGTGTTTGGGGTCCACGCGGGTCTTCTAAACATCTGGGTTATGTCAGAGTTGGACACGATTTTGAAGATTCGCCAACGAAGTATCAAAAGTACTAGGTCGAGCTGCAATGTCGGCTGACATGTAAAATGTCGTTCAGACTATCCTCAAAGTTCCAGATACAATAGAACGACAACTATCTAAAACTATCCTGAGATATAAATCTGCACCCAAAATGAGATCATCTGGACAAGACTCAAACAAATTGAAATTGTCAGCCAGACGCAGATATGGCATTTGCGACTTAAAATCTAATGACATGGTAAAAAATGGCAAATCTCCCAAAATTAGCGGAAAAACTAAGCATTAATCTCCAACAAGACAGAGGAATCTAATAAACTTTCAACCTTTATCGAACAAATTTTTTCGAGAATTATCCAAATTGCACAATTAACGCCCAAAATACTAACACAAGTAGAACTAATTAGAAGTTTAAAGAGTTTCTGAAACCGTTCAGACAAAAAGGACGATTCAGAAGCAGGGTCTATTAGCGCTCTAGCGGGATGCGATAGTTCACAATGGATTAAATTCTCCAGTGCTGTACCAAAAAAAAAACAGATTCGTTTTGAACTGCATTGAAGATTTTCCCAAGATTACCGGAAGCTGAAGTTGAGGGGATAGTTGAATAGACAATGGGAGGAAAATGTCTGGTTTCGACGTTGCTTGCAATTCTATTAGTGGAGTTTGTATTAGAAAATGATGCGCTAGGGGAAGAATTATTACGATGCAACATAGAATGGTGTTCTTGTCTACATTTCGAACACCGATGTTTACTTATACAATTCGTAACCTCGTGGTCTTTGGGTAAACAATTGGCACATAGAGGTTGACGTTTGAGGATAGAGAATCTGGCCGAAACTGACATAGACCGAAGACATTAAAAAAGTTGATGTGGCTTACAGATTTTAGGAGAATTCGCGTTGGTCACATGGGTTTGGACCCTTTTTACATTCGATCGGGATGTCTGTTCTGGATATACCGGGACATTGAAGATGTTGTTGATATTTGTAAATTTTGGTATTAAAACGAACAAATATTACTTTTTTAATAGATTGAGCTACAGCTCTGATATTTGGGATACAGATACTTCTTGCCAGTATGTACCGGACGACTAGAAGTCTTTGTTGATATTCGTACATTTTGGTACCAAATCATCAAAAATTTTACTTTTTTACAGACTGAGCTACAGCTCTGAAATTTGGGATGCAGGTACATCTTGGCAGTATGTAGTGAGCGACTAAGTTTTTTTATGATATTCGTACATTTTGGTACTAAACCGTACAAAATTGTACTTTCTTTTCAGACTGATCTACAGTTCTGAAATTTGGCAGTATTTACGGGGTGATTAGAATATTTTTTTGAAATTTGTACATTTAGCTACTACAAGTACAAAATTATACTTTCTTTACAGGCCCTGAAGTCTACAGGTACACCTTGAAATATATATAAGGTACCAAAATTTACAAACTGGTACGTTTTTTTGGATTGAGCTTGAGCTATGGAATTTGGGACACAGGTACATTCTGGCAATATGTACCGGATGACAAGAAGATATTTTTTGAAATATGTACATTTTTGTACTAAAACGTACAAAATTTTACTTTATTTACGGATTGAGTTGGAGATCTCAAAATTGTGATACAGTTACACATTGACAGTATATATCGAGTTAGAGATTTTTTTTAATCTTATATTTAGGCACTAAAACTTTCAAAATGTTACTTTCTCCACTGATTAAGCTAAAGCTTTTAAAGTTGCGATACAGTTACAGCTTGATATTGGTGTACCATCGGGAGCAGCGAAGCGACCCAAAGTAGGACATACCACAACAACATTATAGGTTAGGTTAGGTTTAAGTGGCAGTCTGCCAGATTCTACAGACAGATTCTAAAAGTAACGAGAACCTAAAGTGGAACTCCTTCTGACTGCTAGTGCGGGACACACACATAGAAAGTGTTTTATAGTCTCTTCTTCTTCGATGTCCTCACAGTTTCTGCAACAGTCGTTGCTGTCAACCTTCAGTCTGTTAGCATGTTTTCCGATTAGACAGTGAGCTGTCATGACGGACACAATGACTGAGACGTCTGTTCTAGCCAGTGACAGCAAAGCGGTAGACCTCTTCAAGTCTAGATTAGGCCACATAGTTTTTGGTATGCTCACAGCCCCCTCTATCTATCATTCGTTGTCCTTCGGGCCTAGCATACCCACAGATTTCAATTTCCCTGGAATGTGTAAGGCAGTTCTTAGTCTCGCAAGCTCGTCCGCTTTAAAATTCCCTGAGATCTCTGTGACCACGCACCCAAAACAGGTCAATTTTGAACTGTTCAGCCATCTCGTTGAGAGGTCTGCGACAGTCGAGGGCGGTTTTTGTGTTCAGAAATACTTTCCCCAAGGATTAAATGTCTGCCTTGCGGTCTAACATATTTATGCCAATCGTCGTTATGACATTATATCTTAGCCATTTCACCATTTAAAGTACACCGCAAAGCCCAGACCAAAGAGAAAGCTCCCTTAGCCTCGCAGCAATTTGTCTAGCCGCAATGTCCAGAGGCATTAGATGTAGCATAAAATTCAGATGGTGTCGTCCTCACTGCGACTCTGCTGCACAAACGAGCTATCATTTGGATCCTGTTGAGTATTGAGCAGTAGGTGCACTTTCGGAACGCCATCCACCAGACCACAACACCATATAGCATTATAGGTCTGACAACTGCAGTATATACCCAATGCATGACACGCGGTCTAAACCCCCAAATTTTGCCAATGGCTCTCTTGCAGGTGTATAGGGAAAGAGTTGCCATTCTTGCCCTTTCCAAAATGTTGGATTTGAAGTCCAGGTATTTTGCGCTTTCTGTAAATGGAATATTCTCTTCTCCCAAGGAGACAGTTCCCACTGTAGGCAACATGAAAAGAATTACATCTGTCTTGCACGGATTTATACCTAGAACACTTTCGGTAGCCCACTTCGCTGTTGCACGTAGAGCTTCCTGAAGTATATCTCTTAGAGAGCTGGAAAACTTTCCCCTAACCGCAATTGTCACGTCATCAGCATAGGCGACCGCTTTTACACCTTTCCAATATTCCAAAGTACTGACCCATCTTTTTAGATCCACAGGTCCCAAGCCTGCCGTAATGCATCTTTTAGTAACTAAGTTATTAATAAACTTTCTTACTGTAGAGTTGATGCCTAGATACTCCAACTCGTCCATGATTGATGTCGGTTTTACATTATTGAAAGCACCTTCAATGTCAAGAAATGCTACCATTGTAAATTTCTTGGCAGCGGGAGAACCCTCTATGTAGCCGACCTCGTGAAGGGCTGTTTTAGTGGATATGTTTGCCGCGATAGGCGATCTCCAGGGATCTTTGCCCTAAGATATGTTTCTTTCAACCTCTCAAGAGTCTTCAGCATAAAGGATGACGGACTAATAGGACGAAAATATTTCGCCTTCGTCGTCGTCGTTGTAGCAGTATTTTGTACACTGAGGCGGCAGCCCTTACCGATGAAGGAATCCATCGGGTCAATCCGGTACGTATAACCGGCTGCCATGGGATTTCGCCTTCGCGTTTGGTTTATGTAAGGTTTTCCTGCTTTCGGAATTAAAATTTCCTTCGCGTCCCACAGGTATATATGACATGCTGATACAAGCAG
This sequence comes from Stomoxys calcitrans, assembly GCF_963082655.1. Classification (NCBI taxonomy): domain Eukaryota; kingdom Metazoa; phylum Arthropoda; class Insecta; order Diptera; family Muscidae; genus Stomoxys; species Stomoxys calcitrans. The sequence continues at coordinate 133,680,795 of NC_081552.1, read as the reverse complement.
AATTTATCTCCCTAAGCCAAGGAACCAGTCTATTAGACACAGTTTGAAATTCAATTAGTGATACATAATCAGGGCCTGGCAACTTCAAGGGGTCGAAACATCTTATCGCCAAAGGATTTTCGGCTCACAATCTGGCGCCACGTTGTCCGTTGGAGAATTTCCCGCTTAATCTGTATCAAGGAGTAGTTCTAGTGTTCCCTCACTAGACATTGTCCATGCGTTCTCTGACTTCTGAATATACCCTGCCGTAATAGGTCTCGAGGACAGAATCTTCCTTAGCCAAGAGACCTCAGGTGTATCCTCCATGGAGCTGCAGAATTCTGCCCAGGATTTGTTCTGAGCCTTTCTGACCTCGTCCTTATATTTTCTCAGCTTAGCCTTATAGATGTCCCAATCGTGTGGTGCTCTTGTGGCTTTCGCTCTGTTAAAAAGTTTTTTGCTATCCTTTCTTTGACCAACCTGCTCTGGGGTCCACCATGGCGGTCGCTGTTTGCCCCTAGGCTTGGCATTGGGATATGCTGGCACAAGCAAGTCAATCACGGCCACCGTGATCCGCTTACCGTATACCTCCGTAGTTGCCACTTCCTTTTCTGTTCTAGAAGAGGGACCAATCTAGTCTAGCCGAGGGCCCGTTTCTGCAGTATTTTCTCCAAATCTAAAACTAATATAGCGATGATCAGAGCATTCATCCAATACTTCCCAGTCGTATATTCTTGAGTTTATATCTTCCGATACAAAGGTAATATCTTTTGTAGTACCTCCTGCCTATTCCTGGTAATAAAGATTGCTTCTTATAATATATTCATTAACCAGCTTTCTGCAATCCGCCTGACTCTAGCGATGTGGTCGATAGTTCCTCAGGCAAGTGTTCAGCAGCAACTGCTGAGTCTTCTCCTGATTCTCCAACCCCATCGCTTCTATAGACCTTCAGTTTCAACTTGTTGAATCCGTAGGACACAACTTCTTTAGACTTGTTAAGTACGAATACTGCATGCCTCCGTTCACCATCAGCCCCATCCAATCTACCAATCTTCCGGTCTGTGGTTGAAGGATTTGGATTGCATTCCCTTAGTCTTCCAAGTATGGATTCAGGATCTGAAGGAATCCTTGGTATCTAAGCGTGCGCCATTGGTCGAGAAGGAATATTTTCCTTCTTGACTAAATCTAGTGCTGCACCTGATCTCTGCCAGATCTAGCATCAACACTAATAAGCGGGGCCAAGCCCTGGCTGAGTTATTGAATACTAACGACCTAATAACACTTAATATAAGTAACTCCGCTACCTTTGTTAATAGGATTAGGGAGGAGGTATTAGATGTGACGATATGTTCCGAAAATCTGATCGATGAGGTTCAGGATTGGAGGGTTTCCATGAAACACTCTTCTCTGACCATCGCTACATTAGGTTTAGAATAGCACGAACAGCGCCTAATCCGATAAGCTTCCGGAATACTGGACGAAATTCGGAAGGCTGCTCAGAAGAAGTCTTGGGCAAGATAATTTAGATTGTCCAAGCATTGCAGAGATTGACGAGAATGTTAACAGGACTACGACTGCACTGGTGGGATCCTTCGAAGATAGTTGTCCTCTTCGGGAAAGGAAATCAACCCAAGAATAACCCTGGATGACCGGGAAGATTCGCAATATTGGGAAAGAGGCCCACAGACTTGTTAACTGAGCACGTCGTAAAAAAACGAAAGTCTATTGGGATGAGTATTAAACACGGTTCAAGGAATACAATAAGATTACGAGAGCGGCAAAACGTGCCTCCTGGAAGCTTTTCTGCAACAGGTCGATAGCGTTAATAGCGCCGCCAAGATGAAAAGTTTCTCTTAAGGACCAATTTCCAAACTGTATACGATATGGGAATGAGAGCAGAGACAACGGAGGACATGTGGAGACTTTTGATCAAAACCCATTTTCCACGGGATACGAAGGGACTCACGGAGACACCGGAATCTTGGAATAATGACGTTGATCGAAGGTTTATAATAACGGAATTTATGGTGAAGGAATCCTTGAGCAGCGTCAAGCCATTTAAGTCACCCGGACCTGGTGGGATATTTCCGCCGTTACTACAGAAGGAGGCAGAATATCTGGCGCCTCGTCTGGCCAAAATTTTCACAGCGTGCCTAGGACTTTCATATACTCCGAAAGCCTGGCAGGAGGCAAGGGTTGTGTTTATACCTAAGCCCGGCAAGGCAAGTCATGCGACACCTTAGGCCTACAGACCCATAAGCCCTACGTCCTTTCTACTCAAAACCATGAAACGTATTGTGGACACCATGATAAAGAGTATGACCTCCAGCGAACTGCTCAAACACAAACAGCATGCCTATGTCAAGGGAAGATCGGTGGAGACTGCCCTGCACGAGGTTGTGCATAAAATAGAAGAATCCTTCGATGCCAAAACGTACACACTGTCGGTATGCATTGACATCGAGGGGGCTTTTAACAATGTGCGGAGCGACACACTAATCCAAACCACCAGTACCGGGTGGACCCGGTCCTCAGAGACTGGATAAACCATATGCTAAGGAACAGATGGATAAATTGTGTGTCCAATGACATAAAAATAAGAGAGAAAATGGCACAGGTCACGCCACAGGGGCGCATTTTGTCGCCACTCCTACGGATGACCATCATGAATGACCTATTACGGATGCTGACTGAGGAGGGATTTGAACCCGTCTGCTACGCAGACGATGTTACAATACTTCTAAGGGGTAAGGATCCGAACAAGCTATGCAGAAGGGCCGAAAGGGTCTTGCATATGGCATATGACTGGGCTAGACCCAGAGGTCTCAATGTTAACACAGAGAAAACTGAAATATACCTATTCACGAAGAAGACGAAGGTGGGCGAATTTAACGCACCACGTTTCCTCAATAAGACGATTTCGATATCTGACAAGGTCAATTATTGTACTTAGGTGTGATCTTGGACGGGAAACTGAATTGGAATTGTCACATTCAGGAGCGTACTGAGAAGACTCACAGATGTTGGGTACTATGTAGACGGGCCGTTGGCTCGAAATGGGGCCTGAATCCTAGGATAGTCCGCTGGCTCTACAGGAGCGTGATTAGACCAATACTTTCTTACGCCTCAGTAGTTTGGTGGACTGCTATGGAGAAAAAGGGCAACATAAGGACCATACAACAGGTTCGGAGAACATGTTGTTTTGGCATAGGCGGAGCGATGAGAACCCCACCCACTAGGGCACTGGAGACTATTCTAGATATCCGACCCATTGACATACAGATTATGTGTGAGACAGCCACTGCGGCTATGAGATTTAAGGCGATGGGAGAATGGATTGAGGATGGGAGCAGCTCATACTAACGCGGTATAATCGAGGCGACGATAGGAAACCTGGAAGAAGGGGAAGAGGATTCCGATCGGATATCTTCAAATCTTCAAAGTTCAAATCCCTCCTCAGCCAGCATCCATAATAGGTCATATATGGTGGTCACCCATAAGAGTGGCGATAAAATGCCCCCCTGCGGCGTGACCTTTGCCACTTTCTCCCTTATATTTATCCCATGCGACACTCAAGTTATCCACCTGTTCCTTAGCATATGGTTTATCCAGTCTCTAAGGACCGGGTCCACCCGGTACTGGTCTAAGGATTGGATCAGTGTTTCGGTCCGCACATTCTTAAAAGCCCCCTCAATGTCAATACATACCGCCAGTGTGTGCGTTTTGGCATCGAACGATTTTTCTATTTTATGCACAACCTCGTGCAGCGCAGTCTCCACCGACCTTCTCTTGACAAAGGTATGCTGTTTGTATTTGAACAGATCGCTGGATGTCATATTCTTTATCATGGTGTCCCCAATACGTTCCATGGTTTTGAGTAGAGAGGACGGCTTATAGGTCTTATAGGCTTATAGGTTGTTATCGCATAACTTGCCTTGCCTGGCTTGAGTAAAAACACCACCCTTGCCCCCTGCCAGGCTTTCGGAGTATATGCAAGTCCTAGGCACGCTATGAAAATTTTGGCCAGACGAGGCGCCAGATAATAGTAACGCCGGAAATATTCCATCAGGTCCGGGTGTCTTAATTGGTTTGAAGCTCCTCAAGGATTCCTTCAACATAAATTCCTCTATTATAAACCTTCGATCAACGTTATTATTCCAAGATTCCGGTGTCTCCGTAAGTCCCTTGTATCCTGTGGAAATAGGGTTTCATCAAAAGCCTCAACATGTCCACCGTTGTCTCTGTTCTCACTCCAATATCGTCTACTAAAGTTTCAGTTTGGACATGGGTTTTTAAGAGAAACTTTTTTATCTTGGCGGCGCAGAATAGCTTCCAGGAGGCACGTTTTGCCGCTCTGGTAATCTTATTGTATTCCTTGAGTCGTGTGTAATACACATCCCAATAAACTTCTGGGTTTTTATGACGTACTCTGTTAAAAAGTCTGCGGATCTCTTTCCCAATATTGGGAATCTGCCCGGTCATCTAGGGGGTTTCCTTGGGCTGATTTCTTTTCCCGAAGAGGACAACTATCTTCGAAGGACCCCACCAGTGCAGTCTTAATTCTGTTGACATTTTCGTTAATGTCTTCTATGCTTGGACAATCTAAGGTATCTTGCCCAAGTCACCTTCTGAGTAGCCTTCCGAATTTTGTCCAATTGGTTTTCAACTTATTCCGGAATTTTATCGGATTCGGCGCTGGCCGTGCTATTCTAAACCTAATGTAGCGATAGCCAGAAAAAGAGTGTTTCATGGAGATCCTCCAATCCTGAACCTCATCGATTAGATTTTCCGAACATATCGCCACATCTAATACCTTCTCCCTAATCCTAATAACAAAGGTAGCGGTGTTACCAATATTAAGTGTTATTAGATCGCTAGTATGCAGGAACTCTGCCAGGGCTTGGCCCCGTTTATTAGTGTTGGTACTACCCCACGAAATGTGGTGAGAGTACCCCGTTTCCTGTCTGTTTTGCTTTCCTCACCAGCCGTTGCAGCTCCGACGTGGGTGGCGGTGTCGGAGAGTCGAAAGGCATATAAAGTGATGCCAGGTATGATCCACCGTCTCCTTGTCTCACCACTGTTGCATCCGACGTTGACAACTCTGGGGAAAATATATAATTCAAATTTCTATGACAAATAACGCAGGTCCTCGGCCGAGTGACAGTGATAGCATAGAATAATTGGTAGTTGATATGGTTTAGTCCAGAGACTTTGTTCCGGGTCGTCCATGGCTTCTGAATTAAGGCGATATGAATCTTGCCCTTGCTGATTTTCTCCATCAGAGCGTGTGTAGCAGTCTCGCTCCAGTGGATGTTTATCTGGATTACCTCAATCAGTGGTCATCCAGTAAATGGGCATTTTGGAAGTAGGTCATGAACTCATCGTCTGCTCCTTGTTCTTTAGACTTCATTGACTTTCCTGTCACTGCACTGCCTAGTGTCATCGTTTTAGTTTCTTTGCCTAGTCTTGTCTTCCGACTTTTTATAAAGTCGGTAATGGTTCCATCGTCGTCCATGTTCGTTAAGCTTTATTGGGTTTCCATTCCCTGTATTGCCTGATGTTTCAATACTAGGATCTTTGCCTATCTCAGCTTTCCAAATCTTAAGTAAATGGGGTTCTTCGAAGTAGGTGATGGTACGATCATCGGCTCCCTGTTCGTTGGGTTGCATTGAGTCTCCTGTCGCTGCGCTGCCTAATGTTTTAGTATTATGGTCTTTACCTAACCCAGTAATCCGAATCCTAAAGTCAGTGATGGGTCCGTCGTCAGGTTCCTGTTTGTTAGGCTGTGTTGGGTCTCTCGCCACTGCACTGCCTGACATTTTAGTATTAGGATCATTGCTTCTCAGACTTTCCTATATTGGGAGATGTCGTGATTGTCTCGTTGTCGGCCCTTGTTTGTTGGGCGGTGTTGAGTCACCTGCCACTGCACGGCATGATGGCACAGAATGAAAATTGCTGCCTATCCTAGTCTTCCCAATCTTGAAAAAGACAGCTTTGCTCCCGTTTTGCGCCATGCCTTTAGTCTTAGCCAAACTTGTCACAGAGACTTGATCAATGCCAACCACGAAGAGAGTTCCTTCGTCCTTCTCCTCCCTGTGGAAGACCTCCCACTTCTCTGCGACCAAACCTTAGTTTTCCTTGCCCATGAATCCCAACATGCTGCTCCATCCCTTGATGAAAGCCGTAGCCTTTGTGGTCTGGCGGATATCCATCTTTCTCACCAAGTCGAGCTTTGCGCCCTCCCAAGGAGCGTGAATACCTCTGACGAGTTGTTTGACGGTATCAATACATTCTGCCGACACAAAACCCAGCGTAAAGATGTCCCCTCTAAACTCGCAGCTCATCATTTGTATGGGTGGACGCTCTACAGAGTTCTACACATGTTCAAAAATCCTATCGTTAACCAGATCCTCCACTTGGCACCGATGATCTGGTGGAATCCTACCGGATGCTCAGCCGATATTGATGACTGCATAAGTCAGCTCATCTCTGTTATGCTTCCTTGCCACACTGGCGTAAGAGAGCGGCTCCTTACCATTCTCAGCGACCATCTTCCCCTTCCGTGATGGCTGTGGTCTATTTTTGGAAGTCACAGTCCTCCATGAAGACTCAGGGGCCGTGCCGCGCTCCCTTCGTTCCTGTTCCAACTTTGTCTACCTCCGCAGGACACTGCCTGGAGTATCCATATAATAATAAATATATTTTCAAAGGATTGTATGTTTCAAGATATTACCGAGTAGGGATTTACATATACATACATTAGCAAAGATAAAGATAATAGTTCTGCATATATCTTCAAAAATCTTTATTTGAAAAATAAGCTCAATATGTTGGTCAAATATTGGCATACAAGCAATACAAACAGCCTCGGTGTAAAACACACTGCTACAACAACAACAACAACAACAACAACAAACAGCATAATACAAAAATAGGAGCATTTTTAGCATCGACATATTTTAATAAATGCTCAAAAAATCCAAATGGGGCGAAAACGGGTAAAACTTTTTTGAAATTGCGTATAGTCGAGGATCCTCTGAATGAGAAAAAACATTCAAGGCTTCATACGTTTTAATGGTAATGAAAGTTTGAAAGTTGTCAGATTTTTTTCACGGAAAATTTGTTTAACGCACGAAACAGATAGACAGATTTTAAGCTTCATGGCCATATGACTTAAGGGTTTCCCTAAAAAAATCGTAAATATTAGTTGAAGAATCCAAAAAAGTATATGTTCATGGACCTACTACAACAAGGTTATATGTCCTAAGACCATATTTTTTCCGGAATATGAAAGAGAATTTGATGTCCTTTCGAATGTTGCATAATATTTTATAGCTTGAAATTTTCATTTTGAATTTAACGACACTTTCGAGGTCGAATTCCACACAGTGCGGCGGCCTCTTTGTGGAGAAGTTTTTACATGGCTGCCATACCAAATGGTGCAGTACCTCACAAATGTCGCTAGCATTAGGTAATAACCACATTTGAAAATTTTTCTGATGTACTCGCCGGGATTTGAACCCTGGCGTTCAAGTCATAGGCGGACATGGTTAAATCTGTGCAACCTTTACATAAAAGAAGTATCTGTAGCAAATTTGAAGCCAATTGTTTTCGTCTCTCATAATTCATTCAAACACTCAGAGAAATTTGTTAGGAAAAACTGCAAAAATATTTACTGTAACAGCAGAAAATATACTGAAAATAGGACAGCTGTAGTTTTTTTGCTAAAACAGCAAACATTTTCTGCTGTTTTCAAATGGTGAAAAGTAAAAAAAGCTCAAAAATGTCAATAAAATTCTATTCATCGTATCTGTCAATTTTACAAGCATAAAATTAATTTTTTTTCCAATTTTCTACAATTTGCTAATTTTTTAATGAAATTATATAACAACAGAAATTATATAACAACAACAACTAATGCTATTATATTTATGCTTTTAAACAACTAATTAACGCCTAACATTTTCAATTTTTGTTAAGAACGTCCCAATTGTTGTTTAGAAGTTAAAAAATTTCGTATGAATTCATTCAAAAGTTTAAAGATTTTAATCTAATCTAATTTCTCGGGGCGTAGTAAATATTGCTACTGAGTAGCCTAGAAACATTTATTCGCAAAAATTTAAGTTTCGTACTTCGTAGCACTCCCTCGTAGCACTGGCGAAGAGAAAATAGTTTTATTTTTGCAACTTTCAATTTTGTTACGAAGCCCATCAAAAGTTCGTTTTTAATTTTTTATGAATGATTTGATTTCCGCTGAGAAGGTGTAGTTAAAACTAAACTAGAATGTTGTTATTAAATGTGTTTGTTCTATTTTAGATCCAAATTTATGACAACGGCTTGCCTCCACTATACTCAACCACCCACGTTGTGGTTACAATTAAAGATATAAACGACAACAGCCCACAATTTGATCAAAGGTTTTACAAAGTTCAAGTTCCTTCTTCGTTGCCAGTTAATGCTTCCATCTTTCAGGTAAAATAACATTGCCTTCTGTAAGAGTTAGAAATTATAATAACTGTCTTGTTTCGTAGATACAAGCTACTGACATTGACATTGGCGATAATGGAAGAATATCGTACTTCTTAAAATCAGGAAAAGGAAAGAATAAGTTTCGCATTGACGCTGACACCGGCTTAATCTACGCTGTTAAATCTCTTGATGCAGAAATTGACTATGAGCTGATTATAAAAGCAGAGGACAATGGGTTTCCGAAAAGAAGCCAAACTGCAAGGTTAAATGTGGTAGTAGTACCAATTTTGAAATTATCAAATATTCCACCCAAAATAAAAACTACCAATAACGTGGTTGAAGTAACTGAAAGCGATAAACCTGGATTTTTAGTTACCCTCATTCAGGCCACAGATGAAGACAGTGAACACCTATGGTACAACATCAGCGGTACGTATATGCAATTTATTTTCCTTGTATTTTTAATTTAAGCATTTCTAGATTACTTGTTTAAACTAACTTGTACATAATAACAATTTATATTTGCTGAGCGCATTTTAATATCATGATTATTAAGTTTGCCGGGCAAACGATCAATTGGATCATATGATTTTACACCAGCTCAGTGCATACTCCTTATTCAAAAATTGGTGGATTCGCCCATTAAGACGAGCATCTAGCATCATCTATTGTATTCCCATATACCATGTATACCATGTACCATTGTATTCTTACATACCTTGCCAATATTTCGTAGAATATTTTTTTGGAATATCTCGAATGGGTTTATCACTGATTTTTATGCAGTCCTATCGAAATTTCAAGTATATAATTACTTTCTTCATTTATGAATTAGTTCTATTTTAAACTTGGAGGCCTTTTTTTATGAAATTAAACAAATTTTTGGCTTCACCTGGGGATTTATTTTCTTATAATTGTTTAAAAAACATACGACTGTCAAAATTGCACAAAACGAAAACAATTCTATAACTTAAGATATCAATTAAAAGCTCTACATTGATTTTTTCGTTAAATTGGAAAAAAAAAAAAAAACAGAAATACAGCTAATTTGTGTTTGTTTGTTTGTAAATTTGTTTGTTCCGTATAGACTCAAAAACGGGTAAACCGATTTCTTTGAAATTTTCACAGATTGTGTTGAGTGGTCCGGAGGAGCAATAGGCTATATAATTTTTTAATATCGCGAGGGGGGAGGGTCCGATTACGACTTTGGTCTAGAAGGAGCGATAGGCTATATAATTTTTTGATATCGGAAGGGAGCGTTACGCGAAAAACACCACCAAATGCCAAAAAACACCACTATAGTTTCGAATTTAAACTATAGAATCATACAAGATGCCCTCTCCCTAAAAAGAAAGAAACTTGTACACTCATAAACTATAACTAATCTCATGTCATATATGTTATCCTATATTTAGTTTTTTTGTCATGCGTTTCTTACATTTTTATTATTGTATCTTATCATTCATCAAAATTAATTTATCTCCATCCATAACATTTATCATCTTCCGAGTTGCTGAGGATTTAATTAAATCTCTTTACTTCTTTAAATATGATTGCTACAACTAATACTAGAGATGCAACGGCGAATATGATCAGGATATTGTCTAGGCAACATTATGGATTAAATATCTGCCATATTAATGCCCAAAGCTTGAATAACAAGCTTGACGAATTCAAGGTGATTTTTGAGAACTCTGACATTGATATAGTCTGTGTGTCGGAGACGTGAGTGAGTTAGTCAACACCTGATGCTTTTATTGGTCTTTCAGGATTTGTGTGCAAAGAGCTCATAGATTACGTCGTGGGGGCGGTAACGCTCTGTATGTGAGAAACTACCTGAATACTCAGTTATGTATAAAGTCCAACTCAGGTGGCCCAATTGAGTATGTTTTTGTTGAGGTGTCTGCTGCCGATACCAAGCTCCTAATGGGGTGCGTTTATAGACCTAACAACCGTACGGATACGCGAGATTTTTTCTCTGTCTTTGAACCTCTCTCTTGCTTACTCAGACATTTTGGTTGCTGGGGACTTCAACTCTAACGTTTTGCAGGACAAGGGCTTGACGTTTGAAATTTCTTCTGCATTTTCCCGCATCTTCCAGCACACTTCTCGATCTGTACTTTGTTAGTGACACTTTTAAAGTCCTCCTATACGACCAACTGTCAGCCTCATGTTTTTCGAACCATGACTTGATCTTTTTATGTTATGAATTTGAGCTCACCAGGACTAGGGAAACTTATTCATATAGAGATTTTTCCCGTCTCGACCATGATTTTTTGCTTTCGAGTGCTGTGCTCATCGACTGGGATCTGATATTTCGTATGGCAACTATCGATGGACAAACTGACTTTCTACAGAGGAATATTCGTGACCTACAGGAACTTACGGTTCCACTCATGACTAGAGAAGTGTCCTCCAGATCGAAACCGTGGTTCTCCCGGGATATTCCTTCAGCTATTCACGAGAGTTACATGATGCCTTTCGCACAGCAAGAGACCACGTCAATAAGTTGATTAGGATAACGAAGAAAGACTACTGTTACAGACGCTGTACTTCTACAATAGGCTCCAAGAGGACGTGGAAGGTTATTCGAGACATAGGAATTGGAAAAGATACTAATAGATGTTCAACAAACTTGAACATCAATGGGCTTAATAATGCCTTTGTTAATGTCCCACAGATCCCAATTTCTATGGCTTCAATATCTCCCCCTCTCTCGATGACGACTCTGGTTTTGGCTTCAGCTGTATTGGTCACACTGTAAAGTCTAACGCTGTCGGATCTGATGGCTTTGATCCTAGATTTGTAAGACTCTTGCTCCCCCTTATTATTCCTCATGTAACCTATGTTTTCAATAGGATTTTTTCTCTGTCCTTGAACCTCTCTCTCTTGCTTACTCAGACATTGTGGTTGCTGGGGACTTCAACTCTAATGTTTTACAGGACACAGGCTTGACGTTTGAAATGTCTTCCTTGGGGCTTTTGCCTGTCAATTTAACAATTCCCCACGCATTTTTCCGCATCCTCCAGCACGCTTCTCGATCTGTACTTTGTTAGTGACACTTCTAAAGTCCTCCTATATGGCATGATATTTTTATGTTATGAATTTGAGCTCACCAGGACTAGGGAAACTTATTCATATAGAGATTTTGCCAGTCTCGACCATGATTTTTTGCTTTCGAGTGTTGTGCTCATCGACTGGGATCTGATTTTTTGTATGGAAACTATCGATGAACAAACTGACTTTCTACAGAGGAATATTCGTGACCTACAGGAATTTACGGTTCCACTCAAGACTAGAGAAGTGTCCTCCAGAACGAAACCGTGTTCTCCCGGTATATTCTTTCGGCTATTCACGAGAGGAATATGTCGCATCGCAGGTGGAAACGTTTCAGAACGCCTGAGTTACATGATGCCTTTCGCTCAGCAGGAGACCACATCAATAAGTTGATTTAGATAGCCAAGAAAGACTATTATTACAGACGTTTTACTTCTGCAATAGGCTTCAAGAGAACTTGGAAGGTTTTTCGAGACCTAGGAATTGGGAAAGATACTAATAGATGTTCAACAAACTTGGACATCAATGGGCTTAATGATGCCTTTGTTAATGTCGCACAGATACCAGTTGATCCCAGTTTTTATGGCTTCAATATCTCCCCCTCTCTCGATGACGACTCTGGTTTTGGCTTCAGCTGTAGTGGTCACACTGATGTCCTTGAGTGCGTCGCGACTGTAAAGTCTATCGCTGTCGGATCTGATGGCTTTGATCCTAGATTTGTAAGACTCTTGCTCCCCCCAATTATTCCTCATGTAACCTATGTTTTTAATAGGATTTTGACCACGAGTTATTTTCCCTTAGCATGGAAGCATCCCAAAGTCATCCCACTGCCTTAAAATTCCAAGGAATATAGACCAATTGCGATTCTTTGTTACTTGTCAAAGATCATTGAGAAATTGCTGTATTTGCAAATGTCGTTTTTTGTCAACGAGAACTCTTTGTTATATGTGAGACAGTCCGGGTTTCGTTCTAACCACAGCTGTAAAACTGCCTTGGCAGAGGTCACTGAGAGGATCAGGGTCAATTTGGAGAATGACAAGATAAATTTCCAACAGTTTGAAATAGGCGTATGTCTGCTGAATTTGTGACAGAGCAAAAATATATTAAATATTACAATTTTTCTTGCCAAGCAGCACCATTGGTGCAGCACCAAATTGGTGTGTCTTATATAGGATTTATCTTTTTTTTTTTGATGTTGTTCAGTGAAGTTAAAAAAATTGTAATTAAAATTGCATCAATATTTTGCGTACCTAAATGTACGAATTTTGCGTACATAAATGTACTAATTTCAAAATAGTCTTCATGTCACCCTATATAAACTGTCAGGGTGGAACTGCATCCCAATTCTGAATGCTGTTGCCAAATCCGTAACAATTCGGTTTTTTACTTTTAGTGCCTAAATGTACGAATTTCTGAAATATCATCTAGTCGCCATGTTGTAACTCAATTCGTAAACAAGTACCATTTTGTTCGTTTAAGTACCTAAATGTACGAATTTCAAAAAAAAAATCCTCATGAATTTTGAAAACATCATTCAGTCATCTATCAAATATTTCCTATATGTACCTATATGCCAAATTTCAGAGCCCTAGCTCTATCCTTAAAGAAAGTACCAAATGGTACGAACTGCGGTATAAAACGTACGTTTTCTGCCGTTTCGAAAACTATTTTTAAAAATGTTTCTTTCTACTATGTTACTGTTCGAAACAGTAACTTTTAAGTCAAATTTCGAAGTTTATCTTTAACCGTTTGTCCTGGGCAAAGTCCACCAATTCGAACCTTTTTGATACTTTTTTGGACCTAAATGTACAAATGTCCAACAAATCATCATGTCTCCCATCTAAGATTGCTATGTGTGCCAAAATTCGGAGCTGTAGCTCAATTTACAAAAAAAGTACCAAATAGTACCAATTGCGGCACTAATCATACTATTTCTCCCGCTTCCGGTACTAATTTGGGAAATTATTTTAGACAAATCTTATTTTTTCGAGACGTCCTTTAATTGAGCCCAAATTCATTCTTCTAGCCCTTTCCGTTTGCCCACCACAAACACTCACCATCATGTTCTATTTAGTACCTAATCGTATGAATTTCGTACCTCCGACCCAACACCAACATTCGTGCAAAATTTCATGATTCTAGCTTTGGCCGATTGGGCTCAGCGTTGATCAGTCAGTCACTCAACTCTTTTATATATAAAGACTAACATACCCCCGTCGCTTCGCTGTTCCCGATGCTACACCTAATGCCAAGGTGTAAATGTATCCCAATTTTAGGAGCATAAGGCTAAAACGTAAAGAAAGTACGTTAAGTACCTTAACTACCAAACAAAATTTATTTTTTGTTTTGGTGACTCGTACATTTTTTATATAAATAGATAAAAATAAATCTCCTGATAAAGTCAAAAAATTTGACGAAACTTTGGGAAAATATGCAATAGAAACTTTGTTTTATTTGCTAACCACCAAGCCCAATCCGTAAAGAAAAAAACATTTTTTTTAGAACCTAAATGTACGAATTTCGAAAAAAATCCCCGAGACCCAGTTAATGGCCAAGTTACAAGCCCGACATAAGTGGGCGGGCTACTGTGTCGCCACAATCCTCTGGTTCTAGGAGATTTTAATGTGCATCACGTTTCATGGCATTCTCCCCTAGGGAACGACAAGCTGGGCATATTTTTGTCAGAGAAGATTAAAAGCTCCACGTTTTGCACGGTAAATGAAGATGCCACCACTAGAATTTCGAGGAGATGCAGCAGTTCACCAGACATTTCTATTGCATCTCCTGATCTCCTGACGTATACTGGCAAGCCATCATTTCATAACTTCTGAGTGTCAGACGTTTATCAATCCGAAGAAGGCGGATTGGGTCGGCTTCAGAGAGTACACCAATCGCCGCTTCAGTGAACTGACACCTCCCTCGAATCTGCTAGTTGCCGAGAGGCAATTCCGAGACATTATTAACGCAGCAGCCGCTCGCTTAATACCAGCCGGTTGAATACCCGAAGTGAGGCCCAATTTCCCGGAGCAGGCAGTGGTACTCGCAGACGTGCGTGATGGGATTCATTGTACGGACCCCATTAACCCCAGAATCAGCGAGCTGAATCTGGAAAAAACAGGGTAGTGAACGAACATAAGTGAAACTTGTGGCTGGAACACTTGGAGCAACGTAACTTAGATATCACTCTCGAACCCCGGTAGACGGGATGACTGGACCTCAGTCAATTTTGGCGACGTAACTGCTTCGTCCATAAAATGGAAGAAGCGCGCAATGAACTTTCCTAACAAAGCACGCATTTTGATAATGCAATTCAATAATTTGCAAGCGGCCTTCGTTTGTAAGACGATTCATGGTTAATTTATAGACCAAACTGAAGATGTTTGACAGTGAAACAAAAACACGAAACGTACGTAAGCTGTTTAGCTTACCTTACATTACTTACTTTAATTGGCTATGATAGAACATTTGTTTCTCTAGCCGAACGTAGAATAGCGTTCCAAGCGCCTCGATCTTCTGCGCTCATTCTAATATCTCTGACACCAAGTTTCGAGGTGTCTCTCACCACTTGATCTTTCCATCGGGCTTTTGGTTTCGGTTTGCGTGTACCACCGTGTTTGCCTTCAAAAGACTTCTTTGCTGAGGTTTCTTCATCAATTCTGACAACATGACCTAGCCAACGCAGCAGTTGTATTTTAATGCGTGTAACTATGCTATCGTCGTCATACAGCTCCTTATTCATACGTCTCCTATATTCTCCATTAATGCAAATTGGTCCATATATTTTACAAAGAATCTTTCTCTCAAATAATCCAAGCACAGCTTGTCTGCTTTCACAAGTACCCATGCCTCAGAACCATACAAAAACACGGGTAGTATCAGTGCCTGTAAAGTGTAATCTTCGTCTGTCGAGAGGTGACCTTGTTTCTAAACTGCTTAGTTAATCTGTTTGCCAGTATTATTCTTCGCTTAACCTCAAAACTGGTGCCGAGGTAGATAACGTTACTGACTGTTTCAAAGTTGTGGTTCCCAACTTTCTTCATTTTCTTTGTCTGTTCTGTTGTACAAGGCGTTTTAGGAGTTGAAACGATCCATTTCGTCTTATCTCCATTTACTGCCAGACCCATTTTCACTGACTCTCTTTCGATTCTTTTCAACGCAGCAGTTACTACTTTCGGTGAACGACCTATGATGTCGATGTTGTCGGCATAGGCGAGTAGCATGTGTTCTCTTGCGATTAGTGTGCCATATCTATTCACATCTGCATCTCGTATAATCTTCTCCAGCAGGATATTGAAGAGATCACACGATTGGCTGTCTCCTTGTCTGAAACTTCGTTTCTTATTGAATGGTTCGGAGATATTCTTTCCTATTCTTACTGAGGAACGCGTACCAGCAAGTGTCATCCGGAAGAGTCTTACGAATTTTGCACGGATACCAAACTCAGACATGGCTTGAAATACCTTTGAACGTAAAGGTGTACCGAATGCAGCTTTGTAGTTCTTTGTTTCTTCTCGAGTCTTTTCCAGGTTCAGGGTGGATTTACCAGCTCCAAAGCCGCATTGATAGGGCCCAATTATCTCACTGACTTCAGGTTTTAATCTTTCTCACGGTACGTTCGAGAGAATCTTGTATGTGATGGGGAGGAGACTTATTCCTCTGTAGTTGGCACATTCCGTCTAACTGAGCTTTCAATTATCGGGGATGCGTTCTTCTAGCCAGATTGCGCAGATAAGCTGATGCATACGCCTTATCAGCGTGTCGCTTCCGGTCTTAAATAGTTCAGCTGGTAAGCCGTCGGCTTGTTGTTCTTTAGTCGTGTAACTGCTACTTGTACCTCATTCTGACTAAGAGGCAAACATTCTATACCATAATCATTGATTTGTTTTGTTTGCGGTATCCTCTTCGCCTCGGACACTAGCAGTTAGGAAAAATACTCTTTCCATATCCTCAGCATGTTATCTGTGTCAGTTACCAGATTTCCTTCTTTGTCTCTGCAGGAGGATGTGCCTGCACCAAAGCCATCGGTTTGACGTTTAATTCTTTGGTGGAATTTCCAGACTTCATTCCGACTCCTGTACATCTCAATTCGCTCACACTCACGTCTTTTCATTTCCTTTTTCTTTCTGCGGAATAGACGTTTCTCCTCTCTCCTTTTCTCCCGATACCTCTCCTTCATCTGGCGTGTTGCTACTGATTGCAGGGTTGCTCTATATGCCGCATTCTTGGCTTCAGTAGCATCTCGACACTTTTGGTCGTACCATGGGTTTTTGGAGGAGGCTTCCGGTACCCAGGTACGGATTTCGAGGCATTTTTCGTGGAGTGGGCAATAGTTTGCCAAAGCGCCATTATAGCATTGGAACTAGGAGTGCTTTCATCAAGCGGTTGGGTCAGTCGAGTGGAGTATGCCGCTGCCATTTGTTGTGTTTGGAGCTTTTCAATGTCCAGCTTCCGTGCAGTGTCAGATCGTACTTTCCTCGCCATGTTCAAACGGCTGAGAACCGTTGGTGCAACAAGGTAATGATCCGAATCTATATTCGCTCCACGGATCGATCGTACATCTAACACGCTGGGTGAATGTCTTCCATCTATCACAACGTGGTCAATTTGGTTTCTCTGTTTTGATCGGGTGACAGCCATGTGGCTTTGTGAATATTTTTATGTTGAAATCTGGTGCTACTAACTACCATGTTTTTTGCCGTGGCGAAATCTATCAGCCTCAACCCATTACTGGACGTTATCTCGTGGGGACTAAACTTTCCGACTGTTGGACCAAAAATGTCTTCCCTCCCTATCTTCGCATTAAAATCTCTCAGAACGATTTTAATATCATGGGCGGGGCAGCGGTCATATTCTCCCTCTAGGCGCTCGCAGAAAATATCCTTGGTCTGCTCGTCCTTGCCTTCCGTCGGGGAATGAGCATAAATAAGGCTAATGTTGAAGAATTTGGCTTTTATGCGGATTATTGCTAGCCTCTCATCCACCGGAGTAAAGCCGGAGACAAGGTGTTTCAGTCTCCGACTAACCACAAATCCACAGCCAAATGCATGCCTCGTGTTATGGCAGCTATAGTATAGTTCGTCACCGTTTGGTGTTGTAGTGACGCCATTCCCAGCCCATCGCACTTCCTGTAAGGCGGTAATATCTGCCTTGTACTTCTCCAATACATCCGCCAGCGCGTATACTGCACTTTCTTTATAAAGATTTCGGACATTCCAGGTGCAGATCCGCAAATCATGGTCCTTTTTTCGTTTGCGTGGGTCGTCAACGTTGGGGGGTCAGTTTTTACTATTCCTTTGTTTCTCATAGTAGTTCTCATAATTTTGCGGGGGCGGGTTACTGGCCCAGCGCCCCAACCGCATGGGTTTTGTGGGATTGCACACGCATCCCTCGTTGTGGCGAGCCGTTTACTCCAAGATCCGACGCTCGCCTCCAGCGGCCCCTAACCTGGGAACTGACGCTGATGTTGGCCATTGGTTATTTGAAGGCGCCAATAACTCGCCTTGTCATCTCGAGTATCATTGGCACTCAACATTGAATTAAGAACCAGTGTCACCTGACTCCTTACTGAGACTCTCCTCTCGAAAATAGCACAGACAATAATGGTCCAAAAACCAGGCAAGCCGGTGGATCAAGTAAAATCATATCGCCTGATAAGTCTGTTCCCAATTCTATCAAAGTTTTGGAAATACTTTTTCTTGAGAGATTAATGCCTTTGATTGAGAAACGGAACCTAATACCAGATTATCAATTCGGATTCCGTAATAACAACGGTACGATCGAGCAAGTACACCGTTTAGTTGAAACGATCAATCATGCCTTTGAGTCAAAACAATATAGCACTTCAGCATTTCTAGATATATCATAAGCTTTTGATAAAGTATAGCATGAGGGTCTACTATTGGGTTGCCCAAAAAGTAATTGCGGATTTTTCATATAGTCGGCGTTGACAAATTTTTTCACAGCTTGTGACTCTGTAATTGCATTCTTTCTTCTGTCAGTTATCAGCTGTTACTTTTTGCTTGCTTTAGAAAAAAAGTGTGAAAAAAGTATATTTGATTAAAGTTCATTCTAAGTTTTATTAAAAATGCATTTACATTCTTTTAAAAAATCCGCATTTACTTTTTGGGCAACCCAATATATAAAATCCGAAAACTTCTTCCAATCAACTATTACCATACTTACTTTTAATGGCTATGACAGAATATTTGTTCCACTAGCCGAACGTAGAATAGCGTTCCAAGCGCCTGGATCTTCTGCGCTCATTCTGAAATCTCTGACACCAAGTTTCGAGGCGTCTCCCACAACTTGATCTTTCTTCCCGGGCTTTTGGTCTTCCCGGTTTGCGTATATCACCGTGTTTGCCTTCAAAAGACTTTGCTGGAGCATCTTCATCCATTCTGACAACATGACTAGCCAACGCAGCCGTTGTATTTTGATGCGTGTAACTATGCTATCGTCGTCATACAGCTCGTGGTTCATACGTCGCCTATATCAACCAACTATTACTTGTTTATCAATCATACTTGCGAAACATTTTCATCTTTTCATCTACAATATGTTCAAGGATTAGATGAAATAAGTGAATTTAACTGCATAAGAGCTGGTGTTGCCCAGGGCAGTGTTATGGGCCCAGTGTTGTATCTCTTATTCACATCCGATCTCCCCCAATCCGAAACGACCGTCATTGGAACGTTCGCTGATGTCACAGCTGGAATGGCTGTAGAAAAAGACCCTATATTGGCAAGTATATCCCTGCAAAACTATCTTAATGATCTTTGTATTTGGTTAAAACATTGGCGTATAAAAGCGAATGAGACAAAGTCTACCCATGTCACATTCACCCTGAATCAAGGAATATGCCCACCTGTAGAAATGAACCAAATTGAAATTCCACAGGCAAATGAAGCTAAGTGCCTGCATATAAAGACAAAAAGAAAGGCTCTAGACATACAAGCCAATAAGATGAAGTTTCCATTGGCACTAGCTCAATAATATCGCTGGAAAACAAATTACTGATTTACAATTGCATAATCAAACCTTTTTGGACACACGGCATCCAACTATGGGGAATAGTCTGTAATAAGAACATAAAAGGTTTGCAACAGTTCCAATCCAAAACGTTGCGTTAAATAGCATAATAATAACTAAGACACATAAAACCGATAAAAGAGGAAATTTTATCGCAACTTCAAAATTATTTATTTATGTATTGATTGTCTACACAACAAGATAATAATCTTATAATTAGAGTGTAGATTTATTGTTATATATAGTACATCCGACTTAAGTAGGTAATCGTGTTGCTGATGCATTGAATATCGCGTGGTAGATTATTCCAAAGACGTATTTTTCTAATATAAAATTGTCGTTTAGACGTTAGACTCCGTCTTCTAAAAGGTATTAACTTTCTTCCTCTATCAGATTGGGCAAATCTCAGTCTCTCAAACAAATATCTGGGTTTCTTTTCCACAATAACCTAATATAAAAATATTAATGATCTGGTATTTAGAAGATTGTTGAAACTAAGTCCAAATTGAGAATCTACATTTTGCGAACCATACAGACCCCTTTTTAAACCATACACATAACGGACTATGCTGTTAAAAGCTACATTCAATTTGCGGAGGTTCGAAGAATCACAATTCAAAAAAGGTTCACAACCATATACTAAACCTAGAACTAGGAATGTTTTCGGTTGCAATGTTAGCATGATCGGACCAGCTCACAGAACTGTTAAAAACCACGTCTTACTAGATACAATATCAATCCTCTGATCATTAACAAGCAAATCCATGTTTAATAAAGAGAAAGTAGAGAATACAAAAACTAAGCTAGGAGAACTACTGACCCAAGGCGATTTCAAAGTTAGCAAGAGCAAGACAACACACATAAAGAAATTACAAGTACCCACACAACGTCAAGTCAAAACACTCAACATTAGACACAACGACGAATGGTTTGTGAATAAAACAGAGCGAGAGATCCCAACCAACGTGCAATGGATTCTCTCTTTAGGTCTGAAACACGCTCTCCTACACTCCAATAAAAACTTTCCGCTCTTGCAAGTCATTGCAGAGGGAGAGGAATGTGTGCGAACTATTGAGAATAGAGAGCAACAAGAGATGGTAAGGACCAAGCTAACTACATTAATAGATGATCACATACGAAAGACAAATATGTGGTGAACACAGTGTTTCAAGCAACGAAGTATTTAAAGGAAAATGAGGACTTATTAATTTTAACGGCAGACAAGGGAGGAAAGACAGTGGCTTTGTACAAAGATGACTACGAGAATCAAACGTAGGCAATAATACCCGATATGTGTATGTATAGGCGGTTAAAGATTGACCCAACATCTAAGCTACAGATAAGGAACAACAAATTGGTGGATAAACTTTACAATTTGAACCTCTTAAATATCCAGGAAAAGAATAAATTGACCAGCAGGACCGCATTGGCCTCTCTAATATATGGTCTCCCAAAGATCCATAAAGAGTGTACACACTTGAGACCAATATGCTCATCAATAAACGCATCGTCCTATCATCTATGTAAGTACATAGTGAATATTCTGAAAAATTTCACAAACGATTCCAAATATAAAGTTAAAGACCCTGTGGATTTTAAAGCGAAGATAAGAAATATGACCATAGACGTAGTTTTAGTATCTTTTGACGTGGTGTCCTTGTTCCCAAGTATTCCAATCAATTTGGCACTTCGGACAATTGAGAATAAATGGGAAGAGAATGAGAAATATACCAATATACCACGGGAAATTTTCAAAGAATTACTTACAATCTGCATTAAGGACAGCAGAAATTTTTGAAATACGATAACAAGCTGTATGAACAGCTTAGAGGAATGCCAATGGGTGACAAAATGGTGAAACCTAGGGTATTGACAAAATATATAGACGACATTTTCGCGATTGTGAAAAAATCAGACGTGGCGGATACACTCTGAACTCCTTCAACAAATTCATCCAATTTACGATGGAAGAGGAATATGATGGCAATCTACCTTATTTGGACTTGGTAGTTTATAGACATGCAACCAGTTGAAAGTAGATTGGTATCAAAAATCGACGGCCTCTGGAATATTGATCAATTTTTATTCCAAACACCACAAAAGAGTAATAACGAACACGGCACCGAATTTTATTAGAAGAGTATTTAGTATAAGTGATCCAGACTTTTATCCAGAGAAAGAGAGGAAAATAAAGGAAATTCTTAGAGCTAACGACTTCCCAATTTGGACAATTAATACACTATTAAGCAAAGCTAAGCAAGGTCTTGGGAAAATAATTGACGGAAAGCAGAATACAGAAGGAAAAATTTATAAATCACTGATGTGGCAAATCAAATCAATACGACAAGGACAAATACCAACTCGTTAGCACCAGCAGAACTGTGAATGAATTATTCAGCAAGACGTGGCATAAAGAATTAAATGTAATGGCGACAAGTCCAATATATGCTCGATAGCATATATTGGCACTACCATGACGAAACTAAAAACTATGTTATCTGCATATAAATCTGACCAGAAAGCCAAGGATAAACCAATCGAGCAAAAAACTGCTCTAGCAGCACACTGTGCATTGACTGGTCATAAGCCAAACTTCAACGACGTGGACATCTTGGCTTAAGAGAACAACTACAGACGAAGTTTCACTCTCAAGCTGTTGCATATCATCGACTTACCACCTGACGCGAGAATGAATTTCAAAAAAGACATAGAAAGCTGCGCGAAGGTACATATATCGCCACACAGTCAACAAGCACAGCAGAAGAGAACATTCAGTTGGCAATAGATTTGTGTTTTCATGGACCTATAGCCGATACAATATAACAAAACAGGTCACCTCTCGAAATTATTTTTTAAAGAAAACATTTTAATTAAAATTTCTAAAGACAACATTTTTATAAAAAAAAATTCAACAAAATCTTCATGAAATTTTCTTGCCAAAAATTTTTTTATAAAAATTGCTCCGAAAGACAAGCATTTAACAAAAAATGTTCTAAGACATAATTCTATACGAATTTTCTCTTAATTCTCGCTTTATTAGTTTAATAGAAATTTTATCTGTAGAAAAAAAATTATTTTAAAAATTTCTTAAACTTCTAAAAACTTTTTCAAAGGATAATTAATAATATTTAATTATAAATTATTTGAATTACATTATCAATGAAATTAAAAATTTTAAGGACTCGGAAACAAATTTTCAAAACCCCGAAATGACCACCTAGTTTAATTTACATTTTAAATAAATATTTCAAATGAAACATTGTTATTTTTTACTTGGAATTCCACAATTTACAATACTGTATTTATGGCAATTGATACGGAGCTCATAGTGATTAAGGGACGAAAATTCTAGTAGAAATTTGTTGGTTCTGTTGGCTTTGGGCGTAGATTCGAGCACAGTGAAATATTATTTAAAACATTTTAAAATTTACTTTTTAAATTTTTGGTTGTTTCCGAAAAAATCTTTTTACAATGAGAAGATTTCGGGAATAGTGATTTCCTTATGTGTTATGTACGATATCTTTAATGATTTTTTTAGTTCGTGTTTCACAGTGAAATACCCATGTTTACTACAAAATATCACAGATGACATAAAACGTTTATTGATTGTGATTTTGCTTGAAAATCTATTATCTACAAAAAGTAATCAAAAAAATATAAATTTTCGTCGTGAAAGACGATCTTAATACCCACCTTAAATGAGGAAATGTATTAAAATAACATAGTCATCGGACTTTTATCTGTGAGAGAAAGTTTTATATTTTTCCATTTCGTTTGATATCAATAAGTGAACAAAGAAAGAAAGAAAGCAGAATGTAGAATGTATTTTTGAAATATTTAACAATTATAATTGCTTAATCAGTTGGTTTCAGTTTGTTTGCGTAAAATTTTATGAAAACAAAAGTAATTTAAAACCCACACAATCAATAACTTGTAGATGAGCGCAAATGAAAAATTTCATCAAAATACTGAAGCTTATTCGCCGAAACTTTCATATAAAATTAAGATATTCGCAAAGACAACCACACTTTGATGGCTTTGAAAGATTAGGATCGATCTAAAAATTTATGTTTGCAATCATTACAAAATTCAGCTCTGACTTAAACCAAATGTCACCACCGGTGGTTCAGTTGCTGCACCAAATAGCCACCACAATTTTCAAAACAAATTTTTTTTTTCCGTTATCTTTATCAATTTCACAGTAACAGAAAAATGTTGGCAGTTTTCCATTTTTAAAAAATGGTACACATCCTACACAATCTAAAAAAAATTGAAGAAAATCGGTTCAGTCATTTTGAGTCTATACAGAACAAATAAACAAGTAAAAGCGTGCTAAGTTCGGCCGGGCCGAATCTTATATATTGGGTTGCCCAAAAAGTAATTGCGGATCGACATAAAATGTCGCGACGATCAAGAATATATATACTTTACTTTATATATATACTTAGACGAATATTTCGAGGAGTTAAAAACAGAATGACGAAATTAGTATAGCCCCATCCTATGGTGGAGGGTATACAAATATGATAGATAGAACTTTTGCATCAAAGATAATCGCGATGTTTCGACATGTACCGTTAAAGGGTGTTTTGGGTGAGCCCGGCCACCCAGATACTTGATCGCTGATATTAGTTGCGTAATCTACTATAAACGAATTATCGCTTAATTTCCATATTGTCCCGACAGACCAACATGTCCTGTTTTGTGGTATTTTTCGAGTGAGGCTGTTAGATACTTTGCCCTAAATATTTTTACCACATCCGTAGTTAACGCTCCAGTCCGTTCATTTGGACCCTTTTATCGTTTGATATACACAAGGTCATGTCTGTTTTGGACAGACGGCCTCCGGACACTTCTGGTAAAATTTTATATATGATTTCAATATTGTCCCAATTTTTAAGCGTGTTTTGTTGGAGGTTGCTGGATGATGGTGTGGCACAGACACTTTGGGCCAATTTTTAATAACAAACTCGTACACTACTTTTAAATACATCTTCTTTGACAGTCATTTGTTCTAATCGTATTACATGATAATTTTGTGGTTGGGCGCTATCCCAAAGTTTTTAACCAGTTTCGCGTTTGCATTTTCATTTGGCTGGTATCCTAGATCGCGATTTAGTTTAGTACTATCAAACTCATCAGTAGGATTTGCAAAAAAAAATTATTCTGTGGTTTTTGAGTCTTTATTTAGGTAAGGTTAGGTTGAAAAGAGAGTGCGGACATTAATCCGTCCCATGCCACTATGGACATACACCTAAGCCAGTAATCGGCTTGAAGTGCGCTCTAAAAACCAATACTAGGGTTCCGTCAGTCCAAGACTGTGCCACACTCGACCTTAAGTGTCGTCTCAGGTATCCGATCGGAAATCTCTTCCCTTTCTTTCATGTTTCCTATCGTCGCCTCGCTTATACCGTGATGGTATGAGCTGCTCCCATCCTTAATCCATTCCCCGATCGCCTTAAGTCTCATAACCGCATTGGTCGAATGAAATGCTCAA
Source organism: Stomoxys calcitrans (assembly GCF_963082655.1). Taxonomy (NCBI): domain Eukaryota; kingdom Metazoa; phylum Arthropoda; class Insecta; order Diptera; family Muscidae; genus Stomoxys; species Stomoxys calcitrans. Next base: position 133,655,765 of record NC_081552.1, on the reverse strand, counting down.
AAAATACGAAACAACTGGATTTTTGAGCACAGAAAATATCGATATGATGATTCATCCGCCGTCCTGACTTGGCACCGAATGACTTCTTTTTACTCCCGTACTTAAAAAATAAAACGAGAGGCCAACGTTTTTCGACACCTGAAGAAGCGGTTGATTCAGATTGCATGTTTTGAGACGCCTTAATCAGAGTGGCAAAAGTGCTTCGACAGTTGGTTCAAACGCAGGCAAAAGTGAATAGATCGTAATGGGAAATATTTTGAAAGACAATAAAGCGATTTTCGATGATTAATATTTGTTTTTGTGTTCTCTAATCCCGAAATTTAAAAGGCTACCCTCGTATTTATGTCTTGGGACCCACAGAGTGCATGCAGGATCTAGGCACGTTGTGAAAATAGTGGCCAGATGAGGCGCCAAATAGCCGCAATTCTTTTGTAGTAACGCCGGAAATATTCCATCGGGTCCGGGTGACTTAAATGGTTTAAAGCTTCTCAAGGCTTAAATTCCGTTATGATAAACCTTCAATCAACATCATTATTCCAAGATTCCGGTGTCTCCGTGAGTCCCTTCGTATCCTGTGAAAAATGGGTTTTCATCAAAAGCCTCAACATGTCCACCGTTGTTTCTGCTCTCACTCCCATGTTGTCTACTAACGTTTCAGTTTGGACATGCGTTTTTGAGAGAAACTTTTTCATCTTGGCGGCGCCATTAACGCCATCGACGTGGTCGCAGAAAAGCTTCCAGGAGGAACGTTTTGCCGCTCTGGTAATCTTATTGTATTAATTGAGCCGTGTGTAATACACATCCCTATACGACGTGCTCTGCTAAAAAGTCTGCGGACCTCTTTGCCAATGTTGCGAATCTCCCCGGTCCTTTCTCGCGGAGGACAGCTATCTTCGAAAGACTCGACTAGTGCAATCGTAATCTTGTTGACATTTTCGTCAATGTCTTCTATGCTTGGACAATCTAAATTATCTTACACAAGTCATTTTCTGAGTAGTCTTCCGAATTGTGGTCAGTTGTTTTTCATTTTAGTACGGAAGCTTATCGGATTCGGCGCTGGCCGTGCTGTTATTAGTTTTAGAACATCACGGCCAGCGATGGTCAGAAAAAGAGTGTTTCATGGAGACCCTCGAATCGTGAACCTCATCGATTAGATTTTCCGAACATATTGTCACATCTTAAACCTCTTCCCAATCCTATTAACAAAGGTAGTGTTGTAAGCAATATTACGTGTTATTAGGTCGTTAGCTCACCAGCGGTTGCAGCTCCGACGTGGGTGGCGGTGTCGGAGAGGCGAAAGGGAGATAAATGGATGCCAGGTATGCTTCACCGTATCCCTGTTTTTGTTGTTGTTGTAACAGTGTGTTATACACTGAGGCGGCAGCCCTTGCCGATGAAGAACTCCATCGGGTCAATCCGGTACGTACAACCGGCTGCCATGCCGGCTGCCATATCCCTGTCTCATCACTGTTGCATTCGACGTTGACAACTCTGAGGAATATACATATTTAATATTTTTATGACGAGTACCGAGTACCAGTGTTAGCATAGCATAATTGGTAGTTGATATGGTTCAGTCCAGAAACTACGAGTTGTCCATGGCTCCTGAATTAAGGCAATATGAATCTTGCCCTTGCTGATTTTCTCCATCTCACTCCGGCGGAGGTTTATCTGGAAGAACTCAGTCATTGGTCCTTCATTAGATGGACTTCGTGGGAGTGGATGATGGTCTCACCGTCTGCTCCCTTTTGTTTAGGCTGCATTGAGTTTCTCGTCACTGCACAGGCTGATGTTTCAGCATTATGATTCTTATCTATCCAAGTCATCCTAATCTCTTTCCAACGACTTTCTCAAGTCGTTGATTGTTCCGTCGTCGGGTCCCTGTTCGTTAGGCTGTGTTGAGTCTCTCGCTCCTGCACTGCCTGATGTTTTATTATCTTAGTCTTTGCTTATCTTAGTCTTGCCACTATTGAGAGAGTCGGTGATAATCTCGTCGTCGGTCCCCTATCCGTTTGGCATTATTGAGTGTCCCGCCACTACACCGCCTGATGGCGCAATATAAGGATATTTGCCTATCCTTGTCTTCCCAATCTATTGTAGAAAAAGACGGCCATGGCCCTGTAGTACGCTATGCCTCTGATCTCAGCCAAACTTGTCACGGAGACATGATCAATGCCCACCACAAGGAGAGTTACTCCCTCCTTCTCTTCCCTGTGGAATACCTACCATTTCTCCACACCCAACTCTTGGTGTTTCTTGTATAAGACTTTCATCATGTGTTCCGTTGCAAATCGCTTCACATTTAAAATCGCTCGTCATCATTGTTTGATTTTCCATATATACTGTTCGTCCCAGTACGAAATTTATATCCATACTGTTCGCAAGGTGTTTCTGCATTGTTTGTTTGGCTGTGTTTGTGTATTGCATTGTTCATTCATCGAGCTGTTTTCAGCAAATCAATATTTAAAAATTTATTTCAACAGGAATATTTGTTGTTGTTTCTTTGTGCTGGTCAGTGGTTCTTGAGCACACTAAATCTTTTCTTAATCAACACTACTGTCTATCTTGTTTACCTCATTACTAAAACCCCGCTACGGATTGTAACTAAGCTACAACGAGCTAGCTGTTTAAACCCAAACTGCAAAATTAATAAAGAAAATGAACCAATGGTGTCATGCTGGCTCTGTCTATTATTATTTCATTCAAAATGCGTTGGACTTGCTGCTCGCTCTGTATACAATTTGCTGGAAGATAAAGGCCTTCGTTGGGGTTGTTCTAAACGTAAAACCTATGATGCCGAATTCTTCACATTTTTCAAAAACATGAAAATGGAGTTTCATCTTTTCAGTACGGAATTATAGACCCTTGTAAAAAAATTTGAAAAATATAAGGAAATGTTTAGTAACGCTTTTTGCTTGGAACGATTCTTTCATTCGCCCAACGGCTCTACAAGGAAGAGAAAGAAACCTGCTTCGAAATCAGATAACAATCAAAACATTACTAATGATAGCACACGTAATTTAGTGCCAACTATTACTGTTAATGAATTAAATGAACAGCCAGTCTAAGTCTCCAGTACTCGTTTTCAATATCCATCTGCAAATACTCCCATGAATTTTACCCCATGTAACACTCCTGAAGCTACGAATGAACCACGACAACTAAAAGTCTTTGTTAAGTTAGGTAAGAGTACGACTGCCACTCTTACCTACAGACTAACTTAGATAATTTTAAGCCCATTGTGATACCACAGTAGCGACAGACACCTGCACCTCCAAGTACGCCACCAACTAGGCTACCGGGGCGCTCATTGTTACTGAAAAAAACTATTTTTGCCTCACGTTTTACGGATGATACATCGCCTGAGGATATATCATTTTACATTAAGCAAAAACTTAAAAGGGATTTTAATGTTTTCAAGTTCACATTCTCTGTGAAGCGTAGAGCAGTTTCGTTCAAAATTATTATCCCGGAAGAGGATTTCGATGCCGAAGTCAATCCAACCTTTTGGTCTCCTAAAGTTATTATCCATGAGTTCGTCTACAGAAAAGTTCCTAGAAATTACATGTCCTGCTTACTATCTGCAAAATGAGGTGACAAAAAACTGATATTTGACCATACCGAAAATTTCTTATCAATTTTGTATTTCTTTAATTCAATTTCTTATCGATGTTAGGGACTAACATTATATGCTGACATCTACAATTTAGATTATGATATTATAGTTTTTACCGAAACAAGGTACAAAAATAATATTTTTAATTCAAAGATACTTTGTTCAAAATATCAAATCTTTAGATATGGTCGTACTGATGTATCAAAAAAGACTGGAGGTGGGGTTTTGATAGCCATCTCTATCGAACTTCCTTCAGAGCAAGTTAACTTGCAGAACTTACATAATACGGAATTTGTGGCGGTGAAAATCCGTATAAATAACTTTCATTTATTTATTTGATGCTCGTACATTCCAAATTTCATCCAACATGCCACATGAAAGCATTTGTACCATCTCCACACTACGTATTCGTAGTGTGAAAGTATTTGATGAGAGTGAAAAAGTATATTGTTTTCCTAAAACAGATTATTTGAAACTTAACAATCTTTTGATGTCTGTGGAATGGAATGACATTCTACAATCTTATAATCTATCGATGCGATAGATGAAATTAACAAAGTTTTGTGTTAGAGCATTTCGAAATCTGTTACTAAGACTTTGAACTTACGTCCAACTGGCCCTCCTAAAAATACACCCAGACTTCTAGACTCAAAAATAGAATTTTTTCAAAAATAAAAAAAACGGCAGATTTGTGATCATATGCATTTGCCAGTTCTGAATATAATATTGAGAATAAAATGCCTAACAACAATTACTTCTATAGCATGAGATTTAAATACCCACAGATTCCAGTATCCCTGGAATGTGTAAGGTAGTTCCTAGTCTCGCAAGCTCGTCCGCTTTACAATTCCCTGGGATATCTCTGTAGCCCGACAGGCAAAACAGGTGAATTTTGAACTGTTCAGCCATCTCGTTGAGAGATCTGCGACAGTGGAGGGCGGTTTTAGTGTTCAGAAACACGTTCTCCAGGGGTTTAATGGCTGTCTGAGAAAATATTTATGCCAATTGTCGTAATGAGATTATATCTTAGCCAGCCGTTCCACCACATCCTTAATTGCAAGGATCTTCGCTTAATGCACACTGCAGTGGTTGGGTAACCTTTTCGATATGACCAGTTCTAGAACTTTAGAGTACAACCAAAGCCCACCAACTAGTCGTCTAGTTTGGAACCATCCGTATAGAAGTCTATGTAACTTGTATTACCAGGGATATCGTAGTTCCAATCGGTTTTATCAGGAATAGTAGTACAGTACTTTTTATCAAAAAGCGCCTCAGGTAGAGTGTAATCTTCACTGCCTCGAACATCGGACACTGTATCAAGGATAACACAGTGTCCGTAGACGCCACATGACCAAAGAGAATGCTCTCTTAGCCTCACGGCAATAAAATTTGCAAATTTTGCCCATGAACATGCCATTAAGGAACAGGTGCAAACTTCTCACATATCAATGAGTGCAGTCCGATTCAAGTTTAGGCTCAATGATAAGGGGCCTCCTTTTTATAGCGCAGTCCGAACGGCGTGCCGCAGTGCGACACCTCTTTGGAGAGAAGTTTTACATGGCATAGTACCTCACAAATGTTGCCAGCATTAAGAGGGGAAAACCACCGCTGAAAATTTTTTCTGATGGTCTCGCCAGGATTCCAACCCAGGCGTTCAGCGTCATAGGCGGACATGCTAACCTCTGCGCTACGGTGGCCTCACGGCAGTGGTCACAGCAATTTGTCTAGCCACAATGTCAAGAGGCTGAAATGTAACATTAAATTCAGTGCATCTGATGGTGTCATCTTCAGTGCGGCTGTGATGCACAAACATGCCATCCTTTGGATCCGGCTGAGTATTAACAGGAGGTGGATATTTGAAGCGCCATCCACCAGACCACAACACCATATAGCATTAAAGGTCTGACAGCTGCAGTATATACCTAATACATGATGCGCAGTGCAAACCACACATATTTGCCAATGGCTCTCTTGCAGGTGTATAGGGAAAGAGTTTACTTTCTTGCCCTTTCCAAACGTTGGATTTGAAGTTCAATTTCCCGTCCAGCAACACACCCAGGTATTTTGCGCTTTCTATAAATGGAACATTCTCTCCTCCCAAGGAGACAGGTGCTACTGTAGCGACCACGTAGAGCTTCTTGAAGTATATCTCTTGCAGTGCTGGGAAGCTTTCCCTTGACCGCAATAGCCACGTCATCAGCATACGCGACCACTTTTACACCTTTTTCTTCCAGAGACAATAATATATTGTTAATGGCTATATTCCAAAGTAGAGAAGACAGTGTATTTTCCTTGACAGCGAGAGAACCCCTATGTAGCCGACTAGGTTGTGAAAGGCTGTTTTCGTGGACTTACCTTTACTATATGCATGCTGCTAACGAGACAGGCGATCTCCATGGATGCTGATTATCAACCTCGCAAGAGCCTTCAGTATAAGGGATGACATACTAACAGGACGAAAATTTTTCGCCTTCGTGTTTTGTTTATGTAAGGTTTTCCTGCTTTCGGAATGACAATGACCTTCGTGGACCTCCCTTCGTGTACCTGTGGGCTATATATGACATGCTGATACAAGCAGAGTATATCTCCCTAAGCGACGGAATCAGTCTATCAGAAACAACTTGAAATTCAACCGGTGATACATCATCAGGCCTGGCGACTTAAAGGAGTCGAAACTTTTTAACGCCCAAAGGATTTTCGGCTCAGACATAATTTCCGAAGAATGCATACCAGTGACAACCTCTTCTGGCGCCACGTTTTCCGTTGGAGAATTTCCCGGGAAATGTGTATCAACGAGTAGTTCTAGTGTTCCCTCACTAAACATTGTCCATGCGTTCTCTGACTTCTGAATATGCCCCGCCGTAATAGGTCTCGAGGACAGCATCTTCCTCAGCCTAGAGGCCTCAGGTGTATTCTCCACGGAGCTCCACAATTCTACCCAGGATTTGTTCTGAGCCTTTCTAAGCTCGCCCTCATATTTTCTTAGCTAAGCCTTATAGATGTCCCAATCGTGTGGTTCTCTTGTGGCTTTTGCTCTGTTGAAAAGTTTTCTGCAGTCCTTCCTTAGACCAACCAGCTATGGGGTCCACCATGGCGGTCGCTGTTTGCCCCTTGGCTTTGCACTAGGACAAGCTGACACAAACGAGTCATTCAGGGCCATCGTGATCCGCTTGACCATTATGTCTATATCATCCGCAGCTGCCACTTCGTTTTCTGGTCTAGAAGAGATAGACGTAGAATATGTGCCGAAATTTATCCTTTCTTCTGTTTAGCCGAGGGACCACTTCTGCAGTATTTTCTCCAAGACTGAAACTAATATAACGATGATCAGAGAAGCTGTGGTCGTTCAACACATCCCAGTCGCATATTCTTCAACTTATATCTTCCGATACAAAGTTAATATTTACTACCTCCTGTTACTGGTAATGAAGGGCGGTTTATCTCCTTTCGCCAGTTTGCAGCTTATAAAATATTCGATAACCAGCTCACCCCTTTCGCTGACATCCGAACTTCCCCATATCTGATGATGTGCATTAGCATCACTTCCTACAATGAGGCCCTGCAGAAGTGGCTTCAACAAGCAACTAAAGGTTTGAAGGCTGAATCTCTGAATCGTGTGCCATATATAGGGAAGCCAGTGAGTAATGAGACTTATTTATTTCAAACCTGGCTACTACTAAATCTTTAGTGCTTAGCGACGGAAGAAGAGAAACATTTGGAGTGTTTTTTGCAAGCATACAGGTTCTGTGTCTCCCATATCCCGTACCCTTCTTGGTCCACGAACCGTTCCTCCACATACCCATGTTTCCTGGATAAGAACCACGTCAAATGCCCCTGCTATCAGAAGGTCCTTCAGTGCCGCCGAAGTGGCCTTACAATGATGAAGATTTATCTGCAGAAACCGGACCATACTCAGGATTCAGAACTTCCACCACTGTTGCGTTAGCCTCGTCTCCTGATTCCGCCAGGAGTTCATACTCACAAGATTCGTTAGATCTTGTCATAATGAGCTTCCGTACGCATCCAGGGGCGGAAAGAAAGCAGTGGAACCACTCTTCCTCAGGACACTGGACACTTGCGGTGTGGACGATTCCCCCTTAGATGCTTCAATAGCTGCTGCTGTCGAAGTACTTTTTGAGTTCCGTCCTTCCCCGCTGGCGCACACCTTAAGCCCAGTCCATCCGGATGGCACACCCACACAGGCTTGTCGAGTTCCGTTTCGATGCCTCCCCCTTCTCTCTCGATTGTAGCAGGGGGATCTTCAGTCTCCTGCAATCCGCCAGACTAGCAATGTAGTCGATAGTTCCTCAGGTAAGTGTTCAGCAACAACTGCTAAGTCGTCTCCTGATTCCCCAACCCCACAGCTTCTATAGACCTTCAGTTTCAACTTGTTGAATCCGGAGGATACAGTACGAATACTGCATGTCTCCGTCACCATCAGCCTAATCCAATCTACCAATCTTCCAGTCGGTGGTTAAAAGATGGGGATTACATTCCCTTAGTCTTCCAGGTATCGATTTAGGATCTGAGGGAATCCTTGGTATCCAAGCATGCGCCATTGGTCGAGAAGGAATATCTTCCTTCTTGACTAAATCTAGTGCTGCACATGGCCAGATCGCACTAATCTTTTTTAGCACACACAGCGATACATTTTAATTGAGCGTTGATCTCCGAAGGCAATTAGTTTGTATCGGCCCCGATATCAGCCTGCATCGTCACAAACTGGAGGAGACCCAAGAAATTCCGCAAGGACATCGGAGTATATGACAGTCTGTTGACTCTCACTCCAATTATTCCTAAGTATGCAGCCCTGTTCTTCTCCCCTGTCGACAACTGCCATCACCAAACTGTCTTAAGCGACATTAGCAAAGGTTCTTGGACCCATCTTACTATTGTTCGCCCTAGTTATTTTAGGCATGGGGTGCCCCCCATATGATCGCAGCCTTTTGGCTGACTGCGGTGCAGTTTCCGAATCTAGACGTGTAGTCTTTGGGGTAATCTGTGCAGCGAATCCCCTAGCCCAACTTAAGAGAGAGGAGAGATACCCCTCTCCATATTAGTGAGAGTCTTTGGATCATTCGCACCTAGCCTCTCAATAAACCTGAGAGCAATGCGTCTTCTATTATTCCAACCTCTTAAAAAGCGTGTTGGTTTGTCGACGAAGATAGAATAGGTTCGGCATTGTCCTTAAGACTCTAACCAGGTGTCTTCGGCAAAAGCCGCTGCTGACCAGTCGCCTGTCGGCTAGTGGGGTCTGGAGCTTCCGCTCTACCAGTCAAGTTTTCAGTCAACATTATACGGCCTGATACTACCACCGCAGCTGTTGGGTCTTTGGAGTCCATTCTTAACCTACTTCCGGGCTCTAGATCTGTCGCTTCGCCGGAAACAGATGCAGATGATCAACCATCTATCTTTGCTATCCTTGAGAGTAATTTTTCTTCCAAAAATAATATCGTATTACGAGTTACAAAAAATTCTTGCGGAGCGAAGTAACAAAACGTTCGCCCCGCTCAACGGTTCAAAATAGACATCAGCGATATGTCTATTGTCCAATTTTTTTTTTGCGTCGTGTTGTGCAATATTTTTTTTTTGCGTCGACTTATACGAATGAGCATTATGAGCTTGAAGGTCTTAAGTCACTTTTAGAGTGTTTTAATCCTGGACCAAATGAAATTTCTTCCAGCATTTTAAGACATTGTGCTACCCCTCTTAAGTTCCCACTTCCAAGGATATTTAATAACAAGTAAAAGCGTGCTAAGTTCGGCCGGGCCGAATCTTACATACCCTCCACCATGGATCGCACTTGCCGAGTTCTTCTCCCGGCATCTCTTCTTAGGCAAAAAGGATATAAGAAAAGATTTGCTCTGCTATTATTATATTATTACATGTTGGAGACCTGTGTAAAATGTCAGCCAATTCGAATAAGAATTGCGCCCTTTAGGGGCTCAAGAAGTAGGAAGTTAGCGTGCTTTCGACAGACAGACGGACGGACGGACATGGCTAGATCGACATAAAATGTCGCGACGATCACGAATATACATATATACTTTATGGGGTCTCAGACGAATAATTCAAGTAGTTACAAACAGAATAACGAAATTAGTATACCCCCCATCTTATGGTGGAGGGTATAAAAACGTATAACTGGGATACGTTCCAAGACTATGGAAGCAGTCATAGATTACACCGTTATTTAAATCTAGAAATAGATACGATATTTCCAATGACAGAGGGATAGCAAAGCAATGTGCTATACCTAAACTGTTCGAAAAGTTGTTAATTCTGTCTGATAGTTAGCACGGTTTTCGGAAGTCTAGATCAACTGTTACAAACGTCTTAGAATTGACTACACTAGTTAATGAAGGTTTTGGAATTGGGAGACAGATCGACGCAATATATACTGGCTTCAGTAAAGCCGATCACAATTTATTATTACATAAATTTGGGAAAATAGGCTTTTGTCCAATGTTACTAAAATGGATTGGCTCGTTCACAGAAGGTGAAATTTGGGGAAATTCTTTCGAAACAAATTACTGTAACGTCTGGGGTTCTACAAGGTAGTCATCTTGGTCCCATTCCATTCACTCTGTTTTTAAATGAATCGCCTCAAGTTATCAACCACTCTCATGTACTAATGTAGGCAGATGATGTGAAAATCTTTCGCTCATTTAACGATACTTTTGACCAATTCTTTTTACAGTCTGATAATTTTACCAATTGGTGTGATGTAAATCTTATGCACCTCAATATTAAGAAATGCAAACAAATATCTTTTTATCGAGCAGGATATTTGAATACGAGTTGTTTTCTTCCTAGACGAGAACCTTCAGCGGGTAGAAACATTCGTAGACATCGGCATCCTCTTAGATAGCAGATTAAATTTTAGGCACATATAACGGCAAAGATTAACAAGGCTTAAAGTTCACTTGGGTTTATGAAAAGATGGAGTAAGGAACTGAATGATATCTTTACCACGAAGAATTTATATATTTCTTTGGCACGTTGTACACTGGAATATGGTTTGGTAATATGGGATCCTGTTTTTACCGACAAAATTGAATCTGTACATCAACAATTTCTTCTGTTTTGTTGACGACACAATGGTTGGAATTATCCAACATTGCCTTCATATCAATTCAGACTTAATCTGATTAAGTTACAAACACTATTTACCGGCAGAAAGATATTAAACCTAACGAATGTCCAACATTACAAGCCTTGACAACAGTGACTTGTTATATAATAACATTGTATTCTATATATGTATAGTATATAAAGGGTGATTTTTTTGAGGTTAGGATTTTCATGCATTAGTATTTGACAGATCACGTGGGATTTCAGACATGGTGTCAAAGAGAAAGATGCTCAGTATGCTTTGACATTTCATCATGAATAGACTTACTAACGAGCAACGCTTGCAAATCATTGAATTTTATTACCAAAATCAGTGTTCGGTTCGAAATGTGTTCATTCACCGTTCAGCGATGAGGCTCATTTCTGGTTGAATGGCTACGTAAATAAGCAAAATTGCCGCATTTGGAGTGAAGAGCAACCAGAAGCCGTTCAAGAACTGCCCATGCATCCCGAAAAATGCACTGTTTGGTGTGGTTTGTACGCTGGTGGAATCATTGGACCGTATTTTTTCAAAGATGCTGTTGGACGCAACGTTACGGTGAATGAACACATTTCGAACCGAACACTGATTTTGGTAATAAAATTCAATGATTTGCAAGCGTTGCTCGTTAGTAAGTCTATTCATGATGAAATGTCAAAGCATACTGAGCATCTTTCTCTTTGACACCATGTCTGAAATCCCACGTGATCTGTCAAATACTAATGCATGAAAATCCTAACCTCAAAAAAATCACCCTTTATTAGTCTGTAGGGACGTATTAACTTTAGAGTTAAGAGTAAAAAAACCTTCAGTGACCTTCTTCCCCATCCGTGACTTCCTTTTGGAAGTTACAGTCCTCGATGAAGACTCATGGGCCGTGCGCGCTTCCTTCGTTCTGACTTTGTCCCCCTCCACAGGACATTGTCTGGTATCTCTATTGCGGGGCGGCTGGCTTGGTTTTCCCAGAGTACTTGAAAGCGGGGATCTCTTTTTCTTTTTAGCATCTTAGCTGTATTACGCTCTTCGGGAGATCTGATTCTGTTTCCAGCTTCCGTAGAAAGCTTGGAACGTTAGTTCTATCCCTTCCAGCATCCGGCACATTCGCCCGATAGCGCTGCCGGTACAAACTTCACTGTCGCCTTCGTCGTGCCGCGGATCGCTTTCCCGGTTTGTTTGTGAGCTAAGCAAAGCCATCGCCCACTTCTCCGTTGGGGACGAACTGTGCATCCCTCTGATTTACCCATATTATATTCAAAGTTGATAAAGGCTCTAAAAAAGGAGGGAGTATCGGCTAGTACTCTAGGATGCCTGAATATTCAGATGCTTAATGGTGGGTTTGAATCGAAAATATTAGTAAGAAATCTGCCGTTTGATAACGGTTACAGAGTTAACGGAATGTGCACAATTTCAAGGCCGTTATTCGTCCGGGCGCCTCTCAGCAGACCACAAACTTGGCCACCTATGCATTTCGAAAAATTTTTCGGTCTGCCAATAATTTGTGGTCCGATTTCCAAAAATCCCTACAAAAACAGTCCGGTGATTTTCGACTTCTAATTTTTCGAATTTTTGCCGAGACAAGCCTCCTAAAGGATTTTTTGCATCAAACAATATTTGTAGCCTCCTACACAGCAAATTTACTAAAGAAATACGATTTTGAAACCATCTTTGCCCGATGTGGCTATATTCTCAAAATCGAAAAATAGCCAAAATTCTTCTGTTACTGTGAAATTGGTAAAGATACCCCAAATTTTTAATTGAAAACTGTGATCGCTACAGAGTGCAGTAACCGACCCATTGGCGGTGGCATTTGGTCACAAAGTCAGAGCTATATTTTGTACTGCTTGCCAACACACTACTTTTAGGGCAATCCTTGTCTTTCAAAACCTTCAAAATGTGCTTGTCTTTGCGAATATCTTTGTTTTATAGTGATATTTTCGACGAAGCAGCTTCAGTATTTTGATGAAAAATCGATCGAAAATCTGTTTTTGATGGAAAAGATGCCCGGTAAAAATTGAAGCCAACTATAAACGTATATGGGTGTAATTTGCATTATGTCTTCATAAGCCCTAAAATTATTTCTACGTTATTACAGTTGTAAACTTTTTTTGTCAATCTCATTTGTGTTTTAATTTTTAACCCAACCTCACCTAATTTTTATTTGACTTTTTTTAGTCAACTAATTTATGTACTCCTCAAAAATGATGGATTCTCAAAAGGCAAATTCTCTAAAAAAGCTTTTTATTCGACCAGCCAAAGATAACACTAATTTATGTTTAATGCCCTAGCGACAAACGTATGTTTAATATAAAACTTACTCTCATAGAAAAAGGTCTGCTGACTAAAGGATTTAGGATAAATCTTTCCTAATTTGGGAGTTGGGAATTTTTTGTAGACATGAAATTTTGCTCCTAAAATTTCTTTAATGTATTTTGTACTTACACTTAAGGAAATCCCTATTCGCAAAATCTTTTCAATGTAAAAAGAATTTCTTGAAAGAAGAAAATCAAAAATTCAAAAACCAAATTTTGAACATTTTTAAAAAAATATTTCCCTATGCCAAAATCTACGGTCTTGGCGGTCTATGCCAAGTCTTTATATAACTTATCAACGCATAAACTGTCAAACAAATCAACTCTTTGTTATAATCGCAGCAAATAACTTGCTGAATTTTCAGCAGCTTCGTTAGAGAATTTCAAGCCACATAGCGCTGCTGATGTACTAAATTTACTGGGCAATGACCCACTTGAATGCGCTTTTACTATGTATGAAACTCAGCACATTTATAACCACAAAATGGAGAACAAGAAATCATTAGGTTAGGCTAGGTTGAAAAGAGGGCTGCCCCATGCCACTATAGACATAAACCTTAGCCAGTAGTCGGCTTGTTGTGCGCTCTAAAAACTAATAAGTATCCTCGAACAAGAAAATCTAACTTAGGAATTCGCTATAACTTACAAAATCCTTAATTTGCTTTTCATCCCACGCCCCTAAGTTGGTTCATGTTTGGCATTGTGTCCCCACCTAAGTGTCGGTATCTGTTAGACGCAAAAGCCGGGCAATGACGGAGGAAATGCTCCAACGTTTCATCATCTTCCCCGCATGCCCTACACGTGCTATCACTTGCCGCACCGATTTTATTTAGAGAGCTCGTTGACCTATGTGTCCCGTTATGACACCAATTGCTATACTGACCTCCTTCTTACTTCCTTTCAGTTATAGCCTCGTCTTCTTACGATTTCGAACCCTCCATAGAATTTTCGCCGTCTCACCGACCGTTTCGCTGTTCCACAACGTTGCATGCGCATTCACCGCCCACGCCCTGCGTTGACCCAAAAGGCTTTAGGTTAACCAAGTTTATTGACGGTAGTCCTCTGGCCTTCACCACCAAATTGTCTGCCCTTCCATTCGCCTTCACTCCGTTATGGCCCAGCACCCAAACGAAGCGGATTTTGCCATTCTCAGAGAAGGCGTTAATCTCCTTCTTACACTGCAAGACTGTTCGGGACCTTACCGTCCTGGTTGTTATTGCCCTATTGCAATTTTACTCTCCGTAAAGATGTTCACGTAAGCACCACACCACCCCACGCATTCCGTGATCGCTCGGATCTCCGCCTGTAGGACCGTATATGGTCAGGCAGTCTAAAACAGATGCCATTTCCTGGGTTCTTAATGTAGACCCCCAGGGTCTTTGGAAGTACAGTGCTTACCAGTAAACCCATATTGGTTTTCCGCGACAATATGGGACGCAAATAAATGGCGTTTTGAAGTTATTTGCGAAGGTCAAATCCTAATTTGGGGACACCCAAAGAAACTCCTCAAGACGGAATTATGGGTCGATTAGAAAATTTAGGATTTAAATTAAACGGTTTGGGAATAATATTACGGATTTGATATATTTCGCACGATGGTAGTGGAGCGGGCCAGCTTCGGTTACTTCAGTCCGCTCTAAATCCCCAATTATATGTAAGTAAAAACGCCTTAAGATCGGCTAGGCCTAAATTCGATAAAAAAGCAATATTTATAAGGCAAGAATTTTATTCGAGAAATCTTTATACATTTATATCATATTACATTCCGATCTAGGGTTTTGAGGTGTCAAAAAAACACAGTTTCAAATTTTCTTGATAACGGGGATTAAGTACAATTTGGGCCGATTCTTTCTGCTTTTAATCGCAGATCGGTCTATACGGCAGCTATATACAAAAAGTCCGAAGTCCGGACCATATTCAGAAAATGTGTTGAGGACCCTAACACAAATCTCTGTTCTAAATGTCATCGAAATTGGATAACAAATGCGCCCATTATGAGCCCAAGACCATATATTGAGAGATCGGTCTATATGGCAGCTATATCCAAATATGGTCTGATTTGCGCTGTTTCAAAATGCAGAGGAATCGGATAATAAATGCGGCCATTATGTGCTTCAGACAATAAATCGTGAGATCGATATATAAGACAGCTATATCTAAATATGGTCAAAAGTTGGCATACATGTGTAGGTGTCCAATATGAATCTCTGTTCCAAATTGCATTAAAATCGGAATTAAATTGAGACTTCCAGCTCACTTTCAAACAATTGTATCGATTGCACTTACCTCTAAATTACTTAAAACGGTCAATTATGTGATACCGAAATATATGTAAGTACCAAAAATACCGTTAACTTTATTTAAATGCAGAAATTTTTTTTCACCACTAGATGCATCAGCCAAAGATGCGATACCTAGATCAAAATCATATTTCACTCCAAAATTTGCTATGATTTATTAAATAAAATTCTTCTCCTGTAAAGTTTTGATTTTGGCACTTATATTTTTTTTTTGGCGGTTTTCGGCTCTTCTGCATAGCTGTTTCGGATCTTTGCCCCTTAGAAGTATTATAACATCGTCCACGTAGCAGACGGGTTCAAATCTTTCCTCAGTCAGCATCCGTAATAGGTCATTTATGGTGGTCGCCCATAAGCGTGGCGATAAAATGCGCACCTGTGACGTAACCTTGTGCCACTTTTTTCCTAATATTTATTGTGGCGGTGTCGGAGAGTCGAAAGGTAGATAAAGTGATGTCAGGTTCCCTGTCTCACCATTGTTGCATCCGACGTTAACAACGCTGGGCAAAATATATAATTAAAATTTTCCGGTGGAGGTTTATCTGGATTACCTCAATCATTGGTCCTCCAGTAGATGGGGATCTTGGAAGTAGGTGATGATCTCATCATCTGTTCCCTGTTCTTTAGACTGCATTGACATTCCTGCCACTGCACTGCCTTATGTCATCGTATTAGGTTCTTTGCCGATCCTAGTCTTCCGAATCTTTATAAAGTCGGGAATGGTTCTATTGTCGGGTCCTTGTTCAATAGGCTGCATTGAGTTTCCATTCCCTGCATAACCTGATGTTTCAATACTAGGATCTTTGCCTATCTCAGCTTTCCAAATCATAAGTAAATGGGCTTCTTGGGAGTAGGTGATGGCACCATCGTCGGATCCCTGTTTGTTAGGCTGCATTGAGACCCCTGCCTCTGCTCTGCCTAATCTTTGAAAAGTGGGATCTTTACTTATCCTAGTCTTCCGAATATTGAAGTCGGTGATGGTCCGTCATCAGGTCCCTGTTTGTTAGGCTGTCTTGGGTCTCTTACCATTGCACTGCCAGATATTTTAGTATTATGATCTTTGCTTTTCTTAGTCTTTCCAATATTGAGAGAGACGGTGATTGTCTCGACGTCAGCCCCTTGTTCTTTGGGAGGTATTAAGTCACCTGTTATTGCACGGGTTGATGTCTCAATATGAGGATTTCTGCCTATCCTAGTCATCCCAAGTGCGCTCCCATAGTAGAATTCCTTCCTCCTTCGCCTATCTGTGGAAGACCTCCCGGCACAAGAATCCCAACATGCGTTCCGTCGCAAATTTACTGCCCAATCCCTTGATGAAGACCGTCGCCTTGGTGAGCTGGGGGATGTCCATCTTTCTCACCAGGTCGAGCTTTGCGCCCTCCCAGGGAGCGTGGATACCTCTGAAACGCTGTTTGACGGTATTAATAGATTCCGCCGTAGCAAAACGCAGCGTAAATATGTCCTCTCTATATTCGTTGCTCATCATTTGTATGGGTGGACCCTCTACAGAGATCCACACATGTTCGAAAATCCGCTCGTTAACCAGATCCTCCACTTTGGACCGATGATCTGGTGGATCGCTTTCTAGGTCTGCTTGTGAGTTTGAAACTTTACTCTCAACTACAGGTGCCAAGACCTTCTATAGGAGTGGGGAGGACAACATGCTACGGTCTGACACTACCACCGCAGCTGTTGGGTCTCTGGAGTCCATTTCTAGCCTACTCCAAAAACGCTATAAAATTTTCGCAATAGGTAGTACCTATTCCGAGATAAGGATACTTTTTTTTGAGGAGCAAAATAAAACTACATACGTCCGCTCCACTCTACGGCTACATACTATTCATATATATTGCGTATTATGTCATTAGTTAAAGATCGCGTCAAAATACAGAAACAATGCTTCCATACAGGAGTGCAACTTTGTATTCGTATAAGGAAGCACCCGCTTACGCTTGTGCACCGAAAATTAACATTTTTTCATCGGCACAATCCATCGCGCTAGAAATATTTTATCCTTCACAATTACTAAAAGGGGTGCTGAATTCAGCGCAAGAAACAATTGCGCTTCATGGTTGAGCTTACAGTATGCACACGGAATTGTTTGTGCTTCCAATTTTATAAAAAAATTTTCTGGGATGAGATAAGAGAAGAAAGCAAAGTTTTGAGTGTATACAAGCAAAACCAAGCAGGTATTTACAGAAGAAAAATTTATTGCATTGAATATATTACACAAAAGTATGAGCAATTGAAAAAAATTTAGTGCGAACAATGGGCATCAACAAGCTTCCTCCATCTTTCTCTATCGTTGACCAATGCCTTGGCTTAATTTCGCGCAGAGCCACGTGTTTCTCCAGCGTCTCCTCCTTCGATGGCGTTTCGGATTCTAGTCTAGGACATTTTTATTTATTTCTATTTTTTTTTAATTAATGTATGTGTTCCACGGTGGTTGTTTTGGCAAACTTACGGCGTCAAGTTCCATGTTCTTAAAATTTTGATTGTAGAAGAACGTTTCCACATCGCGCTAGAAAAAGTGAGAACTTCTGGATTGTGGGAGTTATTTTGCCACGAGTAAAGAAAAACTTGAAAATTTATATTTAATTGAAACTAATACAAAAATATAATATAGATTTGTTTTTATATATTTTACTTTAAGGTGGAAACGAACTCAATGCTTTTTATATTGGACATGATAACGGCAATGTTCTCTTGTCAAAATCCCTCGACTGGGAGACACAAAATTATTATAACTTGACTGTTAGTGTGAGCGATGGATCGAATGAAGTTGATACATATTTGTATATTAAAGTAGTCGACACCAACGATAATCGTCCTCAATTTACTAATGACATTTATTTTGTAAACATCTCGGAGTGTGCTGAAGAAGAAACCGTAATATTGCAACTACAAGCCTATGATGACGATGAAGACAAAAAAATATTTTATACCCTGTACGGATCCAAAGATCCATCTTCATTGCAATTTTTTCGAATAGATTCACTTACTGGCAATGTAGTGATCACACAAAGCCTTGACTACGAGAAAAACAAAAGACATGAGTTAATAGCTGTTGCTAAAGATCAAGGAACTCCAGCTAAAAGAAATTATGCTAAGATAGTAATAACAATTCATGATTACAACGACCACATTCCAGAATTCACAACAAGAATTTTGCAGAGTAAAATACCAGAGAGCGCTGTTGTTGGGTCTAGAGTAGCACAACTGAGTGCCTATGATCGAGATAGTGGAAAAAATGGGGAAGTTCTTTATTCCATTATAAGCGGCAATGTTGGAAATGTTTTCCAAGTCGATAAAGTTTTCGGCACTGTATATTTATCGCAAAATTTGGACGCAATGAATATGCAAGAATATATGCTTCAAGTGAGGGCAACGGATTGTGGAACTGCCCCATTATCATCACAAATTCCTGTTCATATCATTGTTGTGATGGCCGATAATGATCCTCCTAGATTTTCCGTTCCCATATCTTCTGTAGAAATATTCGAAAATCTTCCCATAGGAACATTTATAGCACGAATTGAAGCAAGGTCGTCATCAGCAGTGTTTTACAATATTATAAATGGAAATGAGGATGGTCTATTCTACATAAATCCGTCTACTGGAGTCATACTGGCAAATTCAATTATCGATTACGAGCAATACAAGTAATTAGTTTTGTTTAAATATTCTTTTTAACTATAAAACTAGCCTTTTTATTTTCAGATTGTTCAATCTTACAATCAAAGGAACAAATATGGCGGCTGTATCATCTCAACAATATTTAATTATACACGTGTTGGATGTTAATGACAACGCTCCGTTCTTCATTCAAACAGATTACTATGGACAAATATCTGAAGCTTCAGCACCTGGTTCTTACGTCAGTTCTAATGCTTCATTGAATAGGTAAGTGTTTAGAATAAAATGAAATTTAGAGAGATAGTTCATCATTTATGAAAAATAGTAGTTGTGACACTATGTAGAATTAATTTTGAGGCAGTAGTGTAAGCGGATGCAACCAATATCGTTTGGAGGCTTGCGTTATTCCTAAATCACACAAATTGTCGTTGAGACGGGAAAGCAACGAACAAAAAAGTGCCTGTACAAGAGTTGTGCGCAAACTAGTTATTCTAACGAAAGTCGTTTAGTATTCAGTAGCCACTCTTCATGATTAACGAATAAAATACCCTCAACTCAACTACGGAAAATCTTTTGCTCTTCACTTTAACGACCACTCGCTCTTTGGAAGGAACTAAGTTAAAGGTTTCTTCTTAGTTCCTTCCAAAGTCTCCGATCGTACGATCTGTTCACAGCAAAGAGCGATGAGTTGAGTTACAGTTATTTTTTATATTGTGTTGACATACTTTGCTGTCGTTTTTTCTGAAATTTTACTATAACGGTTGTGTTGATTTTTATTGCTGGCTGAGTGTGGTACATAAATTTTTGTTTTTGTTTTTGTGAAGTTTGGTGTGTTGTTGGTGGTCGGTCTTTTTAGTGGCTGCTAAAAGGCTGACGAGATGGCGTCTGGTGTGAAGAAGAAAAGTGATTGTGGTGTGCTGTCCAAATCTCTAATTTTGGCGCACATTGCTGCTGATGAGACAACGAAAAGCAAAAATACGACGTTTGATGCCCATAGAACATTGGAAATGAATATTAATGACTCTGAAATGTTGGAGAAGCAGACTGATGGAGGTTTTGCTGTCGCTACCAGCAATTTTAAAGAAGTTGCTGCCGGTGTTGATTCTGCTGAGATGACTGGTAAGGGGATAAATGAGGCTGCTACTACAGCTAATGGGAATGTAAGGACCGATTTGATTGATGAGGTTAATAGGCAGGAGAAGCGAAGAATATTAGACGAAGAAATGATATTAAATACTGACGGTCATGCCGGCGATTGTGCTGTGCTTGTTGATACCTCCAAGGCTGAGGTTATTAAGAATACAAGAAGAAATAATGGTTTATATTTCTATGAGAAAATAAAAGACATAATTTCGAAGGAAGATGAACATGAGATTAAGGATGTAGGTTTAACACAATATAAGATAAAATTCCTCAATATAAACGGCGAATAGATTTGTAAAGAATGACAAATTGGCGGAGTAAAGCATTAGGGCTTTTATTTCCCGCAGTTATGTGGAGACGTTTGGTGTGTTAAGAGATATTCCTCTTTCGAATTCAGAGGCTGATATTAAGAATAACGTCCAATATCATCTAACCAAGGAGGGTTCACAAGACGTGATGAGAATGAGACCGATAATTCCGTTTAAATTGGATTTAGTGGTTGTAATCTCCCAGAATATGTGAAGTTTAATTATACTAGATCTAAAGTAAACACTTTTTATCCAGCTATTAGGTACTGCCGTAAATGTGGATGACTAGGACACATGGAGAAGGGATGTAAGTCCAACAAGAGATGTATCAAGTGCGGGTTTGGAGGAAATGGAGATTTTATGCAAACAAGTGGGTCATGTTGCTATGAATAAGGACAAGTGTCCCATTTGATGACTGAAAATAAGATGGCCAGATCCGAGGTGTTAGAAACCTATAGCCAGGTCAAATCGAATAGTTTTGATGTACTTGCTGATAATGAAGATATCCCTCAGATGCCGGACCGGGAGAGTAATACAAAAAGCAGGAACAATGAATCTAATAAATTTTTACCCCATGACCCTACAACAAGGTGGGAAAGAATACAATACAATTAGGAAGACGTGTGC